>NC_044035.1:51941288-52597693 GCF_901765095.1 Microcaecilia unicolor
GTTATGAGTTTACTTCCATAGTTATGCTGATGACATCACAGTTATGGTTCCCATTACGTCAGCGGTTGCATTCCAATCAGTTCTACTTCATGACATCAACAATACTCTAGATTTCTGGATGAAAATGCATAAGCTTAAGCTGAATGCAGAAAAAATCCTATTCTTATCGATTAGTCATTCTACATTGGAAGAGGAAAAAAATGTTAAGATTAATTGGACCCTTTATCATTTTTTTTTACCCATCTATAAAAGTCCTAGGCATTTTACTGGACTCTAAGCTATCATTTGAATCCCATGTAAATACACTCACTCAAAGAGCCTTTCTCATTATGCGCAATCTTCGGCGGGTTCGCAAGCACTTTGATCAAGACCATTTTTATTTGATAGTGCAATCATTGATCCTAACTACACTGGATTACTGTATCATCATCTAATTAGGATCCCCTAAACAATTACTGAAGCAGTTACAATCCATTCAGAATACTGCGCTTCTTCTGATTTACTCTCTGAAAAAGTATGATAGTGTACCTCAGTATTAAAGTCATTGGCTTCCGGTTCACAGTAGAATCATGTTCAAATTTGTTTTTTGTCTCATTTATAAAGTGGGGCATGGGTTAGCTCCATTGATCTCTCAGTTCATTGTTTTCTCTCAAAAATCAAGGATCACTATCAATTGCTTTATTTACTTTTCCTTCTTTAAGAACTATAACAAGATCTAGGTTATTAGATAACCTTTTTTCATTTCAAGCCGCTTGCCTTAATAAAGTTATTCAAATCCTTTTATCTACTACTTTAAATTATTTCCAGTTTTAAAAACATAAGAAGTGGAGGAGTGGCCTAGTGGTTATTTATTTATTTATTTATTTATTGCCATTTGTATCCCACATTTTCCCACCTGTTTGCAGGCTCAATGTGGCTTACAAAAAACTGTTATGGCGTTGCCATGCCAGGATGAAGGTATAAAGAAGTCAAGGAAGACAGGAGGATTTGGTCAAGCAGTTGTAGAGAGATACACTCTGAGTAAAGTTGGATAGGTGTTGTGTTTTAGTTAGTTATGGGTTCTCGTGGTATGCTTTGTCAAAGAGGTAAGTCTTCAGAGATTTGCGGAACTTAATTAATTCGTTGATCGTTCTCAGTTGAGCACCGGTCTTGCAATCCAGAGGTGGCCGGTTCAAATCCCACTGCTGCTCCTTGTGATCTTGGGCAAGTCACTTAACCCTCCGTTGCCTCAGGTACAAACCTAGATTGTGAGCCCTCCTGGGACAGAGAAGTATCCAGAGTACCTGAATGTAACTCACCTTGAGCTACTACTGAAAAAGGTGTGAGCAAAATCTAAATAAATAAATATCAAACCCTACTTATTTAGGAAATTTGTATTACAATTTAATAACTAGCTTAGATTAGTTTATTTACTTACTTTTTCAAACTAGGTGTATGTATAAACCTTGTTTATAATTTATATTTCCTGGAAATGGCCAGTTTCTTGTGAATTGTGATCCCCTTTGAACTGCAAGGTAGTAGCGAAATACAAGCTATATTGTTAATGCTAATATCTTTTACACTGGTAGAGCAGTATTTTTTATATACTAAGCTTAGATAGTTGCGGAGTTCTCCAAGTAGTATAATGGTCCCATATCTTGTGAAAGCCTATCATACATCCTTTTTTTTTTTTTGCTGTTAACTTTGACATTAATCAAATAAAGTCCTACTTGTGCAAGATTATTTCCCATGTCAGTGTGTCATTCTGTTTCCAATATTGTGCTAATGCTAAATTTAGAAGCTACAAACAAGTGGGTAGCAAATTTATGACTCAAAGCTGTGGCAATAGAGGCCTTAAAGTGCAATAAACAGCAATCTGCCAAAGGAAAAGATGTTTGAGTAACCAGCTGCAATACAATTAGCACATCATTTCAATATGTCTGCACTTTTGGACAAGCCCACCAAATGTGATAAAAGTCACCCTGAACGCCACATTGCCACCAACACAGGGTGGAAGGGTGTACCCTCTATTTAGTCTCTTATAGCCATTTTCGATCAGTCTGCTAGAGAGAGATCTTAAGAAGATAACGGAATGTCTTCTTTCACCAGGGAAGTTCATAAGAATGTCCCAAGTCGGCTTCCCATTGGGTTGTCTATTGTGTGACTGGAGGTGTTTGTTGCAATAGAGCTTGATATAATCAAGTAACCCTCCCCTCTACCACAACCGGATCTCAGGACTATTTCCAGGGACGTTTCATTTAGGAAGTTTCCTGCTTGCTCTGCATTGAAAAAACATTTTTTGAGTTGATAGTTTTGAAAAAAACAACCTTTTGTAGTAATCCAAGTTCCTCTGCCAGTTTGCCAGAACAAACCACAAAGCCCTCATCCGAAACTTCTCCCATTTGCGTAAAAAAAAGCTAATGACCACCTTCTGAATGTGGCATCCAGAGTACCAATTATGAAGCTGAGTGCATAAACAATAGTTAACATCCTGAAATACTGCCTGTCAGGGAACCAAGAGTGATGTTGTTGTCTTCAGACATATAGGGGTATCTGCATTTATGTGCATTCTTTTCAGACGTTCTGTAAGACTCAGTTTAGGCAACCACGGAATAGCCCACAAGGAATAATCACCTACTAATGTCTGTTCCTGATGCAGCTCAATGGTCCATCAGGCCCTAAGGCTGTAAATTGCACCCGTTCCCATGATCTCCTGCATCAAACTGTGCATCGGCCCTGCTGGAGAGCCCAAAGACCCTGGAATATTCGGATGTTGCGCCAAATCTGAAGATGTGTTGCCACTGAGTTTCCTCCACATCCTGTTGGATTCCCAGCCTGCATGCACTGCAACACCCCAACACAGCCGGCGGATCCCAACACAGGAGCACTGCTTAACTGCCTCTGCTGGAGTCACCATTCACCCCGACTGTCACCAGCGCAGCACAGCATGTCCCAAGTGGTGAGTCAGGATCCCTCCCCCTGCACCAACTAGAACTTGCAGACTTCCAAGCAGTTCCGAGTCAAACTTTAGTTGGACTTACTACTGCTGGCTGCTCTCCCCAAGCTCAAAGTCTCCACAAGTCCTACCACAAATGAAAAAGGATCAGGATTGATACTCTGTCCCAGGCTCTCCAGCAAACCTCTTTCCTTCTCCTTTCTGTGTTTTTTCTTTTCTTTAAGGTTTTGTGCCGGAAAAGGAGAGCTCCACAGGAAACATGGGATTGGTAAAGGGAGAAGAAATTTCGCAGGGCACCAAGACAGGTATTTGAAGATTCTGCACAAAGCTCAACTGGGGACAGCCACCCACAAAGCTCAACTGGGGACAGCTGACCAACAGGACCAAGACCAAATCAATCAGAACCAGAGGCTGAAAGGTGTGTCCACCAATCTGCCGGAGATAGAAAATACTGAGGGGCTGGACTAGATGCCGAGACAGATATGTCTTAGCTCAGTTTTCAGTTCTCTATTTTCACCTGCTAGTTGATGGACAAAACTTATCTCACAGCTTCTGGAATAGTGGGAAGCTACGTAATGAAAGCTGACATCGTATTATATCTATGTTATTTGAATGCAGTACTTATAAATGTGATTATTTTTAATACTGTTTCATGGTATTCCTATTATGTTTCAATTTGCTGTTTTCAGGTTTACCTCATTTATTGTTATTTATGTTTATATTTGGTCATTTTACTACTGTTATGCTGTTAACAAAATTGTAAGTTTTATGTTAAACTGCACCCTGATGAACAATGCCTTGGGTGAATCTCTTCATTAAGGCAGTTAAAAAATTCCAACAACTGTTTTTTTTTTGTTGTTGCTCTAAGTAGTTTAAATTTAACATATGGATACGCTTATAAACACGAGAGGGAGTTTTTTCCATGAGTTTATGAGTGGAACAAGTTTGAACACACAGTTTCTCTCCTTTTCCTTTTTTTACATATAAATTGTATAGCATACTTTTTTGAAGCAAATGTAAACACAAAGTACAGTGGAAGGTCTGGTATAAAATATTTCATATTTGTACACATATCTAATAGTATAAAGTTCTGGTCTTTTTTTGTTGTTGTTAATGCAATATTTTGACTGGACACTGAAAATCATTATAGTCCTGGTATTAGCAGCGATTTATTCTACACTGAATGCTTTCAACTTCTGTAGTAAACATGCAAAGGACAATTCTTGAGTATCTCCAAAAGCAAAAGTAAAAAGCAGGGGCTGGCTGTGGTACTGGTCACCCCCAGCATCAGAAGCAGGTTTGGAAGAGAATGAACCATGATGTTCACATTACCTTCAGCATCTGTGCAGCCGTGGATACAACCTGCGAGTGGACCGAAAGGAGGCAGCTCATGGCAGTGGAAAACAAGCGGGGGAGATGGCCAAAACACAGATCAACCTGCAGACTGTTAATCAGAAGGAAAAGAAACACTCATTAAACAGTACAGCTACTTTGAACTCTCTCTCTCTCTCTCTCTCAACAAGAACAGAACAATAGACTGGACTAGAGAGCCTCAGAAGGTAACCTGCATTATTGCAACAGGAACCGCATCAAAGCAAAGAAAAACTGGACTACAAATAGCAACTACTTAGACTATCCTGAAGAACCAGAAGCTCTGAAGAATGTAGGGAAGAGGTTGTTGAATGCAACAAAACCAAAACAGGTTGGAATAGTAAAAGTAACCTATAGCTGACACCTAAACTTGAACCCACAATGCAGCACAGGATATGGGATAATCAAGTCTGTAGACAGCTGTAAAGACTACAGCATGCACTAATTGATGCCTGGTTTGGGGTGGGGGGGGAGCAGGGGAGGAAAATCTGAGAACACTTAAGTTAACCTCACAGATTTGAGGTTCAGGTAGCATCATAATGTAAACAGTAAAAAAAATAAAAAAAGACAATTCTAAACGCAGGAATCATCTCTCTCATTACCTGGCCAGGTTGATATGTGCATTCTCCATGACAGTAAGCCAAGCTAGTAATGGCTGAAGGTCATTCTCATTTGGGAGGTAATCGTAAAGGGCCTGAAAAAAAAAAAAAAAAAACAGAAGACTGTAAAGCAGTAGCAATCCAGAGGAAGAAAACAATTCACCAAGAAGCAAAGTTTGGTAAGAACAGCAGGACACCAGTCCACAAAAGTGGGCAATGTTACCCAAACAGGGCCCAAGTACAAAGAACTTTAATCAAACTTTAGAGCTGTAGGAGTGAAGCCAGCTACTGTAGTACTATTAGGAGCACTATCCCCAGTCATCCAGGTGACTACATGGACCTTCATGACATACGTGGTCCTATATACATGGCACTATCCAGCATTACAAATCTGACTATAATGTGCAAATTCAGACATTTCCTCTATAAAGACACTAAGATATTGTGCAGATAGCAGGTCTAACAGAAAAACAACAACTCTTCTTTACTAGACAGAAGCTGCAAGGACACAGGTTGTCATCAGAACCAACATCAATGCAGCAAGCTGTTATCAGAATGGACGTCAATGAAGGACACTTAGAGCTACTTATGTTCTTCAAGGATTGAATGTAGATTAGAGAGTTGCACGGGGACAGAAATCTTACCCATCCCCGCCCATCCCTGCTGGAATCTTACCCGTCCCCACCCATCCCCACTCGAATCTTACCCATCCCCACTGGAATCTTACCCATCCCCGCAAAAATTTAAACCAACCCGTCCCCGCAAGAATTTAACCCATCCCCACCCATCCCCGTAAGAATTTAACCCATCCCCACCCATCCCCGTAAAAATTTAATAGTACATAAAAGAAAGTTCCAGTCAGCTCCCTCAGTCTCTCTCTGGATTTGAGCCACAGCACTGTAGGCAAGGAAGGAACGGAAGTTGGAACTTGGAACAATCTGGTGCGCACATGTAAGATTTGTCTCTGATTCACTGGCAGTGTGTGCTGAGAGGTCGCCACATGCACGCGCCAGTAGGTCAGGTGACATCTGATTCTCGTGCCTGTGTCAGAGCTGAGGTCTGTGCACCAGCCTGGGAGCAAAGAGGATTAATAGTAACATAGTAAGTGACAGCAAATAGACCTGAACGGTCCATCCACTCTGCCCAATAGTCACACTCATGATCAATTCATCATTAAATCAACGAGTGTGATATTATATACTTGATTATGGTCTTTCTTTCGTGTTTCTGGAACAAAGGCCACAGAAGTCTATCTGGCCCCATCCCTGCTGGAGTTGCCATCGAAGCCCACTCCAGCCTATTCATGTTCTCATTTGTGAGACACAGACCATAAAAGTCTGTCCAGCACTGTCCTCATGTTCCAGGCCACTGAAGTTGCTGTCTAAGCCCTTTCCAGCCCATCCTACACCAGATTGCCATGTATGAGACACAGACCATACAAGTCTGCCAGGTATCAGCTCTAGTTCATCACAGCCAGAGTCGCCATCTAAGTGTCACTTGACATATCCACACACATGCAGCCATTTAAGGTTAGCACGCCTTTTTGAATTCAGTCATCAATTGTGACTCTACCACCTCCTTAATGGAAGACTTTCCACATTTATGCTGTTAAAGCAAGGAAGAAGAGGAGGAGGAGGAGGAGACAGCACTCAAATAAATTGGTATTCGGTAGATGAGAGTCTGCTGCAGGTGCAGCTTACACTTCCAAGGGAAGCCCACAGAACTGGTTCCATCCCCGCGGGAACCCCGCAGGAACTGCCTCTGTCCCCGCGGGAACCCTGCAGAACTGCTTCCATCCCCGTGGGAACCCCGCAGGAACTGCCTCCGTCCCCGCGGGATTCCCGCGGGGACGGAAGCCGTGCAGCTCTCTAATGTAGATCAACAATAGAGATAAGGCTCATAGTTTCTCTATAAAAGACAGATCTTATCAGACCTAGGGGGGCTGTGTGTCAACATCACATCTGAGGTGTAAGATCTGTACTGGACCAGATGGACATTGGAAAAACACACTGACATCTGAAGGACTTCATCAGGTTATGTGCCATGTATCTTTGTATCAGTGCTCTGGGGTTTAGAGTGACTCCTTATACTTAGAATCTAGCTAGGAATTTATATACCTTTACTCCAAGCTATTTCTGTAATAGGACTGTCTTAGTCTTTATTCCTTTTTACTTTATGTCATTTGCTGCTACTGTAAATAAAATAAGACCCTATTTTTATAAACTTGGGTTGTGGAATTAGTTTCTTCTGTTATTTTGGCACAATGGGCTTGGATCTGGGGATAGGGGTGATGCAGTTACTCCTGAAATTGTACTTACTAATGTAAGTTTTGTTCCGGACTCATTTCTGTCATAATTTACATTAAGTGTCACGTACACTAATACACCCCATAAAGAGTGATGTTTTGTGCCCAGAGCTTTCCAGAGAACCCTTCTCTTCATGTATAAAGTGTCAATCCAATCCTCAACCAAGGATATAGCATAACAAATATACTTAAATATTTAATATTCAAACTAATATAAATGCTACCAATATATAAAGAGATCTTTGGAAGTGCTTCCATTCAAAATACTGAACAGACAACTTAAATATCCATTATTGCACTGTCACTGTTGATTTTTTAAATGTACTTAAAGCATAGTACTTCTGTTCCAGTGTCTGAACTTGAAATGGCAATTCCACAGTGCTGTAACACACTGGCTATTCAAAATAAACCCATTAGGAATTATGATAAATGTAAGAGAGGTCTATTAATATAAAACTAGGCTTTGAGAATTTGTCCAGTATAGAAACTCATGTTTCACCATGAGGCTTTTTCAGGAGGGAGCATTAATCCATGTGGCATCTCAAATTGCCATTTTCCCAGAGACTTTTCCTCATTTTTGACTATGGAATGGGCAGCTTTATGGAATTCTACTCTCTCAAGTCCTCAATGGGCCAATCCCTCTTAAAAAGCAGTACAATTGTCTAGGTTTTCTCAGGTTGGAGATATAGAAATGAAAGCTACATATCAACAGTGGAACTCATACAATAAGGTGCAAACTTATTTTTAAAAATGGGAGGAAAAGTCCTGAGAGGCTACTGGCTATGCAACTTTTTTACCTTTGCTACCAACACACTAAGCTTCAATCAGTGGTCAAAAAAACTCTAGATTCAAATTTATAAAGAATCTTCTCAATACTCAAATTCAAACAATATTTTTAAATGTTTTTTTATGAGCTTTTCAAATATTTTTTAAACATTTTCTGAAAAACAACTTTTTCTTACGGGAAAAAAAGAAATTATGTGTTGGCACCAAAAGTGAAAAAGTTGCATAGCCACGAGCCTTCCCATCTCTGGAAACAGGTTTGTTTATAAATTTATACTTTTGAAACACTTGAACATCTGTATCATATCACCTCTATCTCTCCTTTCCTCCAGGGTATACATGTTCAGTTCCTCAAGTTCCTCCTCATACATCTTCTGACACAAACACCATACCATTTTTGTCACTTTTCTCTGAACCGCTTCAAGTCTTTTTATGTCCTTAACAAGATATAGCCTCCAAAACTGAACACAGTACTCCAAGTGGAGCCTCACCAATGACCTGTACAGGGGAATTAATACCTCAATATCAATGAGGAAAGGCTAAAGAGGACAGGGCTCTTCAGCTTGGAAAAAGATGGATGAGGGGCGATATGAAAGGTCTACAAAATCCTGAAGATGACTGTGCTGGTTTTGGAAAATAGTCTGGCCTTGATCAGGAGCCAATGTAGCATTATGAGTTGTGGAGTTGTTCTATCATATTTCGACTTTTTGAACATCAATCTCGCTACTGTGTTTTGGAGGGTCTGCAACAATCATAGTAGGTTTTCTTTGAAACCTACATATGCTGCATTACAGTAGTCTTTTTGGAACAATATCAGACTCTATACTCTAAGACAGAATGACTGCCAAGAGAAACAGTCTCTGATTCTTCTCAGTTTCCATAGTGTTTTCAAGCTTTTTGATGTGATTGCAGCAACTTAGTCTTCAAGGGTAAGATGTTTGTCGAGGATGATTTCTAGTATTTTTATTTGAGTTTCGATTGTGAAAGTTTTGGTAAGTAATGGGATTGTGGTGGCTGGATAAAAACAGGGGTTTGGTTTTTTTCTCGGTTCAGTTTAAGTTTGACAGTTGTGACCCAGTTTTCCATGAGATTGAGTCCTTTTTTGGCCTTATCTAGTATCTGTGATGCTGTTGTTGAAAGGTATGTAAGATGGTGACATCATCTACATATGTGACGGGTTTTAACCCATTTTTTCCAGTTTCTTAACAAGTGGAGCCATAGTATTAGTGATATCGGGATACCCTGAGGGACCCCACATTCAGGGATCCAGGAGGCTGAAAATTCATTGGACATCTTGTTAGGCAGACTGGATGGACCGTGCAGTCTTTATCTGCCATCATCTACTATGTTACCTCTATCGGAAACGGTTTTCAAGGGCTACGATGCAGAGGAACTGAAAGAAATCTCATTCAACTTGGAAGATGTACTGAGCCAAACTGACAACTTAAAGAGAGATAAATCACTTGCACTGGATGGTATACACCCTAGGGTATTGAAAGAACTGAAGCACGAAATTGTTGACCTGTTACTAGTGATCTGTAACCTGTCATTAAAATCATCCATAGTACCTGAAGACTGGAGGGTGGCCAATGTAATGTCAATTTTTTAAAGGGTTCCAGGGGTGATCCGTGAAAATTTCAGACCGGTAAGCCTGAATTCAGTGCCAGGCAAAATATATAAAGAATAAAATACCAGAACACGGAGACAAACATGGTTTAGTGGGAGAGCATGGATTCAGCCAAGGGAGGTCTTGCCTCACCAATTTGCTTCATTTCTTTGAAGGTGTGAATAAAAATGCAGATAAAGGTGAACCAGCTAATGTAGTGTATCTAGATTTTCAGAAAGCTCAACAAAGTTCCTCAGGAGACACTCCTGAAAAAATTAAAGAATCATGGGATAGGAGGCAATGTCCTTCTGTGGATTAAGAATTGGTTATTGGACAGAAAACAGAGGGTAGGGTTATATGGTCATTTTTCTCAATGAAGGAGGGTGAACAATGGAGTGCAGCAGGAATCTGTACTGGGAGTGCTATTTAACATATTTATAAATGATCTGGAAATGGGAATGACAAGAGATGATTAAATTTGTGGATGACACAAAACTATTCAAAGTTGTCAAAATGCATGCAGATTGTGAAAAATTGCAGGAAGACATAAGAAAACTAAGACTGGGCATCAAATGGCAGATGACATTTAATGTGGACAAATGCAGTTATGCAAATTGGGAAGAACAATCCGAATTATAGTTATTCAATGCTAGGGTCCACTTTAGGAATCAGCACTCAAGAAAATGACCTAGGTGTCACTGTAAACAATATGTGAATCTTCTGCCCAGTGTGCGGCGGCAGCGGCAGCCAAAAAAGTAAACAGGATGCTAGGAATTATTAGGAAAGAGATGCAAAATAAGATCAAAAATATTATAATGCCTCTGTATCGCTCCATGGTGCGACCTCACCTTGAGTATTGTGTTCAATTCTGGTCACCATATCTCAAAATGAGATATAGTGAAATTAGAAACGTTTCAAAGAAAAGTGACCAAATTGATGAGGAGATGAAACTGCTCCCATATGAGGGAAAGGCTAAAGAGGATAGGGTTCTTCAGCTTGGAAAAGTGACGGCTGAGGGGGGGGAAATTATTGAGGTCTATAAAATCCTGAGTGGTGTGGAGCAGGTGGAGATGAATTGATTTTTCACTCATTCAAAAAGTACAAAGACCAGGGGACACTCAATGAAGTTACATGGAAATACTTTAAAAATAAATAGGAGTAATTATTTTTCACTCAAAGAATAGTTAAGCTCTGGAACTCATTGCCGGAGGATGTGGTAACGGCAGTTAGCTTATCTGGGTTTAAAAAAAGGTTTGGACAAGTTCCTGGAGGAAAAGTCCATAGTCTTATTTAGATGGACAATGGGCAAAGCCACTGCTTCCCCTGGGAATTGCAGCATGGAATGGTGCTACTAACTGGGTTTCTGCCAGGTACTTGTGACCTGGATTGTCCACTGTGGAATCAGGATACTGGGTTAGATGGACCATTAGTCTGACTCAATATTGCTGTTCTTTTGACAAAAGCACCCACTGAAGGCGAGGCATGGGGATATCTCAAAGGTGGCAGCCATGAAACCCAGCAACTGCATGTTGTCCCACACTCTGAGGGCCGATTTTGCACAAAACACTTGCTTCTGAACATAGAGACCCTCTTCTGAGTCAAGCAGATGAACCCAAGTTGGTTAGGAAACACACTCTTAGGTACTCCAACTCCTGGGTCAACTCGCTGGCCAACCAACCTAGATGCTCAAAGAGCCAGGTGACCCAGGACATCACCATCCATGGATCCTCCTCCAAATTGGTCTGGATCAGAAAAAAAAAATTTTTTAATCCACTTCACACACTCGTATCAGTGCAGACCATAGCCATGCAAATCAAGAAAACAGTATAAAACTCAAAAGAAACATTTAACTAAGGGCTCTAAAGCGGATAGGAAGCAAAACAGATGACCAAAACCAAAGAAAGCAATTGGGAGCTTTTTTTTTAAATAAATATCTCCCACAGTATCTGGACAAGGCTATTACAAACACTCTATCCACTCCCCTTCAGCATCCTTCTGCCGTCAATGGTAAGGTCGACAACTACTAGATGGCAAGAATTTTCTTATGTAGGAACAGCCCCCCCCCCCCCCCCCCGGTTATGAGAAAGGAACCAAATTACCTTCGCTTTCCAATGCAGTGAAAGTATCTCTCTTTACACAAGTGTATGAGAAAGGAGTAGTTTGACAGTTTTACTCTATGATGTCTTAATTATTTTGTTGATGTCTGTTGTGATCCACTTTGGTACAATCTGATTTGCTAAAGGCAGAATGTAATGTAACACATCAAAATACCCCATTTGCCCTTGGAGAAAAATAATTAAATCTCCGAAACTCACCGTAATGATCTGTGCATTGAGTTCAGCAGTCAATGCAGATGGTTTTGGCTTGGAATTAAAGAGGCCATGGAATGCCTGCATGGCACATGCAGTAATCAACTGAAAATAAGAAAGGAAAGAGAATCTGTAATTCAGGAGAAATGGCATTTTCCATTCAAGTAGTAATTAGGAAAGAAAAAAGGCGAAAGGGAAGATCAGATGTAATTAAGTGAAAAAAAAAAATCAATTATGAGCAGGAAGACATATTTCAGCTCTTACCACATGGCTGAGCGTCATGACCCTAAGTAGAGTCTCACAGCAGGACTTCACCACATTAACAGGGAAACAGGACAGCAGATCCTTCAGCAAAGTCAAAACATGAAGAGTCGTGGTGGACTCTTTGCTGCCTGATTGCAAAAATATACAAAGACCATAAATTACTACAATATTAACCTGTGTCAAAATTCAGACATATGCTATTTCCATTTTCAGTCTACCATGTTTCATCTTCAATAGTTTCATTGTAATGGCCAGTTCACAGTACTAGCATTGTACAACCCTAAATGCAAATAATCCCTTATGAAAATAACAAATCAAACAAAAACACCCTCTCTCAAATTTTCAAAATATAATTATATGGACCATCAAATAAATTGGCAAACTGTCTGTAAATCAGATTAGTATATAATAATATCCCTTGTTTGAAAATTTGGGGATTCTTTTTCTGATAAAACAGTTGAATGAAGAATGATATTGGCCTAAAATTGATCAATGAATAAGCTAATGGTGGTTCCTTTATTTAAAAAATTTCTGAGAGAAAGTGGTGTTTCCATTTGATTAAGCACTATAAAACTGACCGACTCTGATCTAGCTTGAAAACAGAGCACTCCCCTTTCATATCAAGCCTTCATACTATAACAAGGTGTGACACCCAATCACAGAAACAGGGAGGATTATGTAGACTTTCAAAGGAAGGCGAGCCAAAATAGATTTTACTGCCTTAAGACAGCAAAGCAAAACCAAGATGATTCATTGCAAAGGAAATACTAAGATGACTGAAAGCATTCATTACCCATACACAAAGCAAAAAAAAAAAAAACACACACAGAAGGGTTTTGCTCAGCTGACATGCTTCATGTGAAATGTATCTGTAGTGTTTGTTGAGTTCCTAATCACCAATCTACAAAGCACTGGTGGGAGAATGAGCAATGTCTTTTCTTCATACCTCCACACTTCTCAATTTCCTGAATGCAGAATTTTGCTGTGGATTGTGCAGCGGGATGGTGGGGGGGAGCAGCATCCCCAAACATGAAGTCACTTCCTTTTAAGATGGAGCACACACCAAGCTGGGCTGCCTTACGAACCTAAATGAAAAAAATAGATATACAAAACATAGTTCATTTAATCGTATGCAGCTCGCGAGAAAGTATACACAAAAAAAAAAAAAAACATACAAACATCAACCAGAGTTTTGGGCAATTTTAAATTCTCCATTTCGCAAATATTTTCAGAACAGTGGCACAGATCTCATTACGCTTTCAAAGTAAAAACAAAAGTATATGGTAACAAGTCATACTGATAATTTATGTTCATTCAGTCATCGCATTGAGTTTTATTGGCAGTGAATTATAGAGTGCATTTGTTAATTTTCTGTGTGTCAAATGTGCCACTGATTGACAGGCAAAGCATTTTACACAGTTCTGCATAAACAAGTAATAAATAAATTGAGTAACCTCGATATGGACCCTAAACTGACTGGGTTAGGAACTGGTTGAGTGGAAGACAACATAAGGAATGGTAAATAGCACTTACTCTGAGGAAAAGGATGTTACTAGTAGTGTGCCACATGGTTCGGTTCTTGGGCCAGTTTTTGGTTTTTTTTACATTTTTGTAAGAGATATTGCTGAAGAGCTATCTAGTAAGCCTTTTCTCTTTGTGGATGATACCAAAATCTACAATAGGGTAGACACCCCTGATGGTGTGGATAATATGAGAAAGGACCTAGCGAAGCTTGAAGAATGGTCCGGAATGTGGCAGCTTAGATTTAATGCTAAATTTAAATGTTCACTCTGGAGTCTGTAAGCACCTCTCCGGAGCTATGTAAGACACATTGAGCCTACAAATAGGTGGGAAAACGTGGGATACAAATGTAACAAATAAATAAAAAAGTGCAGGGTCATGTGTTTGGGCGGCACAAACCTAAGGGTGCGGTACAGTTTAGGATGCAAAGAACTTTTGTGCCCAAAAGATGAGCAGGACTTGGGTGTCATTGTATGTTATGATCTTACAGTGGCCAAACAGGTACAAAAAGGCAACAAAAGTTAGAAGGATGCTTGCATGCATAGGAAGAGAAATGGCTAGTAGGAAAAAGGAGGTGATGATGCCCCTGTAAAAGAATCTGGTGAGACCGCATTTAGAATACTGTGTACAACTCTAGATGCTGCACCTTCAAAAAGATATAAATAGGATGGAATAGGGAAAATTAGGTTCTTACCTTGGTAATTTTCTTTCCTTTAGTCATAGCAGATGAAGCCATGAGCCCTCCCTGTATGATTGTCTGTATGCTGTGAATCTGTTTCAGATTCTTCTTACTGTTAATATGTGATCTAGCTTGAGGCCTATCTACTGGAATAGTGGTGGGCCAAGCTACATAGCTTTAAACAGCTGAGAAGCCCTGACTAGGCCTGATAACCAGCTAATGGCCTTATAGTTGAGAACCTGCAAAAGCAGGACTGCATGATGAGTCTTAACAAAACCTGGTACAACTTTCAAATTGAATGTAGCACCTATGATGTAGGAATAATGGACAAAAATGGATAAAGTTTGGTTTTTAAAATGGAGTTTGTCTTTCTATAAGATGGCACCCAGATTACAAGATGATATGACACTGATATGTCCATATTAAGATATCTTTATAAAAGAAAAAAAAAAGTTGTTTACAAAAAGGGAAATTGCACAATAACTTGCAATAGCTAAAACGGAAAGGAGAGGTGGGTACAAATGGGCACCTGACCGGTAGAAAAGTATGATTCAGAGGTTGTGCAATATTAAGAAAAAAAGTGTCTTGCCTTAGACTTGTATTGAGACCTGCGCCTATAAAAGAGATGAGAATTAGGCAGATTGTTGGAACTTTCCCCAACGCTTCTCCGACGGCAGAGCTCTGTGCAGTTGAACCTAAAATCTGTCTGATGAATGTACCGAATTGAAGACTTGATTTTGGTAAGAATAAAAATCTTATTTCTGTAAACAATCTCTGTCTTTATTTCTATTCATTCTATACCTGTCATTTGTTCTACAAAATACCCCATACACAAGTAAGATTCCACACTGAATTAATCAGGGGTGATTTCTAATAAGCATATATGTGGGAACACAAATGGCCAAAGATTCATTTAGACCCAAAAGGACAGAAAGCTGTGGTCATGGGAGTTAGACTTGAACTGCGCCTTCTGATGCCTCCCCAACAGCGATACCCATGGGAAGGAATTCAGGGAGGCGGCCCACAAGATCATAGAAGAACAGACCCTCTGTACACCTCCGTGTGGAAGGATCCCACGGGGGTACACAGAGGTGTAAATTAAAGACATTACCTACAAATGCACTCAGTCTGCTGCCCCTCACTACCTTTCTACCCTCATCTCCCCTTACGTTCCCGCCCCTAACCTCCGGTCACAGGACAAATCCCTCCTCTCTGTACCCTTCTCCACCACCGCCAAATCCAGGCTCCGCTCATTCTGCCTCGCCTCACCCTATGCTTGGAACAACCTTCCTGAGCCCTTACGCCATGCCCCCTCCCTGCCCATCTTCAAGTCTTTGCTTAAAACCCACCTCTTCAATGCTGCATTCAGCACCTAACTCTTACCGTTCAGTAAATCCAGACTGCCCCAATTTGACTGCCCCTATCGGACTGACCGTTCACTTGTCTCTTAGATTGTAAACTCTTTGAGCAGGGACCGTCCCTCTATGTTAAATTGTACAGCGCTGCGTAACCCTAGTAGCACTTTAGAAATGTTAAGTAGTAGTAGTAGTAGTCCAGAGGATGGCTACTAAAATGGTCAATGGTCTTCATCATAAAGTGTATTTTGACAGACTAAAGTGTATTTTGACAGACTTAAAGATCTCAATATATACTTTGAGAAAAAAAGAGGGGAGATATGATAGAGATGTTTAAATACCTCCATGGCATAAATGCACAAGAGGAAACAACAAGTCAAGCGGAAGATATTCAGAAGGACCAGACTGAAGTCACAGATGTTAACAGTCTGGTCCTTCTGAATATCTTCCGCTTGACTTGTTGTTTCCTTGTGTGTTCTTCATAAATGCACAAGTGGCAAACCTCTTTAAATTAAAAGCAAGCTCTGGAATGAGGGAGCATAGGATGAAGGTGAAAGGGGTCAGACACAGAAGTAACCTAAGCAAATACTTCTTCATGGAAAGTCTGGTGAATTTGTGGGACAGCTTCCAGTGGAAGTAGTGGAGATGAAAACTGTTTCTGAATTTAAGAAAGTTTGAGACAAGTACATAGGATCTCTAGGGAAGAGGAAGGGATGAGTAGATGGCATGGGTGGGCAGACTGGATAGGACATATGGTCTTTATCTGCCCTCATTTTTTTCTGTTTCTATGTGTGTGGCCTGCTAGGGATAGCATTAATATTCATGCAGCCCTTCATGTATAGATTGCCCACCCCTGACCTGGACGCTGTCCATCCCAGCAATATGAATGGTGGAGAACACCAGAAGACGTAATTCCACCCATTCACACAATACCATGGCCTCACTCGCTACTGCTGCACTTTAGTGTCTCCTTACTTGTTGACATATGCCACCATGATGGTATTGTTTGACATCGCCCTTCTAGAAGAACTAAGAACCAAAGCAGTGCCCAGATCTACAGCTGATTGGCCACATCATCTCCAGTGCTGACTAGTACCTCTAGACCACACAACCCAGTAGTGGACCCCCTCCCCAAGCAACTGGTATCTATCGTGAATACCATGGGTGGCTCCAGAGGGATCTCCATAGTAGGTGGCTCAGTCATCTTCACCAGAGCATTTCTGCCTTGAAGGACACTGGAAGAGCCTGCTTCACTTGAACTGCTGCAACTTGGAGGACCAACGAGACAGCTCTGCCACTGCAAAGGTCTCACATGAAATGCCCCCCTTGTCCAAGATACTACTTCCAAGGTTGCCTTCATCATCTCTAAAAGCTGAAGATAATCCCAGGTACTCACAGCCTGACATGAGAACAGCAGTGCCTAATAAGTAGCTTGTTTGCTCTGACCTATGTGAGGAAATCCATTTCCCACAGCCTATATCCAAGCAAAACTCCCAGATATTGCAGGGCCTGCCTTGGAACCAAGCAACTCTCAGGGTACCTGACCACCCAGCCAAGATGTTCCATAAATTGAACCATCCAAGCTACAACTGTCTGCAAGTCCTCCACAAAGAGTGCTCACATCAGCCAATCATCCAAGTAAGGATATATTCAAATGACCTCCCTTTATAAGACCTTGGAGAAGGTCCAAGGAGCTGTACCTAATCCAAACAGGAAAGCTCTAAACTGAAAATGCTGCCCAAGCACACAGAACTACATATATAGTGTCTTTGGGGTTCCCCGACGGCAATGTGGAGGTAAGCTTTGAAAGACATAGAAAGGTTAAAAAAAAAGCTCTCTGGATCTCACAAAGGCAATCGCCAAATTCAAGGTGTCCGTGAGGAAGTATGGAACCGGGAGGAAGGAGATCCAATATTATGGGCCTGGACAAAGTACCCTTCTTGGATACCTCAAGATAGATGATTCAGCGAGCTTTGTTCGTCTCGGCCTCCAGTGTGGGCTCCTAAGGAAAACGAGATGCTGTAATGTTGTCAGACTGCATGTTGTCTGATCTCCAAACCACAAAGAGACACTATAAAAGCCTCCCAAATGGACTCCACCAGTTCCAGAACATTCTCACAACATACCACTTCCAGACAAAAAATGTAGAATGTGAACAGCTGCACTTTGAGCTGCTTCCTCCCATGTGCTGTCCTAGACCCAGCAGCTCAAATGAACTGTGTGCACCTGGATACAGCTCCATGGTTCAAAAAGTCAAGTCTAGGATGGCAGAGGATAGGGAAGCAGCCTAAAGTACAGCTGACCACTTCCTCCTCTTCTTGCCTTACGAGCTCAGTGGGAAAGGAGGACAGTATGTAAGCAGAGTAACTGCTCCTGGTGGATGAGAATCAAGCAGAGCAAGATCAGATTGTGCACCATGGGGATTGGAGGTAAGCAGCATCTATGTCACAAGGATTGGGGAAAAGGCAGAGCAAGGAGAGCATGTGTCATGGGGATTTGGGGGGGGAGCAAAGAGTGTATGACATGAGGTTTGGGGGGGGGAGGGGGGCAAAGAAAGCCAAGTGAGCACCATGAGGATGCAGGTGGCGGCAGAGAATGCTAAGAGCAGGAGGTGGTACCAAGTTTGAGGGTATGCGATGGGAAGGAGGGGAAGACTTTGGGGGCAGACAAAATTAGGGATCTTGCTGGGAGTTAGAAGAGTGAACTGGAGTTGGAGAGAAAGAGGAAACTGAGGAGACTGGAGGCTGAAGAAGGAAATGGCAGGAGATTTCAGGCCTTGTAATGAGACTTCCACACAAAAAACAAAAATAACTACAAATAAAACCATGCAGAATTTTAAAATGTTTTGCACAGAATTCCCCCAGGAATAGTTGTTGCACCCAATGCAAACCGTTTGAGCCACATATCTTTTGCAGATTGCCACGTGCACTCCAAAACGGGGGATCCAAAAACCTACCTAAGCAGCAGGTTCACTTTCTTGTAGAGAGCCCCCATCAGCACCACTCTGCCTTCAACTGCAACACTGGACTTCATGGATACTACCATAATCAGGGCATCCACTTTCGGAAACTCCAGCAACCTTTCCAGATTCTCCCATGGTAAAATGATATAACTTAACACTTTGGTGCCCCAGGGCACGATGTCTTGGACTTACTACTCTGAAAGGACAAGGTGCAAAAAGGCCCTATGCAGGAGAAAAGCCTTAGGAGGTCTGTGAATGCCCACTAGAATTCTCCTAGAGTATCCAGCAATGCAGAGAGCCTCAACCGCCTAGTCTATAAAGGCGCTTCCCTGTGGAAAACTCTCTCTCTTTTTCTCTGTGGACAGCTCCCCAGACTCTGGGAAAGCACATGCCCAGGCCCAGCTACTCCTCAGGGCTTCCTCCACCATCCTCCCACAGAGAGAGATCCAGGGTCACCATCCCCTGAACCTTCAGTAATGTGAAGCTGCTTGGTGCCTCTCATTGCACCTCCCGCGGACATGGAACTGCCCCCAAGGTTCTGGGGACCCATCCAACTCCATCCATCCCCTTAAGGTCAGACAACACTGCCCAAATGCCATCAAAGACAGTTTACATAAATCTAGAGCCCTCAACCCCAAAAGAAATGGCAACAACTTTTCCTCACTCAGATAGGCTGCAGCCTATGAACAAGGGAGCCGCACAGGAGTCTGGCAGCAAATGGCCACCATTCTTATCAAACCCAGCTCCCCGCCAACAGCCTGAAGGAGACTCAAGTGACTGGGAACCTTTGACCAGGACTGCTGGCAGCTGATACAGATCCCTGGAGCTGCATGCTGCCAAAAACGACTCACCCCTCCCACCCCACCCTATCACATCCTCTCCTCTGGCATTACAGGATATAGCTCAGATCGAAGATGCCTCGTCCCCTGTGCCCAACCTGTCTGGCCAATTCCTGCACCATGATTGGCTCTGAAACCTGCCTGATACGCCACTCAGCAACCTTGCTGTGCTTTTTTTTTTTTAAGGGATATCTCCTCATTAACTCTGCCTATTTGGCAGAGACCCCCAGGGTTAAGAAGAAGAAAACAAAATTACAGACTCATCTTGCTAGCAGGAGCACCTGGAGGACACTGCCAATCTAAGAACCCAAGCAATGCCAATAGACAAAGCAAGGAGCTAAAGAGGACCATGCCTCAGCGCTCAGTAGGGACAAGGTCCATGAACTGATCACCAGGAGCACCAGCCAAGGACTCAACCAGACCGTAGTCTGCAGCCTAAGGAGTCAGGCCTATCCTGCACCAGTTTGATCTGTATCATCTGCTGAAGTGAGAAAATTACATCACTGTCCCAGACTAAACCACTCCTTATGACAGTGGTGTCATCAGAATATTAAATTTCTCTGTCTCCATCATCTGCTAGCAGGTGGGCTGGTCTAGCCGGCTACGGAAAATTTGATAAATCAATCTTGGCAGCCTACGTGTGATGTTGCAATACAAAACAGACATGTTTCTAATTACAGTAAATAAAATAAAATCAAACCCATCCACTGCACAACTCAAAAATCCCAAAGCGAGACATATATGCACATCAAGATCTATCGATATATACAGCTAAAATAAAAGGAACTGCTGCCCCTCCCTCTCCTCCTTCCCATCCAAAGACTCACTTTTGGTTTGGTGTGGACAGTGAAGCTAAGCAGTCCATGATAAATCTGCAAAGTTGAAGGATAATTCCACGTTGACAGGTCCTGTTTCCGTAGTAAGATTGCCAAACAAGACAGAACCTGTTGTAAAAGGAGGAAAAACAAAAGGCCAAAGAGAACCGATTGATACCTTATGTTTTAAAACAAACTCGCTATCCAAAACTGCAACTTTAACAAAGTTCTTCATTAGAAAAGTTTGCTTAAAGTGGTTTAAGTAGATTTTACCTGATGAAGCAACAGTGTTTTGAGACCAGAAACTGAGTCTGACTGGGGCACCTGTACAGGATACCCGTAAAATGCCTCTGTGTGGCCCATTAACACATACCCATCGGAGTCCTGGGCTGCAGCCGGCGCTAGCCTGGGAGCCCATGATATCCATGAAGGCCTTTGAAGTATCTGAAAACTTCTTTATCAGCACAGGACTTGGCACTCTGGCAGTGTGAGAGAAAGAAAAAGTATATATTTTTGATCTAAACAGACTAACCTAGCTCAAAATGGCAAAGTTACTTTCATTCTGCAGACAAGTCCAAATGATATGTCCAGACAGGGGAGTGAAACAAAACCAAAGCATTCAAAGTCACAATAAGAGAAACATGTACAAACAGTATTCAACATGCTCTGAGATTAATCTCACTAAGCATTCTTTGGAATAATTATTTTGGGTTAAAATAGAACTTTTTCATCCACCACATTTCCTAATTCAATACCTCACTTTTATGCAGACACTTTGGGGCTGGATGTCTAGCTACCAATCTGGATGTCTCCCGAGTATAAACATAGAGGTGTGCAAGGGGATGGGGAAATTGGGAGGAGATGGATTGGAAGTGAATGGGGATAGGGACAAGATATGTCCCCATGCACACCTTAGTTTGAAAATTTGAAACACCAGTTTAAAAAAAAAAAATTATAAAAGATGAGTCCATGTTAAGAATATAGTTTCTTGCATATCTAAGAAATAATGCTTATTGTTCTGTGATACATTTTAACAAGTTATAGGATGCATTTTATGTTTTGTTTGCATTAACAAGATCTTTTATGTAGGTTGGGTACAAGGATGGGAAAGAAAACTGTGGGGATGGTAGAAATACAATGAGGATGGGATGGGGGCAGAAAGAATTAACTGGGGACATCTAGGGACAGGGACCAAATTAAGTTCCCGTTCACACCTCTAGTGTGAATGATTCAAGGAAGGGAAGGTGGGAGAAGGAACTAAGATACAAAGCCCCCCAGCAGAAGCATGTGGGAAAGAGGAACCTGAATTATAGCTACATCATGCAAGGTTCCACGTTAGGAGTCACCGACCAAGAAAGGGATCTAGGTGTCGTCGTTGATGATACGTTTAAACCTTCTGCTCACTGTGCTGCTGCGGCTAAGAAAGCAAATAGAATGTTAGGTATTATTAGGAAAGGAATGGAAAACAAAAATGAGGATATTACAATGCCTTTGTATCGCTCCATGGTGCGACCGCACCTCGGACAGTGTGTTCAATTCTGGTCGCTGCAACTCAAAAAAGATATAGTGGAATTAGAAAAGGTGCAGTGAAGGGCGACGAAAATGATAAAGGGGATGGGACAACTTCCCTATGAGGAAAGGCTAAAGCAGCTAGGGCTCTTCAGTTTGGAGAAAAGGTGGCTGAGGGGAGATATGATAGAGGTCTATAAAATAATGAGTGGAGTTGAACGGGTAGATGCGAAGCGTCTGTTTACACTTTCCAAAAATACTAGGACTACGGGGGCATGCAATGAAGCTAATTTAAAACGAATCTGAGAAAATATTTCTTCACTCAACGTGTAATTAAACTCTGGAATTCATTGCCAGAGAATGTGGTAAAGGCGGTTAGCTTATCGGAGTTTAAAAAGGTTTGGTTTGGATGGCTTCCTAAAGGAAAAGTCCATAGACCGTTATTAAATGGACTTGGGGAAAATCCACTATTTCTGGGGTAAGCAGTATAAAATCTTTTGTACTTTTTTCAGGATCTTTGCCAGGTATTTGTGACCTGGATTGGTCACTGTTGGAAACAGGATGCTGGGCTTGATGGACCTTTGGTCTTCCCCAGTAAGGCAATACTTATACTTATGTACGCAGAGGAGAATGAAAGCGACTTGCAGAAATGAAGTTGTGGGAATTCCTGGCTCAGGGTCAGAAAACTGAAATACATGTGCCCATCCCCAAAAGTACACCAAATCTGCAACTTTCACGCTTTCTTCACAATTCGCACATTTAATTTCCAAAATTTGTTAACATGTTTGCTCTGGCTTCATCAAAGCTTTTAAAGCATTAAAATACTGTGCAAAATAAGCAGTCGTCCGTTTATTTGAGGGTCAAAATTATAAGGCTATCTGATTTCATGATTAAACCTGACAATTTAAAACTTCCTCCTTGCTGAACTTTCACCTTAAAATTACACCTGCCAATCCAGGCATGGGAGTATACGTGTGAAGAGAGAGCAGTGCACCAACCAGCACAAAAGGAGACCCAAATAAATGATACTCTGGTTTCAGCCTGTCCAGCCCCCTAAACCATGAGGTTTTATACCAGAAACAAAGCAGGATAGTAGAGGGAGAAGGTGCAAAATTTGTCAGAATTAAGAGACCTTATTTTTTTTATATCTGAATAACTAAAAAAAAAATGTGAGACAGTACTGCTGCTTGAAAGAACTGGGCCAGTCCAATGGCTCAAGGGCAGTGGTGCAGGACACAGGCTCTAGATCTAGACCAGGACTGGGAATCCAGCAGCTTCTGGGGGATGGGAGAAAGAGGAAAAGTTCCAGCTACTACTACTACTATTTATCATTTCTATGGCGCTACAAGGCATACGCAGCTGCTGGTTAAAAGGACTTAAATTCTGTATCTGAGCCAGAATCGGGAGTCCAGTAGGAGACAGCACTCACAGCCCGTAGGGGAGAGGAAGGAGGAAAAAGTTTCAGCTGCTGGACAGACTGAGGGCTCAAGATTGCATGGTCCCAGAAGTAGCTCTGGTGCAAGCACTGGTCTGGGTGAATAGCAGAACAAAGACTCCAGAAGCTGTGAATGAGGACTCGCAGTCTCAAAGTCCAACGGACTGACTGAAGAGGAAGCTGAAAAAAAAAGTACTGGACCAAAAGGAAAAAAGTACTTCACTCCAGCTGACTAAAGGTTTGTTATGCTGACCGATATTCTTGAATTTTATTAAAGGCAGTAACAGTAGTGTGTAGTATTGCTAGGAATTCAGCTTCCTGAACAAGCCTCAACCCCAGAGAGGGCAGAAGCACATGCCTATTAGTCTGGAAAACCACACACACTAACCTTGCCAGTTTAGCACAACCCACAGGTGAAGGTGCAAGGTTTCTGCCATTTCTGACTGACTCAAGATTCACAATCTAAGGTTCAGCCTTCTAATACCATTCCCAACAGCCAAGAGGGCATGGCAAGGGTGGCAGGGAACAGGCGCAGCACCCAGAATGACAGATACTACCCACTTGATTGGACGTACTTTCAATTGCAGGGATAATTAACGAACACCACAAAATATTCCCAGCAAGAATGATCTTACTAAAGAAATTCAAATGTCACTATATATTCACAATTAGAAATAATTTTTTTTTTTTTTTTTGGGGGGGGGGGGGGGGTTGTTTTTGGACCTTCAGAAAAAATGGCGAGCTTAAAGCTTCTCAATTCCTTAATACAATAGCTGCCCACTCGTCATAGGTCCCAACTTTTTTTTACAAAAATTCCTTTGCACAGCATTATCTTCAAAAATAAGTTTTTCTTAAAGTACTTAACTTTAGCTCCTAACAAACCAGACCTACTGCCGATATGGCCAAGTTTCGCATTCTTCTTCAGGGTAGAGGTCCGCTGAAATAAAACCAAACAGAATCCGTTGAAAATCTTCCATAAACATAACCCAGAAAACTTTCAATATTGACACATACAACAGCACGCTTGTAGCATTCTTCACAAGCACCCAAAATGGCAGCGTTCTTATACCGCTCTTAAATATGCAATGTCTTGTCATGTGACTGGCATGAAGTGATACTATTGGTCCACCACTTACCCACAATTCCAGGACAGAATTTCAAAGCGGAGACCACATTCTAATTCCGCATTCAAACCAAAAGGTTGAACAGTATTCAACTGATAAATCCACCACTGCTCTTGGTAGTTAAGTAATTGTTCAAAGAGCAGCGGTGGATTTACCCAATTGAATAGTTTGCAACCTTTGTATATATAAGAGCGGTATAAGGACGACAATGCCATTTTGGCTGCTTGTGAAGAAGCGTGCTGTTGTGTGTGTCTATCACTATTGAAAGTTTTCTGGATTATGTTTATGGAAGATTTTCAACCGATCCTGTTTGATTTTATTTCAGTGGACCGCTACCCTGAAGAAGAATGCGAAACTTGGCCATGTCAGCAGCTCAAGTTAAGTACCACTGTTTAAGAAAAACTTATTTTTGAAGATAATGCTGTGCAACGGAATGTTTGTAAAAAAATTGTTGAGACCGATGACTAGTGGGCAGCTATAATGTTAAGAATTGAGATGCTTTAAGCTTGCCATTTTTTCTGAAGGTCCATAAAAATACTAAAAATATTTCCAACTAGTAAAAAAAGGCTCGTTTCTGAGAAATGAAACGGGCGCTAGCAAGGTTTTCCTCGGAGCGTGTATGTTTGAGAAAGTGTGTGTGAGATTGACTGTGTGAGAGAGAGAGAGTGTGTGTGACAGAGAGAGTGTGACTGGTAGCGAGTGTGTCTGTGACAGTGATAGTTTATGTATGAGAATCAGTGTGTGCCAGGGGCCCATCACTCCCTCCTCCCTCCCAGTTCCAGGGTCTCCCTCCCCCCTCCCTGTGCACCCCAGCTGACCTTGTTAATCACCCAGGGCAAGACTCTGGGAGGAGTTAATTGCTTTACTCCAACTGACCTTGTTAATCACCCAGGGCAACCACTCCAGGTGCCTGAGAAAACAACTGTGGCAGGAGTTAATTGCTTTACTTGCAACTCTCTTTTTCCTTTGTATACTTGCTAAACCGGATATCTATGCCACCTCAAGTTTCCGGTTGGAGGCTTCAATTAGAACGTTGGAGGTGCCTTTTATATATAGAGATTAGTGAATATATAGTGACATGTTTGAATTCTCTATTAAGATTCTTCTCACTAGGATTATTATTATGGCATCAACAGTGAGGAATTCAGATTAATCATCAAAACTGCAATGAGTGGAACTCTGCTACACTACCCCGCACAAACAGCCTGAATGACTTTTAAAACAAGAACCAGATCACCACAAACCAGCCCCTATACTCAAAGATTTACTACTGCCAAGTTATCAAGGCAAAGAACTTCTTTAGAAATATTCTCACAACAGCAAAACGTTTAATCTCTAAATGCGGGAAATGCTCAATGAATGAAGTATTAATGCATCTACCTTTCACACCAGTGCACCTGCACTCTGCTCAGCCTTGTAATCACAAGTGGAATTTATTTATTGAACACATCTGATACACCGATTGAGCCTGCACATAGGCATAGAGCAGTTCACACAAATATCTGTATAGGTGCTTTCTGTCCCAAATGGGCTCACAATCTACGTATTACTTGTACCTGGGGAAATGAAGGGTTAAATGGCTTGCCCAGGGTCACAAGGAGTTGCGGTGGGAATCGAACCCAGTTTCCCAGGTCCGCAACCCACAGTACCTAACCACTGAAAGCACTGACTCAAACAGATAGGAGGAGGAATTGGGGGTTGATCCCGGGGTTTTTGACATTGTCTAGGTTATTAAATGTATCCTGCATATGATGCACAGCGCTGATTACAGGGAGTGTTGGTTCTGGGTACTTCATAGAATATACTTCTCTCCAGCTAGAGCATATCCAGCCAGTTGTCTGGACGCTCATAATTGCCTTAAATGTACTAATGTTAAGGGAAACCCAGGACATGTATTTTGGAATTGCCCCAGAATCCGTGTTTTATTTATTTGGATTTTATCTCAAGGTGAGTAACATTCAGGTACATTGAGTATTTCTGAAGAGTTATTGTATGATACTTACAAAGAATTCTTGGGCAGTCCCTTGAATTTCAACCTTGGGAGCTATTGCTGAGGAAGGAGAAAGATTTGGGAGTAGCTGGTCAAGGAGCCAAGTTGTTTGTTCAAAAAGTTCGAATAATAGCTCTAAAATATATCCTAAGGGCGTGGACACAAGAGATACCTCCTTCCTTTTGGGAGTGGAGGAATAATCTATATACACTGGTCACACTGGAACTCTAAAGGGTTAAAGGTTTTCCCAGATGTAGGGAAAAAAAACCCTGAATATAAGGCTCCCAAACTTCTGAGAATTATCTCCTCAGGCACGGAGTGGTGGTTTGTTGCAGTGAACTGACAGATTGGGGATGTATTTACGGATGTCTTCAATATCTTTTTTGCTGTCACGGTAGACTATGACAGTACAAGACCTCTCTGCCCCGATAAGCTTTGGGAAAAGTATGGCTTGATATCTGCTGTTTGACCAGTAACGACTTGGGAATTTTGTAATGTTTACTGAGAGGGATGGACAGGGGATTTTGTAATGTTCAGCAAGTTCTAACAAACACATAACTTAAGCTGAAAGCACTGAAGGACAAGAAACCCAATCTTATACAGAATATATACATAAACTAGCTGCAACCGGTGAGTCCCCTCTGCCCAGCGCTCTGTCCCCCATCTCCTCAGCATGCCCACCCTCCATGATTAGCCCACTCTCAGCACACCTTCCCTTCCCGCCCTTTTATGGCAATCATCCATTTCATGCTTGACTCTACAGCACTGCAATAATGTATATGTGCTGCCCATACTATGTGCACGTACTCTACAGCTCAAACAGCCCCCCTTCTGGCCAGCATCAGAAGAGTATCACAAACATGTACACCACAACTTTCAGACATTAAGCATATTAAGCACACAGACATTAAAAGTACATTATACATATTAGATGTAACATAGTAGATGACAGCAGAAAAATGCCAAACTTATTGCCATGCAAAACATCGGTA
This sequence comes from Microcaecilia unicolor, assembly GCF_901765095.1. Taxonomy (NCBI): domain Eukaryota; kingdom Metazoa; phylum Chordata; class Amphibia; order Gymnophiona; family Siphonopidae; genus Microcaecilia; species Microcaecilia unicolor. The sequence continues at coordinate 51,968,682 of NC_044035.1, forward strand.
AAGTTTCCCCTCATGCATTACCATTCTGTTTAGAAAAGGTGAAAATGGAGACAGCACTGAAGCTAACCAATATAGTTGAGAGACAATGGACAGCTATCACACAGCAGCTCATTTCAAAGTGCAAAATTCACAGATAGTAAAGTTTTGAGGGGGAGGGGGGAGACAATAGGGGACTGGCCAGTAAAACTGAGTAGTCAACTCACCGTTTCATGACAAGGTTGAGGAGGTAAGCAACAGCAGACAGTGATTCAGGGGACTCCACGGCCTCGAATGTAGTCATCTGCAAGACACACAGCAGATAAGTAGCCAATTACAAACCAGTAAATATTTTAGCAGAGTTTCACGCAGCTTACTATGGTCAAAGTAACTGTAATAAGCAGATAAAAGAATGGGGTCTTGTATGTAGAGAAAACAACCTTGTGTAACCAGGCATTTACTGGACCCACTAGGGATCCAGATTATACGGCAATCCCAGTTTCCACAGAAAGCCAACAATACTAACTCAAGGGGTACAGGAAGAGGTCAAATGGGGTGCAATTTATTAAAAAAAAACTTTCTAGACAGCGTGAAGGCAGTTATTAGGACATTTATTGGTAATTTAACTGTGTACTACTGTAATTTTAGCAATACGTTAACAGCGCTGTATAAGGCTAAAAGTGACATATGTAGTAGCTGTCAACAGTTTAGGAAGGGGATGCAAGTGAGTCACTAGGGGGTGCATGGTTTAAGGGAGTGGATACGAGAATTTCACTGATCAGTTAAAGGGGTGCAGGAACCAAAAAAAAGTGTAAGGACCCCTGCTCTAGAACGAGAAGCTTACTCACCAATGCTGCAAAGTACTCCGTCTCGGTCTCTGCCCCTCCTTGGGAGCGGATGACCTCCGTAACAGCAGCTAGCACAGCACAGATCTGCGGAGACAGCAAGTGAATACACATTTGTGATCACTAGGAAAGCTACCAGTTATACATGCTACACTACCAATGCTCTGAAAATCACTTCATATGTTGTTTGGTCTTCCGTCCTCCTTTTTTATACACAGAATTGTAATAAAAAGTATTTTAGAGATTGCTTTTCAACTCTATCTGCCTTGACCAACAAGTGCACTTGGGGTCTGTATTGTTGATTAGAAGTCATTCTGTTTAAAAATGATTGTTTAACTTTGATTGTGTGAAAATAAGTTGGAATGTAGAAGATAGGGCACATCTCTGAAGCCAGCTTGTGCAGGAGGGAGGCAGGGTATGCTTGAAGTTCAGGAGATAAGCCAGCTGGCTAGTGGTTTGTTTACCTGAACCGAGAGCGTGCGACTGCATCCTCATGTACATTCCTGTAATTTTCCTTGGCTCTGAAAATAAGCTTTAGCTTAATAAAAAGGGGGGCTTGTTGCAGCAAAGATCTGAGGCTCATCTGTGGACGGACGCATCGCGCAGAAAAGACTGTTCCTGGTCATAAAGAGACTTCGGGCTTTCACTGCAATGGGCCTCCCGGCTGATGAGATAAGGGCCTGAAATTCCTGACCAGTGATGTTATATGTATAGTGTATTATTGCATCTTTTCCTGGTCTAAGAACTCTTAGCATTGCTTAGATGTAGAGACCAGTGATGTAATGATTGTTTATAGGTATTGTTTCTTTTTAGTTATATAGCTAATCATTGTGTGTATATAGCTTAATCATTGTAGATTTTAGCACCTCTAATAAAGGTCTCATTTACCTAATACGAATCCAAAAGAATCCACAGTAATTATTGAGCAGTCTTTGTCGGTGAAGCAGGATGTAAATCCATAGCAGCACAGGAATATATTTCGCTTACTTAGATCCCAAAGCCTTCAATACAGTTCCCCATAGACAACAAACTGTGTGCCCTCAGTATGGGCCCTAAAGCGATTGCCTAGGTTAGAAGTCAGTTGAGTAGAAGGCAATAAAGGATAGTGGTAAATAGGGTTTACACTGAGTACAAGAACATTACCAGTAGCATGCCACAAGGATCGGTTCTTGGTCCAGTTATTTTTAACATCTTTTTTTATAAGCAATATTGCAGAAGGATTGCCTTGTAAGGTCTGCTGGTTTGTGGATGATACCAAAATCTGCAATACAGTAAATATCCTAGAAGGTGTAGAGAGCATAAGGAAGGATCTAAAAAAACTTGAAGAACTGTCTAGATTTTGATAGTTAAGCTTTAATGCCAAAAAATGCAAGGTCAAGTATTTGAGTTGCAAAAACCAAAAGGGAGCAGCACAGTATAGGGGTGAAGTACTTCATGAAAGAAGAGTGGGTCCTAGGGTAATTGGATCTAATGATCTTAAAGTGACCAAACAGGTAGAAAAGGTGACAGTAAAAGCCAGAAAGATACTTGGGTTCATAGGGAAAATGTAGGGGTAAGAACCCTGCCACAAATCAGTGTATTACAGAGGATGACTATACAGACCAGTGGGGAAGCTCCTACAATCACAGGATACAGTGCTTAGTCGCTCAGACATTTAAACATGCCTAGACATACACTGTTGAAGAAAATACCTGGAACCCTGTTATCTAGCTGCAAGGATAAAAGGAATGTGGACAATATAACAAGGACCTAGGTCAGGTCCACCATCAGACTCGCTGGAAAACAAAATTCAGAGAAAAACATCCAAAAATAATGAAAAGTCATAGGAATGTCTTGTGACAAGTCACAACAAAGGACAGCAGCCAACTGCTTGTCACAACCTTATCAAACTATCTGAAACAGTACTGATAACAAACTAATAACAGAATCAGCTCAGCTCATCTTCAGCTAGATCTACAACTTTCATCTAGCGACAGAGCACATCACAGCAAGCACTGGCATCTGGTATTTCAGTCACCCTGGAGAGAAAGGCCAGCGCTACATGCAGGTCATACGGTCAAAATCTGTCTTTTGGGATAACAAGCAGGTGACGTATTGTGTCTAGAGAATTGCATGTTTGTTCTAAATAGTATCTTTCAGCTGAAAGGAAGCTCTGGAATGAAAGAATATAGAACAAAGAGAAAAGGAGACAGATTCAGGAGTAACCTAAGAAAATATTTCTTTGCAAAAGGGTAGTAGATGCATGGAACAGCCTCACAGTTGAGGCTGTGGAAATGGAGATAAGGATGGTATCTCAATTCAAGAAAGCGTGGGACAAACACAGAAGATCTTTAAGGGAGAGAAAGAGAATGTACAGCTTAGTAGTTGGTATGGATGAGTAGCCTGGATAGGACATGTTGAGGGGAGTTTTCAAAAGGACGTCTAAATCCAATTTTGGACATTTTGTTAAAAAAAGTCCAAAACTCCAGTAGCAAACTTGGCCATTTTTAAACCAGAAAAACATCCAACTTTTAGTTTTGAAAACGGCCATTTGCTAGACATTTTTGTGCTCAGAGCATCTATCTTTTAGGACCATTTTTTTTTTTGGGGGGGGGGGGGGGGGGGAAAGTCAAGGGAAAAACGCACAAAAACAAGCCATTGGAATGTATGGGGGATAGCAGAATAGCCACATAGACATCCCAGCAGAGAAGTAGGGCACCCTAGGAACACTGCAGTGGACTTTACATAAAAAGTGCCAGGTACATATCTCACCATTACCTCTTTATATGGTGTGGTGAGTCCCCCCCCCAAACCCACCAAAGACCTACTGTACCTATATATAGGTGACAACTGCAGGCATAAGGGCTATCATAGTGGTGTACAGTTGAGTACAGTAAGCTTTTGGTGGATTTTGTACTAGTTAGAGTGGGATATGGGCCTGGGTCTCCTTCTCTACAGTCCACTGCACCGACCACTAGGCTGATCCAGGGAGCTAATTGCTGCTCTAATAGGAGAGGCCATAACATCTAAAGCTGTCATATACTATTTCTTTCACAGCTTTGGAGGGTGGGGGGGGGTAATGCCTTTATCCCTCCAGTGGTCATTTAGGGTACTTTTTGGTCACTAAGCCACGACTGAAATAAGTCTAGCCACAAGTCTTAATTTGAGCCCTAGATGGTTTCATTTTGTTCCATTATTGAAGAATGTCGTCTATCTTCTTGTGCCATCCATGTGTCAAGTAACCTCTAGCACCCACCTGGGGCCAAGTAGCCACAAAAGGCGCAGAGACGAATTCAAACTCTAGCAATGGAGAAGCTTCTTACTAGCCACCAAGAGGCTACGGCAAGAAAAGGTGCCATATGAATGGTAGCTAACAAGAGACAAGACAGCCTTGTCTAGCAATCTAAACTGCAGTATGCCACAGCTGCCGAGAAGTTACTGTATCCAACCCGCAGAAAAGAGCTGGGGTTGATCGACAAGGTGAAACACTGCCCAACAAGCAAAGGTGAAAATACGCTCCATAGACAAGAGACTGAACTGTGCTCAAGGGACAGAAACGAAGCTGTGCTCATCAGACAGCGTAGGACCCATGCTCAACGAGAACAAACAGATTTGCACTCAAAGCACACAAACTGAGCCACACTCCAAGGGCAGAGAAAGAGTTGCACACCTCTGGCAAAGACAGAAATGCACTGAACAAGTAGAGCAGAAGCTGAGAGTAACAGACAGAGGATGAGCAGTGCCCCACTGAAAGAGCTGGATGTTAGCGGTACCTGCAGAACTGAAACTGCGGTAGCGATGGAACTGTGTATAAAACGCAGACAAGGAGCTGCTTTCCACACGCAAACAAGGAGCTGCGCTCCGGATGCCAGCAAGGAGATGCGCTCCAGACACTGGCAAGGAACTGCGCTCCACACACCGACAAGGAGCTATGCTTCCTACGCAGACATAAAGCTATGTAGCACCTGCAGTCACAGAGCTGTGCTCCACATACCACCCTGGAACTTCACCCAATTTGCAGAGAAGAGTTGTGCTAAACACACAGAGATAGAACTACACTCAACAGGCGGAGGAGCTTGCTCTGCACGCAGACAAAGAGCTGCGTTCCATATGCAAAGAGAGCTGCATGCCACACACAGTCAAGGAGCTGCGTTCCACAAGCAGACACAGAGCTGCATCCCACACTGAGACCTGCAGAGAAAGAACTACACTCAAAACGTGACAATGGAGCTGCGTTCAACATGCAGAGATGAAAGGTTGCAGAATAAGCAGCAAAGGAACTTCACTCAACATGCCAAGATAGAGCTGTCCTCAACATACAATGATGGAGCTAAAGCCAACCTGGAACTGTGGAACTGTGCCCAACATGCAGCAAGGGAGCTGTGCTCAACATGGAATAATGGAGCTGCACTCAACGTGCAGCCATGGAGCTGCGCCCAACAAGCAAAACGCATAGATGGAGCCACGGGGAACAGCCAGAGAAGGTGCTACCAGGAGGCCAACAGGAAAAGAGCACAACTTGTGGAAATGCAGACCTGGCGCTGCACTCCCCTGGCCCAGAGGGACTAAAACTACAAGAAGAGAAAGCCCCGTGCCCCAAGAGACACTCTCGGCCCCAAGTGGTCTCTGAGCCACAATGACCACCCTCCTAGGCAACTGATATGGAGCAGCAGTCAACGTAGAGATATAACTCCCGCCAAGAGGGAGGTAAGCATCACAGATCTGGAATCCTCAGACCATAGGAAGCAAAATGCAACCGTAAGGCAGAGAGGAAGAAACAACTCTCGCAAGGCCAGGAACAAAGAGGAAGCTGGCCACTAACACCAAACTGAGGAAAAACCAGCTAAGGGAGAGTCAAACTCCACACCTAGAGCCACTTCCCTGAAGAAAAGTAGAGAAAAGTACAGAGCTAAGAGGCAATAATCCAGATGCACAGCAATACATCTGCACAGCAGGAAAGAACTGCGCCCCTTACAGAAAAAGGAAGGAGTGCCAAATGTGCCAAGAGAGAGGCACCTGAAACTAGAAAAGGCAAAATCCACAAGTGCCAGGCTAAAACTCCCGCCCGAAAGCAAGGGAAGCAAGGACAAGTCCAAGCAAAAGACTGGCAAGAATGGCGCTCCCAAGGGTACTCAGAAGAGGGATTTGAGCTAGCAGTTGCACATAAAGGGCAACTCGGACCCCTGCCAGAAGGAAAGTACCCTGCAAACAAACCAGAGCAGACAGGAGGGATCCAAGGGGACAAGAGAACCAGAACCTCCCTAAGGAAGGGAGGAAAAACTGCTGCCAAAACAAGAATCAAATAGCAGGGCATCTCAAACAAGATGCCTGAAGCAGCAGAGACCGGACGGTCTGAAAAAGAACTGACCAACAGCCACGTAAGGCTGACAGGAATGAAAAAATAGCCCTGGACTAAAAAGACCGAGCCTGCAGCCAAACGGAGCCAGCGAGAGACTTCTCCCACTTTGGAAATGGCAGACTAAGACTTTCGAACCACAAAGGTACAAGTTCCAGCAACGGGGCCGCCCTCTGCCACCTTATGATGTTTTTTGGACTTTTTGTTTTGAAAATGAGCCCCATGGTCTTTATATGTCATCAATTTCTATGTTTCTGTATCAAAGACCAACACATACAGGCCTCTAGTTTAAAGAACATTTCAACATAACCTAGTATCAGTTTGAAGCTACTTTATCTCAGTTTCTTCAAACTTTTATCAACAAAGCCTTCAACTTACGTCTCCCCTACTTCATGGGTTGAGGGGGGTGGGGAGGACAACAAAGTTGCATTTTCCAGTCCCATACCTGGGTCACTTAATTGATATCACTGATTTATTGACTTAATTTACATGGAAAGAGAATATTTTCAAAGACACCAAAAGCTACTCTAGTTACCTCTTTATGAGCAGCAGAGTTGGATTCCCAGAACCTCTGCACCTTACTAAAGGTAACATTGGTGCAGTCAGACAGGCCACTCAAGAAGGTGCCACCGGATTTTTCAGTTAGCGGCAGCCCATTTTCTTCCTCATCCTCCTCCATGTGGAGTTGAGACCCTTCCACTTTCCTGTCCATGGACAAAGACCCTGATTGCAGATCATTGTGAAGCTTCAGAGCATCTACTGTCAAATCACTCTTCCCTGCAAGACAGATTTACATCATGTGAACAAACACAGCTCATTAAAACATATTTTCAAAAGCAAGACAGCCTGCTGAAAGGAGCCCTTTTTGTACCCTGCCCAAATGGCCAAAAACATGCATCACAGATAATAATACTGGTTTCTTTAGCACTTTTTAGAAATATGTGGCACTTAAAGAAACACACAAGACTATAAGCTCTACAGAACATTATTATTATTATTTTATTATTATTTATCGCATTTGTATCCCACATTTTCCCACCTCTTTGCAGGCTCAATGTGGCTTACAATACATCATGGATAGTGGAAATGAGAAGAGAGTAGACATTTGATGTTACAGAAGGATTTGGGTTGCATGGTAGTGGAGTACATAATAGTAAAATACAGAAAGCATTAATTTACATTCAGGGTATATGTGGGAGTTTCACATGACTTGGTCTTTGTAATAGATCTTGTCAAAGAGATGGGTCTTTAGTAGTTTCTGGAAGTTGGTCAGTTCATAGACCGCTTTCAGGTTACGTGGCAATGCGTTCCAGAACTGTGTGCTCATATAAGGTTGATGCGTGCATTAATTTGTACTTTAAACCTTTACAGTTGGGGAAATGAAGATTAACGAATGTGCGAGAAGATTTTTTAGTATTTCTGGATCGTAGGCCTATCAGGTCTGACATATAAGCTGGAGCATCGCCATGGATGAACTTATGTACTAGGGTACATACTTTGAACGTGATGCGTTCTTTGAGTGGGAGCCAGTGTAACTTCTGTCGGAGGGGTTTTGCACTCTAGTATTTTGATTTTCCAAATATGAGTCTGGCTGCCGTGTTCAGGGCTGTTTGGAGTTTTTTTGAGTATTTGCTCTTTGCAGCCAGCGTAGAGTGAGTTGCAGTAATCTAGATGACTGAGTACTAATGACTGTACCAGATTATGGAAGACGGTCCTCGGGAAGAACGGTCTTACTCTTTTTAATTTCCACATTGATTGGAACATCTTTTTGGTTGTGTTTTTCGTGTGGTTCTCAAGTGTTAGGTGCCGATCAATGGTAACTCCAAGAATTTTCAAGGTCTCTGAGACGGGTAGGTTTAATTTTGGTGTGTTGATGGTGGTGAATTTGCTCGTGTTGTGTTGAGAGGTAATTACTAGGCATTGGGGTTTTTTCTGCATTGAGTTTTAACTGAAAGGCATCTGCCCAGGAGTGCATAACGTGTAGCCAAGACACACAGACAAAAGGTTTCCGATAATACACATATTAGTGAAAACCAAAGTCACAACCACAGAAATGTCCAATTACCCAAGAAAAGGGAAGTACATATAGTCAGTTTCAAGTTTTACAGGTACCTCTAAACCTTGCACCCTCTCTAAAACTTCAAATACAGACATGTCAGGCAACTGAGCTACATACATGCCCAACTTCCTGATTTGATAAGTTTCCTTTATGCATAAGAAGTTATCTGTTCTATAGTAAAATTAGAAATAAAACAAAAGAAAGGGAAATAAGGTGATTATACATTTAGTCCAAAAAAAAAAAAAGTTTCACCTTATTTTGCTTTCTTTTGTTTTATATCTATGTATTATCTTTAAACTAGACTAACATGGCAACCACACTACTTTATTCAAGAGTAAATCAACACATTAAAAAACAGAACAAACAAGGAGGATGGAATTCTATGGGCTGTAATTTTCCTTTCACCCTCCCAACTTTTCTCCTTCCTATCCATGGATTTGTAGCCCTTTTCTTTTTCTAGATATTTTTAATTATTATTTGTTAACTGACTGGATTGTTTTTACTGAAGGCAGCATATATCAAGCACAAATAAACCCAAATATATTGAAAATAGACTCTGGAATCTTTTAAGCAGAAAAATGACAGATTCTTGTTTCAAAGCACATTTATCTCATGATGACGAGAGTCTCTTTCAATCGCACGTCTGCTGTCCTGTATGCGCAGCTCACACTAAAGCCCTATATGTATGAAGAATATGGGTCTGGATTTAAGGTACAGCATACAGACTAGGAGCTACAGTATACATCTATGTTTCAACAATTTTTTAATGAGAATCCAACAAGTTAAACATTTCAACAAGCTCTGTATAATTTGACATAAGGGATCATAAAGAACAGTACAGAGTAAAAAAAATTCCATCCTCAAAGTTTCCTCCCCTCCCCCCACTTGTATACCACCCCATTTACCCAGACCTAGAGCCAGATGCACTAAAGTCGTCGGTAATTCCCGTTCCCTACCGATTCCATAGCGAATCGGTAGGGAACGGGAATGCATCAACGATAGGGAATGCAAATGAGCTACTCGTTGTAGCTCAGTTGTATTCACTATTTTCCTCGGTTGCCAGTTGGAGAATCAGGACGTCCCTTTTGATTATTCACCTCTTCCTGGTCTCTTCAGCCAATCAAAGCGGATTTAGCTGGCTGTTGTCAGCGAAACACACTCTGATTGGCTGAAGAGACCAGGAAGAGGTGAATAATCAAAAGGGACGTCCTGATTCTCCGGCAACCAGGAAAATAGAAAAGTTTTGCTGTGAAGGGGTAAGTGGTGCGGCAAAGACAAAATAGAAGGGGGAAAAAACGGCAGAGCGAAAAATGGTGAAAAAAAAAAAAAAAAAGAACGTCTCTCACAAGCGCAGGGAGAGTACTTCCATAAAGGATGCCCCTCACATGCGCTCCCTGCTTTTTTTTTTCTTTTTTACCTTTTTTTGGGGGCCCTTTTCCTTTCCGATTCCCTCACAGGAGCCCTAACGAGAGGTGCAGACCTCCTGTTAGGGTTCCTACGGCAAGGGAATCGGAAAAACGGTAGTGCATCTCATTATAATGGGCTACAACGGTAGTGCAGCTCATTATAATAGCTTTTGAATAATTTGCATTCCGTTTTCGTTGCCTGCTAACCGTGGCAGGGAAAATGCCCTTAGTGCATGCCCCTGGTAAACTATTTGTGTTTTAAACTGGCTGGAACCAGTTTAAAACGCAAGCTGTGGGCTCGTTAGGTTTAGTGCATCTGGCCCCTATTCAGTTAATTATTCAAGGAAAAGCCAAATTATTGTCCACAAGGTGGAACAACAAGGTTTACCCTCCTCTTTGGAAAAGGGACTTTTAGTGTCAACAAATTTTATTGATGATTCAACAGAGAGTAAACAGCTTGCTCATGGTTACAATGCAATGAAATTAAACACCTGAATTGGAGCACATCAACACACTCATCATCAAGAGATTCCCCCCCCCCCAATTACCTCCCTCCCACCAACCAGAACCTCAAACCCAACAAAAAAAGAAAGAAAATTCTCCTTTTCCCCCTCCTACAGTATACATCTAATAGAGCTATAGAAATGCTAAGTAGTATTAGTAGTAGTATATTTACTAAAATGCATTAATTTGCATTTTTGCACACATTCATGGAATTGGATTTTAAATTTAATTACTCACCTTTCCAAATCCAAGCTCAAGGAGCGTTACAAAGAGGTACATAAGTTCTTTCACTGCCCAAGAGGCAGTGAAGGGTAAAGTGATTTACCCCAGGTCACAAGGAATATGAGTGGGAAAAACAGGATTTGAACTAGAGAGTTGCAAAGAGACAGAAATTTCACCCAAAGCCACAGGAATCTAACCCATCCCCAGCCTTCCATCGTGCTAAAATAACCTGACTTAGGCTATTGTTAAGTTATTTTACCACATTGATAACTTCCCCTCTCAGTGCTGAAGGGGATTTCACTATCAACCATATCCATTTTTTTTTTTTTAGTGCTATAATTGCCATGGCACAAGCAAACGATAGGTAGGCTGGCCTGGCTCTCCACTTCTGCAGGAACCCCGCAGGACCAGAGTCCATCCCCACAGGAGTCTCACAGACCTGGAGGGGATTCTAGTTAACCCTATTCCCATGCAGCTCTCTAAATTTAAACCCTGGCTTCCCTGATTCATAACCCACTGTTCTAAACCACTATCCTTCACACATTTTTTAAACACAAGCAACAAAAATGATAAAAGGAGAGGGACCGACTTCCCTGTGAGAAAAGGCTAACGCGGCTAGGGCTCTTCAGCATGGAGAAGAGACGGCTGAGGGGAGATATGATAGAGATCTATAAAATGAGTGGAATGGAATGCGTAGAAATGAATCGCTTGTTTACTCTTTCCAAAAAAATACTAGGACTAGGGGGCATGCAATGAAGCTATAAAGTAGTAAATTTAAAACGACTTGGAGAAAATATTTCTTCACTCAATGTGTAAATAAACTCTGGAATTCGTTGCCAGAGAATGCAGTAAAAGCAGTTATCTTAGCGGGATCTAAAAAAGGTTTGGATAGCTTCCTAAAAGAAAAGTTCTAGGACAAGCAGCATAAAATGTATTGTACTGTTTTGAGATCTTGCCAGGTACTTGTGACCTGGACTGGCCACTGCTGGAAACAGGATGCTGGGCTTGATGGACCCTCAGTCAGTCCCAGTATGGCAGTACTTATGTACTTAAAAGCCCTACTATTGTGTATTAGTTTACATTTTAGTACCTATGGCCTGGGGGGGGGGGGGGCACAAAAAAAAACTTTAGTACATATACTGATAAGGGAGCAGAATATCACCTGGAATTTGTTTAACTAATCTTACACACACAGGTCATGTCTTTTCATTGGTAGCTCTAAGCAAGTTACCCTCTGCTACTGTCCCTGAATGTATCTCTGGTAAACTTCCAAGAGTGGAACTTACCACACTAGTCAGTGCTTGAATTACCTCTTCCCACCCAGTTTATCCAATTAATCATCCACAATATGACTTCACTGATTATTTCAATGCTTAAAAATAAAGACATGCCCTCTGGTTGATTTGCAGTGTGAATGCATTGCTTATGTCTGTCTCTGTGCTGGAGAGAGAGGCTGAATGCAAGCATGGGATTAGTCCCTCTTGCACTGAGGATGTGTCTCCAGGAGCTTCTGCACAGGAGGGAAGGGTTAGGCCAGCTGTTGTAATTGGCAATTTGATCATTAGGCATGTAGATAGCTGGGTGGCTGGTGGGCATGAGGATGGCCTGGTCACTTGCCTGCCTGATGCGAAGGTGGTGGACCTCATACATCAAATAGATACGATTTTAGATAGTGCTGGGGAGGAACCTGCTGTCTTGGTACAAGTGGGTATCAATTACATAGTACAATGTGGGTGTAGGAGGGAGGTTCTGGAAGCCAAATTTGGGCTCTTAGGTAAAAAGTTGACATCCAGATCCTGCAGGGTAAAATTTTTGGAAATGCTCCCCATTCCATGCACAGGACCCAAGAGGCAGGCAGAGCTCCGCAGTCTCAATGTATGGTCGAGACAACGGTGCAAGGATGAGGAATTTAGATTTGTTAGGAGCTGGACAATATTCTGGAGAAGGGGGAGTCTGTTCCAAAAGGATGGACTCCACCTTAACCAGGATGGAACCAGATTGCAGGTCCTAACTTTTAAAAAGGAGATAGAGCAGCTTTTAAACTAAAAAGGGGGGAAAGCAGACATTCGTCGAGGAGCACATGGATCAGTGTGGAGTATCCTCGAGGGATACTACTGAAACAGGATCTTTAGGGAATCCCGATAGAGAAGTTTCAATAATGGTGAGTGTTTAATGGGAGAACAGAGTAAAGGATGCAAATTATCCCCTTCACCTTCAAAGCAGCTTTGAAGGTGAAGGGGATCATTTACATGGTTGAATTGGAGTATATAGCACTAAATGAAGAGGTAGATATAACAGGCATCTCAGAGACCTGGTAGAAGGAAGACAATCAATGGGACTCTGTGTTATCAGGGTACAAATTATATCTCAATGATAGAGTGGATCAAATCGGGGGGGGGGGGGGGGTGCTATATGTTAAAGAGGGAATTGAGTCAAAATAAATATTCTACATAAAACAGATAGCAACGTGGAATCCTTGTGGATAGAAATTTCATGTGTGAAGGAAAGAGTATACTGGTAGGGCTGTACTAGCGTCCACCAAGACAGAACAAACAGACCGGTGCTACTTAACATACATGATCTGGAAAACAGAACGAACACGTTGATTAAATTTGCAGATGACACAAAACTATTCAAAGTAGTCAAAACACATGTGGACTGTGAAAAATTGCAGGAAGACCTTAGGAAACTGGAAGACTGGGCATCCAAGTGGCAGATTAAGTTTAATGTGGACAAATGCAAAGTGATGCACAAAGGGAAGAATAATCCAAATCATAGCTACCGATGCTATGGTCCACCTTAGGTCAAGAAAAAGATCTAGGTGTCAATGTAGACAATACGCTGAAATAATCTTCCCAGTGTGTGGCAGCAGCCAAAAAAGCAAACAGGACACTAGGAGTTATTAGGAAAGGGATGCAAAATAAGTCCAAGAATTTATAATGCCTCCGTATCACTCCATGGTGCAACCTCACCTTGAATACTGTGTTCAATTCTGGTCGCCATATCTCAAAAAAGATATAGTGAAATTAGAAAAGGTTCAAAGAAGAGCGACCAAAATGATAAAGGGGATGGAACTCCTCCTGTATGAGGAAAGGCTAAATGGGTTAGGGTTCTTCAGGTTGGAAAAGACAGCTGGGGTGGGGAGAGATATGATTGAGGTCTATAAAATCCTGAGTGGTGTAGAACAGATAGAAATGAATCGATTTTTCACTCTTTGGAAAAGTATAAAGATAAGGGACGCTCCAATGAAATTACATGGAAATACTTTTTTTTTTAATATCTTTATTGATGCAAGGGCAGAAGCAAAGGCACACAATTGCAATAGGAACAACAATGCATACAAAGAGTAAACTAAACAGCCTTCAATGACAAGTGTTCAGAATCAAGTAAGAACTCAAAAGAACTAAGCTAGGCACAACCTGGAGGAGCCATGCTTCTCCTCAACCTTCTCTTCAATCAATCCCCATCCAACTGACCCACCCCCCCAGGTCTCCGCTGCACACACGCAGTCAAGACAGAGGTCTCCCAGTTATTGTTCCCGTGGCTCACCAGCATCCCCCTCCAGACTCAGTGTTGAATAATTTTTCCATGTCTCGAAATAGCCTTTACCTCCTAGATACAGCAGAAAAATATTGAAGAGACACCCGTTCTGCAATCTCCTTCATAAGATGGTGCCATTTAACTATAGGTGGGGGTGCTGGATCCACCCACGACTGCAAAATACATTTAACAGGGTTGCTAATATGACAAACCGACACTGGACTTCATTCAATCCCTCCCCACGGAGCTCACCTTAATCACACAACAATAAAATGGCATATGACCATTCAAAGGAGCGCTGCAGAGATTGTTCAATGACCACCAAAGAGTGATTCCACAGCTTCGAGAGGGCCGGGCATTCCAGAAAAGAGTGAAGAAGAGTACCCAAAGCAGCATGACATTTCATACACTGAGCATCATCCCAAAGGCCCATCTCCATCCCTCGCTGATGGGTAATGTGAACTCTATAAAGAATCCGATACTGGATGTCCTGAAGGGCAGCATTAGTTGTAATCTTGGGGATAATCTCAAAAGCCCCTCCCAATAGCTCCCAGGAAATTACCTCTCCCGAATGAGACCAGGCCCTCCAAGTGAGGAGCTGATCTATTGTCTGCCATAAGTTGGTACCACTGTGAGAGTCTATTGGAAGAAGCTGGCATAGTGAGAAATATCTTGTCTAATGTAGTGAAACACACTGGGGATCCCACAGATCGTGCCACCGTGTGATGATAATCTCTCACTTGTAAAAATTGAAAGAACTGTATATGGGAGATTCCACGCTCGCTTGATACGTTCAAAGGTAGGAAAATTAAGAGCCTCCCAGTTCCATCAGATGACCTAGGTATCGGCAACCCCCTTGTAACCAATGTCAAAAGGCTCCTTGCCCCACTCCTCCTGGAAATTCAGGATTATTCATAACAGAAAGAAAAGAGTATGCCTGCCCTGCACCCCCTATCACTACCCTCCACCATCTCGATGCCTTCCCCAACGCTAACACAAATTGATTCTTACCCAAAAGTTTCCCTTGAGCCTTCTTCCGAACACAGAGAGTAAAGAACACATCAAAAGGGGCACACCAAGTTTGCCAAAAACTATGAAGAGCAAATCTAGCAGACATGGTATGGCACTCGTGGACCTAATGCATTTGAGATGCCACATTACAGAATCTGAGATCAGGGAGACACAAGCCCCCCTTGGCTGTAGAATGAAATAATTTAGCAAATGCAATATGGGGACGCTTTGAATGCCAAATAAATGAGCTGACAACACTGCGATATAGCCCTTCCTCTCTCTTCGCCACCCACAAAGGTAACATCTGGAGCGGATATAATAGTTTAGGGAGAAGCACCATTTTAACCAGGGCTATGTGACTCCGAAAGCTCACCAGGAGGTTCTTCCATTGTACACACAAATGGCGGACCATCTCCAGTTTTTCTATGATGTTTTTCCAGTACATGCACTCGTAATCAGCACTCAGGTAAACCCCCAAGTACTTAATCCCCGTGCTGGCCCACATTAAGGGAAAGTCCGCCAGGGAGGTACTACTGCAGGGAAGAGTAACGAACAGAGCCTCAGACTTCCCAAAATTAATCCGCAGCCCCACAAAATCTCCAAATGCCCATATAATCTCCATCACAGCAGGTAATGTAATAGAAGAATTGTTAAGCAATAACAGCAAATCATCTGCAAATAAGTTCACACGATATTCACAGATGCCCAGATGCCCTCCAACCTCACTTCCTGTCTAATCCGAGCAGCCAAAGGTTCAAGAGATAATACAAATAAGAGGGGAGAGGGCACCCTTGTCTGGTGCCCCGGCCCAAAGAAATAGGATCCGTGAGTGCATCATTAATAAGGACGTGGAAATACTTTTAAAACAACTAGGAGGAAATATTTTTTTACCTCAAAGAATAGACAAGGTCTAGAACTTGCTGCCAGAGCATGTGGTAACAGCAGTTAGTGTACCAAAGTTTAACAAAAGGTTTGGACAAGTTCCTGGAGGAAAAGTCCGTAGTCTGTTATTGAGATAGACATGGGGGAAGTCACTGCTTGCCCCCCATTGTTAGCATGGAATGTTGCAAGTAATTGGGCTTCTGCTAGGTACTTGTGACCTGGATTGGCCACTTTTGGAAGCAGGATACTGGGTTAGATTGACCATTGGTCTGACCCAATATGGCTATAATTATGGTCTTAGATGCTCATTTCTATTTGGTGGAGGGTTTCTATTCTCGTGCAAGCCATAGAGCAAGACTCTCTATACCCAATAATAATCCAAACATGCTGACGAATTTTCCCTATTCTCTTTACAGGACACCTCTTAGAAGGCCTGTACAAAGAACCTAAGGGGGATCTGAAGGTCGGGGATTGTCACCCCACTCCCATAGGCAGAAACAGAATTGTCAACAGATTCGCCTCACAATGTTTATCCAGTCCAGGGATTACCTTACTGCATGCATAGAATTGCCTTTTTTTCTTCTAAGAGAATACAAGACTACAATGTAAAATCAGAACTACACGTGGTTGCATGCAATTCATGTTATGCAATTATAGGGTTTCTAATCTGCAATCGATCATTCTCGGTGGATTAAAATAAATATTCAAAACAGATTATTAAAAAAAAAAACTATATCAAATACATTGAAAATATAAACAAGATATACCGTACTTAAAATTTAAAAAGCACAGTAAACACAGACCACTTATCTTATGCTGGGAAAAGTAGAAATGGAAGGAAAGGGAAACGGCACTTGATATACGGGACGGGACGGTGTAAAAGCCAGATCTGCGGGATCCTCGGGATCCTCCGGATCTAAGTACTACCTTAAAGCGGTTATTTGCGCTCCGGGAAGATCCTGAGGATCCCGCTGTATCCGGCTTTTACACCGTCCCGCAAATGGGAGGGTCAGGGAGAATAATGATTAATGTCCTGAGTGAAATACCATACAGAGAGAAAACAAAAAAAAACATTAGGAGGTTACATGTAAAATGTTCATATCTATACGACTACCAAAAGAAAAATGACGTTTTAAAATGTTGGCGATCGAATCCGGGAAGATCCTGAGGATCCCGCTGTATCCGGCTTTTACACCGTCCCTATACGGGACGGTGTCCGGTTTTTACACCGTCCCCTTGATATACCGCCTTTCTGTAGTTTTGCAACTACATTCAAAACGGTTTACATAGTACAAGCATATTTGTACCTGGCGAAATGAATTTGCCCAGAGTCACCAGGAGCTGCAGTGGGAATCGAACCCAGTTCCCCAGGATCAAAGTCCGCTGCACTTCAGGCTACTCCTCCACTCCAGCCAATGGACCCTCTTTCGGTATAAAGTAGCACCCAGAGCAGGCCTAGCAACGGTCCCATAAACCTCCTTGAATGTATCCGACCGACCCCTACTCACCTGTAGACTGACTGAAGAACCGGCTGCGGGCGGCTTCTCGATGCCGGCGAATCTGCGGGTTAGACTCACTGCTGTGTCCCTTCTTCCAGCGCTTCAACTTCCCGGCAACCCCAGAGCGCACTCTGCCTGCTTTCCCCATGGTGGTGGCTACAAAAGACCGAGAACAGAGCAGAGCACCGCAAACCGGTGGTGCCACGCTTAATTCACGTGCTTCCCCTTCCCTGTTACGTCACTTCCGAGTCCCGCCCCCATGGTAGCTTACCTATTTTGGAACGAGAGGGTTCCTAATGGAACACTAACGTTCTTTCTGCCCCTAGCGAGCAAGTGACGAACTACAGTCCCAAATAAAAACTACAGGCATCGTTATTTCTGGTTCATGGGCCGTTATTAGTGGAAGCTAACTTCTTCGAATCAATATAAAAGTGTACATTGAGATTTCTTACAACATTTCCTTAGTATTTTTTTTGCAGACACGTTTTCATAATTTTGCCCAGACATTTGGCCTATTAGTAGGGTTACCATATTTGCCCTGACAAAAAAAAGAGGACATCAGTAGCCACGCCCCCTCCCAGTCCATCACACCCACACCCTTTGCCACGCTCCCTCCCCACCCCATAAGCCACACAGTCATCTTGACTTGACCCCCAAAGAAAGCCATCCCCTTTTATATATTTCTTCCCCCCCCCCAAAAAAAAAATCTTTCTCCAGCTTCCCTCCACCCACCTTTTTTTACAGCTCCCTCACCCCTACCCTACCTTATCCTGCCCTGGTGGTCTAGTGACCTCTTCAAGGCAAGAAAGGACCCCACTCTGTCCTGCCTGGTGATGCTGCTGCCTGCTTGCTGCCGGCGCCGCTTCAAAATGGCTGCCAACACTTCAAGTGGTGACCTCACGAAGCCGCCGCCGCTTGAAGTCTCAGCAGCCATTTTGAAGCAGCGCCAGTAGCAAGCGAGAGACTTACTTGTCCTCTTTTTGAGGACACAGTGAAATGTCCTGCATTTGGATTTCTGCCAGGTACCTGTGACCTGGCTTGGCCACTGTTCGGAAAACAGGATACTGAGCTAGATGGACCAGTATGGCTACTCTTATGTTCTTATGTCCAGGTTGGAGATTCCAGTCTGCACATTTGTCCACAAACTCGGACAAATGAGCAGGCTGGAAAAACCCGCTCAAACACAGTGTCCTCAAAAAGAGGACATGTCCAGGTAAAACCGGACATATGGTAACCCTACTTCTTAGGTCCCTGTGACCTTTCCAGAAACTACCTTGGTTACTGCAACTCCTTATGACTCTGAGCAAGTCACTCAACCCTCCATTGCCCAAGGTATAAAAACTTAGATTGTGAACCCACTAGGAACAGAGAAAGTATAATTCAATGTAAAATGAGCTATATATACCATATGCCTTTCTGTGGTACATCCCCAAATCCCTATTACCTACCTCGCTCTACCAACCTACCAGACAGACCCAGACATGTGAGTGCTGTGTTTACACTAGAACATCAACATGGCAATATTCAAGAGATTTAGCCCTTTGATTTTAAATCAGGTCCTCCAAATAACCCCATCTACTGACCACATAAATTTTGTCCAGTGACTCCTAACTGTAGTCTCACTCAGTTAGAGGTCAAGCTGCCATATAAATTGCCTCTTACCTTTATAAGGCAGCTTGACCACACAACCCCCCCCCCCTTTAGCAGTAGTACCACAAGACTGCAGCTAGGGGTCACCAGCACCATTTTGAACCTAACACCAGCATGAATAGGAGCAGCTAGGTATTGATCCTGACCTCTAGACCAGTGATTTTCTACCCAGTCCTCTGGGACGACCTGGCCAGTAAAGTTTTCATGATATCCACAATGAATATATATGAGAGAGATTTGCATACCAAGAAGGCCACTGCTGAGGAAATTAACCCTGCATGCTGAAGACGAGGAGAAAAATGTTCGTGTTGGTCAAAATACATTATTATTGTTCACGACATCTTTAAAAAAATTGACCTATGGCATGCATTTGTTTTGTCACATATTGATTACTGTAATATTTTACACTTGAGTCGTTGGAAGCAACTTTTAACACAACTATATAGTTAATTCAAAATTGTGGTGCTGCAGTCGTTTGGGGGTAAACCTAAATATGGAAGTGCTTCGCTTTGCTTTTGTTTAGATCTTTGCACTGGTTATCGGTTTCGTCACGGTTGAATTTAAAGGTCTTTATTTATCCTTTAAATTATTACACGGCTATGGCCGGATTATTTATCATCTCGCTGCAACCTACTGATCATACTCCAGTTCAAAGTTTAAAAATCAGGTTGCTTTTTTTTTTTTTGGAGAAGGGGGTTGCCTCCTGCAAATAGTATTAAGAAAAAAAAACCTAGTAGTAAACAATTATTTTCAGAAGTTGCCCCTCTTTTCTGGAATGCCTTACTTCGTAATTTGCATCTAGAATACGATTTACTTCGATTTAGAAAATGACGCAAAACATTTTTTGATTTCCAAACGATTGTGGAGAATTGAACGTCTAATCGTTTTATCGGTTAGTTTTCTCATTTTCATTCTTTTGTAAACTGTTCCGAACTCTTGGAGAGAACGGTATATAAATCACTTATAATGATTATTAGTAACTACTGAGCCGGCTTAAGTTGGACTGGGGAGCGGAACGCTATGAAGAACTATGACAACCCCAAATCCTGTCACAGCCTCAGATCCCCCACCCCCACCCGAGGCAGAGGTGACCCCGGGGGAGTGGGATAGCTTGGGTAACCGGAGGAGTCGCGTTACCTCGGCCCTGGTAACTGCTGAAGCTGCCCCTGAAGGGCTTGTTGTAGTAACAGTGACCAGGGGCGGACTGTTGACTTTTGTCACTGCCCAGCCACAGCTCACAAGGAATCAGAAGGAGGGATACTCAAATCCTCAGAAGATCCTGGGGCTGCAGACTGGGGAAGGGAACTGCACTGTGTATCCTTCCTTTAAATACCCTTTACTAAGGAAGGCAAGGCTGAAATTGAGTCACATAACTGTTATTAGAGGGATCACACTGTTGTTATTGTAGGGATCAGTGATTTTTCACTGAATAGAAAGCAGCCTATCGCCTCATACTGGCAGCAGAAACTAGAATTCACACATGTACTAGAAAAAGCAACTAGTGTGTTTCTTTTGATGCTTTTTTTTTGTGCCAGTCACTGAATAGGGAGGGGGTGAGATGGAGAGCACTGAAGAGAGGAGCAGTGCCAGTGAGCCCGGCAGCTCTGATGACAGCCTACAGGATGCCCTGACTTTCTCTCCGGACCTGGGACTGTCTCCTGTCCTCAGTTTGGAGCAGCTGACCTGCCTGGACAGGTAACCTTTTCCATAAATCCGTTCTGTCACTGCTCCCTTACCCCAACCCCTCTTTTAGAAATGTAGAGGGACTGTGTGCAGAGCTCAGGATTTCTAATTAGCAAATTGTCCAAATCAGGGGTTCTGAAATCCAGGTCCACAGCCCAGCTTGGTCTTCATGATTTCCACAATTAATATGTATGAGATCTATTTGCATGCAATGGAAGCAATGAATGCAAATAGCTGAAAACCAGGCTGGGTTGTGAACCTCAGAGGACTGGATTTGAGGACCCCTGGTCTTAAAGAAGAATGCTGTGTGTTTTTGCATTCACAAGGTAGCTCTCTGATCTGTTTTACAGTTTGATAACCATATTGATTTTATGGATGGTTTGTGCCTAGAATGAAACTTGTTTAAGCTAAGCCTTACCTGGCAAAGATGCCAGGTAATTGCTTGTCCCTGTTTTATATAATGACCTTTGCAAAGCAGTTTAACTTTTCAGCAGGATGAGTCCACAGAAGTAAGGATTCTAAAACACCACATTTCAGCTTGACCTGTGAACATTGTGTACAGCAGGTATTCATGTAAACACAGTGGGAAAGATTCAGTAAATGGTGCCCAAAGTTAGGCGCTGTTAAGATCCGCGCCAAGTGCCAAATCTGTAACGGTCACTTAGCACTAAGCAACCTTTATTGAATAGTGCTTAGCGCAGATTCTTGCACCCAGTTTTGGGTGCGAGGACTTATATCTGCAGAAACCTGGTGTAAATACTGCCATGCAACTAATGGCAGTTCGGTGCATAAATGACCCTATTCCAGTGATTCCCAAACCTGGTCCTGGAGGCACCCCAGCCAATCAAGTTTTTAGGATACCCACAATGAATATTCATGAGAGAGATCTGCATGCACTGCCTCCACGTAAGTCCTAATTAGTGCCAATTAACATCAATAATTGTTAGCGGCTCATTAACTAATTCGTTTGGGCACTCTTTATAGAATCTGAGGGAATATGCTTTGTCACTCAGAAATAGCTACTAAATACTTACATCAAGTATATAACTGCATAGCAGAAACATGACCTAAAATAAGTGGCAAAAAATATCTGCAAGGAAGGAGAAGAGGGGAAAAGCGGCACAGCATATCCTCTACCTCCCCTCCCATCTCTTTTACTGTAGATCCCTGACTGTTCAGAATGCAGACCTTCAATTGGTTCTTCCTAGCCATTTCCCCCTGGATTCTATATAGCGCTCCGTGATGAAATCCAAGCAGATTCTATAAATAGCGTGTGTAACTTAATCAGCTTAACAAGTCAATCAGCGTTGTTAACGGCACTTAATAAGCAATAATGAGCAATAATTGACAATAATTAGAATTTACATACCAAATCACTAAGCATATTCTGTAATGCAGAGCGCCTACATTTTAATGCACGCAGGCAAAAAAGTGGCATGGTTATGGTTGGGGAAATGGATGTTTCATGGGCTTCCAAAATGTACACACATTGTTATTGAATATGGCCCTCTGCGCCTAAATCTACACACTGGGGTTTACGCCATGTTTTCATTGGTGTAAATGGAGGCACATAGATTTAGGCGCTAGGATATCAACTAAGCGTATTCTATATACCACACCTAAATCTAGGCGCCACTTATAGAATACACTTAGGTGGAAATTATTTCTGCGTGGATTTTTCAAGCGCTATATATATAGAATCTGGCCCTTTATGGGAAACACCGATGCAGTGAATAGAAAATGCATGAACAGTAACTGAAGCAAAATTCAGAAATCTCTTCCATCGTGCCACACACAGACTTTCACCAATGGGTTCACCAGTGCAGCCACTAGTGCAAACTCTGTGCACTTCCTCAGTATGTTGCAGTGAAGCTACTGTCCTTTCAGTTACAAGACTACTGCAACTCAAGAACATGCTAGTGTGGGCTGGCAGAAACACCATTTTGCTAAGCAGCAGCAGGAAGCGTGCTTGGAAGTCCTGCTGTCTCAGAATCACTGAAGGGTTACGTTAAATCTCCATGGAACTGGACTTTGACCTTTCTGTATACTCTTCTAGTGACCACAGCCACAGATAGGCACTAATGTTCCCTCTTGTATTCTGTCTGATCAGACGATATCCACCGTCCACAGAGGATAAAGTGGTATTCCTAAACTAAGAGTGAAAAGTGGGACTTGGAAGGGAAGGATGGAAAATTTGTGTGGGACTGAGTGACAATTAATACTGCAATGTTTCAGGTTATGTGAGAGGTATGAAATATACATCAAGTAATTCAGCTGCAATAAATCAGGATAATGTGTGGCTTGGGAAATAAAGCAACACTGAGCAGACTCTCAGGACTACAGATAGTGAGCAGAATAAATGATCAGCTCTTCTTTCATACAGCGTCACTCCAAGGAGAAGACTGAAGCTGTCTCCAGATTCCCAGAGTCCAAGTCCCACTACCTCGCTGAGCCATCCGGTTGCCATGGGAACACTGACTCTCACAGGTCAGGACAAGCACCTCTCTGATGGGGAAGTCCTTAATCAACCAGTTGCTATCACACACAGGCTGAAATGGGGCGGTGGCACTGCCCAAAGCATCCTGGTCCGTGTAGGAACCAGAAATGGGTAAACTGATGAGGAAGAAAGCAGAGGAAAATGTTTATTTTTGTTACATTTGTAACCCGTGCTTTCCCACTCATGGCAGGCTCAGTGCAGCTTACATGGGGCAATGGAGGGTTAAGTGACTTACCCAGAGTCACAAGGAGCTGCCTGTGCCTGAAATGGGAATCGAACTCAGTTCCTCAGTTCCCCAAGACCAAAGTCCACCACCCTAACCACTAGGCCACTCCTTTGCCTCTAAATAAACACGACTGCAGGGTTAATATTTGGGGCAAAATGTATGAAGTTTTTTTTTTTATTTCTAGTTTGCTTTTGTTTGAAATGTCCTTGGGGTATCACACTTTTCATTTATGTGGGCTTTGGGGTTTTACAATTAGTATTTGCTTAATGTATATTTGCTTGTTTTGTTGTTGGTGCTGTTAATTGTAATACCTTTTTCTTCTATAGCTTATATGGCAATATTTTTTTAAAGACTTAGTACAATAATAAATGAAACTGCAGGGTAAGTTAGGCAGAGATGCTAGTCTCTGTCTATCTGGAACATTCAGAGATGCCTTTAGGAAGATACTGCAATTAACTGGCAGGAAATTAAATCCTCCTGGACTGTGTCTTATTTAAAAAGGAAGAGAAAAACAAGATACAGAAATGAGAAGAAAAACTAATAATAATTCGCATAACTATAGAACTGTTAATTCAAGCAGGATCCTGAGGCACTGTACAGTTACAGCTCATCAGACATGCATGCAGACATCTCTGGGTACAAAGTCTGGCTGCCAATTTTGATGCTTAACATTTAAGCCAGTTTGCAAAGGGCTGAGGGAGGTGAAAGGAAAGTGTGACACAATGCATTAAAGGTTTTACCCAAGTTGTATCTATGGAACAAAGTACTGCATCTAGGGCTCAGTTTTGTTATTCTTGCAGGGCCAACCCAACCATTAGCCAAGACTAGGTGGTTGCAACAGCAAAGAGCAGCTGCGGTCAACACAGGCACGCACACAAAGAGTACAATTTACTATTTAAAAGCATGATGTCTTGGTCGGGGGGGGGGGGGGTGACCAATTTTGGCTAGGGCACCCAATACTTTCCACTAGCCCTGTGTTCTTGTTACCCCAATTACACCTGTGTAAAGAGAGGAAGAGGATAAGAGAGTGACTCACTCAAGTCACTTCTAGGCCCTTTTACTAAAGGGTGATAAAATCTGGGCTTAGCGCATTGTAACACAGAACTTTTCCATGGCGCTGAGCACGGATCTAATGCAGCACTTTTGTAGGGCAATTTCTTTGTTTCTTTTTTTCTTTTATTTGCAGGTCATACACCAATGTTTCCATTATTGCATGGTATCTGCAAAAAGTTAGCCTGGAAGTTCTTACTGCCTCCTATGTAGGAGGGGCTAGGTGCTGCTGCATTAACCCCGTGTTAACCGTTTAGCGTGAGCTAATTATAACATGCTACACTTCCACGCCCAGTCTCCGCCCATGACATGCCCCTCAAAAAAATATATTTTTTAAAATTGATATCACGCTGGCTACTATGTGCAAACTGACAAAATACTGCAAAATGTTTTACCGCGTTTCTGCAGTAGCATTTTCTTGCAAGCTAACTGAGTATTAAGGGCCCCTTAAAGAGCTAGTAAGTGGAAGACCATGACACATAGGAGACGACTCTGTGAGTGCTTGAGCACCCCCAATATTGAGAAAATTCCTTGTATGTGTTCAGGGAGGGGTTATTTCCATTGGACTTAGCACTCCCCCAATAATTTTGAAAAGTTAGCTCCTATGACATATTTACTAGACCGGCCACCACTGATCAGCAATGCTCAATTTTGATCCTGGGCCCTTCTAGTGTATCAGGTTTTGAAGCTTAGTTCATGAGATATATTTGTATATACTGGAGGCAATACATGTAAATAGACCTCAAGCATATTCATTAGGAATAGCCTGAAAACTCATCTGTGTGGCAGGGGGAGGGAAGAAAGGTCTAGTTTGAGCGCAATCGATGAAGCCTCTGAGGAATAGACTAAGGGTGGTTTACTAAGGTGCGTTAGTATTTTTAGCATGCCTACACTTAGCGCGCATGCTAACCATGTAGGCGCCTAGAGGGATATTGTAGGCATGGACATGGTTAACGTGCGTACATGGTTAACGCACGTAAAAAAAATGTTAACGCGCCTATAATGCTGCTTAGTAAACAAGGCCCTAAATGATGTATGCAGGGAGCAGCAATATTTTACAACTAGATTCTTGTTTTAATTGATCACCAGTTTTGTGTCTACATTCATCTAACTAATGCTCCCCTCCTGACAGGTGTTCCTGTGGAATCATCCCCTAGCCCTGCAGGGCCTCAGAGCAACATAAGGTACTCCACACTCTCAGAGGCACACGGTGGTAACTCTTTATATTTAAGTGTACTGGCAAAGCATATTTCTAAACTTCAGTTAGTTCAAGATTCCGCAGCTAGATTGATTTAATGCAGGTTCAAGTTTGAGAGGATTTCTCCCCTGTTGGCCAAACTGCATTGGTTACCTGTTCAGGCTAGGATTTATTTTAAAGTGACTTGTTTCGTTTTTAAATCTTTATACGGTATTTGTCCTGGAGATTTATCAGATAAATTTAAGATTTTAAATAATAGTTCCACATCTTGATTATTTAATTATTTAATATTGGCTTTTCCATCTGTTAAATCTGTTCAATTTAAATCAATTTTTATGCGTTCTTTTTGGTTTTCAGCTATTCGCCTTTGGAATAGCCTTCCTACTGCGATTCGCCTTTTGAAGAACATTTTTGCTTTTCAGAAGGTTTTAAATACTCATTTGTTTACTTGAATGTCTACTGAAGTTGTTATGAATTATTTTTTTTGTTTTTGTAAATTCATAATGTATGTTAGGTTTTTTGCATTGTGTTACCTCGTCTTGAATCCCTAGCAGGAGAGTTGGCAGGTTACAAGCGCCTGATAACATAACAAGTCTACAAAGTGGCACCTCAATGTAGGAGTGACAAAGAACTGCACTTAAGGCACTTATAGCTTTAAGGTGCGCTTAACCCATTACAGAGTTGTAGCAAAAAGCCGCTTTGGCGTGCTGAAACTTAGATGTGACAGCTTACGCCAGGTCAATGGCAGGTATGAGCTGGCATACCTCAGTGCACATTACAGTGCATGCATCTGATACTGTTTATAAGGTGCGCCATAGGCACGGATGGAAAACATGTATACGTGTATTCTATAGACTATGCCTAAAGTTTATAGAAAACGTGTAGCGCCATCCACATGACTAAAATTTAGGTGCAGCAATGAAACGCTGGTGTAAATGCCCACACCTAACTTTAGGCATGGAACAGGTTATTCTATAACACTGCACGTAAACGTTAGGAACGTCCATGACCAGCCCATGCTCCTCCTATGCCCATGCCCACTTTTGAGATTCACGCAGTAGAATTTATGTGGACTACTTTATAGAATACACTTACCCCCCCCCCCCCCCCCATTTACTTAGCCATGCTAGCGGCAGCCAATGCGGCGATGCTGACACAGCCTATTCAAAATGAGTGGGCTGTATCGGCACTAGCGCAGCTTAGTAAACAGGGGGGTTAGTATATTCTAATTAGCACCAATTAATTCCGATAATTGCTTAGCATCCAATTATCAGCGCTGATTGGCTTGATAACCAATTGAGTTGCGCAAGCAACACTAGTCGCACTATATAGAATTTGCAGGCATGTGACTAGTGCATCAATTTTTATAGAATCTTGCTTAGCACATATGTATAGAAATGCCAATTTGTGATGTAATTTGTGCCCATAAATGCACCTATTCTATAAGTTAGTGGGTGCAATTGGTGTCTAAATTTAGGTGCCTTTTATAAAATCATCCTTCCTCAGATATTCATTACCTTGACAGGAGAGTTTAATAGAGCAACCTGATAGCTGCTGAACCGCTAGGGAGTGAGATCCTTCTGATGTCATTCCTTATAAACATATTGAAGTGAATGATGCCAAGGTAAATAACGTGGAGAAGTAATACTGAATACACTGATGAAGCTTCTTCAGAGATGAAAGATGTAGCTAGGAACATAGGAGCCAACTTTTCAAAATTATTGTGGGTGCTAAGCCCAGTGGAAATAACCCCTCCCTGGACACATACAAGGAATTTTGGTGAACATCTTTCAATATGACTGTCAATAAGCTAGAGGAAGAAAAGAGCCAGACCAGGCATCCTATATAATAAAACGCACCTCCAACATTCTGAAGCTGACTGCATGGCTGAGGCATTCCTGCTCTCTGTATCCATCTCCTGAATTGACATCACGTATTTCCGGGATCGTCACAAGCAGAAGTGACCAACCACACGAGGTTTCTCAGCTTCAGAATGTTGGAGGTGCATTCTATTAAATAGGATTGGTCAGTTCCTTGAAGCACAGCCAGAGCTCAGCGTCCTGCACAGTAACGCTCAGACACCAGAGAGAGAGAGGGGGGCATCTCTGTCACACACACACCCTCTCTCTCACAGTCAATGTCTTTCTCTCTCTCACTCTCACACACTGTCTCTCACACACTCTATGTCTCACACTGTATCACATTCACTCTCTATGTGTCACACAGTCACTCACACACTCTCTTGGTCTCATACACTCAGTCTCACAGAGAGAGTCTGTGTCTCACACACACTCTCTCTCTCGCACACACTGTATCTGTGTGAAACACTCTCCCTCTCTCTCTCTCTGTCTCACACTGTGTCTCACATACGCACTTGCACACATTCTCATTCTCACACACACACTCTCTCTCTCTCTCACAGACACACTCGCACCCAGACTCACTCTCTCTCTCACATACACACACACTCGCACATTCACTCTCTCTCTCACACACAGTCACTCTCACATACACTCTCTCAAACATACATACTCCGAGGAAAACCTTGCTAGCGCCCGTTTCATTTGTGTCAGAAACGGGCCTTTTTTACTAGTACTTTAATAAAACAAAAAGAGTTATTAGTCTTCACCAGTCACATTTCACACTAAAACCTTTATCAGTCAGATAAAATCAAACACACTGGCTTGTTCCCTAAAGTAGAATGTCCCAACCTGTCCTGGGGACCCTACTGCCAGTCGGTTTTTAGAGTATCCACAGTGAATATGGACTTTATTTCCAATGAATGCTAATTTATCTCATGCATATTCAGTATGGCTGTGAAATTTCCAGGATATGTTTGAGAAGCTCTGCCATAGAGAAAATGAAGGTATTCCAAAGTCCAGCATTTCACAAAATTAGAGATATTTACTGTGCCCTATCAGTCTGCTTTGCCATTAAAAGTTTATTTTGGACATCCCAAGGCAAAAAAAAAAAGCACACTTTTTGAATATTCAATAAATAAACAAACATATATCCTTGGATGTAGTTTATGACAGCTATGTTTTCACTCCCTCTTCAGTTCTGATTTTCACTAACCAGTTTCTATGTGTTATGTTTTGCCGTTTCTTTACAGGTACAGTCAGCCAGCTTTAGGAAGCAGCAGCCCCAGACTGGTAAGTGATTTCTGAGAAACCATGGAGGGAGGAGGAGGGAGGGAGCTTTTCTGCAATTGCTCTGAAAGATCCAGACCAATAATGACTGTGCTGTACTCAGTGCCTATCCATTCCAGAACAGTGTTTCTCAAGTCAGCCCTGGAGTACCCCCTTGCCAGTCAGGTTTTCAGGATATCCACAATGAATATGCACAAACTGACTCCATAATATGCAAACCTCTTTCATGCATATTCATTGTGGATATCCTGAAAACCTAACTGGTAAGGGGGTACTCCAAGACTGACTTGGAAAACACTTCTCTAGAACACTCCAAGACTTTGTGCCAGTGGCGTTCCTAGGGGGGGGGGGCGGTGGGGGCGGTCCGCCCCAGGTGCACGCCACTGGGGGGGGGGGGGTGCCGCACGCACCTATCCTTCCTTCCTTCCATGCTCCCTCTGCCCCGGAACAGGTTACTTCCTGTTCCGGGGCAGAGGGAGCATGGAACGAAGGAAGGACAGGCGCGCGCGGCACCCCCCCCCCCCCCCAACGGCATGCACCCGGAGGGGGGTTCTTTCGCGGGGGGTGTCCTTTTGCCGGGGGGGTGTCGCGCTGCATCCTTGGGGACTGCGCTGCATCCAGGGGGCGGGGCGCATCGGCGATCCGCCCCGGGTGTCAGCCCCCCTAGGAACGCCACTGCTTTGTGCAGATCTTCCAAGTTATTTAGTTCCACAAGGGAGATTTTAGACCAGTCTCGAATTTCTGACAACCCTATTCTTATGCATTATGGGACCTACAGAACTTATTTAAATAGGTAAAAACAGGGACTACAAATACCAGATTGCCTTCGGATATAAGTTCAAAACCAGGACTGGCCAACAAATCTCCTTCCTGGAACTGGATAACTTGGCAGCTCTGCCTTTTAGGAACACTGCATTGACTACAATGCAGAGCTGCCAAGTTAACTAGTTCCAGGAGGGAGATTTGTTGCCCACTCCTGGTTTTGAAACTTGCATTCCAAAGCACTGTGGGAGTTGAGAACATAAGCATTGCCATACTGGGACACACCAAAGACCCATCAAGCCTAGTATCCTGTTTCCAACCCTTTTCAATCCAGGTCACAGATACCTGGCAAGATCCCAGAACAGTAAAACAGATTTCATGCTGCTTATGCCAGAAATAAGCAGTGGGTTTTCCGAAGTCCATCTTATTAATGGCTTATGGACTTTTCTTTTAGGAAATTATCCAAACATTTTTTAAACCCTACCACATTCTCTGGCACCAAATTCCAGAGTTTAATTACCCATTAAGGCCCTCATGATCAAAAGCAAACTCCGGCGCTAGAGGCTGTTAACGCCATACTAGCGCCGGAGTTTGCTGCCGACCCATGATCAGAGCCATCGAGCGCCTGAAACAACGCACTCGAGGGCTCTTAGCGCAAGTAGCATGCAAATGCATGCTAAACAGGGCTCTCAGCGCAAGTAGCTTGCAAATGCATGCTAATCAGCGCTTAACGCATTCATCCCCAATGACCAACATCCAGCGCCAAAGATTTGGTCGCTGGCCACGGCAAACTCTACGCCAGCTCCGAGCTGGCGTTAGGGTTTGCGCCGATCATTGGGGAGGAATGGTGAGCCCTGTCCAGCATGCAGTTGCATGCTGGCAGGCCCCCGTTCCCCCCAAAGCAAACGCGAACAGGGGGCTGGAGGTCCGGTGGACCTCCGGTCCCCCCGACGATCTCACCCCCCCCCAAGTTCAGGAAGAGCTGGAGATCCGGTGGGTCTCCAGCCCCCCCGAACCCCCAGAAAATATTAAGTGGCCGCCACCACAAACCCTCTCCCACCCTCCCACCCAGCAAGCAACGGGGGGGCTGGGCGGGGCTACAAACCATGTAATAGGGCTCCCTTACATGGTCTGTAGCCCCGCCCCGTGCATCCCAGGATGCAATGGGCGGGGCTGGGCGCCGCCATTTTGCGATGTCGTCCACTGGAAGGGGAGGGAGGCAGGCTGCGTCCCTCCTCCAACTAAAGGTAGGGGGGGGCCGGGAGGGGGGTTGTCACTACTTACTTCTACTCAGGCTAGACCACCAAGGATTGGTATACGCTGGGGGGGGGGGGGAGTTGGGGTGGCTTCGCTCGCTGGGTGGGAGGGTGGGAGAGGGTAGGGGGGCCGGGAGGGGGGTTGTCACTACTCCTACTGGACCACCAGGGATTGGTACAACAACGCGGGGGGGGAGTTGGGGTGGACCTCCAGCCCCCCCGCCCCCGTCGCTCGCTGGGTGGGAGGGAGGGTGGGAGGGGTTGGCCGGTGGCGGCAGCCACTTGATATTTTCTGGGGGTTCGGGGGGATCTTCCAAGTTATTTAGTTCCACAAGGGAGATTTTAGACCAGTCTCGAATTTCTGACAACCCTATTCTTATGCATTATGGGACCTACAGAACTTATTGAAATAGGTAAAAACAGGGACTACAAATACCAGATTGCCTTCGGATATAAGTTCAAAACCAGGACTGGCCAACAAATCTCCTTCCTGGAACTGGATAACTTGGCAGCTCTGCCTTTTAGGAACACTGCATTGACTACAATGCAGAGCTGCCAAGTTAACTAGTTCCAGGAGGGAGATTTGTTGCCCACTCCTGGTTTTGAAACTTGCATTCCAAAGCACTGTGGGAGTTGAGAACATAAGCATTGCCATACTGGGACACACCAAAGACCCATCAAGCCTAGTATCCTGTTTCCAACCCTTTTCAATCCAGGTCACAGATACCTGGCAAGATCCCAGAACAGTAAAACAGATTTCATGCTGCTTATGCCAGAAATAAGCAGTGGGTTTTCCGAAGTCCATCTTATTAATGGCTTATGGACTTTTCTTTTAGGAAATTATCCAAACATTTTTTAAACCCTACCACATTCTCTGGCACCAAATTCCAGAGTTTAATTACCCATTAAGGCCCTCATGATCAAAAGCAAACTCCGGCGCTAGAGGCTGTTAACGCCATACTAGCGCCGGAGTTTGCTGCCGACCCATGATCAGAGCCATCGAGCGCCTGAAACAACGCACTCGAGGGCTCTTAGCGCAAGTAGCATGCAAATGCATGCTAAACAGGGCTCTCAGCGCAAGTAGCTTGCAAATGCATGCTAATCAGCGCTTAACGCATTCATCCCCAATGACCAACATCCAGCGCCAAAGATTTGGTCGCTGGCCACGGCAAACTCTACGCCAGCTCCGAGCTGGCGTTAGGGTTTGCGCCGATCATTGGGGAGGAATGGTGAGCCCTGTCCAGCATGCAGTTGCATGCTGGCAGGCCCCCGTTCCCCCCAAAGCAAACGCGAACAGGGGGCTGGAGGTCCGGTGGACCTCCGGTCCCCCCGACGATCTCACCCCCCCAAGTTCAGGAAGAGCTGGAGATCCGGTGGGTCTCCAGCCCCCCCGAACCCCCAGAAAATATTAAGTGGCCGCCACCACAAACCCTCTCCCACCCTCCCACCCAGCAAGCGACGGGGGGGCTGGGCGGGGCTACAAACCATGTAATAGGGCTCCCTTACATGGTCTGTAGCCCCGCCCCGTGCATCCCAGGATGCAATGGGCGGGGCTGGGCGCCGCCATTTTGCGATGTCGTCCACTGGAAGGGGAGGGAGGCAGGCTGCGTCCCTCCTCCAACTAAAGGTAGGGGGGGGGCCGGGAGGGGGGTTGTCACTACTTACTTCTACTCAGGCTAGACCACCAAGGATTGGTATACGCTGGGGGGGGGGGAGTTGGGGTGGCTTCGCTCGCTGGGTGGGAGGGTGGGAGAGGGTAGGGGGGCCGGGAGGGGGGTTGTCACTACTCCTACTGGACCACCAGGGATTGGTACAACAACGCGGGGGGGGAGTTGGGGTGGACCTCCAGCCCCCCCGCCCCCGTCGCTCGCTGGGTGGGAGGGTGGGAGGGGTTGGCCGGTGGCGGCAGCCACTTGATATTTTCTGGGGGTTCGGGGGGGCTGGAAACCCACCGGATCTCCAGCCCTCC
Source organism: Microcaecilia unicolor (assembly GCF_901765095.1). Lineage (NCBI taxonomy): Eukaryota > Metazoa > Chordata > Amphibia > Gymnophiona > Siphonopidae > Microcaecilia > Microcaecilia unicolor. The sequence goes on from NC_044035.1 coordinate 52,001,401, forward strand.
CTGAACTTGGGGGGGCTGAGATCGTCGGGGGGACCGGAGGTCCGCCGGACCTCCAGCCCCTGTTTTGCCTTGCTTGGGGCAGTGGTAGTCAGGGCTTGGTGGTCCCATGGACCTCCAGCCCCTGTGTTTGACAGGTTTGGGCTTTTGACAGCCCAGACCTGTCAAACAAGTGCGGGAGAATTGTGCTGAGCGCATGCTCAGGTACAATTCTCCCACACTTCTACCCCTTGATCAGAGATAATAGCGCTGCTTAAATTTGCATGCATTATCTCTGATCATCGATGCAGAAAAGCCCTGCGCTGTTCCAGCGCTATTTTTAGAGCGCTGTTTGGAACAGCGCGGGGCTTTTAATCATGAGGGCCTAAGTGAAGAAATATTTTCTCTGGCTTGTTTTAATTTTACTACTTATTAGCTTCATTGTGTGCCCCCTAGTCCTAGTATTTTTGGAAAGAGTAAATAAGCAATTCACGTCTACCTATTCCACTCCATTCAGTATTTTATAGACCTTGATTGTATCTCCCCTCAGCCATCTTGAAGAGTCCTAGCAGCTTTAGTCTTTCATCATAGGGAAGTCACCCTTCTCTGTACCTTTTTCTAATTCTGCTATATCCTTTTTGAGATGCAGTAGCCAGAATTGCACACAGTATTTGAGGTGTGATCATACCATGGAGCTATACAAAGGCATTATAACATTCTCATTCCTTTCCTAATAATCCCTACTATTCTAGTTGCTTTCATAGCCACTGCTGCACACTGAGCAGAGGTTTTCAACATATCATCAGCAATGACACCTAGATCCTTTTCCTGGGCAGTGGCTCCTAATGTGGAACCTTGCATCAAGTAGCTATAGTTTGGATTCCTCTTTCCTATATGCAACACTTTGTTTAGTCCTTGATTCTATCCATTGACATCAGTGTTTCAGGTCCCATATTGCATCAGTATAGAGTTGTCAGAAAAATGACCTATAATTCACCCTACTGGAACTGGGTAACTTATGAGCTCTGGCAAGATCATGGAGGATCATGGGAAATTAAACTTCACCCAAGCACACTGAATTCAGAAATAATTTTCATGTTTTCCCTCTCTCTGTCTATTCAAGAGGAAATCCCTGGGAAGAGCCAAAGTGAAAGCAGAGGAGGAGAACAGGATTCCATTAGAAATAGGGAAGGTGAGTAACAGTGCTATCCTGAGACCACATTATATGTAACAAGGGTGCACTGCTGCTGGATGGAGCTGAGCCCAAAGGGGGATGGGGTACGTCCCACTCCTATCCATAGCCATGCCACTGATTGTAACCAAAGTAAATTAACTGGTGGCAGAAAGATGGGGTAGGGGGAGAGAGAGACAGGTGTCACCAGTGCCCTCAGAGCTCTGTATACTCTTCCTATTCTCTGTGGATTGGCCTTCAGTTGGCAAGAGGGGTCAATGAGCAGCACTTCTTACCTGCTTCTTCTCCCTGCAGTTAGCAATCAAGGATCCTCTTTGCTTACCCAATGCCCTCTTAACCTCCATTATTGTTTGTTTTAGCTTTCACCACCCACTCTGAGAGGGAATTCCACATTTCTACCACTCTTTTGTGAATAAATATTCCCTGACCCTTCTCCTGGACCTACATCTTGGGATCTCCATATTGCAGTCTCTTATTTCAAGAACAAGGATAGGCAATTACAGTCCTCAAGTGCCACAAGCCTGTTGAATTGTATTTATTTTGCTCACTCCTTGTCTTTAGTAGTTGTGATACAAAATGCAATACAAAATGAAAATGCCTGCAATGCATTTGCATGCACTGCCTCCAAGAACAGAAGTGGACCACCCCTGTTCTAGACCATTATTCGCCTTGAAATAGGTTTGCTTCTTGTTCATTTCTAGTACCTTTCGGCCAAGGAGGAGGAACTTGGGATCCAATACCAGAGCCCTTGATGATACCACAGTTCTAATCATTTTCCATAAAGCTTTCTCTTTACTTCCAATGACTATTTTCCTTTCACCAGAAAAAATCGCGGATGAAGCTTTCTGATCTCTTCCAGCACCATGAGCTTCTGCAGGCTGAGAACGAGAAGAAGTTTCGGAGTAAGAAGAAACCAGACTTACATGACAGAGGGAAACAAAGCTTTATGAGGAATGCTAGACAGTTCCCGGAACCAGGAGCACTCCTGCCTGTAAGTACGACGCATACATGCAGAAGACCTCAGAGAGCGCCCCCTCCAGACACCGAACAGATTGCTTGCATCTCTATGCCACAAGGAACACTTATCAAGTCTTTCTTTAAACATAAACCACTTATTTAGCTTTTTTTTGTAGGAGTGATAATACAGTTGGCTAATTTTCAAAGCACAGACTTACAAAGCTACAGAGGTTACTATGCAACTTTGTAAGTCTAAGTCCTTTGAAAATATACCTCAGTATAAACTGAAAATATCATCAATTAATCATACTTCAGATAAAAGAAAAGTAACAAGTCAGTCGTAAATAAAAATTACTAAATGAAACACATTAGAGAAATGTCCCAAAGTCTTGCTCCATTCAAGGCAAAGAAACCAGAGGTGGCGATAAGGAGCTGGAAGAGAGAGAGTATGTGGTGATACTGTAGGTCATACACTTGCTTTCTATTTTACCTTCAGTTCTACTAAATTTCCAGGCTACAAAAATAGACAAATATTCTGTCTGTGTCACTTTACTTATGCAGAAAACAAAGAGAAATATTTAGGCAGCTCTGAGTCTAGTTTAAGTTACTCCTTAGATTTACATCTCGTACACGTCCGGCTTTCACAGACTAGAGGCCACTGTGCATCTATTTAGCTCCTATCGCCCAACACCCACGGCTGCATACACACATTCATCATGCATGCATGCATAGCTTCACATGCAACTGCTCAAGGGGACACATTCCAGATGTGCAAATCTGCCCTACTGTGAACAGACAAAATGTATTTGGCAGATGATGCCTGACATGAGCCATGGCACATGAAACAGAAAGTGTAACTTGCCTCACTTGAATTCACTCCCACTTTGCATCTATAACGTGTTGAGGCTGAATATGGGAATAGCACAGCTGTGTACTATGAGGTTACAATAATGTATCCTGACATCAACCTGCAGATCCAGGTTCGATTTCCCCCAACTCCCATTATCACTCAGCCTATGACCTTGAACAATTGAAGGGCTTATTTTCAAAACCCTCTAAGTCCAATGCAACTAATTTGGGCTTAGTGGGTTTTAGAAATAAGCCCTTAACCTTTTTATGCTCTAGATTCAACTGTATAATCAGTGGGGAAGGAGGTTTAATAGTGCTCAATATCACATGGTTCTTTACAGATAGGATTCATTTCACTTTCTCTCTACTATTGGTTTCATTAGGTAAAATTCAACATTGGGCAGATTCCAGATTCAGAAACTGAAGATGAAAATTTGATTGGGGATTTCTCCAAAGTAAGTTGATAAGAGTTCTCTGGAATGGGCAGCTTTTCTTTGGTTCACATCCTGCTCATTAAGACGTAACTATGTGCTGCCCACCTGTCCCAGTTTTTGGGCCCCAAATGATGGGGCAGGGCAGTGGCGTCGCGAGGGCAGCTGACACCCGGGGCGGGTCACCGCTGCGCACCCCCCCCCCCCCGGGTGCAGCGCGACGCACCCTCCCCCCTCCGTAGCGCAACACCCCCCGCCCCGCCCGCGAGAACATACCTGGAAGGCGGTGAGGGGCGGGTGGGAGGGCCAATCCGCCGAGAGCACGCCGCTGGGGGGGTGTCGGCGCCTCGCTGGTTCCTTGCTCTCTCTGCCCTGGAACAGGAAGTAACCTGTTCTGGGGCAGAGAGAGCAAGGAACCAGCAAGGCGCCAACACCCCCCAGCGGCGTGCACCCGGGGCGGACCGCCCGCCCCCCTTCCTACGCCACTGGGGCAGGGAGTATTAGGGATATTTATCCAGGCCACAGGGCTCAGGATGGGAGAATTAGATATTAGGAAAGAACAAGAGGGTCATGGCCTGTGTCCCAGTGGAGCCTTGTAGTAGCCCAGAATGTCGTCATATTAAGGGGGTAATTCTTTATCTGTGCACATATAATTAGGCATCCAGATTAGATATGATTAGAGATTCAGCTTTTTTAATCTTGTCCCAGCACTTTGGAATTCATTACCTCAATATCTTAGGGATGAATTAAATTTTAAGAAGTTTAAGGTGGGGTTAAACCATATATGGGTCAATATTCAGTGCACAGTGGTGAGTGGCTTAAAAGCCACTTCCAGCTGTGGGTCAACTTAACCCTGGATATTCAATGCTGGAGAATGCACAGCTTTGGGCATTAAATATCCAGGTATGACCTCTGACCTGGAAGTTAACCAATTCAGACCACTACCCAGTTAACTCACCGCATAAATTTAGGACAGCTGTTTTACTGTCCTAATTTTATGCGGTTTCTTAGCCAGTTAGCGGTCTGAAAATTGCTGCTAATTGGCTAGGTTTCTGCTCTGTACTAACTCCACCTACAGACCACCCACAAACTAGGTGGGTTCAGAATAGGCAGTTAGTGCCACTGAATATCCTCGGATGGCCCTGCACAAGTGATTTAAATGTCCAGGAGCCTCTCCTGGCCATTTAAATCATTTTGACTAGCAACCCCATACTGTTTTTCTAGGGTATTTAAATAGGCAATTCAGAGCAAAATGGTTGGATTTATGCTAGGTGGAGGGAGGTGAACTGTTGGACAGAAAGGAAGAATATTTATTTATTGTGTTATATTATGTAATTTTGTTTGTTTAGATTTTAAATTTTGAATGTAATGTGTTTTATTGGTTGCATTAGTTTGTAAACTGCTTTGATTTTTATTTTGAAAGGACGTAGAGCAAATGTTTTAATAAAAATAAACCTGGTAGGAGTCTATTCTACAAAGGACAGTAGATGCCTTTACAGAATACAAGCATAACCAGGTCTATACATGTGTACGTGGTTAAGCGTGAGACGCATGCCAGCCATTCAGTAGTGTAAATGTGTGTGTCTAGTTGCAGGACATAACTTATAGCATTTTATGGTTCAATAAATTTATTGGAGAAATCATAAAACCTCAGTAACATACAGATGACTCTGCGTAGTTATCTAACACTGCAATCTTAATGCTTCCAACAATAATGCTCATTACACTGCACACAACAGCAAAGGTCTCATCGTGTTCTGGTCTTTCTAATTGTCTCTCCAATTCTTTTTTTACATTTTCTCCCACTAAGCTCCTCCCCCCTCTACTCCCACCCCTTCCAACAACCCCCCTCCCTATTTCAGTCTTCAGTCACAGTCACTTATAGCATTTTATAAATTAGACATGTAACTGTGCACTCTACCAAGAGTCCGCTCATGGGTACACTCACCTGCAAACTACACACTCAAAGATATGAACAGAGTTACAGAATAATATCTAGGTGCATATCTGGCATTTATGTGGGTATGTGTACTCATATGCCAGTGTTCTAGTAATTTTTTTGCATAATCAGTGCATAAACATTAGCACCTTCTTTATAGAATTACCCCTAATTTATCAGTCCAAGAAAGCAGCCGGGCAACCAATCCGCAAACTGTAAGATGGCAACAGAAACAAGCAGATCAGATGAAAAGTCAAACAGAGCTTTATTAGTGACATGCAAACCAAAAAAATACCCAACAAAGGCCATGTTTCACCCAAGCATGGGCTGCCTCAGGGGCTAGGTGGTGTTCCAAAGGCACATCACCACCTTGCTTTTGCACTGTGTACAAAAAAGTACAATACATTTTATGCTGCTTATCCCAGAAATAAGCAATGGATTTTCCCCAAGTCCATTTTAATAATGGTCTATGGACTTTTCCTTTAGGAATCTATCCAAACCTTTTTTAAACACCGCTAAGCTAACCGCCTTTACCACATTCTCTGGCAACGAATTCTAGAGTTTAATTACATGTTGAGTGAAGAAACATTTTCTCTGATTCGTTTTAAATTTACTACTTTGTAGCTTCATCGCATGCCCCCTAGTCCTAGTATTTTTTGGAAAGAGTAAACAAGCGATTCATGTCTACCTGTTCCACTCCACTCATTATTATATAGACCTCTATCATATCTCCCCTCAGCCTTCTTTTCTCCAATCTGAAAAGCCCTAGCCGCTTCAGCCTTTCCTCATAGCGAAGTCGTCCCATCCCCTTAATCATTTTCACCAACCTTCTCTGCACCTTTTCTAATTCCAATATGGGGCTCATTTTCAAAAGAGAAAAACGTCCAAAAGTGACATGTCTGCATTTGGACGTTTATCTTACAAAAACGCCCAAATCAGTATTTTTCAAACCTCTTTTTAGACGTTTTTCTCTGAAGTCCATCAGAAGGACATCTAACTATCAAGGGGGCATGCCAGGTGGGACTTGGGCGTTCCTAAGACCATAATGGAACAAAACAAAAACGTCCAGGACTAAAACTTAGACGTTTTGAGCTAGACCTGTTTTTATAATGAATAAGCTGTAGTGGGAATTGAACCATGTTGCTATCCTTACATGAAAGGGCAAGCATCCAGGGGCGTAGCTAGGTGAAGCAATGGGAGCATGGGCCCCCACAGATTTAGCCCTGGCCCCCCTACTTTCACTCCCCCCCCCGCTGCCGACCCTCCCTTACCACACTCGACCCCCCCTCCCGCCGCCAACCCTCCCCCGCTGCCACCATCAGGTACCTTTGCAGGCGGGGGTCCCCAACCCCCGCCAGCCGAAGTCCTCTTCAGCGCCGGTCTCCGGCGCGTTGCTGATCTGGATTCTGTTTCTGTGAGTCCTGACGTCCTGTACGTAGGAACGTCCATCTCCCACTCCTTGTTTGCTCCTGTTTGTACTTCATGGGATCTCAGCGTTCCTCTGCCTAGGCAGATCCATGTTGAGATCCTACTTCTCACCTGGAGCACTCCTCCACTTCATGGTTACTGCTGAACTGGCAGAAAACTCTCCTTGGTTTAGTACACCCCCTCTCCACATGGGTACTGGCAGGGGTAGAGGCAACCAAAGACCATGTGCTCAGTGCAACCATAACTTTTATAAATTCCCAAACTTCACTCCTACTGTCATTCAACAAACAAAAACATTTCCCCTAAAGCTGGGCTTCCCATTTTGCCTTTCTAACCAGCTTCCCTCCACCCAGTTACTCTAGGGAGGGGCTGCTCAACAGTCTAGTAGTCCCCATTATAATGGGGGATTACATATAAATAACAACCCCCTTTCCCCCCCAACAAAAAAACAACAACATAGAAACCTTTTGTTAGCAGAGCCTCAAGAAGCTGGAGAGAATCTGTGCTCTGCTACTTCCCTCCAATATACAAAGTATACATAACCCCCCCCCCCCCCCCCGAACTTCCCCATACCCTCTCCTTCCCCCCTATTCCCAACCCTTATCACCACTCCAACGCAATCAGACTTCAATAGCTCAGAAAACCCTATCCTAATGCAGACCTAATTTTACAGCTGTCTGGAAGGTCCTCCAAGAACATTTACAACTGAACTGCTTGCTCTCAGGGATAGGGAGTATAGGTAAGGGTTTTATAAATTATCTGGAAATCGGAATGACAAGTGTGGTGATTAAATCTGCAGATGACACAAAACCATTCAAAGTTGTTAAAGCACATGTGGACTGTGAAAAATTGCATGGAGACCTTAGGAAATTGGAAGACTGGACATCCATATGGCAGATGAAATTTAATGTGGACAAATGCAAAGAGATGCACATTAGGAAGAATAATCTGAATCATAGTTACCTGATGCTAGGGTCCACCTTGGGAGTCAGCACCCAAGAAAAAGATCTAGGTGTCATTGTAGACAATATGCTGAAATCTTCTTGCCCAGTGTGCGGGGGCAGTCAAAAAAGCATACAGGATGCTAGGAATTATTAGGAAAGGGATGCAAAATAAGACCAAGAATATTATAATGCCTCTGTATTGCTCCATGGTGTGACCTCACCTTGAGTACTGCATTCAATTCCGGTCGTTGTATCTCAAAAAAGATATAGCAGAATTAGAAAAGATCCATAGAAGAGTGACCAAAATGATAAAGGGGATTGAACTCTCATATGAGGAAAGGCTTAAGAGGTTAGGGCTCTTCAGCTTGGAAAAGAGACGGCTGAGGGGATTGTGATTGAGGTTTACAAAATCCTGAGTGGTGTAGAATGAGTAGAAGTGAATCAATTTTTTATTATTTCAAAAAGACGGACACTCAAGGAAGCTACATGGAAATACTTTTAAAACACATAGGAGGAAATATTTGTTTCACTCAACGAATAGTTAAGCTCTGGAACTCATTGCTGGAGGATGTGGTAACAGCAGTTAGTGTATCTGGGTTTAAAAAAGGTTTGGACCAGTTCCTGAAGGAAAAGTCCATTGTCTGCTATTGAATTAGACATGAGGAAGGCACTGCTTATCCTGGGACTGGTAGCATGGAAACTTGCTACTATTTGGGTTTCTGCCAGATACTTGTGACCTGGATTGGCCACTGTTGGAAACAGGATACTGAGCTGGATGGACCATTGGTGTGACGCAGTATGACATGTTTTTATGTTCCTTGTTCCTGAGCTCACCCTGTAAAGAATGAGGTAATAGAGGTTGGGACTTTTACCTTTTCATTTTTCTCCCCAAATCTTTTATGTAACCCCTTTGGGACTAACTTCACCTGCTTAGTGAGAGGCAGGCTACATATTTTGTAAAAATGTCAAGCCAATAAATCTATGTGAATCTGAAATTAAAGCTGAGGAAACAATGATTTGAACCTAGATGGAGAAGAAGCAGAGTGAACAGAGGGAGGAGGTTTCAGAGATGGAGAAAGGAGGGAAAAGAAACACTGATGGAAGAAAATAACAGTGGAAACATAAATAGGAAGAAAATAAATACAGCACATTACTACATTAGCATATACTGATGTCATTAACACCGTTTGTGCTCAAATTTGTATTTTCACCATAGATTTCTAAAACAATTTTAAAACACAGAAAAAAATGGGTTAATGCAAATTATTAGTGAATAGGCCTGGTTGTAAACATCATGCATTGATGCGTGTTAGCATGTGCTAATGCAATTTTGCATATCTAGCCCCACAATTGAGAGCGAACGGAACAAGAGGAACGTAAGGAGCAATGAACACTTGCACATTACAGGGATGACTTTTGCTGACAAGCAAGAAACATTTGCTTGAGATCTTTGTATTGACTATAAAAATTAATTGGAAGACAACATAGAGATGAAGAAAGGTGAAGCATGCATGTGCACAATGAGGATTAGGTATGAGAAGACAGGTGGGCAGAAGAGCTAAGAATGAGGTGTCAGGAAAGAAAAGAGATGAGAATTAACTGAGGGTCCAATGCTCAAAAGTTATACATGGGTGCTAAGAGACCATTAGCGCTGTACTAGCGCCCGCATTTATCTGCTAAGAATGTTCAGAGGCCTGGAACATGGGAACAAATGAGCGCAAAGATGAACAATGCAAGTAGCATGCTAAAATAGTCAAGCTCATGTTAATGAGGTCATTTTGTATTCCTCCCCAAAGCTCAGAAAAGAGCACCTGAAACAAAACTGCCTTACCGCTGCAAAAAAATAATGCCAGGTTGGAGCAGGCATTAGGGTGTTGGAAGAGAGAATTTCTCATGATTCTCATGCTTCTCTCATGAGTCTCTCTTCAAAATCTGCCAGCAAAAGGAAGCCCGTGCAAGCCTTAAGCACTGAGAAACAGCAAACCCAAGTGAAAACACACATTGGCATTGGTTTCCTGCATCTAGATATAAGCGTCCAAGCTAAAAAAATAAAACTAAAAATGCTTATGTTTAGGAAACAGAAAACAGACGCCAATGTGGATTTCACGTTCAGGTTTCACCAGGCGCATGCGCATGGGAGCCGAGCTTCACAGAATTCTTCTGTGCATGCGCCAAGCACAATTTGCATCTCATTAATGTTAAGCATTAAGCATTGTTCTTCTGCATTGTTCTGGTGGTATTTTTACAGAGCTATTCGGAACAGCGCCAGAGTTTTGAGCTGAGTGACTGAGGCTTCCCTTCAGTTTCTTTACCCTTTCACACCCAGGGGCAGAATTACGTATAAACTTGACAAATTACAGTTTAGGGCCTCGTGCTTCACTAGCATGGAACTATTAAACCTAAAATTTACTTCTGACTTAGTCAAGGGAAGCCTCTTAAAACAGCTTAGGAGCCACAATACACATAAATCCAGCCCTGATCACATCCCATGTACAGCTCCTGTTTCATTATTCATATTTGTTTTTCCCCATATTTACCAGACCTACTGCCTACCAGTGGAAGATGGAAAACATCAGGATCTTAAGTATATCAGCTCAGCCACTGTAAGTAAACCAGCTACTCTGCCCTGCTCATTTTTTTCTGGCCTTCCTCCTGTCCTGGCAAGCCACGTGATGGGCCAGTTTGGAGTTATTTCTTCCACTGGGAGTGTGTGTACAGCAATATGAAGCAGAAGGTCACTAAGACAGATAGGCTGAAGTCTGGCATTGAAAGAAGTTTATCACCCAGCCGGAGGTGAGTTGGAAGATCTGAACATGCTATAGTGCCCAGAGGTTGACTGACCATTCAGGCAACCAGTCAGTGCCCAAGGGCCCAGAGTGGGGTTCTTCTTGCCCCGAAGAAGCCACTAGATCACTAGGGCCCTTCAAAGTAAGACCAGGAATGGTCCACTGAGGCTCCGGGGACTGTAGTGTACAGAGGGAGGCAGCAGCTGTGGTGGTAGAGGGACTGTTGTGTGTGGGAGGGGGCCCCAATGACCTTTACTTCCCAGGGGCCCAGATTACTGTCAGTCTACCCCTGATAGTGCCTATGCTTGAAACTGCTCTAAAACACTAGGGTCTGTCTGAGTCTCAAGCAGACTTTGACTTCTAAGATAGATTACTGCCTGAAACTGCCTCCTGGTGGTCTACCTAGGGCAGTGCTTCTCAACACATTTGGCACATTTAAAGGCTCATTTTCAAAGCATATAGACTTACAAAGTTACATATGTTACTATTAGCACTGCATTTTAATTAAAATTTTTAATTGCAATTAAGTCTGGGCATAGCCAGCTGTTCATGGGGGGGCACACATTTCCTCCCCCCCCAACACACATACCTTTGCTGGTGGGGATGCCAAAGCTAGTCAAAGAAATCCACTACCAAAGCATCCCCCTTCTTTCTTGTGCTGCCTCAGGAATCAGGAAGTCAACAAGGTGCCTCCAGCTGCCAATGCCAGCACTCCCCGAGCATGCTCAGTTCATGCACGAATTAAGCATGCTTGGGGAGTGCAAGCGTTGATGGCTGGAGGCACCCCACTGATTTCCTTGCTCCTGAAGCAGTACTAGGAGGAAGGGCGTGACTCAGGCAGCGTATTTCTTCGATGCGGGGCTTCAGCTATCCACTAGCCATTAAATAGGTACTGTGGCTTTGGAAGGAGCCTTCACCTTCTGTCTCTCATGTGCCCCCTCTGTGCCTTCACCCATTCTCTCTCTTTCTTTCTCTCTCTCTCTAATGTACCAACTCAAAATATACAGAAGATTCAAAACAATTTTTTAACAAAATGAAACCTCAACAGCCTGGGTGCCTACAGAGATGGTCAACCCCAATTATTGTTGCTTTCACATGTTTGAAAGATTCTCTTTGTGTGATGGATTCCTACTGAGGCAGAGACGAAACAGGGGGCCCTTTGTCGAGGATTTTGCAAGGTGAATTTGAAGAATTTTGAGTGGGTCCCGGTTGGACGTCTGGTGAATTTGAAGACAGCTGTTACCACCTGCGTGGCTAAGTTGAGTAAACTAAGTTTTCTCTGTGCACATATTGCAATTTTTTGAATTTTTGGATCTTTTTCATCATGACATTGACTTTAACCCAATATATTATGACGATTTGAAGATATAATTCTTCCTCTGTTTTTTTTTGGCTGCAAAGGTTTTTCTCCACTAGGGAGTTGTTTTCCTTTGCAGTTCGGTTCGGAGAAATTGTGGAACCAGTGATAGGAGCCACTTAAATTGGGGTTGACCATCTCTGTAGGCACCCCAGGCTGTTGAGGTTTCATTTTGTTAAAAATTTGTTTTGACCTTCCGTACATTTTGAGTTGGAGTCAATTTTAGAGCAAATTTATGTTATTGAAGTAGTATACTATGCCATAGTTTGTATTGTTATTTGAATATTTTTACTGCTATAATTATCTATTGCTCATGTTTGATCTATTCTTACTGTACACCACCTTGAGTGAATTCCTTCAAAATGGCGGTAAATAAATCCTAATAAATAAAATAAAAATAATAAGTTTCTGAGAATTTGGAGACCCTTTTTTAACTCCCAGAGGGGCATAATCGAAAGGGATGTCCAAGTTTTGTTGAGGACGTCCTCGCAAAATGTCCCGATGGAGGGGCGGGGAAACCCATATTATCGAAACAAGATGGACGTCCATCTTTCGTTTTGATAATATGGTCGGCGATGCCCAAATCTTGAAATTTAGGTCATCCTTAGAGATGGTCATCCCTAGACTTGGTCGCTTCTGATTTTCGGCGATAATGGAAACCAAGGACATCCATCTGAGAAACGACCAAATGGAAGCCCTTTGGTCATGGGAGGAGCCAGCATTTGTAGTGCACTGGTCCCCCTGACATGCCAGGACACCAACTGGGCACCCTAGGGGGCACTGCAGTGGACTTCATAAAATGCTCCCAGGAACACAGCTCCCTTACCTTGTCTGCTGAGCCCCCCAGGCCCCCCTAAAACCCACTACCCACAACTGTACACCACTATCATAGCCCTTATGGGTGAAGGGGGGCACCTAGATGTGGGTACAGTGGGTTTGTGGTGGGTTTTGGAGGGCTCGCTGTTTCCTCCACAAACGTGACAGGTAGGGGGAATGGGCCTGGGTCCGCCTGTCTGAAGTGCACTGCACCCACTAAAACTGCTCCAGGGACCTGCATACTTCATGGACCTGAGTATGACATCTGAGGCTGGCAAAAAATATTTTGAAAGATATTTGATGAGGGTGGGAGGGGGTTAGTGACCACTGGGGGAGTAATGGGAGGTCATCCTCGATTCTCTCCATTGGTCATCTGGTCATTTCAGGCACCTTTTTGTGCCTTGGTCATGAGAAAAACATGACACCTGTTTAAGATTTTATATCATGTTGAAGGCTTAGAATGTAAGTATTAATATTGATGGAGGGTGTAAGGGCCCAACAAACTTGTTTGCTTAGGGCCTACCAAGAGTTTAATCCTGCCCTGACTGCGGCAGCCGAATGTGGACCCATAAATTTTTTTTCTTGGTACTCTCTGATATGAATCCAGACTGACATCTGAAGCGGTGTCTCAAAAGCCTACAAACAAGACGATCTTTGGATAATGTTCATGTTGTCTAACAAGGGAAGTATTACAACATGCAAAGAACACACACACACAAACTGAAGAGCTCTTTCTCTTGTACACAGGTAGCTTCACTGCTGAATGGACAATATGACCAGGTGGTGGAGAAATATTATGTGGTGGACTGTCGTTTTCCATATGAATACAAAGGAGGACATATAAAGGTATAGAATTCCTACAATTCATGTTGTTTAGCAATAGAAACCTCAATGTAAAACGTGAACTTTCAGTATAGGAAAAGCAGGAGTGCTGCAGCTCAGGATTGGGGCAATACTAGACATACGATTAGTCTAGGAACAGCAGGAGTGCTGCAGCCCAACGTGGTAACATAGTAACATAATAGATGACGGCAGATAAAGTTCTGTATGGTCCATCCAGTCTGCCCAACAAGATAACTTATAGCATAAGGTATGATGTGATTCTACATATGTATACTTCATCTTGATTTGTCCTTGCCATTTTCAGGGCATAGATTGTAGAAGTCTGCCTGGCACAATGTCTGACATTGAGTTAAACCGGTATTTTTAATATCACCATGTGGAGACTCAAACTCTAGTTCCAATTATTCTTTAATGCAAGTAATCCAAAAGAAAAAGAAAATAAACACTTACAGTTCAGATATTATTGGAACATATAGAGTCACTGCCCTTCTGTAGATAAGAATCCATTCTACATCCAGCACTCTCAGATAAGAGAGGCTGGGAAATTCAGCCACACAGGCTTGCTGGTGAAAGTTGTGGAAATACTTTATGTAGTAGAAAACATAATGCACCCTCAGATTTTGAAGGGCTCAGAGCACAAGGATCACAAAAATGTTAAGGCACACAAACAAAAATTCTGTCTACTCAAATACATGATAGGAGGGGGCACTGCTTTCCCAGCAGGCTTGAAGCCAGAGCAAAGCCAATAAGAAAATCCCATAAGACAATTGGAGCAGGGACAGTGGCGTTCCTAGGGGGGGGGTGGGTGCGGTCCGCCCTGGGTGCACGCCGCTGGGGGGGGGGTGCCCAGCGCCTGTCAGCGCCACTCGTTCCGTGCTCCCTCTGCCCCGGAACAGGTTACTTCCTGTTCCGGGGCAGAGGGAGCATGGAACGAGCGACGCCGACAGGTGCGCGGCACCCCCCCAGCAGGTAAAAATGCACCCGGGGGGGTGTCGCTTCGCCGGGGGAGGTGTCGTTTCGCCGGGGGGGGGGCACTGCACCCTGGGGGGGGCACATCGGCTATCCGCCCCGGGTGTCAGCAGCCCTAGGAACGCCACTGAGCAGGGAACGTATGCTCAAAGGAGGCCAATAACATCAGCTCTACAACTTATAGGCAATGCAGCAGTCCTGCATTACAGATATATATAAAGGGAAAGGGGATGGGATTTGATATACTGCCTTTCTGTGATTACAGTCAAAGCGATTTACATATTATATTGCCCCAATTTGATTGACTGCATTTGTTGTCCTTTAGATTGTAAGCTCCTTTGAGCAGGGACTGTCCTTCTTTGTTAATTGTACAGCGCTGCGTAACCCTAGCAGCGCTTTAGAAATGTTAAATAGTAGTAGTAGTATTATATACAGGTACTTATTTTGTACCTGGGGCAATGGAGGCTTAGGTAACTTGCTCAGAGTCACATGAGACAACATGCTCACAGCAGTGGCGCAGGTCAGGGATGGCACAATGCTAGATATACGGTGAGTGTAGGAACAGCAGAAGTGCTGCAGGTCAGGAATGAGGGCAATGCTAGATATGTAGTTAGTGAAGAAAGAGCAGGAGTGCTGCAGCACAGGGATGACAACATGCTCACAGAAGTGCTGCGGGTCAATAGAGCTGCCAAGTCTCCCGCTTTCAGCAGGAGACTCACGCTTTTGCAGGTCATCTCCGGCACTCCCGCTGAGTGGCCTCCCCATCCAGCCGCAGCAGGAAACACCTTCATAAAATATCATCTCCTGCTGCCGCTGATCCCGTGGCAGTAGGAGATGACATTTTTTAAAGGCATTTCCTGCTGTCGCTGGATGGGGAGACAACTTGTTTTGTTGTAACCACAATTTGGCTGTGCCAGGGATGGAGCACTGGGCGGGGCTGGGCAAAGCAATGAGAGGGGCTGTAGGTGGGCCCTAAATCTCCCGCTGAGTGGGTTAGCCCCATTGGCAGCTCTGGGTCATGGATGGGGCAATGCTAGATATTCGGTTAGTGTAGGAGCAGCAGGAATGCTGCAGGGCATGGATATGGTAGGCACTAGGCCTCTTCTTATTATAAGAACTGTTGAGGTGATGTTGATCAAGGCAGTGAAAAAAAAAGCAGTGTTGCGATGGAAAAACTAATTTCATGTGTGCAAGAATGTCATGGAGGGGTAGAGTTGCCAACTCTGACCGAGAAAAACCCAACACCTACTCTGCTCCATGCCCCTCCCTTCCATGTTCTTGGTCCCACCCCAAGACCCTTGCCAGAACTACTGTTGCACCATTCCCCTACCTCGTTCCTCTACAACCACCTGTCCACACTAGTGTTGCCACCTCAGAAGAAGAAACTGCCACATGTATGTATGTTCTATGATTCTTTCACAAACTTTACATAAGAGAAATAAAGCTCCAGTAACCAAATTCTTTAAAAAAAAATGCACTCCGGATCTATATAGAAAACATGTCATAATAAAGTAGCACTATTGTTCAAAGGACTCAAGTAGCAATAACCCTACCTATAAAAAGGCAACACCCTAGAATACCAATATTCTTCCTGCTGAAAAAAAAAGAACGAATTTAAACTGCTACAGACCCCCTACACAGAAATCAATGGCGTAGTTCACCGGGGGGCCTGGGCCCCCCAATTATGGGCTCAGGCCCCCTCCAAAACTGAAATACCAGAAGAATGGCTGGCAAGGATGCCCAAACCCCTGCCAGCTGAAGAGATTCGCGAGCTAAATCCCCACCTATGCTGCTTCAGCAACGAGGAAGCTGTGTTGTCCCAAGGGTCCATATTGTCACCTTTATTATTTAACATTTTCTTAAGTCCCTTATCTACTGTTGTTCAGTTCCTTGGGATTAGCACCTGTTACTATGCAGATGATATTTTATCATTACACCATACAGCTACATCTAACCCTGGTATTTCTCTACTTCAACACTGTTTGTTCAATGTTGAATCCTAGTTAACCAAAAAACGTCTTTTTGGAATCCATCTAAATCAGTGACAATTTGGTTTTCAAATCACTCACGTTGTCCAACACTATCTCCCTTTTTAGGGGGGTTCTCCACTAACATTAGTTGATTCAATTATCTTGTAATTCTCATTGACCATCAACTCTGCTTCCAAGTGCTTCTTTGCACTTCGTCAAATTCAGTCAGTTAGATCTGTCTTGGATACTTCTACTTTACAGAAAATTTTCCACACACTTGTAACCTCATGTTTTGATTACTGTAATTCTATGCAACCCAGTTTGCCACAATATTCTATTACACATCTTTAATCAGTTCAAAACACCACAATACACATATTATTCCATTTTAAGAGATTTCAGCAGATTATTTTTCCAATCTTTTCCAAAGTCATTGGCTTCCTGTGAAATATCGCTTTAATTTCAAAATCATTATGTTAACACACAGTGCAATATTTACAGGACTACCTCCATACCTGACTTCTGTCATAATTCCTTACAGACCAGCTTGTCACCTGCGGTTCTCATCTGGGTTTCAGCTAATACTTCCTTTTCCTGCCAAGCTTGGCTAGATTATACTTGTCTATCCTTCTTCTATCTCACTCCCTCTCTGGAACTCTCTCCCATAAGTCCTAAGCAATGAAACTAATTGGACCAAGTTTAAATGTGCCCTCAAAACTTATTAATTCAAATTGAATTTAGTTCTGGTCCTTAGATGTTAGAATGGTCTGGGTAGAGTGGTTTTGGCACCTGTTTTCATAGACTATACTGAGTCCCCCAGATTCTATAAATGGTGGCTAAAGTTCCATGTGCAAATCAGCATGTGTAGCCGATTTGTGTGTGGAACTTAATTGGTTAACAAGACAATCAGCGCCAATAATTGGACGTTAAGCAATTATCGGTACTAATTGGCACTAATTAAACCTTCACTATCCCAGCTGTAGAGGACTTAAATACAAATCCATACATACATCTACTTTCTCATACATCTGCACACAATTATGGAATGAATTACCGATCAACATAAAAACAACACATGACTCAACAACCTTCCGAAAATTACTGAAGACCTACTTATTCATAAAGACATACAAGAAAGATCCCCCATAACGATCTGACTCCCAAATTACTCCAATACATCTATTATGGAACTCTCCAATTTGTTTATTTGAATTACATCCTCATTACTGAATATTATTATTGAACACTATATCTTGTCTTGATATCAATATGTTATGTTTTATCTATTTACCCACTTCTATTCCTACATGATATACTTATGAACCTTTATTTGTAATAATTCTGAAATTATTATTCCGTTAATATGATTGCTATAATATTTTTATGCACCTTTTCTGTATCTATATTCTGAAATTCGTATTCTATTAATGTGAATGTCGTTGTAACATTTTGTAAGCCACATTGAGCCTGCAAATGGGTGGGAAAATGTGGGATACAAGTGCAGCAAATAAATAAATAAATAAATAAATAAATAAATAATTAGGATTTACACACATAACTTGCTAAGCGTATTCTATAAAATGATGCATGTAAATCAGACCATGGGGGGATCTCAAAAGAGGGTGTGCCCATGGGAGGGAAATGGGCAGGTTGTGGGTATTCTGAAAATTTGCAAGCACTGTTATAGATATGCCTGATCTGTGCCGAAATAAGACATGTGCACTTACAACAAGTTTTAGTTGGTGTAAATGTCTGCGCCTAAATTTTAGTCGTGGGACAGCCGCTATGCATTTTCTATAAACTGTGTCTAACGTTAGGTGAGGTTTATAGAATAGTGCTAAGAGTGGTTTTGTTTGACGCTGATTTTTTAGGCACCATATATAGAATCTAGCCCAGTGTTTATTTGATTCTTCCATACTTTGTTCTTTTCTGTCCTATCTGGAAAATTGGAGTTCTGTTTCTCAGCACATTGTGCTTTTGATATTATTATTCCCAACTCTCCCAACCCCTCCCGGCAAAGTTAATTACTTTACTACCCTTCAAGGTGCTAGAGTGAAGTCTTACTGGTAAAGCCATTCAATACAATTCTAGACACCCTAGGCAACAAATCTTGCAAATAACAATCCCACACCTTCAAAAATGCCGTCTGTCACCTAGGGGCCATATTCACATTTTGAGTTTCCCACATCATTACAGCGTGTAATTTATTCCTCCAATACCAGTAATATGGGGGGCATCTCTAGGAGCCAGTGATGGAGAATGCATTTCTTTCCAACTATATAGACTTTGCCTAAAAATAAAAACATAAGAACATAAGAAAAGCCATACTGGGTAAGACCAATGGTCCATCTAGCCCAGTATCCTGTTTCCAACAGTGGCCAAGCCAGGTCACAGTTACCTGGCAGAAACCCAAATAGTATCTGAAGAAAAAACCAGGGTGTTTCAGCTTCATATGCCAGCACTTCTGTGCATGCTCAGTTCTGCTTGCTTATCACCGCCAGCAAAGGTAGGAGGGGTAGATGGAGGCAGAGGAGGATGAGAGAAAATATTTGGCCTCCCTTAGTCCACTCCTGTACTCCCCCCCCTTCCCCCCAAACTGGACTTCTGACTACACTCTTGATAGAAACTAAACACTAGGGTAAGGGGATTTGATATGCCTTTTTGTGGTAAGTGGTTTAAACATTATATGTGTCCCTAGTGGGCTCACAATCTAAGTATTGTACCTGGGGCAACTCCACTGTTCTCATAGGTTACATTCCCTGAAAACCAGAATTTAAGATGAGATGATCCACTGTTTGTAGGACGAGGTTTGCAATAGCAAAATCCTGTTCCAGGTTTTGCTGTTTCATTCGGTTTACTGAGGAATTATCATTTAGGTCTCTTTGCCACTTTTACTTTTTACTTTTAACTGCAAGCATCAGAAATAACTAGGTAAAAGTAGTAAAAATTGGTAAAATTATTACTTTGGTAAAAGTAAAAATAACAAATTTTCCCCGTACTTATTTACAAGTAAAAGTAACAAAACTTTTACTTAAATAAAGTAACTAGTTACATTTACTTAGCTACTATACAACACTGCTAGTTATAGAGGAGCACCCAGATACAGTACAGCAGTCTGAGATTATAAAGAAAAGGACTATTCTGGAACAGACATAAAAAAACAATACCGAATCATAAAGAACCTACTCAACACAAATCCAGTAACAACCTCGCCCTCAAATTGTCCATCTGCAGACCAGTTGGCCAAATATTTCAACGACAAAATCATCAATCTATGCAACTCAATTCCTCACGACAACACAAACACTGATACCTTCCTTGATGAACTGGACCCTGACTCAGAAGAAATTTTTATTTATTTATTGCATTTGTATCCCACATTTTCCCACCTTTTTGCGGGTTCAGTGTGGCTTACAATATGATATAAGTGAAGGAAATACAATTTGTTACAACTTGGTTATGGATTACATTGTGTAGAGTTAAGCGAGACAATCGAAGTAACGTTATGGAATATAACAATGGAACACAGACATTGAAACCTTGGAAGGGGACAATGAGAGGCTTAAAGGGCAATATTAAGGCATGAAGACATATGGTATACATATTTCTCTGATTGGAGGTATGAATGATGTGAGATTACGGGGATGAGATTGCAGAGTTGGATGTATGATGCATTAGTGAACAGTGAGTATGGACTTTATGTGTTTTGGCTCTTTCCGTATATTTTTTCAAAAAGATGGGTCTTCAATAATTTGCGGAAGGAAGCTTGTTCGTGGATCGTTCTTAAGTTGCGCGGCGACAGACCGCTCTTGGACAACCTTCACCCCCCTCAGCACTAAGGAAATCTCCACAGCACTATCCAAACTCTCCAAATCTTACTGCCAGCTGGATCCATGCCCCAATTATCTAATGAAAAATGCCCCAGATCGATTCATCTCAGACCTCACCACCCACCTAAATTTCCTACTTCAACAAGGCACCTTCCCCTCCGAACGCGGCAACATTTTACTCACACCACTTCCAAAAAACCCAAAAAAAACAGCGAAAGACATTACTAACTATCAACCTGTGGCCTCCATCTGTCATGTTTTCAAAGCTGGAAACTGGGTTTGTGAGCTCTTGGGCCACTGCCGAGGAGCAGCAGCGGCAGGCAAAACCACCCCCAAACCAGGGACAGGACAGAACAGGACTGGAACCCCGGACTGGAGTTGCATCTGAGGCAAGCAGGCTAGAACAGGCAAAGCAGGAACCTTAGTCTTCACCTGCGCTAGCCGCTGTCCCCCCGAAGTTGAGTCTCTGGGTTCAAGCGACTGGCAGGACTTTGCAGGGCAGGAGCTGGATACCCACAGGCTGAACACGGACTAAGGGTCAGAGGGGAAAGGAACCTACAGGGACAGCAAGGCAAAAGCCTGGGCTAGAACTCACAGAAAGACAATAAAACACAAGGCAGGGAATAGACAAGCTAGGGGATAGAAACTGGAAGCTGCAAGCAGCCTCTAAACAGGGGAAAAAACACTGACTAACAAGACACAGAACTGAAAGCTGTAGAGCAGCCACTAAGGTACAAGCAGAAAAGACTAAACACGAAACTATAGCCCAGAGACAAGACTAGCAAACTAACAACAACCTAATCTAACTACACACTGACTGGCTAGAACAGACAAGACTCAAGGCAAGGATTCAAACTAGGCAGCAGAGCAACAAGCACTAACATACCAGGGCCTTAGACGATGCAAAGGCAAAAGCAGGAAGAATCAAAATGGCTAATAAGCCCAGCAGCACCTGGAGCTCAGCTGCAACAATCACCAGGCAGCTATGGGTGCTGTGCAGGGCCAAACAAGACAGACAAGTCTGGCAGCCTGGAAGATCCGGACTGGGCTAAAATCTGTAACGGGTGACAGTCCACAGCAGCCACCGGTTCTGGCCACCAGAGGGCGCGGGGAGCACAGACGTAACACCATCCCTCTCCTAACCAAACTAATGGAAAACAGAGTGACCGCCCAACTTAACAAATTAATTCAAAATGTTCCATACTACACGAATCACAATCAGGCTTTCGACCTGCACATAGCACTGAGACAGTACTACTCACCGTGATAACCAAGTTCAAACAAGAAATTGCACTTGGTAAAAACATACTTCTTCTTCAATTCGACCTATCCAGTGCATTCGACATGGTAAACCACAATATCTTCACAAAACTAATGGACAAACTAGGGGTCGGTGGAAAAATCATTAAATGGATAAAAAGTTTCATCACCACCAGAACCTACCAAGTCAAATCAACCTCATCTATAACATCCGCGTGGTCTTCTCAATGCGGAGTCCCCCAAGGATTGCCTTTATCCCTAATCCTCTTCAATCTTATGATGATTCCTCTGGCTAAATCCTTATCCAAAGCTGGTCTAAACCCCTTCATCTATGCAGATGATGTCACTATATTCATCCCTTTCAAATCCAACCTTGCAGAAATCTCTGAAAGAATAATTACCGGAATGAACATATTAGCTTCCTGGGCCAATGCCTTCAAAATGAAATTGAATAAAGAAAAATCTCAATGTTTAATCCTATCATCAAAACATTCCACTCTACTCCCAACCACTCTGGTCACCCCTGATGTGACAATCCCGATATCCAACAATTTAAAAATCTTAGGAGTAATGTTGAACAACCATCTGACTCTGGAAACTCACGCAAAAGCAATAACGAAAAAGATGTTCAACATGATGTGGGTACTGAAAAGAGTAAAACCATTCATCCCTCTAAAAACTTTCCGCAACTTGGTACAATCCACAGTACTCACCCACGCCGATTACTGCAATAGCATCTTCATTGGTTGCACTACCCAAATACTGAAAAAACTCCAAACCACCCAAAACATGGCAGCCAGACTAATTTTTGGTAAATCAAGATTTGAAAGTGCAACACCACTCCGCAAAAAGCTACACTGGCTCCCCATCAAAGAGCGAATAAATTTCAAAATACACACACTGATCCACAAGATCCTCCACGGAGAATCTCCAAGCTACATGACCAAATTAATTGACCTCCCAAACAGAAACAGGACCAAATCCTCTCGAACATATCTCCATCTTCCTAGTTGCAAAGGCCTCAAATACAAAACCTACTACGCTTCCAACTTTTCCATGATAGGCAGTCAACTCTGGAACGCCATACCAAGGCTCATTAGAACAAACAACGAACTTCTACCCTTCCGAAAGTTGCTGAAAACATACTTCTTCAAACGAGCCTATTCGAACAACCCAACTTAATCTAATTACCTAAACCACATCTCTAAACCAAACCACTAGCATTAACCATACCTTATCCTGCCCCCATATTCCTTCGTCTTCTCATTCTCTATATAATTTGTATCTCTGTAAAATGATGTATCCATATCTTATATTATCTCTGATACACCTTATTCCCATTTATTGTAAGCCGCACTGAGCCTATGTCATCTCTGTTACACCTTGTTCCCATTTATTGTACGCCGCACTGAGCCTGCTATCGAGTGGGAAAGAGCGGGGTATAAATGCTACAAATAATAATAATAATAATAATATATAAATTTTGCCTAGGTCCACTAATTTCTGTGACTAGTGGGGTGCACATGAGCACAGCCTACTGTGAAACTCTAGCAGACCTAGCAGCTGTCAACTTCACAACAGGAGGCTGCCTACCCTGGCTGTGGGGAACAATGTCTGGTACAGCCACAAAACCAGAGACAGCCAGAGAGACAGCTGGTTTGGAACAGAGGGAGCCAGAGAGACAGATGGGTAGAAGAGGGAAAGGGTAAGATCACTTAGGTCACATGAGAGGAGGGAGGATTTGGGATCTGGTATGGGCTTCCACGATGGTATTTTTTTCATATCATCTTTATTGATTCAAACAGAACAGTACTTTAAAAGCAACATAGGCCCTACAGAATCATTGAATCATCTTTACGTAGTGTACCTGAATGCAACTCACCTTGAGCTACTACTGAAAAAGGTGTGAGCAAAAAATCCAAGCAGAAAAACCAAATTCCCTACAACCCCTGTCCCTCAACACGATGATATTTTTAAACAACATCCATGCCTGATTTAAAGTCCTAACTTTTGCGGCCGACCCTTTCTATCCCCCTAATATTCAAGACCATTTAACCAGACAGGAACGGCACCTGACCAGTTAAATGGTACTTAGCCAACTATCCAATGATATTCAGTGGGAGATAGTCAGCTGTATCCTGCTGAATATCACTGGTTAGCATCTAGCAGAAAGCCGGTTGTATTGTGCATATCCGGCTATCCACTGATTTTCGGCACATTGCCAGCTAAGTTTGGCAGTCAGATTTGGCCCTGTAAATAGCAGGCCTATCTTTCGGCCAGTTCCAACTTAACTGACCAGAGCTGAATATCGGCTTGGCCCATTAAGTTGGAACCGGCCAAAAATAAACCAGATATTCAATACCAGTCACTGGAACGACCCGGAACTGAATATCCAGGCTCAGCGCTGACCATGAGAGGCAGACTGGCTACCTCCCACAGTCTGAATATAAGTCCCTATAAGTTTATGTTTTCATGTCTTGCATTGTTTCTGTTTTTGCATGATTTATGTATTTTATGTGTGTACACATTGTACCCTACCTAGAATTGTAGATAGTGGGGGAGAACTACTTGCGATACCATCGTTTGAGCGAAACCTCTGCTTTTCTTGAACTCTACAATTAGGTTATCCTACTTTTAAAAATACATGCTTAAAGTCTTTTTATGAAGATTCTTTTCCATTCCAAGGGGCGAGGCCTTAGAACATGTTCCTATAAAAATGAAATGTCTGCCATTATGTTTGCTTTTTAAAAAAGGCTTTAAAAGCTTATTTATTTGAAAAGTAGTGTGGAAGTTAAGATACTGACTGTATAATCGATTTATTGTATATCCCTCAATTGTGCTTCTGAATTTGTGAACCACTGTGAATCCTTACTGGAACAATGTGCAACATACAAAACACAAATAGAATAGAATAGAACTAAATAAAACTGAAAGGAAAGGAAAATTGGGCCTCTACGTTTTCTATTTCCTAAGCTGCTTTTCATATAATAATTTCTAATAATTTCCTGCTATTAAACATGACCATCCAGCTGTGGCGGTCGGTCACTTCTAGTTCACCAGTGCTTTTCCCTTCATTTATTCCTCTTCCTCCATCCTGGCATCCTGGTGGAGATGAAAACGGTAACGGAATTCAAACATGCGTGGGATAAACATAAAGGAATCCTGTGCAGAAGAAAGGGATCCTCAGGAGCTTAGCCTAGAATGGGTGGCAGAGCTGGTGGTTGGGAGGCGGGGCTAATGTGGGCAGACATATACGGTCTGTGCTGGGGCTGGTGGTTGGGAGGCGGGACTAGTGCTGGGCAGACTTATACGGTCGGTGCCGGGGCTGGTGATTGGGCGGCGGGGATAGTGCTGGGCAGACTTATACGGTCTGTGCCAGAGCCGGTGGTGGGTGGCAGGGATAGTGCTGGGCAGACTTATACGGTCTGTGCCAGAGCTGGTGGTTGGGAGGCGGGGCTGGTGGTTGGGAGGCAGGGATAGTGCTGGGCAGACTTATACGGTCTGTGCCAGAGCCGGTGGTGGGTGGCAGGGATAGTGCTGGGCAGACTTATACGGTCTGTGCCAGAGCTGGTGGTTGGGAGGCGGGGTTGGTGGTTGGGAGGCGGGGATAGGGCTGGCCAGACTTATACGGTCTGTGCACTGAAGAGGACAGTACAAATAAAAAAAGTAGCACATATGAATTTATCTTCTTGGGCAGACTGGATGGATCGTGCAGGTCTTCTTCTGCCGTCATCTACTATGTTACTATGTTACATTGAAGGTTCTTGGCTAGGAGACATGGATGGCACCTTCCTTTCAGAGCTTGGCATGGATATACAATTGTACTAGTCAGTAGGTATCACTGTAAAGCTAGAGTCAGCCATCCTTTTTGCCTCCCTGGAGAGGGAGGGGGCACTGTGATACTGCCTCTGCAGCAAGCTGTATTTACATTGCGTTAAAATTATTATAGGCCACACATACCCAAATTTTAGTTCAGTGCAGCTTACAAAGAGTAGGGCAAACCCTAGAACATATATAATATATAATACAAATTTCTGAAATAGCCAAGCTATGAACAGCTTTTAAAAGATCAAACAATTAAATTCATAACATATGTTCTATAGCTTACAAAGAATAGAACCCTAAAACTTACATAATCAAAGCCATACAATTATCACAGTTCAGCATAATGCAAACTTCTAGAATAGCCAACTTTTTAACAATTTTCAAAAAAGCTTATAATTAAACTTATATGTTCTTTGGCAACATGTTCTACCATTTTGCTGCTTGATAAGGAACTGTTAAGGAGAATTCCATCTTGTCAATTGTACATTGAGGTGAAATATATTTGAAAGGTATTAATCCGCAAACGAACCTTTTCTGGAGACCGGAAGGTGGTAGAACTAGAGGACATGAAATGAGGTTGAAGGGGAGGCAGACTCAAGAAAAAAGTCAGGAAGTATTTTTTCACGGAGAGAGTGGTGGATACTTGGAATGCCTTCCAGTGGTGTGCTGGTAAATTTTTAACAACAGTATCTCTTCCTGGTCCACCTTGGTGCCCCCCCTCCGTCTACCACTGCGCCCCCCCCCCCATCCACCACTGCGCCCCCCGTCCACCTCTGCGCCCCCCCATCCACCTCTGCGCCCCCCAAAATTGCAGAGCTGGCTATAGCCAGTGGGTAGGGGGGGGGGGGCAATGCATTACTTTCTCCAGGAAAAAAAAATTAAATGATCCCAGGTTCCAATCTAATTCATGTTTAATGTGGGATAAAATGCCATAAATAAGTAAATAAATATAAACTTTTAATGTTGAGCACCTGATTCTCAAAGAGAACATATTCCAAACACTATAATGAAAATAACATTATTTTTTCTACCTTTGTTGTCTGGTGACTGTTTTTCTGATCATGCTGGCCCAGTATCCGATTCTGCTGCTATCTGTCCTTTTAACTCCGTTTCCAGGGCTTCCTTTCCATTTATTTCTTTCCTTTCCTCCTTTCTTCTTCATTTCTGGTCCTCAGCTTCTGCCTATTTTCTTCATCCATGTGCAGTTTTTCTCCTCTCTTCCTTTTCCCTTATCTCCTTCCTCACTCTTCCCTCCCCTCCATCCATGCCCAGCATTTATTCTCTCTCCCCTCCTCTCCCCCTGCCCTGCATGCACCCATGGCCAGCGACCCTTCTCTCCCCTGCCCTCCATCCACCCATGGCCAGCAGTGACCCTCCTCTCCCCTGTCCTCCATCCACCCATGGCCAGCGACCCTTCTCTCCCCTGCCCTCCATCCACCCATGGCCAGCAGTGACCCTCCTCTCCCCTGCCCTGCATGCACCCATGGCCAGTGACCCTTCTGTCCCCTGCCCTGCATGCACCCATGTCCAGCGACCCTTCTCTCCCCTGCCCTCCATCCACCCATGGCCAGCAGTGACCCTCCTCTCCCCTGCCACCCCCTCCCAACTTGTTCCGCAAATTCTCCTGCTTCCTCCCTCCCTCCCTCCCGATCTGGTCCCTCACCGACCCTACCTTGGCCATCAAATTCTTCGGGGCAGGCAGTGTTGCCTGCCCGCTGCCATCGCTGACTTTCCTCCGCCGCCCGATCGCGCTTCAAAATGGCCGCCGACACTTACAGAAGTCTCGTGAGGCCGCCTCTGGAAGTCTCGGCGGCCATTTTTAAAGCACAAACAGGCGGCGGAGGAAAGTCAGCAATAGTCAAGGTAGGATCGGTGAGGGACCGGACTCGCCCTTTCCAACAACCGGCTCGCAAGTCCGGCCAAAATTTAACAACCGGATCTTGCGAGCCGGAGCAAGCCGGCTCCAGCACACCACTGATGCCCTCCCAAGGGAGGTGTTGGAGATGAAAACGGTAATGGAATTCAAAAAAGCTTGGGATAAACATAAAGGAATCCTGTTCAGAAGAAATGGATCCTCAGAAGCTTAGCAGAGATTGGGTGCCAGCACCGGTGGTTAAGAGGTGGGGCTAGTGGTTGGGAGGCGGGGCTAGTGCCGGGCAGACTTCTACGGTCTGTGCTCTGAAAATGGCAGATACAAATCAAGGTCAGGTATACATATTAAATAGCACATATGAGTTTATCTTGTTGGGCAGACTGGATGGACCATACAGGTCTTTTTCTGCCGTCACTTACTATGTTACTATGAAGGGAACAGGATCATCAAATAATGTCTAGAGTTGCTAATGTAATTATTATTAAGTATAGAAATTAAATTTACCATGTACTACAGTGCTTAGCAATGTAAAATTAAAAAGACCAAACAACATAACTTAAAATTTGAGCATGCCTCCATTGGAAACCAGTGGAAAATTTACAAAGCAATGGCCTGGCATGTTCAAATCTAGCATTTTTGCATATTAGTCTTTTCATATAAATGATTTTCCTGTTCTGTTGTCATAGGGAGCACTGAATCTGTACAGGGAGGAGCAGCTGAAACAAGCCTTCTTCCAGAAGCCTCAGTGCATATCTTCAGTCCAAAGGAGAATCATCATGATCTTCCACTGTGAATTCTCATCAGAGAGGGGACCGCGGCTGTAGGTGTTTCACTGGGATTCCACTTTCTTCATTTGTATTCAGTAGCTGCATCAGTGGCGAAGCCAAATGTGCAACTTTGGATGGGCCTGAGCCCAAAGTGGGTGGGCACTGTATTTTTCCTCTGCTTCCACCCTGCCCCTCTCCTCTTTGACCCCTCACCTCAAATTATAAATACCTGAGCCAGCAGGGATCCCCAAGTCCCACCAGCTGAAGGTGTCATCCTTGGTTGACCAGAACTTATCTCTACACTCTGCAGTTTGTAGCACTGTCCATGGGACACTGCTGCATTGGCCTCCCCTCGAAAAGCTCAGTTTTGGGGCATGCGTGAAAACCGAGCATGCTCAGGGGTTAGAGGCCCATGGACAGTGCCATCAATCGCAGAGTGTAGAGATATGTTTTGGCCAACCAAGGATGACACCTTCAGCTGGTGAGACTTGGGGATCCCCGCCAGTCATAGCAAGAGTGCTACAATTTTGGGTGGGCCTGAGCCCAAAGTGGGTGGTCCCAGGCCCACCCGTGGCTATACCACTGCTGCATTGTGTGTTGGCAAATTATGTAATATTTCTACATATCCAGAAATGTTCTGAACAGGAAAATAATCATCCTAAGGAGATAAAGATAGCCAAATGCCTGAGCTGTGTGTCATGTCCCCTACCTCAATGCAAGCGGCGTCCTCGGGCTGCGCGGGGTCCCGTCGACACACACACTTGACTGGCACTGCCCTGAGCCATGTGTGTTTAGTTCTTCTCTGGGTTTGTTCAGAGAGCGGTGGTTGCAGGCTCCTTAATTGCTTTGCTTCCATGCACCTGTGTCTGCTCTCTCTCTCTCTGCCTGGCTTCCAGGCTCCTTGCTTGCTTCCACCCACCTGTGTCTGCTCTCCCTCTACCTGGCTTTCCTTGCTTCTCTCCTATTGGTCCTCCGGTTCCTCCTTCCCCTGCTCTTGTCCTATGGCTGTGCTCCTTCTCCCTGCTGGTTCCTGCTGATGTCAGACGCCAGCACTTTATCAGCTGAGCTCTTCCTGGACTCCATGCTTCGGCTTCTACTTTGGATCACTCTCTTGCCTGCCTGACCGATACGTTCACCACCCCGCTTCCAGCTCCGTCTCGTCAGTCCTGCAGGCCGCCCGCACCTAGGGGCTCAACTTTTGGGGAATGGCGGTCAGCGCAGGTGAAAACCGGGGTTGTCCGGCCACCAAGCAGAACCGGGCTCAGCAGTGCTCTACTTGGTACAAGAACTCACAAGTCTGACACTGTGTTATGTAGACAATTCACCTTTGTCATGTTTCATGAAAGGAAAGCATAAATAGCTAACCAAATTAAATCCCCAACTCCATCTATATGAGTGATCTATAGAGCTGAGGGATATAATCTATGACATGCACAGGACTGTAGTGAAAGGGGAGGTGTTACTGGGAGGAGATTTGAATCTACTGGATGCAGATTGGAGCATCTTCCTAGGTATTCCCATCAAGCAAACAGTAACAAAACCTACAAGGGAGGGTAGGGGATACTTAGGGCCCTGTTTACGAAGCCGTGTTATAGGCGCATTAGCATTTTCAACATGTATTAACCATGTACACGCATTAACCATGTGCGTGCCTACACTATCCCTATAGGCATCTACATGGTTAGCACACGCGTTAATTGTAGACATGTTAAAAACGCTAATGTGCCTTAGTAAACAGGGCCTTTAATTTACCAAAAGTGTTTTTAATGCTCAGATAGATGGACACCTTCCAGTGATGATCAGTGTGTGTTAATATGAAAGCAATAGCAGAGAGAGGTCATAGAAAAGGAAAGAAAAAAGGGTCATGGAGGGTCTTGAACTTCAGGCATACAGACTTGTTAAAATGGAAGAAGCAGGTGCAGGTTAGGAAATTTTTCATGAAGTAGGACAGTGAACTACACTAAAAGAAGCTGTAATAAAGGCTAATGTGAATGTTATATTCCCCTCAACACCTTAACTGGGAGCTCACAATAAAATGAACAAATTAACGTAAAATGAAAAATACAGCGTTAATATCTAACTAGAAAGCACATATTTTCTAAATATATTTGTTTTTAGAAACTTACGGAAAGCTAAATAACATGATTGAGATTTCACCAAAGTTGGTAAAAGATTCCAAAATTGAAAAGTCTGATATAAAAATAAAGCTGTAAAATATTTCTTTGAACATAACAAGTCTCTATAAGAAGGGACAGATAGATTTAAGTTATTATGCGTACCGTACTAAGAGGTCAATACATTAATCATTGAATACATAAAGCACAGAGCCACTCCCTTCAAAATCTTATAAACAAAACAACAGAGCTTACAAAGAACCCTAGACTCCACTGGCAACCAGAAGAGTTTTTCATAATCTGGGGAAACTCTATTGAATCTACCTAGTCCACATATAAGTCGAACTGCTGTATTTTTTTTCTTAATACATTTTTATTATTTTCCAAAATAACCAATGCAGATAAACTTGCAGTGAAGAAGGAATTGCTTCAATACAGATAACCAGAAATCAGCTTATACAAACAATCTACCACCTACCTCATATCTCCCACAAATCCAGCCCATTATAGGATCTGCATGCAGGGACCTTAAACTAAAGCTGTAACATCAGTGTCGATCCATCATGCCATGTCGTGTAAACATCCCAAATTTTTTTGATATTGCAGGATGTGACCATAGCTGTTAGGAGGGACATTAAACAAAAGTAGTTGAATTGCTGTATTTTGAATGGTTCAGTGGCTTCTCAATAGCTATTTTGTACAGCCAAGGTATATAATATTGCAATAATCAAGCTTCGTAAGCACAAAGCTTGAACTAACAATTGAAATGACTCTAAAGTAAAATATTTCCAAATATTTATTAAATTACTCATCATCCAGAAGCTTTTTTTTAACATGGCAATTTACCTGAGATTCCCAAGACATATTACGTTCTAACAATACTCCTAAATTTTTTCAAAGATTTTTCCAATAGATCATTCAATAACAGGGAAGATGGCTTCAATAAAATATCTTGAATGTCAATCAGAAGAAACGTACCCCCCTGTTTACTAAGCCGCACTAGCAGCTGCTGTGCGCTAATGACACAAAGCCCATTCACTTTGAATGGGCTGTGTTGGCATTGCCTCGTGGCTTAGTAAACAGGGAGGTTAGTTTTCTCACTGTTAAGTTTAAGTCGATTATTAAACATACATATTGCTATCATACAATTCTCTATTTGTGGGATTAAGTTCATCACATGTATTTCTATTGGAATCAGAATTGTAATATTGTCCACATAAATATAAACTTTGTAGCCCACTGCTTCCAATGGGTATCCCAATTATACCATAAGAACAATGAAGAGGATCGGAGATAGGATGTTAGGAATGTACATAAATATGCAAGGGAAAGGAGACCTGCATGATATTCAAAAGAGGTGGCTGACCAGTAAAAACAAAAAAGCTCACAGGTCAGTATTCAAACGCTGTGACTCTTACATTTTGCCATATGGCTATGGTAACTGCAACCAACCTTGAAATGGAGGACATAGGAAGGGGATCACATAACCAAAAGGATGACACAATATTTCCTTTCATGTAACTGCTGAAACAGGGTCACAGACAGATATGACCTTCCATTAGGCATTCATATTTTTTTTTTTTACTAAAATGCCTACAAACAACAAAAACAATTTTGAGAATTACCTGTATATATCTGGTTTAGCTCCCCTTTGCCATGATAATGTTCCAGAAACTGTGATACCTGGTGAAAGGTCCGTTCCAATAGGTTAAGTAACAGTTTATAGCAGGGGCGTATCTGCGTGGGGCCACAGGGGCCTGGGCCCCCGCAGATTTCGCCCTGGCCCCCCTCCCCGCCGTCAACCCTCCCCCGCTGCTTACTTTTGCTGGCGGGGGGCCCCAACCCCCGCCAGCCGAGGTCCGACCCGCAGTCTCCATATTTCGTCTTCCTCCGTGGCCATGTGCTTCAAGGAAGTAATGCTGCAGTGCTGATTGGTTGAATCCAGTTCGGTGCCCCCCCTCTCTGGCTCTGGCCCCCCCTACCGCCGGATTCCAGATATGCCCCTGGTTTATAGGCTGGCTTAATATAAGGTGTCATACAAACCATTTTGCTTTCTATAAAATAGGAGATCTAAAATGAGGTGCAAACACTTCCCCGTGGATTCAAAGATTTCTTATGGTGACCAGGTCAGCCTTTTCCCTTTACTGATTGTAGTTATGTGATTTCACCTTATGTGATGATATGAGATATCTCCCTCACCAAATGAGCTGTCAAATAAGAATTTTTAATACAAGAAAAGGTCAATGCACAGATTCTTGATTATGATCGTAATCTAGCCAACATTACACACCCAGGGTTCCATGGAAGGCACTTTACCAACTTGGATAGGAAGCTTGTAATCAAAAAAAAATTTAAGTTGGCCTGGGTCATAAAACACATAAAGCACATTTTGCAATTTTATGAAACATTTTGAAGGAAAACATTTTTCAAAAATTCTCCATTTGTTTGGAGAACTCTGGAGTAGAGAGCCAAAAACAGCTTCCAGTGCTTTTGAGTATTCCTATATACATCAGGAAAATACCATATTTTTCAACCCAGGAATAATGATGTATGATTCTAGAAATACACCTTCAAAACAAGATTTTTGTCTGCTTCAAAGACAAAAGAAACAAGAAGAATAACACAAGTATCTACTACATCAAAAGATGACTACAACATATCAGTCTAATTTAAACTGTCCGGTGATGTTAATTCCTGTATTTCTTTAGCTATTGCATCAACTGGAACAGTTGTTTGTTTTTTTTCTTTGAGGTTAAATAATAATTCTTATTAATAAGCAGCAACGGTTCACTGAGCATTTTCAATACCTCTGAGAAAATTTATTTATTTATTTGTTGCATTTATAACCCACATTTTCCCACCTATTTGCAGGCTCAATGTGGCTTACATTAATCCGTGATCGCGATCGCCATTTCCGGAATGAGAAATACAAAGTGGCATTGCATTAAAGTTCATAAGTGACAGAGTAGATTAAGCAGTCATGTATACAGAATTCATTTTCGGAATAAGGAATAAAGTGGTATTGCATTAAATATATCAGCACTTAAATGGCTAAATGCCAACTCTGCCTCGGGAACGGGCACAAAATAGCCGGTTTCGGCTTAGGTGCTAACTGGACATTTTCAGTGGCGCTGTCTGGTTAAGCGCCGCTGAATATGCCCCAGACAAGCAATTTAAGCTAAGCAGCCAGAAGCCATTTCTGGCCATTTAAATCACTTTGAATATCAACCCCATATGTTTATAAGATTCATATATTCCACTGACAAAGTAGCATCTTACCTGTTTAGAATTGATTAAAATGGAAGGCTCTCCATGTTTGAAACAGAAGGTTTTTTTAAATCTCCCACTCCTCCCATTTGGGCTTTCCATAGCATTAGTAAATGTCCAGTGCACAATTCTGTGCTGCTACACAGTTAGAAGGTATCATTTGCAGATCGAGGACTTAGGTCACGTGGTCTTTTCTTATTGTATCATGGCAGATGTCGCACTCTGAGGCAGCTGGATCGGAATGCTAACTCATATCCCTGTCTGTATTACCCTGAGTTGTACATTTTAAAAGGTGGCTACAAGGAATTCTATGAAAACTTTAAGGTAACCAACTTCATTTGTTGATTTGCAAGCTGGAATATACAAATGTGTGGAAGAAGCGTAATGCAGTGCCCAAAGCAGGAAGGACATTTATAGCGCTGGGGCCAGTGGCGTAGCCACAGGTGGTCCTGGGTGGTAGGGCTCAGGCCCACCCATCAGTAGCACATGTTTAGCAGTAGCTGGTGGGGATCCCAAACTCCACAAGCTGAAGGCTTCCCCCTGATGGTAACGAAAACACTACTCTCCATGATACTGGCACCTGCACATGCTCAGTTTTCATCGTAAGCCTGCTGCAGACTGCCAAGGTGGAAAGAAGTGTTTTCCTGCCAGCTGAGATATTTTTTTCATGGTGGTTGGGAGGTAGAACACTTAGTGCCCACCCACTTCTTGCCCAGGCCCACCCAAAATCTGTTGTCTGG
Organism: Microcaecilia unicolor; assembly: GCF_901765095.1. NCBI lineage: Eukaryota > Metazoa > Chordata > Amphibia > Gymnophiona > Siphonopidae > Microcaecilia > Microcaecilia unicolor. The sequence goes on from NC_044035.1 coordinate 52,035,534, forward strand.
CTACGCCCCTGGCTGGGGCTACTTCTCCAGGGTTGTGGAAGACCAACAGGAGTGTGAGGCATTGAGGGACATAAATCTTTGTGTTGCTTCTGATGTAGAATCTTTTGAGTATCACCACAACAGTTACTCCCAAAGTAGTAGATCAGTTCTTCCTAGACTTTTGCAGCTGTGACTCCACTTTAGAGGGTGAATATTTTACTTAGGCCCAGTCCTACCTTTTCTTCTGTGGCTCTACTCCAGGCCAACTTGTAGCACTGACTAGCACTACTGAAGTCCTTATCTCCCATCTAGCTTATGTAGCTCAATGGTGGGTTGATGGTAGCAATTTCTTTTTTTTTTTTTTTTTTTTGGGGTGGGGGGTGAAGTCATAACCTCAAATGACCTACAGTTTGAGAACCACTTAGTTGTGGTCATTAACATGGGCTGAACTAAGTTACTATTCATAGAAGTGCTGGGTTTTTTGTTTTGTTTTTTAACTGAACAAAAATGTTCCATTGATTTTCCTGGTTAAATAGCCTTAAGCCGGCAAAGTGCTAATATCCAGTGCGAGATAGTTGGCTATCTTGGCTGAATATTAGTTCTTAGCAGCTAGCCCGGTCACTGGCTATGTCGTGCAACATAGCCGGTTAGCGCCAATATTCATTGGCTGACCGGCTAAGTTTTACGGTCAGACCCGCGTAAATAGCAGATCTAACTTGGCCGTTGTAATTTAGTGGGTCAGCCGATGAATATCGGCTTAACCAGCTATGTTTTATAGCGGCCAAAAACCCCCCAGAAATTCAGTGCCATTTGCTGAATACGGCCATGGCATTGAATTTCTGGGTTCACAGCCGACCACAGGAGTTAGCTGCCTTCCTCCTACTGTCTGAATATTGGCCCCCAAGTCTGTCTAGAAAAAAAAATCTAATGCAAAGCTTTTTTTTTTTAATTCTTGGTGAGTCAGCGGGCTTAATAAATAACATTCACTCTAATTGTTGTGAGTAGATAAGTAAATTATGCCCAGCAAGGCCGCCGAGAGGGGGGGACAGGGGGGACAAAAGTCCCAGGGTCTGGCGCCACCGCCTGGCCTGCCCTCTGTCGCCACCTGGCCCGCCCTCCGTCACTCCCAGAACTAACCTTAAGCCTCCTTTCATTTCGCAGCAAGCAGCAGCAGATCAGGCCACTTCTTCCTTCCATGTCCCGCCCTCGCCTGACGTAACATCCATGAGGGCGGGGCATGGAAGGAAGGAAGGAGGAGAGGTCTGCCCTGCCGCTGCTTGCTACAAAGTGAAAGGAGGCTTAAGGTTAGTTCCAAGGGCTCGGCCCGATAGCGGGTGGAGGGGGGCCCGGCGACCTCAGGTGGGTGGGCAGCGGGGGGCCCGGCGATCTCGCGTGGGCGGCGACCTCGGGTGGGGGGCCCGGGGGCAGCCTTGTCCCGGGCCCGGCTCTTGGCGGCCCTGATGCCCAGCTGTACTCTTCCTGAACAATAAGGAGACCTTTCACAAAACTGTGCTAGTGTTTTTAGCTCGTGGTAAAATTCAGCTGCCACTATAGGCATCTCAGTGTTTACTGCCAGCTGATTTTTACCACAAGCTCAAAATGCTAGTGTGGCTTTGTAAAAGGCCCCCCTAAAATTAGCAATTTCAATAACTGAGTGGAAGGCTCTTTTTGACTCAGTGTTAGTAATGTCTACTTCTTCCCTCAGGGTCTCTGTGAACCTCAGGCCTATGTGCACATGCTGCACCAAGACTTCCAGGAAGAATTGAAGGGGTTTCACAGGGAGACCAAGCCCTGGACAGCACGAAGGATCCGCAAAAAACTGTTCAAACCACAGGCACCAAGATAAAAACCCTCTACCCTGGTCTTTCTGTCATCATATGGAAAAATAATGCCTTGACTCTTTATGCTCTTTATGCTTTCCTAGTGCCTTTTTCATTTAAGGATGGGTTCATCATTGAAAATAGTCTGTTGTAGTTCACACTGCTTATTATTCAGGACTTCCCTCTTATCTGTCTATGTTGACTATTCCTTATGTCGCCATCACGTACACTAAGATCCCTACTTTCACACCTAAGCACGCCCACTAGGAGTCTACTAACTTTGGAATAATTTACTTCCTTTTCTTCACTCTGAGCATCTGCTAAAAAAAATTAAAATGTCTCGTCAAAATGCATTATTTTCATTTAGCTTTCGGAGATTGGTCCTCGGGCACTCAGTAAGGTTACAAGGCATTGTGGAATATTGACTTTATGTTACCTGTATATTCATCAACTTATGAGAAGAGCCATCAGTTAGATCTACTGGCTCATTCCCATGGGTTTGAAAAAGATATTACTTTTTCTGATCCAGAATGGAATCAGATTATTTGTCTTATCATTTTCAGGCATCTTTCACCCTATAGTGGTTGAAAGCTTCACAAGATAGGGAAAGAACTTTTAGATCTAACCCAATTACAAAATTCTGTAGACCAAAATGTGATCCATCCCATTTCTGGAATGACATAAATTTGCTAATTCCTCTGATGAAGGAAGATCAGATTGCTAAGATAAATGATTGGAATAAACACAGTATAATAGTTTTAGATAAAATAGCCCCTATCTGTGGAAAAAAAATTAAACAGGCAGGTAATAAATAGTTTACATCTGAGTTAATGGACCTAAAGCGTAATTGTAGGTCTTTAGAGAGACTATGGAGAAGGGATAAAACTAACCAGATCAAACTGGAGGAGCACTATAACTGCATATAAGAAAGCTATAGTTAATGCAAAGAGGAAACATTTTACAGATATAATAGCCAGAGATATTACTCACACTGATAAGCTATTTCAAATAGTTAATTCTTTAACAAATACAGTGCACACATCTGATATCTCTGGATATATGCTACCTACTTTCAATCAGTTAGCTCAATATTTTATGTTTCAACATTTTTTATTGATGAAATTGAAAGTAAATAACAGCAAGCTCTACAAATTGCATGTTACAGAGCCAAATCTTCCAAACATGAACATAAGAACAATCATATCATCAACAATTTGACTTTTCCTCCCCACCCATACCCCTCCCCTAACCCTTCCTACCCTCCACTTCTAATTATAAACAATTTTATTGATGACACATCATAAGAAAAAGCCACCCAATTCAATATACAACGAAAAGAGACAGCATAAGCTAAGTACAAACGAAATACTAGGTTTGTCATCAAGCGCTGTTTGATCATTTTCTTCCCCCCCCCCCCAATTTACCACCCAACCCCTCTTCTATACACTATTCTTCAAACAGATTTAAAAAAAGGGGGGGGGGGAGTGTGTTATCCAATTATACTTCTCTACTCACATCCAAAACCTCAAGAAACATCCAACCCATTCTGAGAAGAGTCTCCTCGCACCACCCAACACATCATATATAATCGCTCTATGAATCTTGACAACTATATAGACAGTTTCTATTTTAATTCATTATCTGAAGAGGAATGTTTAGTAAATTGTGATTGAAGTAAGCTTCATAAGGTAATCATGGATGAGCTAGATATCACGTGCTTGAAATTTGCTAAATCTCATTGCTATCTGGATAGTTGTCCAAACATACATGATGAAATCTATGCTAACAGGGTTTAAGAAATCCTTGCTTTATTGGATTGAGGCACATTTTTGATGCTGGTGGTTTTCCAGAACATAGTAACATAGTAGATGACGGCAGAAAAAGACCTACACGGTCCATCCAGTCTGCCCAACAAGATAACTCATATGTGCTACTTTTTGTGTATATCTTACCTTGATTTGTATCTGTATTTCTCTAAGATTATTCTTATGCCCATAGTAAAATATTTGGCAGTTTCAAGGGAGATATAGCTAATTACAGGCCGGTGGCATCTATTTCCTACTTTGTAAAGATAATGGAGGCCTTGGTCACAAAACCAGTTGGTGTCTCATTTTGGATAAGTTTAATCTGTTACACACATCACAATCAGGTTTTTGTGCTGATTACAGCACTGAGACCCGCATAATCATATTATTAGATCACATGAAAAAATATCTATGTTAGGGTCAAGATGTCCTTATTATGCAACTGGATTTATCCAGTACTTTTGATCTGGTGGACCACAGGGTATTATTGGAAATTCTTGATAAATATGGTGTATCAGGTAATGTCTTATCCTGGTTTAAGGGATTTTTAACCTATCAGTCTTATTGTGTAAAGTTCCAGGGAGAAATATCTGAGAGCAGTGGCGGACGGAGGGTGGTCTGGGCCCCCCGCCCAGCCACTGACCCAGTCCTACCTAAGGGGTCCTGGTGGAATTGTGGCCTCTGCGGGGGGCATGTTATTTCCTGCCCGCTGTGCTGCTGCTATTCCCCACCTGCCAGCACTGCCATGTTTTCAAAATGGCAGCTGATACTTCCAGCGGTAGTTTTGCAGGTCTCAACAGTCTCGCGAGACTTCAGCTGGGAGTCTTAGCCGCCATTTTTAAAATACGGTGGTGCCGGGCGGGGGGAATAGCAGCAGCCCAGCGGACTGGGCAGGAAAGAACATGTTTCTCCACCCCACCCCCCCTGAGGCTAATAGATCACCAGCAGTGTACCGGACATCGCCTCTGGGCCCTCAGGCACTGCCTGGTTGCCCGAATGATTGATACACCCCTTTCTGGCAGTTGGTCTACGCCCTCAGGAGTGTCCCAGGGCTCACCATTATCGCCAGTTTTATTTAATGTTCTTATGTCTTCTTTAGGCCATACTCTGGAGAAAGGGGGTTATACAAGCTTCATCTATGCTGATGACATTACTTTAATTTTCCATGTTTCCACCACTTTTCAGACTCTAATTGATACTGTCTCTCATTGCTTTTTTACTATTACCAACTGGATGCTATCTCACCGTCTGAAATTGAATAAGGGAAAAAAAAATAAATTCTTATTAGTAGGGGCACAACAAAATAAAGAACTAAGATCAAAGATGCTGATTGATGGGAATTGTTTTGCGCTTGATAAATCCATAAAAAGTTTGGGTATTATACTGGATAATAAATTATCCATGGGGCACCAAATAAATTCCATATAAGGACTGTTTTTTTTTACACAATGAGAAAATTAAGAGCAATTCATAAATATCTAACAGTAAATTTGTTTCAATTAGTGGTGCAGGTGTTGATTCTTAGCAAAGTTGACTACTGTAACATAATCTACTTGGGTTTACCAAAATATATATTAAGAAAAATTCAAACAGTTCAAAATGTGGCTTTAAGCCTAATATTCTCTCTACATAAAACAGATAGAATTACTCCTTACTTTATTAGGACTCATGAGGTGAGGATATTGGGCTGTTTGCTATGGAAAATTACATTTGGACAAGTTCCATTATATATGACCACTCTTGTGCATTATACATTGGCGAGTTATTTACATAACTTCCGGAAATCGGCATTATTTGATGCCCCGAATGCTAAAGGTATTACCTCAAAGAAGCTTTTTAATTGTTTGTTTGCTTTTCAAGCTGCAAAATTTTGGAAATTCTTACAAACTATACCATGTTTAAGAAAGGTCTGAAGACACTATTATTTCAGCTTTATGTGACAAAGAAATAATCTGATTATAGTTTTATCGTTATTATTATTATGTGATACTGCTTTAAGGTGTAAGTATTATTTTGTATTTATATTATGTAACTTCCTACACTATTGTGTTCTAGAATCTTGCTGTAATCCCCTGTGAATTATATTCATGGGAAACAGAAGGCTATAAGTGAACTAACTGTAACTGTATAATAGATTTTTTTTGTGTATATGCTTACGGTTTGCTTTCCTATTATTAGTAGCATTCCTTTCTTTGTCATTTCTATTTTTTTGTATTTGTGCACTGCTTTGGTCTGCAGGTCGGGTTAAGCGGTTATATTCAAATTGAAATAGACATAAAATAAAGAGGTTCTGAGAGAGAAACCAAGAGAACCACAGCTGCCAAGTTACCCAATACCAGGAAGGAGAAGTTCTGGCCAGTCCTGATTTTGAACTTGCATTCCAAAGCAGTGATAATTGTAATCCTTGATTCAATCTAAATAAAATCAGCGCTGCAGGTCCCATAATCCATCACCACAGGGTTGTCAGAAATCGAGGACTGGCCTAAAATCAGCCTGCTGAAACTGGGCCACTTCAAAAGAAAGCTGAATTGATATTCGAAGTGAATTAAATGGGCAGTAGAGTCACTGGTATTCAGCAGCACTTAGGACAGTACTACTGAATATAGGCACTCACCAGCCATGTTGGAAGTGAGCAGGTATCAGAAGTAAAATCCGGACTGGCTCAATCTGTCATCTTTTTTTTTTCTGGAGCCATATGGTAACCCTAGGAGCATACAGGGGGCAGAGCCGAGAGTTATGTGAATGTCAGCAATATTCAGTGTCAGTGCCCACATAGCTAATCGGGCATGTAGAACCAAATAAATAGCAGTACTCTCATCCAACCACACCCAAATACTTGACACCATACTTCAAGTAAGGGGTTTTGCTCTTCCGATTGCCAACAGCCTGCGGCTTTTAGGAGTGCACCTGGACACACACTTCCAGTTGGTCAATCAAGTGCACTTGGTCTCCAAAAAAATGTTTCACGCCATGATTGTGAATTGTGTAGTATGGAGAACTTATCCATGTATTCCGTAAGCTGTTTGGTCACCAAGCTTTCCATCAATTTGACTACTAGTGGGATAGATGCAACTGGGCGGTAGTTGGTGAGATCGTTTGTGTTTTTCTTAGTGTCTTTTGGTATTGGGGTGAGTAGGATGTTACCATATTCTTTGGGGAAGAGGCCCTGTTGTAGAATGAAGTTTAGGTGGGAAGTGAGGTCTGCTATGAAGCGGCCGGGGGCGGATTTAAGTAGATGACTGGGACATATATCCAGTTTGCAGTGGGTGTTCGCGAACCTATGAGTTGCTTGTGTGACTGGTTCAGTGGTGAGGGTGGTAAATGTTGACTAGAAGTGGTCAGCTAGGTATCCACCAGGTATTAGGTCCAGGTCGTTGAAGAAGTTTTCGATGTCGGTGTTGTGCTGAGGAAGTGTGCTGCGTAATTTTATTATTTTTTCGTTAAAGTAGTTAGCCAGTTTGTCTGCGGATGGGATGTCTGTGTTGATTGTAGTGATAGGGGTATGGTACTAAGTCATGTAGATTACTGCAACGGAATCTATGCGGAATGTAAAGAACAAATCATAAAGAAACTTCAGACCGCCCAAAACACGGCAGCAAGGCTCGTATTTGGAAAAACACGATTCGAAAGTGTCAAACCCCTCCGAGAAAAACTGCACTAGCTCCCTATCAAAGAACGTATTGCGTTCAAAACCTGCACACTGGTTCACAAAATTATCTACGACGAAGCCCCGGGGTATATGACAGACCTCACAGACCTGCCAACTAGAAACACAACAAAATCAGCACGAACATACCTGAATCTCCATTACCCAAACTGCAAAGGACTCAAATACAAATCAACTTATGGATCTAGCTTCTCCTATATAAGTACACAACTACGGAGCACATTACCTAAAGCTGTAAAAACGTATGACCACCTAAACTTCCGGAAATTACTAAAAACTAATCTGTTCGAAATGGACTACCCTACCGACCCAACCTAAATACCTAAACCCTGCAACACAAGCGAAAGCAAAGAACGTATGGACAAAATATAACTACCCCTACCTACGATCCACTATTGTGTCTTGTACACACGAACCTTATTATACCATTACTCACTTTGTAACCGTTAGACCGGAACTGACGATCGCCAATACGGTACTATGTAAGCCACATTGAGCCTGCAAATAGGTGGGAAAATGTGGGATACAAATGCAACAAATAAATGAATAAAAAAATAAATACATTCTGGTCCCCATATGAAGAATGACCAAAATGATATAGGGGATGCAACGCCTCTTATATTATGAAAGGCTAAAGAGGTTAGGGCTCTTCAGCTTGGAAAGGAGACAGCTGAGGGGGCATATGACTGTCGTCTACAAAATCCTGAGTGGTGTAGAACAGGTAAAAGTGAATCGATTTTTTACTGTTTCAAAAAGTACAATGACTAGGGGACACTCAATGAAGTTACAAATACTTTTAAAACAAATAGGAGGAAATATTTTTTTTACTCAATAGTTAAGCTATGGAACTCGTTGCTAGAGACAGCGGTTAGTGTTTCTAGGTTCAAAAAAAAACAAAAACCTTGGACATGTTCCTGGAGGAAAAGTTCATAGTCTGCTATTCAGATAGACATAGGAATCCACTGCTTGCCCTGGGATTGGTAGTATGGAATGTAGCTACTATTCTGGATTGGCAACTGTTGGAAACAGGATACTGGGCTAGATGGACCATTGGTCTGACCCAGTATGGCTATTTTTATGTTCTAATGAATGAGACCGGCCTCCCCAGTTTCAGATTGTAGCAGAGAACCTGAGCTGAACTGAATTAGCTAACAGCACTAGATACAACCTACTGAAGAAAGGTCTGGTGCTCATGGGAGGATTCGTAGCCCTTTGGTCTTGCAGCTTGGCCATTAAAAGAGCTTGGTTGAGACAAAGAGGTTGTTCTGATTCGGTCATTGCTACCTTGCTTTGGGGCTTGGAAACTCTCTAGATCCATAGCATATGCAAGGCTGTGGCAAAAGTCTGCACTCAGAACACCAGCCCTCGAATGTTCTCCCTTCTCTGCTCAGATTGTGCACATCTTAACATTTCTCCAAGCAGGCCTTCAGAAAGGATTGGCATTGGGTCCTCTAAAAGTTCAGGTTCTGGCTTTGGCCTGTTTCAGGGGACGACTACAGAAGATGGCTCTTGCAGCTCACCTGGATGCCATTCAATTTTTGCAGGGAGCAGGTCGCTTCTCTTTTATATGTCGTGTCAAGTGGAACCTTAATTTAGCCTTTTGGGCTTTTCAGAATCTTCCCCTGGAATAGTGGGAAGAAATGTGATGGAAGGAGAAATTATGTCTTACCTAATAAATGTTCTTTTCATTATTTCTTCCCACTATTCCAGAGGCCTGTCAATGGTTTCCGAGATGTTAGTCATTGTGAAGTAATGGTTCAAATAATGATTGTCACCTTTCATGGTGCTTCTTGCATATCTCTTTTTCTCTATAAAGTTGTTCGAAGATGAGAGAGATCCCCACATTTGCTTCTGGCTAGAGAGTTCTTTAAAGTTGTTGTGTTTATTCTGAGTTTCTCCTTACTGTTCATCTACATAAATACTGATGAGCCAGTCTGGAAGCCAAGAGAAATAGCGTTTTCAGTTCTCTATCTCCACCTACTGGTTGATGGACACAACTATCCCACAGGTTCTGGAACAGTGGGAAAGGCCAATGGAAAGAAAATTCTATTTGTCCATAAGGTAGCCAGAATAGATATACTTTTAACTGTTTAGTGAGCATAGATATAGTCACACTTTATACCTGAAAAATTTCTCAGCTACTTGAAAAAATTACCAGAAACAGTATTGCACATTACTCCTTTATTGATATGGGATTGAAACAAAGGAATAGAAATATGTATCACAGTTACAGTGAATCAAGTGCAAAGTCTTTACTATAGGGGCAAACAGGTAGGCAAAGAACAACGGAACCAGATTCAGTGAAGCCTGATCCATGGTGGACCCCACACATGTGTAAAATTATCTTAATTTTACTGGCGCAACATAGTAAAGGGGGGGGGGGGCTGTGTTTCCAGCAGTCCATAGGAATTCTAAAATATAGGTCAGATGTGCAGATTCCTGTCTGAAACAACCAGCTCACTCAGCATCCATGACATCTTAAATTACACAGGCATACACTAAAAGAAATCAGAAAATAATTAACTATAGTATATTATCTTAAAAAAAAAAAAACCCTGGACATCTGTACTTATTAAAGCACTCCAATTGCAATACTAGAATACAAATTATCCTTTTTTTTAAGGGTGTGCAGCAACAGGTACACATCCAAACAAAATATGGAATGCTTGCAACACAATAAGTGTGACCCAAGATAAGCACTAATCCTGGACTCCAAAATGAGCCAGGGAAGGATAACACAGTCCCAACTCTGTTCCGCAGTTACAAAATCTTAAATGACTCCTTAACCATATAATGTGAAAGTGATGTTGGCCCAATGAGAGAAGTTGTGAGAAGGTAAAAGATCTAACTGGGTCCTGGGAAAGAACGGCCCTTTTAGACAGCCCTGAACTGTTCTTTAGAGATCTCATCTCTCTCCATTACAACAGTGCATATGGGAGCCAAACCTTTGTAAACTGTGCATAACCTACCTTAGAGGGATTAGGGATAGGGTTTAATCCAACTCACTACCACTTTAAAGGGTAAGGATTACCCGGCAAAAGTAACCATTCTGGAATGATGTAAACATATCTACTAAAAAGGTGCTGGTCCATTTTGTTCTATCTATATCCATGTTATTGTATTTATTTTGTTTAAATGGGGTTTAATTATTCAGTATGAGGTGCTAAATTACTTTTGCAGTCTTACTGACAGCCATATTTCAGAGTTCCTAAGCATACAGCAATTGGGTATGTGGAAGAGGTGGAAGAGGAGTTGCTGCTTGAAGCTCATTTTCTAATGAACACTGATCACTTCTTCGCTTTGCCTTGAGCAGCCACAGCCTCCATGGCCTTGCGGACAGTCTCCTCATCCCCCAGGAACTGCATGGGCTTGATGGGCTTGAGGTTCTTGTCCAGCTCATAGACCACAGGGATGCCAGTGGGTAGGTTGAGTTCCATGATAGCCTCTTCTGACATACCTACACATTTCAAAACAGGAAAATTAAAGCCTATTCCAATGGTATTCTATCCAAGTCTCTTTGCCATAAACTTTCTTCTATATTGCTCAAATGATTCTATAGTCTAACTTCATCCTTTATTATAAAGGCAGTTAACTGTCTTACCAATTACCAGTTAATATAGTCAATGGCCATTACCTCAGACAAATTTACCTTCCTTTGATAGGGGTGTACAAAGACACTGACCTCATTCTAAATATTAAAAATACTCTAAAGGAAACAAAAAGGATTTAGACCACAACAGAGCATTAGAGATGTTACAAAAAACTGTGCATTAATACCCAAATTTAGTTGCAATAAGGTAGTTCTTAGTACGATGTAAAGTGGTTTAATCCTGGTATTATTGCACAATGACAATTAGAATATTTATAATTCTACTACTACTACTACTACTACTTAACATTTCTAGAGCGCTACTAGGGTTACGCAGCGCTGTACAATTTAACAAAGAGAGACAGTCCCTGCTCAAAGAGCTTACAATCTAATAGACAAGTGAACGGTCGGTCCGATAGGTCAATACAGTAATATAATTAAAAACTGTTTTTAAAATCAATTCAGCTGAATTTACAGGATAACAATTTCTCTAAATTTTAAACACACAACTGAAGCTGCAATAAGATATCTGGTCACAGTTCTTCATCTGTCTTGTGTAGGAGCTTAAAGTCTTCATTGTTTCTTCCAGCTTGAACTCCTATTATCCTAGCTTTTAAAACTCAGGTCACCTTTTACTAAAGTGTGCTAGCGTTTTTTAGTTCATGACAAAAATCAGCTGGCGCTAAACACCGAGATGCCCATAGGAATACAATGGGTGTATCAGTGTTTAGCGCCAGCTGAGTTTTAGCGTTTAGCGCCAGCTGGATTGGCCGCTGTCGTGGACAGGATGCTGGGCTCAATGGACCCTTGGTCTTTTCCCAGTGTGGCATTACTTGTGTGTACTTGTGTAAAGATCCCTGCAAAATTTATATATAAACATTCAACCCTTTGTGCTGGCAGAAACAAAAATAAAAAATGGAAATTCAAATTTCCCCAAATTTCTCTTCAGTATTTTACAGACAAAATGTTCTCACATACTCACACTCCATACAATTTTCTCATATTATCTTCTCTTTAAAATTACTTCTCCTTCAAATCCAACTCAAAACAGTTAGTCACATTAAACATAACATTTTCTCCTTACAATCTCTCAATCTCACACTACTTCAACCTCTTTCATACCAGATCCTTCTCACAGAAAACCTGCTTCTTCCAGACCTTCAGCCCATACCCCAATGTAAAAAACAAAAAAAACAACAGTTTCTCTCTTTTAAGCAAGGCTTCCTGCACAGGATTCTCTGTTGTGGTGTGCAGCCAGATTCATGTTTTTATTTCTCACATTCCATTCCTACAAGCATCACTACTCCGTTTTGCAAAACCACTCAGAAATAAACCCAAAATTCCAAAGAATTCACTCAGATACTCTTTTTCCATTAATATTAGTTTCGCTTCACCTCCTCAGATCTTATTTAAAAACGTCTGTCCTCTTTAAAGCATTTATTTTCCATTTCAATCTTCCCAATATTCATACAGATTCCAATTTCAGTACACAAGGCCTGCCCAAACTCACTCACACATCCATTGAAATAACCCCATACGTTCATGCTGATTCAGCATCTCACATGCCCAGGGGTGTGCTGATAAATTGTTAACAGGGGGCTCTCTCTCGCCAGCAAAGTAAAAGAGAATTCAGGAGGGGCCCAAGCCCACATTTTGGGATCCATTTGTTAAAGTAGCCATGGAGAACCGGCTCCCAAAATTCTTAAAAACTTAACAAACGGCTCTCGAGAGCCTGCTCCAGCACACCACTGCATGCCTAACATCTTCAATACTAATTGTACTTTCATTTCTCGCCCCACCATTCCAGTTCACCACAGTCACACTCGTCCCTCGGTTCAAACCATACAAAAAATGCAAATCCATTTTTCTCTTTTACCCTACCAGGGTCACCCTCAATATCTGCAGCATTTTTTTTTTCAATTGGACCAGGTGCCTGCTGTTTATCCTGCAGGGCAATCTCCTTTCAAAGGCACACTCATGCATGCATCAATCCGCTGGTTCCCATTTCTACCATAATGCATTGCTTGGTCCTATATCTTCTAGTGTGCTCATGTGGGCACAGAAACAACAGCTTCACTTTTGGTATGTCCCAGCACCCGTAGGGGCCCCCATCTGACCATTTGCACCAGTGCCATCACCCACTGGCCTCAACCCTACAGCCCCAGGTAAAATACAACAAAAAAACATTTTAACCTCTGTTTATAATAGCTTTGTCTTCACCCTAACAAGGCCATTAAACTAGAAGCAGACCTTGGACCCAGAAATTATTAGAGTGATAATGAGTTATTTGATACATCCAATTTAATATTTGTTTCATAGTGTTATGATGCCTTCTGCTGTTGGCTGGCTAATATAGCATCACTGTCCTTTGCAATTTGGCTGCATTGCAAGCACTACTGAAACAGATCTGGGCCAGCTTGAAGAGTTCAGCAAGAATATCATATTGCTGTTCTGATCTTTTTCCAGTCACACAAAGGAAATCAAATTGTTTCAGAGAACAAAAACATTTTGCAAAGGCATAATTATACTGACTGTAGTCTATCAATGACACTCCACACTGAAAAGTCAAAGATGTAACAGTCAGGCTTGTGGCCTGTTACTCCCTGGTGATGAGTACTGTGCAGCTTCTGAAGAGAGTTATCAACTCTCTGTAGAAGAAAAAAAAATAAATCAAACCAAATTCTGTTGGAAGAATACCAGTCATTCTTCGGTCTGAGAGCCAAGACAGAACAAAAGATGGCAAAGTTTGAGACAAAAGCCTCATTCCTTCACCACTCTCATTTTTGATGGGTAAAACGCACACCATCAGTACTTGGGCTTCTGCTTTACTTATATATGAAGAATGAATGCCCAAAATGAGTGGTATTACCCACCCTCCAAATGCTTGACAATCCCTCGTAGGCTGTTGCCATGAGCTACAATCAGAACCCTCTTGCCCTCTTTGATCTGTGGAACAATTTCCTCATTCCAGAAGGGGAGGGCCCGGGCAATAGTGTCCTTCAGACTCTCACAGGTTGGCAGCTGGTCCTCTGTCAGGTCTGCATAGCGGCGGTCCTAAAAAAAAAATAAATTTCAAAGTTACAAACCAGGACAGCAGAGACAGAGAGACTCAGACTCACTGAACAGACACTTAACGTGTTGCAGAAGAGAGATCTCCAGTGGCATTGGGAAGGAAGCACAATTCCACTGGGGTTGGAGGTAGAAGGAACCATAGCGGGGTGCTCCATAGGGACAGAAGGGATAAAAAATACATTAAGATATCTCACAGACAGACTTCTGGTGAAGAAAAAGGGTTGAAGTCTTCATTAGAATAAGGGTGGGGAGTCAGAAAAACCTCCACATGCCACAAAGAATACATCAGCAAAGCTTCATACCCCCTTCTCTTTATTGGTTGTGGGCAGGGTTGAATGCAAGTGTACAGATCAGGTTGCTACTATAGGATATGTAGGAGTTGCAGAAAAACTGCCTGACCATCAAGTTTGCTGAGTCACAGAAACTCTCTTGCGGAGATAATCATGTGCATAAGGCAAGGCCAGTAACAGACAACTAATGGGCCAGAAATCTTCCTAGGCCTGAGTGATGCCAAACAAGGACAGAGAAAGGCTGAGAGGCACTGTACCATGAGTGTACAGTATCCTGTATTTTTTTTTTTTTGAAAGAAGAATGTGAAAAAACTGAACAAGTAGGAGTAACCCAGTCAAAGACCAGAACTGAATACAATAAAAAAAAAAAAAAAAAAGTGTGGCAAGACAAGGCCAGAGACTATTACTGAGCGAACCTGAAAATTTTAAGTTTCTGGCAAGAAGAATGGGTTAAAATTATACCACCCTGCTGTGCAAAGTTGGTAGTCACTTATGCAAATGACTCATTGCTCTTATTACTGCAAAAGGGGCTTCTACCATTCAGTCAAGGATATGAAGATGTTTATGTTGCCTATATCAAGTATGTACATTTTTTCAATTTTTCCTAGGCACCTGGTATAAAAAAAAAAAAGTTACCCTCTATAAGCAAAATATGGTCTTGTTATAAGCTCCAAAAGAATAAATACAATAAATCGGTCAGTGCTATACCATGGGTCTTCAGTGTCTAAAAGAAAAAATTATATTTGTGCAACTCCCCCCCCCCCACACACATTACAAAGGCCCCATAGTTTTGTTTTTTGATCTCCCAGCTCCTCTTCCAAGAGCCCCTTCAGGCTAGTACTCAGGGGCCATAGCCCCCACCCAAATATTCCAGATCAGCAGTATGCCACAGAAATCAGTGCTTTCGGGAGATTTATCAGACATTAAGATTTGTTCATTTGTTGATGACTTAAAATTAACAGAAGTTGGAGGATGGTACTAGAAGACTGTAAAAGAAAAGTTGCAGAGCAAACAGATTTTCAGAGGTTTTTTTCCCCTCTTTCCAACCCAATGGAATATTAAAAATAAACTATTCATGAGGGGTCTGTAGGAGCAAAAGAAGCAATATATGAAAACACTATATACAGCAATGCATGTTCCTATATAACAAAGATATATGGGATTATAATACATAGCACTATCCAGCATTAACAACCTGACTTTTAAAATACAGACTCTGACTTATTTCATCTTTCACTGCTAAAGCCTCTTGCTTAATGAGTCTCGGCCTTCCAAACCAAACAAGACAATGCTGCCAAGGGTGCCACTGTACCAGACTAACAATGTTGTCATCAGCACTGACATCATGGCCAGACCAGCCAAGGACTCTTGGAATTTCCCTTGCAGCTGGAGAGGCGCTGTGGCTGGCAAAACTACACATTGTTTATGAAACCCAGGTTCATTGTCAAGGTGTACCCTTCAACGTGGCACCAGAGAGACAATATTTTGGCCCTTGAAGTCACAATATTTGGGATAAACAAAGTCAATTGTGCATTGACAACAAGGCCAGAATGTAAATCATTAGCCCAGCTGCAGATTATAATTTCTGTATAAAAGAGGCTCATATCTGAGGCAAAGGTCTGCTGTTTTCTATTCCATCTGAGTGCAGCCCTGTTGTGCTACTTGACTAGGTCCTTCTGAGGAACACTCTGCTATCTGCTGGATGTCTCCCTTCAGGTTGTATAGTTGCCATATATAGTTGTTTTATAAGTGCCATGAGTTAGTAATTGACAATTATACGTCTGTTTATGGATTCATGTGCTTTTACACTGTGCTATTTTCATGATAAGACCATTGCTGTTTCATGACTCTTGCCTTTTCATATTGTTTTGCTGCTATTGTAAATAAATAAACACTCTGTTTTTAAAACCCTTGGGTGTGGAGTTAGTTCTGTTATTGTTTGGGCATTATAAATTCGGGTCTTCTACAATCTGTACTAAGTGTCACATTCCCAATAACACTCCAAAAGTTTGTTATCTATGTACACCCCACAGGTCAACAATGCCTGTCTGGGGGGAAAATAGATCTTGAAAACTAAGTGGAACATGACCAAATTTGGCATGGGAGAAAATCAGGGGAGATACAAGGTTCAAAAATGAACCAAATCAGACTAGGCATTCCATATAAAGCTCCCCCCCCCCCCCAAAAACAAAACAAAAAATAGCCCAATGTATTGCTGTGGGAGAAGGATGCTTAACAGCTGCAGCATATTGATACACAGAGCAATTGGGAAAGTGTTCTCTTCAAACCATGCACTCCCTCCTCCTGGTCACAACATACATACACAGAGAGAAAAGGGATGGAACTAACCCCAGAGACCAAGCTCTGCATGCTTTCGCCTCCACAAAACCTCCCCACCACCACCACTACTACTGTTGCCGGCTGGGTTGGCTCTTGTAATTCACATGTATATTTCATTTTCTTTGTTATAAATGATACACTGCTACTATGGCGACACGTGGAGGGGCATAATCGAAAGGGACGCCTAAGTTTTGCTGAGGGCGTCCTCACAAAATGTCCCGGTGGAAGGGCGGGGAAACCCGTATTATCGAAACAAGATGGACGTCCATATTTAATTTCGATAATACGGTCTGGAACGCCCAAATCTTGAAATTTATGTCGTCCTTAGACATGGTCATCCCTAGGCTTGGTCGTTTCTGATTTTCGTCGATAATGGAAACTAAGGAAGCCCATCTAAAACGACCAAATGGAAGCCCTTTGGTCATGGGAGGAGCCAGCATTCGTAGTGCACTGGTCCCCCTAACATGCCAGGACACCAACCGGGCACCCTAGGGGGCACTGCAGTGGACTTCAGAAATTTGCTCCCAAGAACATAGCTCCCTTACCTTGTGTCCTGAGCCCCCCAAACCCACTATCCACAACTACCACAGCCCTTACGGGTGAAGGGGGGCACCTAGATATGGGTACAGTGGGTTTGTGGTGGGTTTTGGAGGGATCACATTTACCACCACAAGTGTAACAGATGGAGGGGGATGGGCCTGGGTCCGCCTGCCTGAAGTGCACTCCACCCACTAAAACTGCTCCAGGGACCTGCATACTGCTGTGATGGACCTGAGTATGACATTTGAGGCTGGCACAAAAGATTTTTTAAATGTTTTTTTGAGGTTGGAAGGGCGTTAAGTGACCACTGGGGGAGTAAGGGCAGGTCATCCCTGATTCTCTCCGGTGGTCATCTGGTCAGTTCGGGCACGACCAGGTAAAGTCGTCCAAGTGTTCGTGAGGGACGCCCTTTTCTTTTCCCCCCATTATGGGTCGAGGACGCCCATGTGTTAGGCATGCCCAAGTCCCGCCTTCGCAACGCCTCCAACATGCCCCCGTGATGGAAAGCAGTTGGGGACACCCAAAATCAGCTTTCGATTATGCCAATTTGGGCAACCCTGTGAGAAGGACACCCATCTTCCGATTTGTGTCGAAAGATGGGCGTCCTTCTCTTTCGAAAATAAGCCTGTTAGTGACTCAATCATGTAGTTTGCTACTGGTTAGGTTTACTGCCACCTAGTGGTGGTGAACTACAGTAATACCAATTGCTTTGGGACAGTGGCAGCCTGTGGTTAAACGATAAAATCAATCTTTTGAAATCTTCACAGTGACATTTAATGATTACATATATTATAATTGGTTTAATTTTTCTGCTTTCAAAACCAATAAAGTTTAGGAAGCACTCCACTGAAACTATCTCTCCCTTCTTGTTAGGGTTGCAATTTGATTAAAAATTTTAATCACTATTAAATTGCACAATCCACTGCTTATTTCTGGGATAAGCAGTATAAAATGTATTGTGCTGTTTTGGGATTTTGCCAGGTACCTGTGACCAGGATTGGCCACTGTTGGAAACAAGATACTAGGCTTGATGGACCTTCGGTCTGTCCCAGGTTGGCAACACTTATGTACTTATAAAATTATTTTATTTATATAATTTTCCTTTCCTCATCCCCTAGGTCTATTATCTCTTTTTCTTTCCTGTGATTCACTCTCTCTCTCTTTCTTTCTTCCTTCCCTTCTCCCCTTCCCTCAACCTCTATGAGCAGCGACTAACTTGGTGGTGAGCAGCACCAAGCTCCTCATGGCTGCTGGAGCTCACCGCTTCAGCAATAGCTTCCACTGGTGGCCCCTCCAGTTCTGCTTGTAGGTTTGCAGCTCACTTCCCTCCACCCACTCAGGGTTTGGCATCTACCCACCTCCAGTATACCTTAAAGGTGGTCTTCTGTTGGTGCCCGGTAACAGCAGCATCTTCCCCCCTGCCCTACAGCTGCAATTCAACATCCCCACCAATGTAACTTGAAGGTGGTCTTCTGCATCTTCCCACGCCCCCCAGCTGTGACTCAACATCCCCATCAATGTACCTTGAAGGTGGTCTTCTGTTGGTGCCCAGTAACAGCAGCATCTTCCCCCGCCCCCCAGCTGCGATTCAACATCCCCATCAATGTATCTTGAAGGTGGTCTTCTGTTGGTGCCCGGTAACAGCAGCATCTTCCCTCCGCCCCCCAGCTGCGATTCAACATCCCCACCAATGTACTTTGAAGGCGGTCTTCTGCATCTTCCCTCCGCCCCCCCCGCTGCGATTCAACATCCCCATCAATGCACCTTGAAGGTGGTCTTCTGTTGGTGCCCAGTAACAACAGCATCTCCCCCCCCCCAGCTGTGATTCAACATCCCCACCAATGTACCTTGAAGGTGGTCTTCTGTTGGTGCCCAGTAACAGCAGCATCTCCCCCCCGCCCCCAAGGTGCGATTCAACATCCCCAACAATGTACCTTGAAGGTGGTCTTCTGCATCTTCCCTCCGCCCCCCCCCCCCCGCTGCGATTCAACATCCCCATCAATATACCTTGAAGGTGGTCTTCTGCATCTTCGCTCCACCCCCCCCCCCGCCGCGATTCAACATCCCCATCAATGCACCTTGAAGGTGGTCTTCTGTTGGTGCCCAGTAACAGCAGCATCTCCCCCCCCCCCAGCTGTGATTCAACATCCCCACCAATGTACCTTGAAGGTGGTCTTCTATTGGTGCCCGCTAACAGCAGCATCTTCCCTCCGCCCCCCCCCCCCCCCCCAGCTGTGATTCAACATCCCCACCAATGTACCTTAAAAGGTGGTCATCTGTTGGTCCCCAGTAGTGGCAGCATTGCACATACACTGCCTGCAGACTGCTCCATTGTTCTTCTTCTGGCCCTTCCCGCCTCATCTGATATCACTTCCTGTTTCTGCATGGACAGTATGAACCCAAGGGAAAGCTTCAGAGCAGGCTGCAGACAGTGAATGTGCAATGCTGCTGCTACCGGGGACCAACAGAAGACCTTTAAGACAGGCCGCAGGGATGTTGAATCGCAGCTAGGGGGCGGGGGGGAAGATGCCAGAATGCACCAAGGACGGGGATTGGGAGAGGAAGAGGGAAGGAGGAGGAGACATTTATTTATTTATTGCTCTTGTATCCCACATTTTCCCACCTTTTTGCAGGCTCAATGTGGCTTACAAAGACCTGTTATGGCATTACCATACCAGAGTAAAGAATGCAATTGTTGTTGCAAGGAAGTCAAAGAAGACAAGAGGATCTGTTCAAGCAGTTATTAAAAGATACATTCTGGATACAGGTGGAAAGGTTTTGTGTTACAGTTAATTAAGGGTTCTCGTGGAAGGCCTTGTTAAAGAGATACGTTTTCAGGGATTTGCGGACATTAATTCTTTGATCGTTTTTAAGGGAGTGGGGAGTGCATTCCATAATTGCGTACTCATGTAGGAGAAGCTGGTCGCATGTACTCGTTTGTATTTCAGTCCTTTACAGCTGGGGAAGTGTAGGTTAAGAAAAGTGCGGGACGATCTTTAAGCATTTCTGGGTGGTAGGTCCACGAGGTTCAGCATGTAGGTCGGGGCATCTCCGTAAATTATTTTGTGAACAGTCGTGCAGATCTTGAACGTGATGCATTCTTTAAGTGGGAGCCAGCGTAGTTTCTTTCTTAAGGGTTTTGCACTTTCATATTTTGTTTTGCCAAATGTAAGTCTGGCTGCGGTATTTTGGGCTGTTTGGAGTTTCTTGATGATCTGTTCTTTACATCCCGCGTAGAGTGCATTGCAGTAGTTTAAGTGACTTAATACCATTGATTGTACCAGGTTCCGAAAAATGGCCCTTGGGAAGAAACGTTTTACTCTTTTGAGTTTCCACATGGAGTGGAACATTTTCTTAGTTGTGTTCTTTGCATGAGTTTCGAGTGTGAGATTTCGATCAATGGTAACTCCCAGAATTTTCAGACTGTTTGAGATGGGGAGGGAAAAGTTAGGGGTGGTTATGGAGGTGAATTGATTTGTGTTGTGTTGTGAGGTGAGAATGAGACATTGTGTTTTTTCTGCGTTGAGTTTTAGTTGAAATGCATCCGCTCAGGAGCGCATGATTTGTAAGCTTTGGTTAATTTCATTGGTGATTTCTTTTAGGTCTTGTTTGAACGGGATGTAAATCGTATCATCTGCATATATATATATGGGTTGAGATTTTGGTTGTCTAATAGTTTAGCTAGGGGTGTCATCATTAGGTTAAAGAGGGTTGGGTGAGAGGGGGGATCCTTGGGGAACTCCACATTCAGGTATCCATGGGGCTGATGTCGCCGCGTTAGTTGTTACTTGGTATGATCTCATTGGCAGGAGACATGATTAACTTTTTAATACTGATTAATAATTAGTGCATTAATCACAGAGTTAACTGTGATTAACTTGCAGCCCTAGTACTCATAAATACAAAGAATTCCTGAGCCACACTCTGCACATGACAGAAATGACTAACCATTATGCAAAAAAAAAACAAAAAAAACAACACTATACAAAATGGTGCAAATAGAACGCTGCCTCCATGAGAAGGCTACATCTGAAATGAAGTGGCTTAACGTCTACTAAACACCATCACAGTTTCTAGTAACTTGCTAGAGAGTCTGGGGGGTGGGGGCTAGAACTAACCGTGTAGTGTGTCCCAGCTCACCTGGCTAATTTCACTGTAGTAGTCATGATCAGGGACCATGGGTGGTGGAGGAATGTCGTAGGAACGTCTCCAGATTTTCACCTGCGCCTCTCCATGCTTGGCTGCCGTCTCAGCCTTGTTGAGGCCTGTCAGGCCACCGTAGTGCCTCTCGTTCAGGCGCCAAGTTCGCACAACAGGCAGCCACATCTGATCAATGGCATCCAGTGCAAACCAGAGGGTGCGGATTGCCCGCTTCAAGACAGAGGTGTAGCAAATGTCAAACTCATAGCCTGCATCTGGAAAACATTTGACGCATAAGATGATCAAAAATAATTATTCTAGTACTAAAACAGCAGACAAGCATATGCAGTATTTATAGTTCTGGAAGCAGGTCACTAAAGCTCATATAGGTTAAGAGAAATTTCAAGCAGCACTATACCTGCTTTCAGGAAAGTCTGCCCAGATCATTAAAATCAGTTTTTAACACAAATGTGTAACAATTTATGATAACTGATTAATTTCAGTGCCTCCTCATCACAATTTTCCGTGGGAAAAATCTCTAGTTTTAGGGAGACCACCACAGAAAATATATCAGGATCAAAATCCTCAAGCTTGATGCTGCTGGGTAGGATTCAACCCAGTGCTGCTACAGGCTGTGACACTTTAATGCTATTATTACCATTACTTATAGCAGATCTGAGACAACTCTGTGCGGAAAGATGTTTCCTTTGGAATATATCCCTTGTGCAAATTCCAAAACAGAAGGTCATAACATGAGCTGTATCTTAGGGGATAGCAAATCACATAACTACTTGCAGCCTCCTGATTTTATTGGGGGAGGGGGCAGGGAGGAAGGAAATCAAATATCTATAATTTCATTGCAGTTTTATGGATAGGTAAACATGAAAATGTCCCACATGCTTATAGATTAGGGCTGCCCAAACTGTAAATCACAATCTAGGCAGGTCTGTCCTCCACGGCAACTTCATTGCTTCATACTTGCAGGGGATCAGGCACTTTGTGACCTCACAAATGGGGCAGCGGCCATACAGTCTGATAAGGTAAAATTATGTATCATACCTGATAATTTTCTTTCCATTAATCATAGCTGATCAATCCATAGACTGGTGGGTTGTGTCCATCTACCAGCAGGTGGAGATAGAGAGCAAACTTTTGCCTCCCTATATGTGGTCATGTGCTGCCGGAAACTCCTCAGTATGTCGATATCAAAGCTCCATCCGCAGGACTCAGCACTTAGAGAATTACACCCATGAAGGGACACTCTGCCCAGCTCACCACCGCCGAAACGGGGGAGGGGAATTAACCCAGCTCATCCCCACACAAGTGGGGGAGGGGAATCCGTCCAGTTCATCCCCGCGGAGCGGGGGAGGGACACCACACCCGCCGATGCGGGGGGATCTGGCTTATCCTGCAACCGCAACCGCGGGAGGAGCTGACTGACCCTAACACCGCCGAAGCGGGAGGGGTACAAAGCTGCCCTACAGCCGCACGAAGCGGGAGGGAGTGCCGGCAGAATTTAAATCTCAATCCAGCCCCGTAAAACGGAGGGGAGAGGAATGCAGCAGCTCACTGTAACACAAACTCGTCTCAACTCTTGAAGAATCCAAGTGAAAGAAGAACTTGAACACAAAGTCCTCCTGAAGTAACTGAAGGCTAAACTTGAACCTAAAATTCAACCAGAATATAAACAGTACAGATATCTGGGAGGGGCTATGGATTGATCAGCTATGATTAATGGAAAGAAAATTATCAGGTATGATACATAATTTTACCTTCCATATCATCAAGCTGATCAATCCATAGACTGGTGGGATGTACCGAAGCAGTACTCACCCAGGGAGGGACATAGAAATCCCTGACCGCAACACAGAAGCTCCAAACCGGGCCTCCGCCCGAGCAGCCACAGACAAGCGGTAATGCCTGGCAAAGGTATGGGCCGGAGCCCAAGTTGCCGCCTTGCAAATCTCTTCCAAGGAGACGGACCCTAAGCCGCTGCAATGGCTTCCTTGCCCATCTTGCCACTGTAGGCTTAGAAGCCTGCAGACCCTTACGAAGACCTGTAAACAGGACAAACAGATGATCCGATATCCGGAAATCATTGGTCACTTCCAAGTATCTGATGATGACTCGTCTCACATCCAGAAATTGAGAGCAGAGTATTCCTCTGGGTAGACCTCCCTACGAAAGGAAGGGAGACAGAGCTGCTGAATCACATGGAAGCGAAAAACAATCTTGGGCAGGAAGAAAGGCACTGTGCGAATAGTCACTCCTGCCTCAGTGAACTGCAGAAAAAGCTCTCGACATGAGAGTGCCTGGAGCTCGGAAACTCTTCTGGCTGAAGTGATAGCCACCAAAAAGACTGCTTTCAACGTCAGGTCTTTCAGAGATGCCCTCGACAAGGGTTCAAAAGGCGGCTTCTGCAATGCTCTTAGTACCAGGTTGAGATTCCACGCAGGCACCACTGAGTGCAGAGGAGGGCGCAGGTGATTAACTCCCTTGAGAAAGCGCACCACATCTGGCTGCGAAGCCAGGGAAGCACCCTTCAGGCGGCCCCTGAAGCAAGCCAGAGCCGCTACCTGAACTTTCAGGAAACTGAGCGACAGGCCTTTGTCCAGACCTTCTTGCAGGAACGCCAACACTGAAGAAATTGGAGCAGTGAAAGGAGAAAGTGAGCCTGCTTCACACCACGCTGCAAAGATACGCCAAACCCTGGCGTAAGCAGTAGAAGTAGAGCGCTTCCTCGCTCTCAGCATAGTGGCGATGACCTTGTCTGAAAAGCCCTTCTTTCTCAGACGCTGCCGCTCAATAGCCAGGCCGTAAGACCAAAGGGGGAGGGATCCTCCATCACCACGGGACCCTGATGTAACGGGCCCTGCTCCACTGGCAGCCGCAGAGGATCGCCGACTGAGAGCCTGATCAAGTCCGCATACCAGGGACGTCTGGGCCAATCCGGACCCACCAGGATTACCCTGCCGGGATGCTTTGCCACCCGGTCTAGCACCCTGCCCAACATGGGCCAGGGCGGGAACACATAGAGAAGCTCTTGTGTCGGCCACTGTTGGAGGAGAGCATCTACTCCCAGGGATCGAGGGTCCCGTCCTCTGCTGAAAAAGCGCGGCACTTGGCAATTGGCCGATGACGCCATCAGATCTAGGCTCGGCTGGCCCCAGCGCTTCGTGATGTCCAAGAACGCCTGAGCAGATAGCTGCCACTCTCCGGGCTCCAAGGTATGACGACAGAGAAAGTCCGCCTTGACATTCATGACTCCGGCAATGTGGGCCGCTGAAAGCTGCTCCAGGTTCGCTTCCGCCCACTGGCATAGATTCATAGCCTCCTTGGCTAGAGGGGCGCTCTTGGTACCTCCCTGGCGGTTGACATAGGCCACAGCCGTGGCATTGTCCGACAGGACCCATACAGGCTTCAACACCAGTACCGGGATGAACTCCAACAACACCAACCGAATGGCTCTGAGTTCCAGGAGGTTGATAGACCACTTGCCTCTGCAGGAGACCAGAGCCCCTGCGCTGTCCTTCCCAAGCAGTGGGCTCCCCAGCCCATCAAAGAGGCGTCTGTCGTGATGACAGTCCACTCCGGGGTCACCGGAGGCATTCCTGCAGACAACTTGTCTGTCTGCGTCCACCAGCTCAGCGCCTTGCGCACTGCTGGGTCCAAGGGAAGGCGCACAGCATAATCCTCCGACCTCGGAGTCCAGCGCAGCAGCAGAGATTATTGTAGTGGTCTCATATGAGCCCTGCCCAGGGCACTACTTCCATCGTGGCCGTCATAGAGCCCAACAGCTGCACGTAGTCCCAAGCCCGAATAGGAGAGGCTACTAGGAACTAGTCCACCTGAGCCTGAAGCTTGACAATCCGATTGTCTGGCAGGAACACTCTGCCCACTTGGGTGTCGAATCGAACTCCCAGATACTCCAAGGACTGAGTCGGGCGCAGCTGGCTTTACTCCCAGTTGATGATCCACCCCAGGGAGCTCAGAAGAGCAACCACCCGGTTCACAGCTTTGCCGCACTCTGCATAAGAGGGGGCTTGGATCAACCAGTCGTCCAGATAAGGATGGACTTGAACTCCTTCCTTCCTCAGGAAGGCCGCGATGACCACCATTACTTTGGAGAAGGTCCGCGGAGCAGTAGCCAACCCGAACGGGAGGGCTCTGAACTGGAAGTGTCGGCCCAGTACTGCAAAACGCAGAAAGCGTTGATGAGGAGGCCAGATGGGAATATGCAAGCACGCTTCCTTGAAGTCCAAGGATGCCAGGAACTCTCCTGCCTTCACTGCCGCTATAACAGAGCGGAGGGTCTCCATGCGAAAGTGCCGAACTTTCAAGGCCCAATTGACCCCTTTGAGGTCGAGGATAGGCCGTACAGAACCTCCTTTCTTTGGTATCACAAAGAAAAAGGAGTAACGTCCCTTGCCAAGCTGAGTTTCTGGCACCGGAACGACCGCCCCCAGGCGGATCAGATTGTCCAAGGTCTGCTGCACTGCCACAGCTTGACCGGAGACTTGCAGGGAGAGAGTAAAAACCCGTCTTTTAAGGGTCGGCAGAACTCTAGCTTGTAGCCGTCTCTGATGACTTCCAGCACCCAAGCGTCTGAAGTTATTGTGGTCCACTCGCCCATAAACGAGGACAGCCGTCCTCCAATCTGCCCTGAGGCTTGGACCAAGGCCCTGTCATTGGGTACGAGACCCTGGGGGAGAACCGGAGGGAGCACCTCCGGGACGGCGGTCTCTGCGAAAGGAATGCTGCTTGGGGGAGAAGTTCCTCTTGAAGGAAGAGGGGGCAGAGGAGCCCGACCTGCACGGGCGGTACCGACGGGCTTCCTGAAACCGTCCTCTGGAGGTACCAGGGCGAGTACTAGCCCGAGCCCTGACCTCTGGTAACTTCTTGCCCTTAGACGTGCCGAGATCGGTCACGATTTTGTCCAGCTCGACCCCAAAGAGCAGCTTGCCTTTAAAAGGCAAACTAGCCAGGCGGGATTTAGAGGCGTGGTCAGCAGACCAATACTTCAGCCAAAGCCACCGCCGCGCAGAGATTGTCTGAGCCATGCCTTTAGCTGAGGCTCTCAAGACATCATACAGCAAGTCTGCCACATAGGCTAAGCCCGATTCCAGGGCCGGCCAATCAGCCCTCAAGGAATGATCCGAGGGAGAAGCCCGCTGCACCATAGTCAGGCACGCCCTGGCCACATAGGAGCCGCAAACTGAGGCCTGCAAACTTAAAGCAGCCGCCTCAAAGGACGACCTTAAGGCCGCCTCCAATCTTCTGTCTTGGGCGTCCTTTAGGGCCGTGCCACCTTCCACCGGCAACGCCGTTTTCTTAGTCACCGCAGTGATTAAAGAATCCACGGTAGGCCACAGAAAGGCCTCACGTTCACTTACAGGCAAAGGATAGAGGCGGGACATAGCCCTAGCCACTTTAAGGCTCGCTTCCGGGACATCCCATTGAGCCGAAATTAAGGTGTGCATGGCATCATGTACGTGGAAGGTTCTAGGCGGGCGTTTCGTCCCCAGCATAATGGCAGAGCCAACAGGGGCTGAGGGACAGACGTCCTCCGGAGAGGAAATCTTCAAAATGCCCATGGCCTGCACAAACAGGTTGGGCAAATCCTCTGAGCTAAAAAGTCGCGCTGCAGAGGGGTCATCCGCTCCATCCGAGCGGGGATCCGTCTCCTCCAAGGAATCCGCAAAGGACCATTGGGAGAACTCAGATACGCTGCCCTCATCTACATCGGAGGAGACAAAGTCCTCCAAGGCCTGGGAATCAACCCGAGGGCGTTTACCTCCGGGGGCCTCAACCTCTTTACCTGACGAGGGAGCAGGGGCAGCGTTCTGCATAAGGAAGGCCTGATGCAGCAGCAAAATAAACTCGGGGGAGAAACCCCCCAGACTGTGCACTTCCGCAGCCTGGGCAACAGCCCTAGACGCACCCTCAACCGGCGCTCGCAAGAGCGGGGGAGAGACATGCTGCGCATCCAAGATGGCGTCCGGCGCGACACTCCGCGAAGGAGCCGCGCGGGAAAAACGGCGCTTAATTTTAGCCGCCTTTATGCCGTCGCCCAAATTAAGGGCGTTCATGGCATTAATGTCTCCTACCTCAAGGGCGGCCCAAGAAGAAGCCGTCCAAGCCGCGTGGCCGGCCAAGATGGCGGAGGCGAGGAGCGGGGGATGGGCGTTTATGGCGGGAAAAACCGCCACACCGGAGGAAGGACCGGGACACTCATCGGTCACAAAACTGTCACCCAACAAGGGCGAATCAGACTTTAAGACCCCCGCATCCCCTCTAGAAGCGCCCAAGCGATCCGGGGAGCGACTCTTTACGCCCTCGCCCTCCAACGCCATATGCCACGTGGAGAAAAATCGGGGAACCCCCTGCCCGCTATAAAAAGGTAAAAATGACCTGCTTTCCGTTCCGAGCTGTAACGACCTGGTGTCCCAGTGAGTAGCTGCAATGAACGTTTAAATAAACGTCGAAATAAACGCCTTTAAGGACGTTCAAAATGTTTTTTTTTTTTTTTAACGGAGCCAGCGGGAGGGGGGAGAAAAGGAGGGACCTGGCACCACCAGGTTTGCACTTGCTCAAAAGAGCCCTCAACCCCAGGCACTCAACAAAACCTAAAAATTAGGCTTGGAGGCCTAGCCAGAGCTGCTGCTGTGTGTGACCACCACCTGCTGAGATAGAGAACATACTGAGGAGTTTCCGGCAGCACATGACCACATATAGGGAGGCAAAAGTTTGCTCTCTATCTCCACCTGCTGGTAGATGGACACAACCCACCAGTCTATGGATTGATCAGCTTGATGATATGGAAGTACCGGATTAAAATAGCACCCATAAGAGGCTGCAAACAACTCCTGCCCGATGTCTCAACCATCCTTTGAAGCTCAAAGGGGTCAGCTTAAGAAGTATAAGTATTTCTTCATTGAAAGGGTGGTGGAAGCAGGAAACCACCTCATAGTGCTGGGCAGACTTATACGGTCTGTGCCAGAAACAGTGGTGGGAGGCGGGGCTGGTGGTTGGGAGGCGGGGATAGTGCTAGGCAGACTTATACGGTCTGTGCCTTGAAAAGGACAGGTACAAATCAAGGTAAGGTATACACAAAAAGTAGCACATATGAGTTTATCTTGTTGGGCAGACTGGATGGACCGTGCAGGTCTCTTTCTGCCGTCATCTACTATGTTACTATGTTTAGTGGAGACAAGAGGTAGAAACAGCAACAGGTTCAAGAAAGCCAAGGATAAATATTGCGGGAGGATCCTTAATGGCAAAGAGATGCACTGAAAGACTAAAGGTAAGCCAGCTTGTAGTATTTGTTAAAACAGCTTCCAGGCAGCACACAAGTTATCAACATGAGCTACCGTTTAAGATGTGTTATTTTACTGTTAAACCCAGTTATTATTAACTAGGACTCATTGCATAAAATGGTACCCGAGCTAAAATACCATATCTTGATAGTAGCCCACATTGACAGCTATGCCCCAAAGGAGAAATCTGGTAAAATTACTCTTATTATGAAGTTATGAATATGCATCCTGTACTCTCTCGTTAAAGAAACCTTTTTTGCACATTACCACAAGTTTGTCCCCTGCCTGAGTTGGCACTATTTAGAAAAGCTTTGCAAGAGAACTACTCTAATGACCCAACTTAATCTTATTAGCCTACACTCCAAATCTGTCCCGACACTGATACCGACCTCTTCATTGGTTATACCTACCCCACCTCCCCATTCTCCCTTTACTCATCCCAACCTTTTCTTCTCCATCTCTCCTTTACCATATCCCTCCTTACCCCATTTCCCCCAACCTATCCTATCCTGTTTACCTTCCCTTATCCTAATCATACATTATTAAGCTTCACCATTTCTATGTTTTATTACAGTTTGAAATTGTTCTCTCCTTATAAGACTTTGCATTTCAAATTACTATGTAAGCCGCATTGAACCTGCAATGTGTGGGAAAGCGCGGGGTACAAATGTAATAAATAAATAAAACACTGTGGAGCATTTCACAGATATAGATGAAGTCCCTAATTTCTAAAGAGCTCAGCAGAAACATGACCTCTTACATTTGTTTCACACTCTCTCCACAATACAGCACAGAAAATCAGTTTCTTGTTCCACCCCCATATCACTGATTGGGAGTGCTCCCATATTGGAACAGAGAACATCAGACCTTTGAGCAGAAACAGATGGAGGAGGGAACCAAGAATTGCTTGTCAAATTCAAAATACACATATTTATAACTTTGTGAAGGACACAAAGTTCCGACCTCCCATCAGTTTGTCTTCAAAAAAATAATGCATTTAAAAATAAATCATAGAACATAAGAACAATTATGTGGCCTTACACAGAGAAATACCTTTATAAGTTAACCATGGTATGTTTAAGGACAGCCAAGTTCCTGAACATACACAGAGAAATTTTACAATCTTGTGTAGGATGATTCAGAAGGAATCCTTTCCAGAACAGAATATAATTTGGCAACATCTGTTCATCTCCTCTCAGCGCACATCAACAGGGTTATCTGCTTCAGTCAGGAATGACTGCATTTCACACTCTAGCTCACCTACCCAGGAGAAAACCATTCAATATCTTGACATTCAAAGGGATGACTCACAAGAACCAAACCTTGAAAAGAGATGAAAAGTGTCGCTATTCAAGCTCTTTCTTTACACCCCTTCCCCCCCTAGTCTTAGTGGAAATGTGTGTGCTTCTTTATCTCCTCCCATCTTTCCTGCAATGAGCTACATTTTAAAGAGTCTTTCAGGGATAGGTTGTTAGTGGGTCGTGTTAAGGTGAATGGTAGTTGTGAAGGGCTAGCGTAGGATTGGACATATGACCCTTTATCAAAACTAAGGCCCAAGAGGAGTTCTACTCTCTAGGGATTCGTAGCTCAAGCAGAAGCTAAAGGGTGGCCAACACTGTGGGGGGGGGGGGGGGGGGGGGGGGGACAAGAACATAATTTTAAGCTTATCCTTATCTAAGAATTAAGAAGTGTCCCATCAACAGGGGCCGGGGGGGGGGGGGGGGGGGGGGAGAAAACGGTTGATAACGATTATCAATGTTATGTTCAAATGTAACACGCTCGGACATTGTGTCATATGGAAACTGTTGGAATGTTTAATATGCTGTCATCAATAAAAATAGTTGAAACATAAGGAGTCTTTCAGTGCCATATACCGGATCAGGGCTCAAGATCAGCAGCACATTGGAAATGTTTTCTTTGTTTTCTTCTAGCTGTCTAGTTCTATCAGTTAGGTTCCTAACATCTACGACGTGAGTATGAAAAATTGTGAAGAATCAGTTTTTAAAGGGCTGGTTCTGATTGAAAGTACCTGCTAATCTGTAAGGAATGTAAAATCCAGCTGATAATGACCTGCATAGTTCATCCAGTCTGTCCAACAAGGTGGTCAGAGTTGAATCTGGCACTCTGTACAGGTTCTACTTCTTCATGATTAAGTATGCCAGTGTCTTTCTCCCTGTCAATTCTGGGGTACAGACCAGGGGCATAGCCAGACCTCGACGGGAAGGGGGGCCAGAGCCTAAGGCGAGGGGCACATTTTGGCCTGCCTCCCTCCCGACGCCACCTCTGCCGCCACCCCGTTGGAGTGTACCTTGGCTGGCGGGGGTCCCCAACCCCCGCCAGCCTCACATTGCCTGGCGCCCTGTCCTGTTTTCAGTGCCGTGCATGCTCGTTTTAATGAAATGAGCGTGCACGGCACTGAAAACAGGACAGGACACCAGGCAATGTAAGGCCAGTGTGGGACAAATGCCTTAGCTGGCGGGGGTTGGGGATCCCCGCCAGCCAAACCGGGGGCCCCGGAGCCAATTTGGGGGGCCTGTGGCCGCCCCATAGCTACGCCACTGGTAAAGACCACTGATGTCTGCCCGGCACCAGTCCTATCTCCCAACTGCTAGAGTTACCATCGAAGCCCGTAGAAGTCTGCCTGGCATTGGTCTTCCCAACCTCACTCCAGCTATGAGGTCATTTAAGTTTTGCTTTAACTGGTTTTCATCCTCTGTGTTTATCCCATGCATTTTTTAGTCTTTACAACCTCCCCAGGGAGGGCATACCAGGCACCTATCACCCTTTCTGTGAAAAAGTATTTCCTGACATTGCTCCCACCCTGCAACCTTAACTTATGACCTCTAGTTCTACCACTTCCCCATCTCTGAAAAAGATTAACTTGCATATTAATACTTTTCAAATATCCAAAGGTCTGTATCATATCCCTTCCCACATCCCTCATTTTCTCTAGGGCAGTGGTTCTCAATCAGTGTATTGAGTGTTCCCAAGAGGTCTGAGGTGGGTCACAAAACGTTTGGCGTAGACAGCAAGCCCGTGTTTCCATTACAACCATCAGTGCCTGCAAGTTGGGAAGACCAGCTATCTTGAGCCTCAGGTTCTTGAAATCCCTGTAACTAGTCCTCCTATTTCTGCTTCCCCACTACCCCCAATAATAAATGCTGTCTCCAGCCCCAACTGAAAATATTCCAGGCATGCTGTCCACAGCTTCTGTTTGCTATATAGTTTATGAGTAGCATATTTGCAGGTTTTTGTCTTACTTCATAGTATCTGGCAGTGGAGGCGTTTTGCTGTTACTGAGGTGACACTAGAATATGAATATATTTTTGTTTTGTTGTGTGGCAAGTGAGAATTCTGGGACTGATGTGTTGGACACAGCTTTTTGATATGGGATAGGCAAATTCATTCTAAACTTACAGTTAAACAATAAAATAATTAGAGGTTCTTTATTTTAGTGTCTGGTGTCACATACATGAACATTGTCTGGTAAGTGTGTCACAATAGAAAAAAGGTTGAGAACCACTGCTCTAGGGCAGGGGTAGGCAACTCCGGTCCTCGAGAGCCGCAGGCAGGTCAGGTTTTCAGGATATCCACAATGAATATGCAGGAGATAGATTTGCAAGCACTGCCTCCTTGGTATGCAGATCTAGGATATCCTGAAAACCTGACCTGCCTGCGGCTCTCGAGGACTGGAATTGCCTACCTCTGCTCTAGGGTATACATATTTAGGCCTTCAAGTATCTTTCCATACATTTTTTGGCACAAGCCCCATATTATTTTTTGTTTCTTTCCTCTGAACCACATCAAGTCTTTTGATGTCCTTAAAAACTGAATACAATACTCCAAATGGGGCCTCACCAATGACTTGTACTGGGGCAATAAAACCTTTTTTCTACTGGATATGCCTCTCTTTATACAGCCTAGCATCCTTCTGGCTTCAGCCACTGCTTGTCACATTTGCTTAAGATCCTCCAAAACTATCACTCCATGGTCCCTCTCTTGGTCTGTGCTCATCAGCCTCTCACCCCCTAGCAAATACAACTCTCAGGTTTCTACACCTTATGTGCATCACTCTACATTTCCTTACATTACATTTTAACTGCCAAACATTAGACCATACTTTCTAATCTTTTTTAGATCATGTATGTTGTCCACTTCCTCTGGGGTGTCCACTATGTTGCAAGTTTTCCTGTTGTTTGCAAAAAAAAAGGCAAACTTTCCCTTCTGATCCTTCAGCAATGTCACTCAAAAATATACTGAATAGATCTGGTGCCAATACCAATCTTTGGAGAACTCCGCTACTTAACCTCTCTTTCCTCCAAGTGAATTCATTCACTACCTCTAACTTCTGTCAATCAGTTTCTAATCCAGTTCACCACTTTGGGTCCTAACTTCGGTCCCTTCAAATTGTTCACAAGCCTCCTAGGAGGGAACCACATCAAAGGCTTGCTGAAGTCCAAATAGACCATATATAGCGCATGCTGTCAACCAGTTTTCTGGTCACCCAGTCAAAAATCAGATTCGCCCGACACTATATTTATATATACATGTGCACACACTCCTTACAGACTGAATACTCTTCCACTGTTAGACTTCTTAAAAATACAGCATTCTACCTAAAACATTAATTGCTTAGGACCCATGCTCTTTCCTAATGGCTCCCCAAACCCTCTCCTGAGGGCCCCTAGTCTTTTCAGGATCTCACTATAAGAATGCATGAGACCAGTCTGCATGAACTTTCATTTTATCCAAACTTGTCTTATGCCTATTTCTCAAAGGTCTTAAAACCCCACTTAGCTAAGTATACCCTGAATAGGTTTGGGAACTACCCTCCTCCTTTCCTGCTAGGTGGTCATTTCTTAGCTTCTTTCTCGTCTTGAGTATACTCCTTTCACCCCAAACACTGTAATGTACACCCTTTAACAGCCCAGCCTCTGCAATTCCTGCTAAATCAAGGAAGATCTTCCCTTGGTATCTCCAAGTAGGTCATGCACCAAACCCTAATCACTATCATCTCTCCCTACCATAAGGTTCCTTTACATAGCCTTCATTGCCTGCTGGAGACCCGGAACCTCTATCCTTAACACAGTAACAAGTGACAGCTAAAGACCAGCATGGTCCATCCAGTCTGCCCAGAAAGATGGCAAGGGTTGTACTTATTGCTGTGTGCAGGTAACCCCCCCCCCCCTCTTATTTAAGAAAAAAAGTGTGAGTCATTTATGTTTTACTTCGAGTGGAATTACTCTACTCTTTTATTCCACTCTCTTACCACATAGTTATCCTCTGCATTTATCCCACACCTTTTTGAATTGTCACCGTTTTTGTCCCCACCACCTCTGTGAACCAGTATTCTAGGCATCCACCACTTCCACCCCACAGCAGCATGGAGTTGATAACGCTATCATCCATAGCAGAACTCAAACCAAGAAAACGTTGCTATGCAGAAAGGGAGGAGGCAACTACTATACTGGGGAAAAAGTCAGGAGGGGCTCATTAACAACTTCCCCTCCCTCCAGTAAGATTCCAGCCTTGATGGATTCCTAAAGACCCTCAAGCGTCTTTACTTCTGCCCCCAAGTCTGGTACCTCTTAGGGCCTGTCCCCCTCTTTCTGCCTCATGCTTCCCTGTAGTGCTCAGATCTGCATCAAACCAGCCGCAGAATCGGTTTTCCTGGTTCCAGGTGCTCTCGCCATGCCGAATCAGAACTAGTTTATAGGCAGCCATGGTTGTGCTATGTGGTCTCTCCACAGATCTCACAGTGGACCAGGGTTGTCAGATCTGAAATAAAAGTTAAGATAATTTTGATGTTACAAGATGAGATTTACAAATAACACCCCCCACCCCAGGTCCGCAGAGAGACAAAAGCAGACCCAGGACAAACTCTTAGAAGGCCCCGCCACACCAAATGCAGGGGCGTAACCAGAAGCACATTGCGAGGGGGGGGGACGACTCTGGGGCAGCTCATTCCTTTTTGCTCTCTTCCCGACTCTATTTCCTCCCCCCATTAAAACTGTTATTTTTGCTGACATGCCCAAGCCCCACGAACTGAGCATGTGCGGGGGAGGGGGGGAACGACTTGGGAGCAGCACAACTCTATTCCCTACCCTCATTAACACTGTTACCTTTGCTGGTGGGAATGCCTAAGCCCCGCCAGCCAAATACTCCGTGGTGTAAGGAAGATGGCAGCATGCTTTCTAACCACTGAGCATGCCTGAGTGCCAGCATCAACTGCTAGAAATCATGCTGCCTACTTCCTTAAGCCAGGGGAGGTTCTGCTTCAAAGCTATTTGGCTGGAAGGGCTTGGGTATCCCTGCTAGCCATTCAAGGTACTGCAGTTGGGCGGGCCCAGGCCATGCCTCTGGGTCAGCCAGCCCCCCCCCCCCCCCACTTTACAAAAATGCACGTTTGAAACTTCTAGTGAAATAGATAGTGATTTAACAAGTCTAGATTTGTACTGCAACCTAAATGTATGCTTTTAGTTATTCCGATTATTATTCCTTGGTGTGGGGTCATGGTATTCTGGGGGGCTAAAACAAGAGAGTAGTGTGATCAACAAGACTCTTCCACAAATCCAAGGAGAAGTGATGGAGAAGTATGGTCTTTATTCAGTATTAGAGTTGGACTCACCGCAGCACCGTGTTTCAGCAAAGTGCCTGCCTCAGGAGTCTGTGTGTAGTAGAAGCTAAAAAAAAGCGGCTGTAAGTGGATGAAAATGGCCAGGATCAAGTCTTGAAAAAGAATAGTGATGCCGAGATAGTGTAAATCTCCGAGATGAGTGACCAGTTCATGTTAAAATCTTTTGAAATGAAAGAAGAAATGTAAAGCGATGCTCCAGTTTTGAAGCTAAGTGCTTTTTTTTGAACATTTGAAATTTGAACTTGATTTTTATAAAATATAAGAGAAAAATTTGTTAAAATTAAAAGTAAAACTAAAATGGATCAAATGAGGAATACCTACCCACCACAAAAGTGCCTGGCTCACGTTATTAGCCTGTGTGATGGTGATAGGAAAATCTGAAGTATCCTAAAAAAATGCAAGTAATACCTTTTGATGAATATAAAAGCATGGTTGAAGTATATTGAGAGTTGGGTAATGTTTTGTGAGACAATTAGAGCCACATCAGCGACACAGAGGAAAAGGACTCTGGAACAGTTGGTAATTCTAAGGCACCGAACCGAAATCCGCTTGGCCAGCAAATAGGAAGTCTTGTTGATCACACGACTCCCTTGTTTTACCACTGTTCTGTTCATAGTGGGTCTCATTTCTCCACCATGGAGGTTGATCCCTGTCATGGTATTCTGGGCCAGGGTGAAACAGCCACAACACTAGATGGGCCTGCTCCACACGTGTGGTTATAACAAATATATTTTAAAGTTTATCAAAATAACATTTTTCAGAAGAAGATGTGCTCTTTTAAATTGTAACTTGCTCAGTTTTAAACATGGCTCACTTTTCTCACCTCTTACTTTTCCATTCTTCTCTGCCCTCTTTTAAGCCTTACTTTCTCATATTTTCCTTCCCTCCAGTCTGAGGGCAAGATGCATCAACCAAACGTAAAAGAATCTAAAACGTAAAAGTGCTTACCAAATTTGAAAAAACGAAGAATGCACTAAAATCACACCTCAGAAATGTTCGGTACGGTATTCAAAAGTCGGATGCATGAAAGTTTCGCTAATCTGGTGCAATCCCCCGTAGCGGAGTAGGAAACACATGCGCACAGAAAGCACACGTTATCGGCATTAATCCACAATGTAAAAAAAAAAAAAAAAAGGATCGGGAGGGGGCAAAGGCGCTCATCAGGAGCGTCCTTTATAGACAGCCTTGCCCCCCCCCCTCCCGCCCGAGGTCGCCGCTGCTCCCTGCTTCCCAAAAATCAAAACTTTAAGCTGCCCCGGCCCCCCTCTCTTCCTCTCTTCTCCCCAGCTCCGCCGCCCACCCTGAGGTTGTCACCGCCACTCCCCCCTCCACCGGGCCCCCCTCTGTCTTACCGGGCCCGCGCAGCGCCTCTCACCTCTGTATGACGGCACTGCATGGGCAAGAACAGCTGATGCCTGTTCGTGGAATCTTCGGGCGTCCCTTCTTTCCTCTCACAGAGGTGAGAGGCGCTGCGCAGCCCTGGTAAGACAGAGGGGGGCCCGGTGGAGGGGGTTGCGGCGGCGGCGACGACCTCAGGGGGGCAGCGGGGGTGGGGCACGGGGGCAGAGGATGGCTGGGGAGATAGAGAAAGGAAGAGAGGAATGGAGGGGGGCCGGGGCTGCTAAAATTTTGATTTTTCATGCAGGGGGAAGCGGGGAGCAGCGGGGATCTCAGGCGGGGGGGGGGGGGGGGGCAAGGCCAACCATACAGGACGCTCCTGACGAGCGCCTTTGCCCCCTCCCAATCCTTTTATTTTAATGCAGGGGGTGCAGGGAGCAGCGGCGACCTCAGGCGTCAATAAAAGGACGCTCCAGTCGCGCGTTTTTGCCCCTTCGCGATTCGTTTTGTTTTTACATTTAACTTTTTAGCCGGGCAGCCCCAACGAGAGGTACAACCTCTCGTTAAATTTTCCGGCAATTTCCACCGTTAAGGCAATCGGAAAAGGTTAGTGCATTTCATTACAATAGGGTTTCTGCACAATTTGCTCATCTGCATTCCGTTTTGGCTAGCTGCTACCGCCGTCGGAAAATGGCCTTTAGTGCATGCCACGGTTTAAAACTTGTTCATTAAAGGCTCGTTAAAGCCTCGTTAAGTTTAGTGCATCTGGCCCAGATTCAGCAACTGCAAACTTTCATCACCTCTTATTCGGTTGCAACAATGGCTCTTTCACCAGGTCCTATCGACCCCGCGGATCTAAACTGTACGGCCTTAATAAATTTGTGTGGCCGGCCGAACCAGCCCCCACAATGATGGTACTCCACGTCTGTGCCGGGTACGCAATTCCTAGCATTTCAGTGAATCAGAGTGCAGCTGGATTGTTTTCAAAGGCAAGCAGAAGTCGGGCTACTTGGGTTTCGGGAGCGCTAATCCGAGCACAAATGCACTTTAAAGGAAGGGAAGGAGAAATCGGGTTGCGGGAGCGCTAAGTTGCTGCCCGGAGCGCTCCCATCAGGCACGCATTCCTGGCCAGGTCACGCGCCAACTTTCAGACGCGAAGTATTTTATTTGGGGAAAGTGGTCACTGGAAGCTGGAGCTGCCGGCACAAAAGACAGATCCCGTTACTTAAGGCCGTGCGGTTTAGATCCGCAGGAGCCATGTTTTACCCGTACCGCAGCAGGTACAGTACAAACTGCTGAGTTATCTCCTTTTCGCCTAGCTTTCTGATAGGCCAACACACGTTCTTGCTGTGCTGCGAGAGGCAGCTTTGACGGCTTATCCATGTGCACTTTACAGTCCTGGTCTACGACATTTGACAAACTGAAAATCATAAGTAAAAAAAAAAATGCATCTGAAAATCCATTTACTAAAATAAGACCTGACATTGGGTTTGATGTTGTGAACCACAGACTCTTGACCCGAGATTAGCATGCAGGCCGCTTCACCGTGCTATCCTGATCCTGAGTCTCCACTTTCACACAAGAAACGCTAGCCACTATAAAAGGCAATAGAAAACCCCATCCAGCCGGTAAGCTCTGCTCCTTCAACCCCTACTTGAAGCAGGAAGACTCTGCTCACTGGCTGTACTGTAGAATGAAACAGAAGACAACCTATGCAATATCAAACTGCACTCTGCCAACCTACCTGAAGGGAGAACCCTGCGGACCGGGAGCACTGCAGTTAAGAGCAGAAAGAAAGAAATGGAAAGGAGGAGAATGAGGTGAGCCCCAGGGCAGGAAATGAAGAGCGCAAGCGCAACTCCACTGCTACTGTGCGATTCAAGGAGGTTGGGTTTATTGGGTCCTGCAAGGACCTAGGTAGGAGACAAGGGCAAGAAAGCAAGCCCCGCCTCCGCTCTGTCTTGTCTCCCAGCCGCACTGCAGGAGACGGGGGCGGAGAAATGCTTAGGCCCAAACTACCAGAAGTGGAGCTTGAAGGTGGTCGGGCTAGATTGAAGTTCAGATCTGACAGATTTTGGTTGCCACTGTGGTATAATATTAAGCGTGAACCACGGAGTAAAACAATTATACACTATTTTTTATTCTGTTGTTTGTGTATCGTATGATTAGTCTGATTATCGATGGCTTGGCAGTGCTGCGCTGCCTTCCGCCCGGGTACTTTCGTAGTAGCCGCAGCTGAAGGTCACATCGCCCTTCCCTATTCTCTTATGTCAGGCAAAAGTTTATTCCAGTATAGAGGAGGCCCGCCTGGTCCCTAAATGTGCAGTGATGTATAACTTCCGTTCCGATTGAAATTGCTGCAGGGTTTGAGGAGATATGAGAAATAAACACAGACGTAAAGGAAGAGATCTGCGTCAGGGCAGACTTTTGGAGTCGAAGACCTGCGCTGCGGCTGCCGCTAAGCAGCGCCCCTGCCCTTCCGTTCCACCCCTCTACCCCCCTAGTTTAGGTCGGTTTATGACAGTGGTTCTCGCACGCCTGTCAGGTTTCGATACAATGACTAGGAACAGGTTTGCATTTAATGGATCATTTATTGCAGCTTGAGATGCACTGGTTTATGGTATTACATGCGAGTGCTGCCAGTGCCAACTGAAAGAAAACGCACATTACACTGCAGGAACATTCAGGCAGCTGCGTTTCGAATTCAGCGTACCAGAATACCTGCATCTAAATATTGCAAACGAATCCCTAGCTAGCGAGGACTGATGCTTACTTGCTCTCACCACTCGCTGCCAGATCATTAGTGACAACGAAGTCCTGTTGAGAACTAACTCACCGGACAACCAATCAAGCTCTCAGGCAACAGGCAAACCAGAGCCTCGGTCTCGCTCTAATCTCCTTGAGGTAAAGTAATAGTCGTCCGCCTCTAGATCTAGTCTCAGAGCCAGGGGTTAGATAATGATTGCCGCCTCGTTTTGCTCAAGTCAAGTGACACATAGACGCGCGCCGCGGTAGGTCGTCGCCACTTTATGTCGTTGACCAATAGGAGTTGCGCTTGCTGGTGGGTGGGGTCTGAAGTGGGTGAAGATGGCGCCTTTGAAATATTGTGTTCCTGGTGAGTTCGGGTAGTATGAATCTTTCTTTCCTGGTACTAGAGTGATGAGCACGAGAGACTGACTTACCTCGTTTTTGTTTTCTTCTTCCTCTCAAGATGCTCCATGTTGGGGTTTAGTTACCAAAAGAAAGTTTGGATCGCGATGGGGGTTTAGGAATTCTTTCTAGCTGCGGCCTTGGACCCAGTGAAGGCTAGTTTAAATGAGGCAGAATCCCGTTTGTGTTGACTAATAAACTATATGAAAGTCCTAAAATGGGGTTCTGAACACAGCATCTGGTTTAAAAGTAAGCCGTTATGTGTTGTGAGCCTTGTATTGGGGAAGTTTTAGCTGTCCTGTACCTGGTCTCTCTGGTCATGTGCTTCGCCCTTAGATGAACTTTCAGTGGTTATTACTTTTTGCGGTTAGTGCTGCTGGGTTAACTTAAAAGCTTGACGTGGCTTCGCACTGTTTGTCTCTTTAGATATATCAATAGAAATCAAACAAAATAAAACATGGAAAAGAAAATAAGATGATACCTTTTTTTATTGGACATAACTTAATACATTTCTTGATTAGCTTTCGAAGGTCGCCCTTCTTCCTCAGATCAGAAATAAGCAAATGTGCTAGCTGACAGTGTATATAAGTGAAAACATTCAAGCATTACTATGACAGTCTGACAGGGTGGGAGGATGGGGGTGGGTAGGAGGTATGCATGGGGACATCAAAGCATATCATTGATATTCTAACAGGATGGGTGTGGATAGGTGAGGGGAGGGTGATCAACAGAGACATACAGCTTTATGGTTTATAATGGGCTAGGAACCCCAGATCCTTGTTAAGTCCTTTCTGTTGGGTGTTAAAATATTCAGTCATTCTGACTTCAAAGGTTCTTGTATGGTTTTAAAGTTACCTTTCAGGATTCTCACTGTGAAGTCACTGGTACAGTGTCCTGGTCCTGTAAAATGTTGACCAACAGGCTTGGGAACCCTACTGGCACCAGTATTGTTCATGTGATGTCTATGTAAATTGAATCTTGTCTTAAGCATCTGGCCTGTTTCTCCAATATAGCATCCTTCGTTACATTTTTTACACTGAATGATATATACCACATTGGAAGATGAGCAAGTGAAAGATCCCTTTATGTTGAATATCTTTCCTTTGTGGATGACTTTGGGGTCCTGTGAAATGTTTTGGCATAGTTTGCAACTGGATAAATTACAGGGAAGTGTGCCCTTCTGTTCCTTTTCAGTGATGGAAGTTTACTTCTGATTAGCTTGTGTTTTAAGTTGGGTGGCTGTCGGAAGGCCAGTACTGGTGGGGATGGGAATATCTCTTTCAGTAATTCATCCTCCTGGAGTATAGGTTGTAGATCTCTTATGATTTTCCTCAGTTTTTCCAGCTCTGGATTGTATGTCATTACAAGGGGGATTCTGTCTGTGGATTTTTTCTCCTTGTACTGTAGCAGATTCTCCCTTCAACTCACAACTACTTCCGCTTTAACAATGATATCTATCTGCAAATAATGGGCACTGCGATGGGCACCAGGACAGCACCCCAATATGCCAAACTTTTTATGGCTGAGCTGGAAGAGACATTTCTGAATACACATTAGACCAAACCTCTAAAATACTACCGGTACATCAATGACATTTTTATGATTTGGACGGAGGATGAAGAAACTCTGAAACAATTTTATTCTGCCTTCAATACATACCATCCTACAATCAGATTCAAAATTGACTACTCCCCAGAAAAAGTCAATTTTTTGGACACCACGGTCTCAATCAGTGATGGCTGTATACAAACATCTATATACAAGAAACCCACAGACAGATGCAGCTACCTCCACAACTCCAGCTTCCATCCTTCACATACAAAAAGATCCATCATTTACAGCCAAGCCACAAGATACCACCGTATCTGCTCTGACCCAGGGAACAGAGACAGACACCTTAAAAGCCTGACTGCATCCTTCAAACAGAAAGGCTACAACCCCAAAATAATCTCCAAGAATATTGCCTCCTCCCTCAAAACACCCAGGGAGAATCTGCTACAGTACAAGGAGAAAAAATCCACAGACAGAATCCCCCTTGTAGTGACATACAATCCAGAGCTGGAAAAACTGAGGAAAATCATAAGAGATCTACAACCTATACTCCAGGAGGATGAATTACTGAAAGAGATATTCCCATTCCCACCAGTATTGGCCTTCCGACAGCCACCCAACTTAAAACACAAGCTAATCAGAAGTAAACTTCCATCACAGACTGAAAAGGAACAGAAGGGCACACTTCCCTGTAATTTATCCAGTTGCAAACTATGCCAAAATATTTCACAGGACCCCAAAGTCATCCACAAATGAAAGATATTCAACATAAAGGGATCTTTCACTTGCTCATCTTCCAATGTGGTATATATCATTCAGTGTAAAAAATGTAACGAAGGATGCTATATTGGAGAAACAGGCCAGATGCTTAAGACAAGATTCAATTTACATAGACATCACATGAACAATACTGGTGCCAGTAGGGTTCCCACGCCTGTTGGTCAACATTTTACAGGACCAGGACACTGTACCAGTGACTTCACAGTGAGAATCCTGAAAGGTAACTTTAAAACCATACAAGAACATAAGACCTTTGAAGTCAGAATGATTGAATATTTTAACACCCAACAGAAAGGACTTAACAAGGATCTGGGGTTCCTAGCCCATTATAAACCATAAAGCTGTATGTCTCTGTTGATCACCCTCCCCTCACCTATCCACACCCATCCTGTTAGAATATCAATGATATGCTTTGATGTCCCCATGCATACCTCCTACCCACCCCCATCCTCCCACCCTGTCAGACTGTCATAGTAATGCTTGAATGTTTTCACTTATATACACTGTCAGCTAGCACATTTGCTTATTTCTGATCTGAGGAAGAAGGGCGACCTTCGAAAGCTAATCAAGAAATGTATTAAGTTATGTCCAATAAAAAAGGTATCATCTTATTTTCTTTTCCATGTTTTATTTTGTTTGATTTCTATTGATAACCTTAAGAGTGGACTAACACAGCTACCACACTCCTCTCTTTAGATAGTAAGCTTGATAAAACCCCCAAAAAACAGGGATTTCCTGTTATGTGTGTTCACAAAGCACTGTGAGGGTATGATGGCTGTATAAATTGGATTGGATTTATTGTCTTGATATACCGCTCATTACATAAGTGTTTTTTTAATTGCAAAATGCTTTAAAAATCTACAATACCAAACCTGTAGCATACAAATTAAATTAAAAAAAAATGACCACAGTTCTTAGCAAAGAAATTCCAAGCAAGAACTCAGTGATCAGTGTAACAGGCAACACCTAATAAAACTTGGCATCGAAAAGCCAGATTTTCAAAACTTTTTGAAACCCAAGATAGCTGGTCATATTACCAACAGTAACAGGAAGTGAATTCTACAGTTGAGGTCTCACATGACTTCTACTAGAAAGAGAAGGGGTCTTTTACCAAAGCTTATCTTGAGGTATCTGCAGCAGGGCCCATTTCAATAACATGGGCCCTGTTGCAGATAACCTCAGAGAAGTTTTAGTAAAAGACCCCCATTTCAACTTTATCACTTGAAATGAAGGAAGCTGTAGTAAACTGCTGTGATGAATGAAGAAAAAAATTGTTAATCACGCTGAACCAGAATATCAGAAAGATACTTCAGAGAATGCAAAAAAAAAAAAAAAAGTTTTCAAAACAAGACATAACATTTTTAAAACAAGTCTAGCTGAAATGGGCAAATCCTTTAGGATCAGTGTTATTTGGTCAGTTCTCCCCCCCAACTACTAGATGTGCAGCTGCATTTTCTACAAGTTGTAATCTTTGACTAATCAAAGTCAAACCCCTGGTTTAAGGAATTTAAAATAATCAATTCTACTTGTAATGAATGCATAAACTAGATTGATCAAATTAGACCAAGTCAGCTTAAGCTGTTCAAGTTGCCTTGGTTGAAAATAATAAATCTTATCAAATTAATTTGCTTGTCAAATTTTAAAGCATTATCACAATGAAAATCCACTGTTTGACATTATGTGAAGGAACTGAACCACTTATTGAAGGAAGAACAGTCAAAGGTTTGTCTTTATGAGTAAGCCACATAGCAGCAGACTTATCAATGTTTAGATTCATGATCCATCAACTATTTTTTCTATGAAAACAAGTTTACAGTTAAGATTAAGCATAGTCTGTACCTGATCACCCTTCATAAAAACAATAATTTGAATACTGTTTACAAAAAAATGAAATTTGAAACCCTAATTTTCACACGAGCAGAAGGAGTAAAGTATAAATAAAAAAAAAAAAAAGGGAGATAACAATGAACCCTGGGGTACACCTTTCTTCAAATGCTTTCAAGCTGATAACTCAGAATTCCAGCAGACCATTTGTGATTGATTGGAAAAGTAAGATTCAAACCAATTTAACACCGTACATTGACTACCAATTTTACTCAAGGTGGCAAGCAGCTTAGATTGAGAAACAGTATTAAACACTGCACTAAGATTTGTAGTGCTGCGTTTACAACTATTCTCAGGAAGAATAAAGTCAGACAGAGACCAAAAGACAGGAAAAGGAAGGTTTTATTATTCAGTACAACAGGAGCTGGTATCTGTAGCAAACATTAGTAATCTCACAAAGCCTAACATCAGTTACTTCGGTAGTTGTAAAAGAATCAGCCTGAAGTTACTCAGAGAAAAGGGAAGAGAGAAAGGAAAGTTTGTTCCTCACCAGGACATATCACTGATTCTAAGCTTTGGCAGTTCTACAGAGTATGATACATAGAAACTATCATATGAAGGACACAAAGCTGAGAGAAATAAACAAAAGAAAGAATGAAAGATACTTAGCTGCGACGACCAAGTCCCCACCCATAGTCACGGGTGGGGGGGGGGGGGGGGAAGCACCCCCCCCCCCCCCCGGGGAATATGCCCTACC
The DNA here is from genome assembly GCF_901765095.1 of Microcaecilia unicolor. Lineage (NCBI taxonomy): Eukaryota > Metazoa > Chordata > Amphibia > Gymnophiona > Siphonopidae > Microcaecilia > Microcaecilia unicolor. The sequence continues at coordinate 52,080,129 of NC_044035.1, forward strand.
TACCAGAAGGATATATTCCAGCGTTTCCTAGATCTGCAGTCACTTATAGACCTCCCATCACAGAGCACCACCACTTAAATTACCCAATGAAGAATCCTGCACATACACAGGGCTCCACCCATGTGTCTGGTCATTACCACATGTTTTACCTACAGTTATTCTTATCAGTGTTGCCAGATTAAACCAGTTGAAACCCGCCCAAAATTTCACACCCTGCCCCCGCCCCTGCTGTCATCAACCCCGCCCTGCTGTCATCAGCTCCACCCCTGCTGTCATCAACCCCGCCTCTGCCATCACTAACCACGCCCCCATGAGGCGAAAAACGGCGGGGGGAAAAACCCCGCCCGGCCAAGTAAAAGCCGCCCAAAAAACCGCAACCCGCAGCAGGTCGTGGAAAGCCGCCCAATTGGGCGGGAAAACACCCATCTGGCAACCTTATATGTCCAGCTAAAACTGGTTTGTATTAGTTTGCAGATAAAATGGGGGGGGGGGGGGGCGACAGCTGCTCAAAAGCGCATGGTTGGGGATAAGGTATCTTTCAAAGATATCACCAAAACAGGGAAGATAGGGTATCCTGATAGTGAGGTTGCAAAAGAGACCATAGTATATCAGGTGTCCTTAAATAAAAATCAGACAAAAGATTGCAAATTAATACTGTCAAGTAGTGATCATGATGTAAATAGGAACAACAAACGTAGTTTGAAATGTCTATATGCGAATGCCAGGAGCCTAAGAAATAAGATGGGAGAGTTAGAATATATTGCACTAAATGAAAAATTAGATATAAAAGGCATTAGACCTGGTGCAAGGAGGCTAACCAGTGGGACACTCATATGGGGGTACAAATTATATTGTAGTGATAGGGTGGATCGAATTGGTGGAGGGGTAGCGTTGTATATTAACGAGAGCCTTGAATCAAATAGATTGAAAATTCTGCAGGAAACAAAACACGTCTTGGAATTCCATGTGTAAAGGGGAAAAGGCTAGTGATAGGATTGTACTACCGTCCGCCTGGCCAGGATGAACAGACGGATGCAGAAATGTTAAAGGAAATTAGGGACGCAAACAAACTGGGCAACACAATAATAATGGGTGATTTCAATTACCCTGATATTGACTGGGTAAATGTAACATCAGGGCACACTAGGGAGGTAAAATTCCTTGATGAAATCAAGGACTGCTTTATGGAGCAGCTGGTACAGGAGCCGACGAGAGAAGGAAAAATTCTAGACCTAGTCCTTAGTGAGTGCATGATCTGGTGCGGGAGGTAATGGTGCTGGGGCTGCTTGATAACAGTGATCATAATATGATCAAGATTTGACTGTCATGTAAAAATCTGAGCAAAATATATGGTATAAAAAACATAAATGGTAAGAACAGATTGACAAAGTGTTTTTCATAGGATTGAAAAGACTGAAGCAGATTACAGGGGGTAAAGAAGGGAAGGGCTGGGGGTGAGGGAAGGAAAGAAAGGGGCAGATGCTGCACATGGATGCCGGATGTATCATAGTTCTGTTGCAGATTTATCAGTAAAATAATCCCAGTAACTTCAATGGGAAAAACACGAGAGCAAAATCATGACCTGTTCATTTCTGTTCTATGCATTTTGGAGGAGACTTAATTTAAATCTATTTTTTTTTCTAGGAGAAAGGCTATGTAGCACTGAAGAGTGTTCTGCTGGTAGTGGGACCTATTGTAAGCATGGCTATGTCTTTGCTTCACTTTCGGGATATCTGGTTAGGAAAAGTGAAAATGGAATGGTAAGGTGACAGCTCAGAAATTTTGTGTTAATAAAATATGGCATTTAGTGCAGATAATGACTTGATTTTCTATAACAAGAGGGGAAAACATGCATAACATGGCTCATGGAATTCTTTCTAGTGCCTCTGCATGTGAATGTATGTGTGTGTGGGGTGTGCACGTTTGTGTGTCTGTGCAAGGAGATGAGTGGGGGGAAGGAGGCAATTTGAAAAGTGCAGTTCCCTAATCACAATGTTATAGTATGTATACTGTATACTGTAGCTGCTGGAACTGCTTTTCACATCATAAGTATTGCCATACTGGGACAGACCGAAGATCCATCAAGTCCAGCATCCTGCATCCAACAGTAGCCAATCCAGGTTTCAAGTACCTGGCAAGATCCCAAAACAGTACAATGCATTTTATAATGCTTATCCTAGAAATAAGCAGTGGATTTTCCCCCCAGTCCATTTTAATAGTGGCTTATGGACTTTTCTTTTAGGAAGCTAGCCAAACCTTTTTTTTAACCCCGCTAAGCTAACTGCTTTTACTACACAATCTAGCAATGAATTCCAGAGTTCAATTACACATTGCATGAAGAAATATTTTCTCTGATTCGTTTTAAATTTACTACTTTGTAGCTTCATTGCGTGCTCCCTAGTCCTAGTATTTTAGGAAAGAGTAAACAGATTCACATCTGCCTGTTCCATTCCACTCATCATTTTATAGATCTCTATCATATATCCCCTCAGTCGTCTCCTCTCCAAGCCCTAGCCGCTTCAACCTTTCCCCATCCCTTTTATCATTTTCGTCACCCTTCTCTGTACCTTTTCTAATTCCACTAATCTTTTTTGAGATGCAGTGACCAGACTTATTTGAGGTGCGGTCACACCATGGAGCGATACAAAGGCATTATAATATTCTCATTTTTGTTTTCCATTCCTTTCCTAGTAATACCTAACATTCTATTTGCTTTCTTAGCCGCCACTGCCACATACTGAGCAAAGGGTTTCAACGTATCATCAACTATGACACCTAGATACATTTCCTGGTCGGTGACTCCTAATGTGGAACCTTGCATCATGTAGCTATAGTTTGGGTTCCTCTTTCCCACATGCATCACTTTGTGCTTGCCCACATTAAACACCATCTGCCATTTAGATGCCCAGTCTCGTAAGGTCCTCTTGTAATTTTTCACAATCCTCTTGCGATTTAACAACTTTGAATAACTTTGTGTTGTCAGAAAATTTAATTGCCTCACTAGTTGCTCCTATCTCTAGACCATTTATAAGTATATTAAAAAGCAGCAGTCCCAGCACAGACCCCTGGAGAACCCCACTGTCTACCCTTCTCCATTGAGAATACTGACCATTTAACCCTACTCTCTGTTTTCTATCTTTTAACCAGTTTTTAATCCACAATAGAACACTACCTCCTATCCCATGACTCTCCTATTTCCTCTGGAGTCTTTCATGAGGTACTTTGTCAAATGCCTTTTGAAAATCCAGATTAACAATAGCAGCCAGCTCACTTTCATCCACATGTTTGTTCACCCCTTCAAAGAAATGTTATAGACAGGTGAGGCAAGATTTCCCTTCACTAAATCCATGTTGGCTTTTTGTCTCATTAATCCATGCTTTTGAATATACTCTGTAATTTTTTTATTTGTAATAGTCTCTAACATTTTGCCCCACACCGACGTCGGGCTCACCAGTCTATAATGTCCCGGATCATCTCTGGAACCTTTTTTAAAAATCGGCGTTACATTGGCCACCCTTCAGTCTTCCGGTACCCTGTTGATTTTGAAAGATAAATTACATATTACTAACAATAGTTCTGCAAGCCCATTTTTCAATTCTATCAGTACTCTGGGATGAATACCATCCGGTCCAGGTGATTTGCTACTCTTCAGTTTGTCAAATTGAGCCATTACATCTTCCACTTTTATAGAGCTTTCATTCAGTTTCTCTGACTCGTCAGCTTTGAATTTTTTTTCTGGCACCGGTATCACTCCCAGATCTTCCTCGGTGAAGACTGAGGCAAAGAATTAGTTTAATCGCTCCGCTATGGCTTTGTCTTCCCTGAGTGCCCCTTTTACCCATCGGTCATCTTGCGGTCCAACTGATTTTTTTTGCCAGCTTCTTGCTTTAATGTACCTAAAAAAAAGTTTTACTATGTGTTTTTGCCTCCAATGCAATCTTTTTTTCAAAGTCCCTCTTTGCCTTGCTTCTCAGTGCTTTGCATTTTACTTGCCATTCCTTTATGCTGTTGTTATTTTCAGTTGGATCCTTCTTCCATTTTATAAACGATTTTCTTTTAGCTCTAGTAGCTTCCTTCACCTCACTTTTTAAGCATGCTGACTGTCATTTGGGCTTCCTTCCTCCTTTTTTAATATGCGGAATATATTTGGCCTGGGCTTTCAGGATGGTATTTTTGAACAGCATCCACACCTGATGTAAGTTTTTTTTTTTTTTTTACCTTCACAGCTGCTCCTTTAAGTTTTTTTTTTTTCGTTGTTCTCATTTTATCATAGTCTCCTTTTTGAAAGTTAAATGCTAATGTATTGGATTTCCTGTGTGTACTTAACTCTAAAGCCGATATCAGATCTGATCATCATATGATCACTGTTATCTAGCGGCCTCAGCACCATTACCTCCTGCACTAGATCATGCGCTCCTCTAAGGACTACATAAATACATAAGTATTGCCATACTGGGACAGACCAAAGGTCCATCAAGCCTAGCATCCTGTTTATTTATTTTATTTTAGTTACATTTGAACCCCGCGCTTTCCCACTCATGGCAGGCTCAATGCGGCAGGCAATGGAGGGTTAAGTGACCTGCCCAGAGTCACAAGGAGCTGCCTGTGCCGGGAATCGAACTCAGTTCCTCGGTTCCCCAGGACCAAAGTCCACCACCCTAACCACTAGGCCACTGTTTCCAACAGTGGCCAATCCATGTCACAAGTACCTGACAAGATACCCCCAAAAGTACAAAATATTTTATTCTGCTTATCCCAGAAATATTTTCCCCAAGTCCAATTTAATCATTTTGTTACATTTGTACCCTGCGCTTTCCCACTCATGGCAGGCTCAATGCGGCTTACATGGGGCAATGGAGGGTTAAGTGACTTGCCCAGAATCTCAAGGAGCTGCCTGTGCCTGAAGTGGGAATCGAACTCAGTTCCTCAGTTCCCCTGGACCAAAGTCCACCACCCTAACCACTAGGCTACTCCTCCACTAAAAGTCTTTGGACTTTTTCTTTAGGAAGCCGTCTAAACCTTATTTAAACTCTGCTAAGCTATCTGCCTTTACCACATTTTCTGGCAGTAAATTCCAGAGTTGAATTACACGTTGAGTGAAGAAAAGGTTTGTAGCTTCATTGCATGTCCCCTAGTCCAGTGGCGTTCCTAGGGGGGCGGGCACCCCCCCCCCCCGATGCAGCGCGGACCCCCCCCCCCCCCCCGGCGAAAGAACCCCCCCCCCGGGTGCACGCCGCTGTGGGGGGGTGCCGCAGCGTGAGCCTGCTCAGAGTTGGCTGACTTCGCGCGTTCGCTGCAGCCTGCAGCTCCCTCTGACCCGGAACAGGAAGTAACCTGTTCCAGGGCAGAGAGGGAGCTGCAGGCTGCAGTGAACGCGTGAAGTCAGCCAACTCTGAGTAGGCGTGTGCCGCGGCACGCCGGCACCCCCCCAGCGGCGTGCACCCGGGGCGGACCGCCCCCACCACCCCCCCCCCCCCCCCCCCTTGGTACGCCACTGCACTAGTCCTAGTATTTTTGGAAAGTGTAAACAGACACTTCACGTCTACCCATTCCACTCCACTCATTATTTTATAGACCTCTATCATATCTCCCCTCGGCCGTCTTTTCTCCAAGCTGAAGAGCCCCAGCCACTTTAGCCTTTCCTCATAGGGACTAGGTCTCAAATTTTTCCTCCTCTTGTTGGGTCCTGTACCAGCTGCTCAATAAAACAGTCCTTGATTTCGTCAAGGAATTTTGCCTCCCTAGCATGATGCCCTGATGTTACATTTAGCCTCCGTAATTTCTGATAACATTTCTACATCTGTCTGTTTATCCTAGCCAGGTGGATGGTAGTACACTCCTATCACTATCCTTTTCCCCTTTACATGTGGAATTTCAATTGATTCAAGGCCATCTTTAACATACAATGCTACCCCTCCATCAATTTGATCCTCCCTATCACTACGATATAGTTTGTACCCTGGTATGACAGTGTCCTACTGGTTATCCTCCTTCCACCAGGTCTCAGAGATGCCTATTATATCTCATTTTTCATTTAGTGCAATATAGTCTAACACTCCCATCTTATTTTTTAGACTTCTGGCATTCACATATAGAATTTCAAACTATGTTTGTTGTACCTATTTACAGCTTGCTCAGAAGTTGACCGTGTTAATTTGCAATCTTTTGTCTGTTTTTTGTTTTAAAGACACCTGGTCTACTAAGGTCTCTATTGCAACCTCACTATCAGGATACCCTATCTTCCCTGTTTTGGTGATATCTTTAAAAGATACCTTGTTATGACTGTCGGCCTTCCCCCAGGTTCTATTTTATATATTTTGGAGTGAGTTAGTTTATTTTTCATCTCCCACCAGATGCAGAAGTTTCTCTTTTACAGCTCGGGAGCTTTCTTCAGATCATTCCTACCTTCCTGTGACTAGAACTGCCTTCCAGTCCTCCAGTCCCCACTTCCTTCCCATTTGACTGTATTCTACCTACAGTGTCTGCTGCTAGTTACAATAAAAGCGGGGGCGGGAGGGGGGAGGGTTAAGGAGCTGCAGATAGAGGTTTTAAACTCAGAAATATATCTAGACATAATCCCATCCTTTTACAAAGTAGTGATCACCACTTACGGAACTATGTAAGCCACATTGAGCCTGCAAATAGGTGGGAAAATGTGGGATACAAATGTTATAAATAAATTTAATACAAATCAGAAAACATTTTTTCTTCACTCAACTTATAATTAAACTCTGGAAATCATTGCTAGAGAATGTGGTAAAGGCAGTTAGCTTAATGGGGTTTAAAAAAGGCCTGGACGGCTTCCTAAAGGAAAAGTCCATAGACCATTATTAAATTGACTTGGAGAAAATCCACTGCTTATTTCTGGGATAAGCAGCATAAAATGTATTGAACTTTTTCGGGATCTTGCCAGGTATTTGTGACCTGGATTGGCCACTGTTGGAAACAGGATGCTGAGCTTGATGGGCCTTTGGTCTGTCCCAGTGAGGCAGTACTTATGTACCTTCTGAACATTAATATAAATGTTGCTGACCTCTGAGAAAGCGCCAGACAGTTGGCAATCGTAACCTTCTGAGTCCTGAGCACATATCATGACCCCCCCTCCTTCCCCCCAAGTATGTGCAAAGTGTGCCAATTAGGCCCTGTAAGAAAACTGTGATTCTTGAATTTTCACAGTAGAAGTCACAAGAAAAACAGTGAAATAGAGGGAAATATTAATATTCCCTGTGTTTGCATCTATGGGGTCTGCTTGTGTATATCTCTGTTCTGTATGTATATGGTGTGCGTGTGCTGGACATGCATTATTTCTTTTTGGGGAGGTATGTAGGGTTCAGTGGCATAATCACAAGGGAGTCTTGGGGGCCTGGGTTTGAAGATATTGCTCCAAGTTTTGCGTGGATAAATTTGAGGGGACACTTCCTTGATACAGTCTTTACTAGCAAAACTTGGGTCATGTTGGATTTTGTGTCCCCGAACCTTCATTGAATTTCCATATCTTTCAGATGAGTATGGTCTGTTGACTGCTAATTATTATTTCAAATTCATTTTATATTTCTGGAAGCAAACTGAACATATAAAATGCAAAAGTATAAGTAGGAAAGTTAAAATAAGACAATACACGCAAATTTACATCTACATCTACCGATCGATGAGGAGTTGGGTGTTGTAAATCTTGCAGTGAAAAAAATCTTCTTATCACCAGCAAGTGACACAGCTGAGGGGAAAGAGGATAGTAAATTGTCCAGTACGATCTTTGATTATGTTGTGTTGCAGGGTGTGGGGATTTATGTTGGATCGTTGGGATAAGCTTTTTTTTAAGAGGTGGGTTTTTAATGACTTCCTGAAATTTAGGTGGTTATGTATTGTTTTCACAGCATAAGGGAGTCCATTCCATAGTTGTGCGCTTATGTAGGAGAAGCTAGGTGCATAAGTTGTTTTGTATTTTAGCCCTTTGCAATTTGGGTAATGTAGGTTTAGGTATGATTGTGCTGATCTGAGTCTGTTTCTAGTTGGTAGATCTATTAGGTCTGTCGTGTATCCTGGGACTATGCCATAGATGATTTTGTGGACCAATTTGCACATAATGCATAATGTAGGCTAGGTCTCCATTGTAGTGTTTTATGCAGGGTTTTGGCCCTACAAAATGTTGTGAAATCTGAAACAGAAGGGGATATTTAACTACTTTACTTTTCTTGCATCTTCACATATGTGTTTAAAGTGTGCATCAGACTATAACAATAAACCAGAATTAGATTGTGTAGATTGGTATGCTTGACTTAGTATGGAGAGAGAGATTTGTATAATATTGATGTCATTAATGACTTGTATTATCGTGTATCTCTCACTTTAGGGACAGATGTTTCAAATTACTCATGTTTTTTTTAAATCATACATAAGCATTAGACAAAGCAAGTAAAATATTTCCTTTGGCTTCTGTTCTATTACCAGTAAAGAAAAGAGCTGTATCCTGTTTGCTTACACCCTATGCTGTCTATTAAAACATTTTATTGTATGTTGTATTAGCATTGTAATGTACCATACTTTGTATTGTAATATGAGTATTTTTACTGCTGTAATTGTCTATTGCTTATGTTTGACTTATTCTTGCTGTGCACTGCCTTGAGTGAATTTCTTCAAAAAGGCGGTAAATAAATGTTAATAAATAAAAACAAGTACTAGGGCATTGCTTATCAATCTTTTGTGGCTGTGACCTCATGATTGTGGCCAAATCAAATTTTGTGCCTGCACCCCCCCCCCCCCCCAGAGGTGCAGAAAAATGATGCATCCATGGAGAGCCTACCTAGGTTGTGACCGTGACCTTAAACATGGGTTTTGTAACCCCATTGGGGTCCCAAACTCACAGTTTGGGAAGCTCTGTTATAGGGGGAAAATAATTTTGGATTCCACTTGTGTTGCTGATGCTTTTCACAGTTCTCGCACATCGGTAGGTCTCTTTGAAGATATTGGATGCACATTCCTGGTATTAAAGAATTTAGTCTAGTGGCTCAAATTCTGATCGGGAACCTAGAGTGCTTTTGATTAGCTTACATCTGTGGCCTGAAAAAGACAACCTTGTTTCATTTCTTCATTCTAGATGGCACTCTTTATTCAGGTGAACTGGGGTTTGCTGAGGAACGTATTTAAAACAAGTTTTTGTGCCCCTAAATGTCTGTCACTATTCTACTGCTACCTGCACTTTTATCTTTTTATGTAGCTGCCTGTTATATCAGTGGTTAGAGAGACCGAATCCCAACTTCTGCCAGATGTGGGCGCTGTCGTCACTTGTAAGGTAAGACTGAAGTACCCTTCCTGATGGTGTACAAATGTGGCTGTGACTATTTTTAGGGGAGGAGGAAGAGCGGTGGTTTATTTTCCAGTGTAAACTTATCCAATAAATAGAAGGGGAGCAATTCAAGCAATGGTGCTTAAATCTATATCTAGTAGATTATCAATGACACTCCCAGCGAAGTACATTTTTTAAATTATCATTTTATTTAGCAAAGCATCAATCATACAATACAACAGCATGAACAAAATCTCACCAATCGGTTCTACAGGTTGCACTGCCAACACCTAGTGACAGAACCAGCCTTTAAATCCCATCATTATATCCAACTCTTTTATATGGTACTGTTTTCTAAGTGGTTGTATGTCCTTCAGTTATTGCCTATTAAATTACTATAAGATTTGGCTGCTTTGCAGAAGTTGCTGTCTCGTTTTTGCTGGGCGGGAAAGAAGCAGAAGGTGTCTTTTAAACACCTAATTGGCTCTTGGAGATATGGTGGACTGGGTCTCCCGAATTTACGTCTTTATAATTATGCCTGCTTGCTTCATCATTTGGGAGATTGGATATTAGAAGAGCAAACTTACATGCCGCGCAGTTATGAGGCAGCATAGTATTTCCCATGGCATGTTAATTTCCTTTTGCATTGTTCAATGGGCCTTTTACCACCAGAGGTTCGTCGTAGTGTAATATTTTGTTCGCTGAGACAGCAGTGACGTTATTTAGTACCACTTCTGGGAGGTCATCCTAAAGTTTTGAACCTGTTACCGATTGTAGGTAATTTGAATTTTTCCCCAAGGCAGGATAATGGGAGCTTTAAGCGTTGGGTTTTTTTTTTTTTACTGCAACATGTGCTAGATAGCCAAGGTAGGATGCTTTCTTGGAACACTTTGTGTACGCGGAAGGTTGCAGAGAATAAGGATTTTCTGGCATATAATCAGCTGAGGCACTATGTTCGATCCTTGGACTTGCCCTCGTTGGCTTCTGCTTTAGGTAAGGGTTTACAGACGTTTTTTGACAAGTTTCTGGAAGGGGGATTGTTGGTGTCAGGCCTATATAAGGCGGTGTGGGCTGTTTTGCCTCCTCGGAACTATGGAGACCTTGGTGCTAAATGGTGTCGAGATTTGGGAATACCGTGGACCTCAGTGGAACCGTTGACTCTTATTAAACGTATGCCAGAGATCTTGGTAAGTGTGGAATTGAGGGAGTGTCAGTTTCGTACCTTACATAGGGCATATCTTACGCAGGACCAACTTTTTAAGATGGGTGCGTTGGAATCCCCAACATTGCAGAAGTGTAGGCAAGGTCTAAACTCTTTTTTCCTTGCATTTTGGGGTTGTCCAAAGATAAGGCGGTTCTGGCAGGATGTCTCAAGCTATCTCGCCAAGTTGCTGGGACGAGCAGTGCCCCTCTCCTCTGTAAGTTTTTTATTAGATAAATATGAAGTTTTTCATATTCCAAAGCGGTCACAGGCTTGCTTTGTTCGTAAAGCAGGAGTTATGGGTAAGAGAATTATTCTAGGGGTGTAGTTAGGGGAGGAGGCTCCTTCCTTTTGGGCTTGGAAGAATCGTATGCATGCATTGATGCTCCTGGAGCGTCAAGATGCCCAGGGCTCCCCCAAACGCTTGGTGTTTCGTGAAGTGTGGGATGTGTACATTTGTTCCCTTCCACATAGTGCCAGGAGCTTGATTCTCAATTCAAATTGACTATATATGATGTGTTGAGTGGTGCAAGAAGACTCTTTTCACAATGGGTTGGATGTTTCTTGAGGTTTTGGATGTAAGCAGAGAAGTATGATTGGATAACGCACTCCCTCCCCCTCCCCTTTTTTTGTGTGTGTGTGATCTGTTTGAAGAATAGTGTATAGAAGAGGGGATGGGTGGTTATTTGGGGTGGGAAGAAGAGAACGGTCAAATAGTGCTTGATGACAAACCTAGTACTTCGTTTGTACTTAGCCTAGGCTGTTTCTTATTCGGTGTATACTGAATTGGCTGTTTATTATGATGTGTCATCAATAAAATTGTTTATAATTCGAAGTGGAGGGAAGGGAGGGGGAGGGGTGAGGGTGGGAAGGAAAAGTCAAACTGTTGATGGTATGATTGTTTTTATGTTCATGTTTGGAACATTTGGCTCTGTAATATGCGATTTGTAGAGCTTGTTGGCTACTTACTTTCAAATATCATCAATAAAAAAATGTTGAAACATAAATCCCATCATTATAAGCCTTTAAATCTTGAGATTATAATAATTCAAAACTTTGTTTTTTTTTATTATTGGTATTTTCTCCCTTCTCTGTCTCCTTTCGCTCCACACCAAAAATCTAGGCCATCCTGATAATAGCAGCCTAACCCAACCCTTTCCTTTGCCTAATTCTCCCACCTTCCCTTCCCTAACCCCACATAGGTGACCACAAGTATGTTAATTTACTAACCAGCTATAGGTTTGGTCTGAGATTCTTTCCAAATGGGCTCCCATATTTGTTGAAATGTCCTCAGATGTTGAGGATGGCCATCTGGTGCTCTATTACATTCCATAACCATTTGAATAATGAACAAGTCCCTCCACTCCTTCAAATTTGGGAGGTCCTCTTATTTTTAAGTTTTGCAAGTTTGTTTTCTTAGCTAAGTGCTATACTATCATTAATAGTTTCTTTGAACCAGCTTTCATCCATGGTACATTTGAATTATCCCCAAATAGTTGGAGTTTTACATCTTGAAATGTTACCTACAATCTTCCAAGAAGTGTACCACTTTCCCCTAAAAACCTGAATATATTGACATCTTCCCAAATAAACGATTCAAGGTGCCTCCTTGTTTCTGTACTTTGGGCATGTCCTTCCAATACTATGCCCATCTCTTATGCCCAATTAGGGGATATATGGTCCCTCAACAAACGTGTATTGCTGCTCTTCAAGCCCCTGTTACACGATAACCCTGGGATCTGATGCAAGGCGCACTACAAATTTCCACTGGAATTGGGGCACCTAGATCCTCTTTCCAGTAAGCTGCCCATTTACTCCCTTCCAGAAGATTTTTTTTGTATCTAGGATTTTACAGGAGAGTGATACCTTGAAACTTTTAATGACATAAAGGCCTAAGTGTTTCTTCAATTCTTCCTGATATTCCTCGGTAAGTGCCTGTCTCTCCAACATTGCCACATAGTGACTGATCTGCTTGTGATCAAACCAGTAATCACCTGACACTCCATAGGTTGCCATCAGTTGGGGAAGTGTTGAGTGTTAAGAATTTCTCTTCATCATCTACTTCATGTTTGAGATGCTGAATTCCTTTTTTTCCCTCCAAAATAAACATTTGGGGTTAATCATTTTGCCCTCCCACCCACCATCTGCTTTTCCCAGTAAGGGCAACCATGGTGCCTCTGATTAAAAAATCTAAAACAAAACACCTCTGCTCCACTCTTCGGGCTCATGTCTGCCATCTTCTTGGCAAGCCACCGCACTTCCACCTGCATTTAATAGGTGTCTCTTTCTCCCTCCTATGCCTTCATTGTAGGCTGAACCATCGAGATGCCAGTGAGGCTGTAATGGGCAGGGTGGGTTTGAACAACCTTAGCTCCAGGCTCAATGCGTTCTAGTCTAGTCTCTGAATGATCTTTGACATAGACCAGGGGAAGCTGTTTCTCCCAGAGTGCAGACGATCAAAGCTCCAGCAGCAGGTTTGGCTGCCTCTTTAGCACAGGCCCCGAGCGTGTGTTCAGGTCCTGGGCTCCATGACTGCAGCAATAGAGGCATCCCCTTGGGTGGAGGCGCATATGTTTCCACTTCAGAGGGCACTTCTATTGGTCGCTGGTCTCCCAGAATTATGACTTTTGCATCCAATAGGCCAGGAGTGGTTTGAGATGGATGTCAGAGTGCAACCTCACAAAAGGAAGGGGGGCACATTATCGGAGCCATGTAGTTCAAGGTCTATGGTCCCCGGTGGAAGCAAAGTGGTCGATCAACCTCCTGGAACTCAGAGCGATCCGGTTGGCTCTGCAGGCCTTGGCGTGCTTCCTACAGTCCCAGTCAGGTTGTTCTTGGACAGTGTGACAGCAGTCACTTATGTCAGCAGATGGAGAACCAGAAGTCACCAGTTGGAGGTGGAAGCTGACCGGTCCATGCGCTGGGTGGAACTGAATCTTGTCTGCCTGTTTGCAGCGCACATTGCAGGTGACCTGAATATGCAAGCAGATTTCCTCAGCAGGAACTCCCTAGACCTGGGGTAGTGGGAGTTGTTCACTGAGGTGTTTCAGCAAATAGTGGCATGCTGGGGGCTCCCATTCATGGACTTGATGGCTACCAAAAGGAATTCCAAGGTGGTCAGGTTCTTCAGCTGTCGCATGGAGCCTTGTGCTCAGGGTCTTGACGCATTGCTTCTTCTGTGGCCATGCGACAGGCTCCTGTCGCTCTTCACCCTGGGTTGGTCATTCTGGTAGCACCACACTGGACGAGAAGATTATGGTATGTGGATTTAATCCGCATTCTGGACGAAAAAACGCTGTGGCTTCCTCAGGCTCGGGGCTTGCTGAGGCAGGGCCTGATACTGATGGAGGATCTGTTCTCCTTTGGTCTTAAAGCTTGGCCATCAAGAGGGTGCTTTTTAAGGCGTAAGGGTTTCTCTGATTCAGTCATTTCTACTCTTTTTTTGCAGGCTAGGAAGCGGTCAATATCTACAGCGTATTCCAGAGTTTGGAGAATCTTTGAGTTGGTGTGCGAGTACTCGCTCTCTTCCTTTGTGGCTCAGATTTAGTCCTTTCTCCAGTTGGGGTTAGAGAAGGGGTTGGTCCTGGGCTCCCTGAAGGTCCAGTTTGTGGTTCTGGTGTGTTTCAGAGGTCATGTTCAGTATTTGACATGTGGCAGCTCACCTAGATGTGGTGAGGTTCTTGAAAGGTGCAGGCTGCTTGCAGCCCCTGCTCTGCCCCTTTTTTCATAAGAACTTAAGCGTTGCCGTACTGGGACAGACCGAAGGTCCGTCAAACCCAGTACCCTGTTTTCAACAGTGGCCTATCCAGGTCACAAGTACCTGACAAGATCCCAAACAGTAAAACAGATTTTATGCTGATTATCCTAGAAATAAGCAGTGGATTTTCTCCAGTCCATCTTAATAATGACTTATGGACTTTTCTTTTAGGAAATTATCCAAACCTTTTTTAAACCCTGCTAAACTAACTGCTTTTACCACATTCTCTGGCAACAAATTCCAGAGTTTAATTACATATTGAGTGACGAAATATTTTCTCCAGTTTGTTTTAAATTTACTACTTAGTAGCTTCAAATGGAACCTCAAACTTGTCGTACATTCCCTCGGGGGCTCTCTGTTTGAACCCCTTAAGAGGGCTATGGTGAGGGCTCGTACCTTGAAAGCTGTACTTTTGGTGGCCATTACTTCAGCATGTCGTGTTTCGGAGCGCCAGGCACTTTTTTGCTGAGAGCCTTTTTTACGATTTACAGAAGCTGGTGTTACCCTGTGGCATGTCCTGTCCTTTCTGTCAAAAGTGGCGTTGGCATTTCATGTGAACCAATCAGTTGAACTCCCTTCTGTAAAGAGAACTATGGGGATCAGTTTCAGGCCTTACGGCCCTTAGATAGATAGTCAGATTGTTTATCCTCTTCAGTATGCAGAGGAAAGGCTTAGCCACATTGAAACCCATGATTGCTCAATGATTAAAGGAGAACATTTCATCGGCTTATATTTTGTCGAGCAAGCAACTGCCTTCAGCTTTGCATACACATTCTACGAGGCGCATTACAGCTTTGTGGGTGGCGGCTCAGTTGGCTTCCAGCTGATATTTGTAGGGCATCGACCTGGGCATTGCCTGCACACCATTGCTAAGCATTATCAAGTGGATGTGGTAGCGGCTCACTCTGCAACAGTTTTTGGGACTGTGGTGTTGCAGATGGAGACACTGGAATCCCACTCTCGTTAAAGAATTGCTTCTGGACATCCACAAGTTCTGGAATAGAGTGAAGCAGTGCTATAGAAGGTAAATTGTCTTACCTGATAATTTTCTTTCCATTAGTGCTTCACACTATTCTAGATGCTCTCCCGTGATTCTGTAGTGCTCTGGTTCACCTCTGATTCAGAGTTGTCTATGCTCCCTTGTTGGAGGAGTTCTACATAGCTGATGCCATTTTATGTGGTTCTGGTTCAAGGTTGTTGAGTTGACTTCTTTCTTAATCTGCTTAGTTATTTGAATACTGAAGAGCTGAGAGTCCACACAGGGCTTAGAGAACACTGAATCAAGTTGTGTCTTATATCTTCACCTGCTGATCGATGAACACAACTACCCACAAGCTCTGGAATAGTGTGAAGCACTAATGGAAAGAAAATTATCAGGTAAGATGTAATTTCTCTTTTTAAAAAAAGGTGGTTATTAAATCTTGTTAAATTAGCTTTACTGTGTTACTTGTTGTGCTTTGACGGAAGTATTGTGGTACTTTGATGTGTTAGCTTGCACTGTTGGGGTTACTTTGGCTACTGCATAAGTGTTTGTATGTTTTTCTTGGTGTTTTCAATAAAGAACCTTTGTTGAAAATTTTGAAAAAGGAAAGGATTTGATCACCATAGCAATCATCTGAAATTTCTGTTGTAAGGAAACCGACACCACAAGAAGTATCACAGTAACATTTTAGGATTTGGCAGGATTTTAAATTATTGTCCATATTTTCTTACAGGTCTGTAGCATTAATTCTAGGTTTGCCAAAGTCCAGATCCTGTATATTGGATCAACACCATTAAAGAACACATTTAGAGGAACAATACGGTATGAATCTTTAAAGCTCACTTTCTGGGGGAATGATTTTATGTAGATTAAAATCTGTCAGTAGTTAGAGCTAATATATGTATAAGGGCCTGAGTTCTGTGTATGTGGTATTTTTAAGTTACAAAGAACTAATGCGAAAGGTGCTTCCCATTATAACACATTCTACATGTATTTATCTTTTACTTGTGTGATTTATTGTTGACAGTATAAATGAGAATACCTTGTCAGTATTTGCACTGCATGAACAATCATGCCTTGTAACAGTGCTCTGAAGTGATGTTTAGTGAAATACCAGTTGAGCTTTGCAGAGACAGGCCTAACCACTTTAAGAAAAGCTTTTGAAAATTAGGTTGGATGTGTTCTTTATGATTAATGATAGGAGGAAGTATTCAAAGTTCTTGAGACTGTTTTATCTTGACAGTTTCCGTTTCAGAGGGTTTTTCAACTTCCTTTGGATTGCTGCTATCAAGTGCAACTTGTTACGTTGCACTTGATAGAAGGCATTATCTGTTCACCCTAATTGGCTATGTCATTTGAAGTGACTGAGTTTAAACTTTTTAAACTGAAGTCACTGGGTGTTATTAGGAGATGTGGGTAGAAAACTTAGCTGTTTGGGGGAATACATTTCTTTCCCTGGGATATAGTAAAAGTTGGCAGATTAATTTTACAAATTACACATCTTTTAACCAGAGTGTTTGAAACTATCCTTGTTCTAAGGAATAGAAGTATTCTGATAAGAGAATTTTCAATAAAAATAATTTTTTCAGGTAACATATTAAGCTGAATAATTTTCAAATATTCTATTATCTGAAACAGTTTCTAATATGGATTAAAAAACGAAAAGTAGGCTTGCAGTTTGTTGTGTGTATGTCCACTTTATATATCAGTGTCCTGTCCATATCACAGCAATCAAAGAACAGAACGGATCTCGGCCAATGTTCCGAAACCATAAAACTTTATTAAGATAACCCAACGTGACCACATTTCGCCTCCCAAGAGGCTGCGTCAGGAATTTACACTACTAGGATCCCTATGGGCACATACACCTAGCAGTGGTTAGCATCTAGCAGCACTGAATCACTCTCAGCTGCTGTACAAATTCTTGATAAAGTTTAAAAAAACATTCTGCCAAGGACATAAGAAAATCAATCGGCATATGCTTAGGGCATTCACTAATTTTTAATGCATTCAAGACTATTTTTAAGGCTTCCTCTTGCAAGATATTCATGTAGAGTGATTCCACGTCTAGTGTAGCCAGTATTACATCATCACTTAGATTGCACTGTTCTAAAAGGTTAAGCATGACTGTAGAATCTTTAACATACAGTGGAATCAGTGGTACTAACAGTGTTAAGAATTTATCAATCACAGTTGTATGTCACTTTCGCCTGATATACCATGAATGAGAGGGAAAAGCATGGTATGTCGGATGAAAATGATAGAGAAGTATTACAACAGATATCAACCACTGGCACTGGAGGAGGATTGAATAGAGTACATAACTTGTCTAGTAGAGTTTTGAGTAGCGAAGAGACTAAAGTATTAAATAAGGCCTTTCCTTTATACCGACACCTTTGTATAATGCATTAATACAAGAAAATTGATTTCTTTTCAAAACAGACTACAAATGCAAGTCAAGTCACATGTCCATTGTTAGACAATACAGTAAGTGGATGCCGTCTGGCTGTTATAATCTTTCAGCTGCTGCTTATGAAAATGTAATTTTAAGAGAAATTAGTCTTTTAGAACAGAAGGGGAAAGTATTTTATGATGTGAATAAAAAAGAAAAGGAAGCCATTGATTCTTTGAGAAGTGATCCAAGTATTACCATCAAAGCTGCAGCTTAAGGGGAGGAGTTGTGATAATGAATGTTGAAAAATATACACGGGAGATCAATAGACAGTTGGAGGATCACAGGTTTTATAGAAAACTAACAAAGATCCTTCTGAAAGTATAAAAAGTCAAATTGATGTTATTTTAGAAATTAGTTTGAAAGGAGGCTATATAACACAGGAAGAGTATGACTTTCTAAAAGTTAGCTGTCCTTGGCTTCCTGTTTTATACATTTTATCATACATTTTTAGAAAATCCTCCTGGGAGTCCCATTATTTTGGGGAATGGATCTATTTTTGGACCTCTTTCAATTCTGATGGATAAATTCTTAAGACTGTTAGTACCATTAATTCCATCATTTGTTAAAGATTCTATAGACATGCTTAATTTTTTTAGAACAGTGTAATATAAGTGATGATTTAATACTGGCTACACTAGATAAGGAATCACTCTGTATGAATATCCCTCAAGAGGAAGCCTTAACTTGATATACTGCCTTTCTGAGGTTTTTGCAACTACATTCAAAGCGGTTTACATATATTCAGGTACTTATTTTGTACCAGGGGCAATGGAGGGTTAAGTGACTTGCCTAGAGTTACAAGGAACTGCAGAGGGAATCAAACCTGGTTCCCCAGCTTCTCAGGCTTCTGCACTATCCATTAGGCAGCTACTACTTATGCCTGGAATAGACTTCCTAGACCTCTACGTCTAGCTCCATCTCTACCTGTTTTCAAATCTATGCTGAAAACCCACCTTTTCACTGCTGCTTTTAGCTCCTAGCCACAATTGCCCTCCCCTCGTCCCTTCCTCCTTTCTCACCCATTACTTCCCTCACCCGTAACTGTCTTGTCTGTCTGTATTATTTAGATTGTAAGCTCTTTTGAGCAGGGACTGTCTCTTTGTATCAGGTGTTCAGCGCTGCGTGCGTCTGGTAGCGCTATACAAATGCTAATAATAATAATACTCCACATTACTGTGCTCATTCAGTTTCTGAGTGAGAACGGAGGGGGGTGGGGAGAGGGGTGGTATGTACATACATATTACTTCGGTGAGACTTTAAGCAGTTTCTAACATCATTACCAGTATCCAGAGTCCTAATTTGGCAAATGATCTATCATAAAGGGCTTATATAGTTCTGATTTTTGTACTTCATAATCACCACTTAATGTTAGTTACTAAAGACACTAGGTATAAGTGGAATAGGTTTGCCTTGCAGACAGCTGAACCATCTCCGCTTCTGGAATCTACTAAGACCGGCCTATCTCTGAATGCTATCTTCAGACTTTCTTCATATTCCCTACAGTCCTTTCTAATGATATGTCCATTGCCCTTTTTTTTTTTTACGCTCTCTTACCCTTTTCCTATTTCTTCTTCCTCTGTTCCTTCTATCCTATTTCATGAAATTGTAATTGTTTAATAACTGGTCTGGCTATAGCCTTTTCAGTACATTGTAAGCCACTTTGAGTCCGCATACCTGTTGAAAAAAGTGGGATATAAATGTGCAAATAAATAAAATAAAAAATAGATTAACAATAGTTCTGAATTCACTAAAAATGAGTTAATGTTCTAAGCGTATATCGATTGATTTTCTTCTGTCCTTGGCAGAATGTTTTTTGAAACCTTGATTATCAAGAATTTGTACAGCAGCTGAGAGTGATTCAGTGCTGCTAGACGCTAACCACTGCTAGGTCTATGTGCCCATAGGGACCCTAGTAGTGTAAAGTAAATCCCCTGACACAGTCTCTTGGGAGGCGAAACGTGGCCACATTGGGTTATTTTTAACAAAGTTTTATGGTTTCTGAACATTGGCTGAGATCCGTTCTGTTCTTTGATTGCTGTGATCTATGGACCTCTATTGCCTCTCCTTTTCTGGATTGGACTCTGCTTACCTCTGTCTATATCACATACACATTTCCTGGAAAGTAGGCCATGTAAGTTCTGCATGGAGTGACTAGATTTTGGATATAAAGTGCAGTATTGTATTAAATTGTTAATCTTACGTGGTTTGTATTCTGTGCCTATGAAGAATATTTTTCTGACCACTGACGACAATGCTATAAAAATAATTCTGACTTGAAGGTATATTGTCAAGTAAAATGTTAAGCTGGGAGCTATGATGACAGATTTTTAATTTAAAGAGGCATCTCTTGAAGTTGTGGGGGAAAGTTTGGAAAAATGTACTGACAGGTTTAGCTGTGATGACAGATTTTTTTGCATTTTAGGAAACAACTTAAGATTACTTTTTAGAAACTTTTGTTTAATGTTGTTGAGACTAATGATCTCATGTCATTTTGTATGCCATGTCATTCCTAAGGACTATATCTTGATTTCTTGATTTTGTAAACCGTTTAGAACTTGTGGTTTTAGCAGTATAGAAGTGTGATGTAATAATTAAAAAAATAGTTAGGAAGAGGGAACCTTATATGTACAGTAGCTATTTTCCTTTTTTCAAGTTTCCACGGTGTGAAGGAAGTGCTCTAGGCTAATACGAGAGGTAAAGAGAGATGGACGGAAAACTTATCAGCCTTCACTAATCTCTTGTCCTTCTCTTAGAAAAGAAGACATTCGTGCTACAGAAAAAGACAAGGTAAAAAATTGTCTTTCCTATCTGTCTTAAATTTATGTGTTTAATCTACACCAGATTACTGTTAATAGACAGAGATAGTAAGAAAACTTGGAAACATAATGCATCTTGTAAAAGAATCTGGAAGTGTGATAAGTGGAGGTTCTGAATCATCCAGTCAGTTGCTTTTATTAGTTTTGTCAGATCTCCCCCCCCCCCCCTCCACCAGCTTAGGGTGGGCTGATAGAAGTTTATGACCTTCACCTCAGAAACCAACTTAGTCAAAAGCACAATTTTTAAAAAGCTCTCTACTGGGTGACACACAGTGGAGGATATATTTTTCTATTGACAAGTGAGACTGAGGGCCTCTTATCAAGCAGAGCTAGCAGTTCCTGCACAGCAATGCCGACCGAGCCCATTCAAAGTGAATGTCCTTTTGTCAGCATTACCGCAACAGGAGCTGCTAGTGCAGCTTAATAAGAGGCCCCGAGTCAGGCACACAAGTGTATGACATCATCCAATGGTGCTGGGATGTACTTCATTTCTTGATGTAAGTCGCATTGAACTCTTTATGGAAATATTGGCAATTAATAAGAAATAAAGTACTGCTCTCCCAGAACTCAAACTTAGTGTAAAGTTCTGAGCGTGTACAGCATTTTCTGTCTGCAGCATTCTCATCAGTTTTGATTTTTTTTTTTCCTGCTCATCCAAATGGACAAAAGAGAACTCTACAGTAAAAACCTTAAAAATTGTTGTTTCTTTGCTGCTGTTTTTATTGGATTCTCTTTTTTTGTTATTTTCTTTATATATATAAAAAAAAAAGAGGGAGAGAACCCATTATTAATGTTGCCAAAGTTGGGTTTTGAAATATAAGAGAAAAATCCATAATTTTGACACACATTCTAAGTGACTCTTATGCACAGGTCCTGACCACAATCTAAAGGAGTACAAACATTGTGCTCAAACGTTGCCATAGCCATGGAGAGATAGTCTGAATCTCCTTTAGGAGCATTTTGAAGTCATGAAAAAGCGACTTCTTGAAAAGACACGAGGAATTTCTCTGCACAGGAGACTCCTATCTCTGCACATAACCGGTCTTTCAACCTCTCGGTGCAGTGGCCTTAAGGAATCCAGTCACCCAAGGCACCACCAAACAGTCAAGGCAGATCAAATGCCCCCTGAGGTTTCCAAGCTCCTGCACAATTGCTTGTTGAAGTGCCTGCAAAAGCCCAAGGTAAAACTGTTTTTGTCAACCCTAGCCAGAATGCTGACAAGGAACATACCAGCTAAGAGGAGGCACAGATTCACTTTCAGTGCAACACCACCGTGCAGTGTTAGCACCTCTACTATGGAGTCTCCTGATACTACGGAAGACATGTTTAATGCAGACCGACCTACTCTTTGCAATCCCTTGTTCAACTGCCTACATCTTTTTCTCCACTCTTGGTTTACAGTGGCTGTCAAATCTTCATGTTTGATGTCTCCTCCAGTTTCCAGAACTTACCCATTATTTTCTTTAGAAGATGTTTGCTAATTTTGTGAAAAAGGATTTTGAAATAAAAATCTCAGGTCCCTTTACCACCACAGCTTAAAGAGCGCTCTCGCTCTTGAGGGCTTACACCAGTACAGAGAGAGACACTCGTTCAGATCTCATTATCTCACTCTTATCCACTTCTGACATGAGCTTAAACATTGGCTTCCTCTCTCCTCTGCAGACTCACTCCTGTCTAATGTAGAGAGCTTCCTAGATCCCTTTGATCAACCACCCTCGCAGGTAATGAGGAGGGCCACTCTACATTAATTACATCTGACCCTTCACCACCACTGAGAAACGAGTCTCCATATGTGGACATTTCATAACCAGGCTCTCTTAACAAGATGGCTAAAGAAGTTCCTTTCTGGCTTCTGCAGGAAACTGAACCAAGATCTGATGTTTTTGGCCAATTAACTATTCGGGCTGTTCTAAAGACTAGGACAATAATAAATGAGCAGCCATTAACTTGGAAGTAGCCCACTTGTATGCCTGATTCAGTGCTTCTTGTTGATGGAGAAAGCAGTGGTGCTCACCGTTACCAGTTATCTTATGTGGACAGCAGGATTGATAAAGCAAACAATCCCTCCCATCTCCCCAAGGGTTGATTTGCATTGAGCTTTGAAACCAACTGAGGAGCTGAGGAGACTGCGGCACGTGGGAAGGGTCACACTAAATTTTGAGTTGAGGGAGAGCAGTTCCATCCTGGTACCATCAGATGACGTTACCACCCACATGTGCCTTATTAATCCGGCTATCTGCAGGATATGTGAGCAACATTCCTTCTTTTAACATGCTTTCTCAGCCTGACCCCCAACACTCTTCCTCTGTCACCCCTCATACTTGTCAGGTTGCATGCTTTGTACAGTCCACCAGGTCCCTGCTTTTCACGGCTGTGGTTGTAGAGGCTGGGGAACTTTGTAAAGAGCAGTAGGTGGGCACATTGCTGTCTACTACTCTGTGTATCTCCTATTTGAGCACAGAAATGGAATTAGGAGTGGCATTACTGTAGAAAGCTCATTTTTGTTTTTAATCTAAGTGTTAGAGAGGATTATTCAGCAAAACAGAGTAGAGAATATTTTGTACTAAATTTTTATGTAGTATTCACTGATGGCAGTAATCTTTAAATTTGAAACACTTTTCTAACCTTTCTGTATTATACTTTTTCTTTGTTTCTTTTCTCCCTGCTCAGGTTGATTTTCATGCCTTTTTTGTTTTCTGAAAATTGTGACTATGCCCTTTTTACTGTTTTCTTTCTCAGCTCAAGTCATCCTCCATTTCTCTCTCCACAGTCCCGTCTTTTTTTTTTTCTTTGTCTTTCTCCATATACAACCTTTTCTTTTCCTCCCTCCTTCCCCTGCTGCCTTAATCCTTTGCTTCTTGTTCCCATGAGTTATTTATTCCCTTTCTCCCTTTTATCTTTTCATGAGCATAGGGAGCAGTAGCCAGGTTAAAGCAGCTGTATTTGCCATTCTTTTTTGCCCTCCAGTTTCTGTTACTTCCCACTCCATACGTTGATCTATCTTTTAATCTTTCCTCTCTTCCCTCTACTCCCTCTTCAGTTCTCTTCTACTACTGCTACTTATTATTTCTATAGCGCTACAAGGCATACGCAGCGCTGTACACCATACACAAAAGACAGGCCCTGCTCAAAGAGCTTACAGTCTAGATAAGACCTCGCCATCAGTCTTTCAGGTTCTTTCCTATCCTCTCTTTCTCCATGTCAAAATCGGATCCTGTCCTATCCTCCCTTCCATCCAGGTCTGATTGATCCATCTTCCTTTTTTCTCTTTCTTTCAAGATTTACTCTCCTCCTTGCAGCTTCTTTCAAGATCTTTTCTTCTCTCCCCCTCTGGGTACTCTTCTCCCATAAGAAGAATGGGAGCAGGAGATGGTCAGAGCACAATGAATTTGTGCCAGTGGTATGACTGTTGTGGCCTGCAGAAGAAGGAGAGCTTGGAAGGCGCATCTGCACCAGAGCTCTCACCCCTCCCCCTTTGTGTTGATGTAATATTAAGAAGTTTGCATCCTGAAGAGGAGTTGTGAAATGTACACTTTGTAAGCACTGCATTATATTTGTGTGTTGCTGATTAACTTGCCTTACCATTTGAGCATCAGAGGTTTACCTATGGCTGCTTTAAATAGTACTCAGTACTTCAAATGGAGTGGAGGAGTGGCCTAGTGGTTAGGGTGGTGGACTTTGGTCCTGAGGAACTGAGTTCAATTCCCGGCACAGGCAGCTCCTTGTGATTCTGGGCAAGTCACTTAACCCTCCATTGCCCCATGTAAGCCACATTGAGCCTGCCATGAGTGGGAAAGCGCGGGGTGCAAATGTAACAAAAAAAAATAATTATGCACTTAATTGTGTTAACATTTTAGTGCTAGTGATGCCTAGAGTTCTACGAAGATTGTGTAATTCAAATGACTCCTTTGAACCTGTCATTTGTTTTCTTTCTCACAGGTGGAGGTGTACAAAAGTTTTCGACCCGGTGACATTGTTTTGGCCAAAGTGGTATCCTTGTATTTCCCTTCTGGGTTTCTGTGTGCTTGGGTTTGCTTTTAAGTAATAAGAACAGAAACTGTGTGTTCTGTTGTGACTTTAAAGGGTTAATCAGGGTATAGCTTTAGTTTCACCTTTGAAATTGGCAGGAATTATTCAGGTTCCCCCTGGAGTGCCCAGTAGTGTGTTACACAGATTTTTATTAGCGAGTTGGATGACTTCCACAAAGTGCTGTGTGTTATGGATTGAGACAGATGTGAACACGTTGACTAGTTCTTAATCTGCTCAGGCTTAGAATTTAGAAGCAGAGAGAGCAGTAGAAATCCTTCTCGTTTGATGGCCATTTAACTACTTACTGATAAAATGTAGCCAGATCAATTTTCACGGTAGTTGTTGGATTTCTGACAGAGAACCAAGAGCCATAGCCACTTGGTGGTATTTAAAAAAATTGGCCAAATCGGTGTTTCTGGTGTTGTTGATATCCAGATTCCTTCTTCACTGGGAACAAGTGCAGATAAACATTTTGGGATTTATTTAATATTCCTTCTTTGCCCATAGAGAACCTGGCTGGATTCTTCCCTCTCTGACCTAGTATTTAACCATGAATTAGCATGGTTTAGTTTAATGGACCGATGCTGTTTATAGGTCTCTCTCAAAGACTTTTCAGGGCATAATGAGAATGTTTATAGATTGGTGTGAAAACTGAAAAAAGACTGCTGCAGAAAAATCAGAAAAAGCTCTCAGAATATGTTGAAGCCATGGCAGATACCAGAGGTGTTACACTTTCTCTGGGGGTTGATAGAGAGGTAATTCTAATGGAGAGTTTCTCAAATCTTTTAAAGTAGGAGACAAAT
Organism: Microcaecilia unicolor; assembly: GCF_901765095.1. Lineage (NCBI taxonomy): Eukaryota > Metazoa > Chordata > Amphibia > Gymnophiona > Siphonopidae > Microcaecilia > Microcaecilia unicolor. The sequence continues at coordinate 52,105,455 of NC_044035.1, forward strand.
GCTATATTAAAATTAAAACTTCAGTCATGTTTGTTAGCCCCAGGAGGAACAATTGTGAAACAGTGACACCAACTGACTTGATTCAAGGTGTACAGACTAGATTCTGGAGGGAGCCCTAGTCTATGGCCTTCTGACTGAGAATTCTCACTGCAGTCTCTGGGAGAGATGGAAGGAATGGGGTCAAAGCCTGGTTTAGTAACAAACAATCATGGCAGCGTAGCCCCAGAAAAGGGTAGTTCTAGTTGAGCTGGAAATGAAACTGGAGGAAACTACCAACAAATACAAAAAAAAATGGGTTCAATTTTTTTTCCTTTATGCATTGTTAGGTTTCTCTAGGGGATGTGCAGTCCAACTATCTGCTGACCACAGCCGAGAATGAGTTAGGAGTGGTGGTGGCACACAGCGAAGCAGGTAAAAATAACAAATTGTGAAGTACATGCTAGAAGCATTGCATATAAGCACATTTTCCCTTGCTCAATGTGACAAAAACTCAACCTAGTATCAAGCTTGTTGTCCCCTTCCTCCCTCTCTTATACTGGTTCAGGCTCCTCACTACTGCTCTCCTCCTCTTCAAAGCTGTTTTAGTTATATCTCCCTCAAAGGCCACCTCCAACAACCACAATCTGGCTGTGATACTGCACACCAGTTCTGCACTTTCCAGCCTAGGAGAGAGCAACTATTTACTTACTCACATTTCTTACATACCACCTGTAAGCTCTTAGAGCAATGTGAAGTCCAATCCAGCAGGGGAGAGGAAGGAATGGCAGGGAGCAGCAGAGCCTTATACTGGAATGAGACACTAGAGGGGGTGCTAGCTGTGGCAAGAGTGATGGAAGAGGATATTCTGGAGTAAGGGAAGGATTCAGGGCATGGGGAGAGCACTGTGGGTGTAGGACATAGTAAGAGTGACAGGATGAGAGTGGATGGATGCAGGACATGATGCGACTGGCAACACAGTGGAGAGTGGGTGCAGGGCATAGCTGTGTGAGGTGGCTTTTCTATGTAGGAGTTGTAGGGGGGTGGGCTGGCTGAGGTGTCAGGAAGTGTCTGTGTAAGAGCTCTGGAGCTTATGAATGAGTAAGTAGGGTTTGTGTCTGCCAAAGAGTGAGCGATGTGTGGGAGAGTGATGGGGTAGGGTATGTTTCTTCCCCCTTGCACTTGTGATTAGTCTCTGGCTCCCCCTTCCCCCTCACTTCTCCTTTCTGTTCTCCAGCCATTCTGTACTCCTCTTGTCTTTCCTTTCTCACCATATACCATTTCCCCATAGTCGACACGCCTCCTCTTGCATTTTGCCAGGCAGAGCCTGGTTTCCTCATCTACCTCACTCTCTGCTTCCTGTGCCATGCCACTTAGCTTTTTCCTAGCTCTTCCCTTACTTTGGCAGGTGGGGCTGCTTCTGCACATTTCTGCTATTACCTTGGACAGTGGAGTTTGACTCCTCAGCTCCTAGCTCCTGCTGTGTGTGTGTGTGTCTATCTGTATATTCTCAAACAAAAATGCATGTGTACAGACAAATGGATCGATAGAAATTCTCCCCCTCCACAACAGGTGCTTTCACTAGAGTAAGATGTACTTAAAAAAAGTTGAGGAGGCATCAATGTGTTTCCAAAGAGGCAGCATTGTCACACTACAGTTTATTAAATAAGTGTAAATTATGAGGCTTTCTGCATTGGTGCAACTCTTAGGAAGCTTTAATGTGGATGTCTCTTATGTCTTGTCACAAGAACACACAAGGGGCTCATTTTCAAAGCACTTAGCCTTCCAAAGTTCCATAGGTTTCTATGGATCTTTGGAAGGCTAAGTGCTTTGAAAATATGCCTGACAGTATTCTTAGCAATCTAACAAACTATGATGTGAATGTTTCTGCTGCATCTCCTGGGTACTAACTGTTCCTGCACTCATTTGTTTTTTTTTAACTGTCTGCTGATTGTGCATGATATTTTTTCTAATTTTGTGGACAGTTTACTTGTTTATAAGTTAAGTCCTTGCTTGCCTGAGGTGGAATTTGAATTAGTGGCATAGAGATAAGTGGCGCTGTCATAGTTTTTGCCATCTTTATTTGATAAGCTGGCAATCAAAATATCTAAGCCGTTCACAAATCATATGAACAAATGACGGGAGAAGAAAAAGGTAGCTTAGGTTACATAATAGCCACAGGAAATACTAACTTCCAAAACAAGTAGGGCAAGTACATATAGGCTAAAAGACAGGAAGTAGGGAGGGACAAAAGGAGAGATAAGTGCTAATAGAAGGACAGTGCTCAACAGAGTGCCACCGCTGACTCTGTTTAAGCAGGAAGGCTATCTCAAACAATTTTTTTTATTGAGTTTATAAGTAGTATGCAGAAACAAACAGAATTCAAATAGCTACGTACAAATGTTTCTACCCCTTTCTACCTCTTTCCCTCCCCCACCTTACTAAATTCCAAGAGAAACATTAGAGAAATGAGAGGAGAGAAAACTTAGGTGGGGCACTTTGTTTCTTATATCCTCGCACCTACCAACTCCTGCTTAAACTTTTTAAAAGAAGTCTCAGTGCAAATGTACATAGGTAGTTGATTCCACAATGTCAGCACTGCCAGCTCAAGACAAGAGTGGTGTGCATAATCATATTTCACACTGTGATAAGAAGGAATGGACAAAAGGCCAGACTATGATAAACAAAATGGATCCATAATGGGAGTAGTCAACAAGCAAACTATACAAAAATGAAGATATGCTAGTGTGGAAAACCTGATGCACAGTCATTAGAATCTTGCAGGGAATGCAGTAAGACATTGGATACCAATGTCCTTGCTTAAGAAGAGGAGTTATCCTGTCAAATTTCTTTTTTTCCCAAAACAAGTTTCACTACAGTATTTTGAACTAATTGTAGCATATGTGTTTGTATAGCTGAAAGACCAGCATAAAGGGAGTTACAGTAATCCAAGCGAGAGTGCATCAAAGAATGAACCAGAAGCCACAAAGTTCTCAACCCAGTCCTTGGGACATACCCAGCCAGTCAGGTTTTTAGCATATCCACAAAGAATATGCACGAGAGAAATTTGAATGCACTACTTCCATTGTATGCAAATCTGTCTCGTGCATATTTGTTGTGGCTATCATGAAAATCTGACTGGCTAGGTGTGTCTCGAGGACTGGGTTGAGAACCCCTGGATTAGGGAGCTGATGGTCAAAGGTCAGGCTACTATCAGTAGTAGTGGCCAAGTGGTTAGGGTGGTGGACTTTGGTCCTGGGGAACTGAGGATCTGAGTTCGATTCCCGGCACAGGCAGCTCCTTGTGACTCTGGGCAAGTCACGTAACTCTCCATTGCCCCATGTAAGCCGCATTGAGCCTGCCATGAGTGGGAAAGCGCGGGGTACAAATGTAACAAAAAAACACCCAAGACTCTCGGAGAGCCTTTTAAAGGAATAGGGGTACCCAGAAGAGCAGGAACAATTGATGATATGGTATTTATATTCTGCCAACTCCCAAAAAAGGTTCAAAGCAGATTACAAAATATTACAGTACAATACAAAAGAAAAAGAACAGACATTTATCCTAATAGATGTTTCCTAAATAAAATATGTTTTTAACTCCTTTTGAAAGTTCAAATAAGAAGGTACATTTTCAGCGGAGCCAGAAGAGCACACCAAATCTGAATTGCCTGATAAATGATTTCTCCAAAAATCTCTTATACTGTATACCAGAAAAAGTGGGAAAGAAAAGTAACCTAGATGACCCTGCTCACGAAATATTAGGGTGAAGAGGAAATGAGAACAGACCTTTTAATATTTTGGACAAGTACTATCAATTTAACTATCAAGCAAGCTAACTTAAAAGTAATGAGTTCTTGAAAAGGTAACCAACACAGGTTTATTAGAGAGGGTGTTGCCCTATCAAATGTTTTCAGATGAAAAGTCATTTTGGCAGCAACAATTGAAAAGGGTGAATGATTTCCTTCTTGAAAAGAGGGTTGTATAATTTTTAGGCTAATGTAACTTAAGACCATTAGAAAAAAGCCAAGTACTGTTTAACCTTGAGGAAAGGCTAGACATAAAGGAGGGAGAGAGAGTCAATAGTACAAATCAGCTGAATGTCATCTACATAGACAAAAAGGAGAAACCCAACAACTGTACCGGGGTGCAAGGTAAATATTAAAAAGAATTGATGCTAGGACTAACACTAAAAGAGAGGGTAGCAGCAGAGAAAACACCACACTAGTGAACCCAGAAGGAGCGAGAAGATAGATATAATCTTAACCAAGAGAAAACAATACTAATGATCACTTCTGATGGTCACTGTAAGGGGATGGATTGATCAAACAAAACGAAAAGTGCAGAGAAATCAAGGGAAAGAAAGACCTCCCTGCCCTTATCCAAGTTAAGGTGAACATAATCCAGCAGCTCAAGAAGAGAGTGCTCAGTGCTATAGTGTTGCTTGAAACCTGGTTGCCCAGGGTGAAGGACCACCTGTATGGTCACAAACTAGCTGGTCTCTTTTCTAGAATCTTGGAAAGGAAAGGCAAGTTGGAAATAGGATGATGAGTACTACAGGAGAGTCCATCTTTCGGCCTTCCAAGCAGGGAATAATAATGGCTCGTTTCCACTGACAAGAGGACACACCCATATGAATACTGATGATATGAAGGAGTAAAGGAAAGGAAGGACTGGTTTAAAGTAAGACGTAAAAGGCCTGTTGAGGTGGTGGTGGTGGGGTTGTCAGACAAGGATGTAGAGGAGCACAAAGCAGAAACCACCCTTGAAATTTCCAATATTGACAGTAAGTGGAAAGTGTGAAAGCTGTCAAAAGTAGGCAGGGACAACACCACAGGTGAAGATAGGAAAGGGAATTCAATAGGCAGACAAAAAAAATAATGGTTTTGGAGCAGAGAATGAAGGAGATGGATGAGCAGGTAATATTTTCTGCTGATATAAGGTCTGCAGAAAACTTTGACACAGTACACAGAAACTTCTGTGCAAGCCAGTTCGGTAGCGGCAATTTCACTTGAATTTGCTACCAGAAAATAAAAATATCACCACCAGTTTCCAATGGATCTTTGTGTTTATAGAAGGCAAATTCTGAATATCACTGTGATAGTCTGATTGTGATGGAAGTCTGCCTTTCTTAGCTGAAACATTGGTATCTTTCACTGTTTTCCCAAATCTGGAACGGCAGACAATGTGTGAGTATCTCCACAGAGGCTGTGCTGCTGCTGACTGGGAATAGTACATCAGTGGTTTACATTTTTACGATCTCTTGAGTTGCAACTGCAATAACATCTGATACGTCACCATATGTTGACCTAAATCTTGGATCCAGGAAGCTGCTTAATCTTTATAAATTATCAAATAATATATCTTGAGATCTATGCGGTAAACTTTTCTTCAGCTCTTCTTTCAAGTGAGAGAGAACTTTCAAATTTGCTGATTTCTGTATCTTTAGTAACAGAGTCCGTTCAATGTTATCATCAATATCAACTTCCTCTCCTGATTCTTGTATCGATTGGATTAATCAGGTGTTCAACCAGTGGATGAACAACACAGACACAGTAACATACTGTTTTCCAGATGCAATTGTTGTTGCTTCTTCAAAAGCCTGCAAGACTGAGTTTTTGGGCCACATCATAGTCACGTTCTGCAGGTGCAGCTTTGTGATTTTTATTGCTGCTGCTTAAAACTAAACCAATGGGTTGCTGCAATTCAACTGCACTTCGCAGCATAATGCAAGTTCTGTTCCAACATGTTTTCACATCACCAGTTTCTTCACTGTCATTCCCAATGTTTCTTGAGCAGTTTTAAAAACTTTCAGTGAGCATAGTACTGTGATGGAAAGTGCTGACGATATCACGGAATTTATTAACGATAGATTGCTGGATGAGACTGCAGCCCATCTTTCTTTTTTTTGCATTAGTATATTTTTTATTGATGATTCAACACAGCCAACAATAATACACAGAGACACTTGCCTTCCCAATAATCCTTATAACATAAATCTAAACATTTGACAATCTACTCCTTCATCAATGATTTTACATTTTTATTACCCCTCCCATCCCCTTATAACCATCCTCTCCTCCCCGCCATTCATAGCCCCATCTTAGGTGTTTTATTGAAGGATCATATTCAAATGTAACCATTCATCCGCTAATGAATTATATTTCCCCCTACAACGATCTGTCAGTTTTTCCATTGATGACACCACTCTAAGTTTCATTATCCAATTATGTATCGTGGCGCAGCCTATCTTTCACATATAACTGCAGAGTGTGACCAAAGCAGCAATGGTAAGTGGTATAGATTCCTTTTCAAATAAGTTTCCCAACAGCTTTTTTAAATTGATGCAGCATTATCAGTAACATCTGTAAAAACTTGGCCTTCTAACTTCCATTTCTTCACTGCACTTTCCATGTCATCTGCATGTCTCTTTGGCACGTACTGCATATCCAACACAACATTTATATTATGAAAGTCATCATCTATGTCATGTGCCGTAATAGTAATATAAGCCGCCATGATTCTGCTGGTCCAGAGGTCTGTAGTAATGCTTACGTATCTCAGACTTTGAAGCTGTCTCAAAACATAGGTGGCCATCTGGTCATATTTAGCTTTGATCATTCTACCTAAAGGTTGACATGCTGGCACGGCATGTTTTCTGGTCCTGCTTTTACACATAATGAACTGGAGTACAGTGTGCAGTGCACACAGTCACATACAGTATACTGTGTTAGATTGTGAGCCCTCTGGCTCTTGGAGCTCTTCCATATCATCAAGCTGATCAATCCATAGACTGGTGGGTTGTGTCCATCTACCAGCAGGTGGAGATAGAGAGCAAACTTTTGCCTCCCTATATGTGGTCATGTGCTGCCGGAAACTCCTCAGTATGTTCTCTATCTCAGCAGGTGGTGGTCACACACAGCAGCAGCAGCTCTGGCTAGGCCTCCAAGCCTAATTTTTAGGTTTTGTTGAGTGCCTGGGGTTGAGGGCTCTTTTGAGCAAGTGCAAACCTGGTGGTGCCAGGTCCCTCCTTTTCTCCCCCCCTCCCGCTGGCTCCGTTAAAAAAAAAAAAAAAAAAAAAAAAAAAAATTTTAAACGTCTTTAAAGGCGTTTATTTCGACGTTTATTTAAGCGTCTATTGCAGCTACTCACTGGGACACCAGGTCGTTACAACTCGGAGCGGACAGCAGGTAATTTTACCTTTTTATAGCGGGCGGGGGTTCCCCGATTCTTCTCCTCGTGGCACATGGCGTCGGAGGGCGAGGGCGCAAAGGGTCGCTCCCCGGGTCGCTTGAGCGCTTCTAGAGGGGATGCGGGGGTCTTAAAGCCTGATTCGCCCTTGTTGGGTGGCAGTTTCGTGACCGATGAATGTCCCGGTCCTTCCTCCGGCGTGGCGGTTTTTCCCGCCATAAACGCCCATCCCCCGCTCCTCGCCTCCGCCATTTTGGCCGGCCACGCGGCTCGGACGGCTTCTTCTTGGGCCGCCCTTGAGGTTGGAGACATTAATGCCATGAACGCCCTTAATTTGGGCGACGGCACAGAAGCGGCTAAAGTTAAGAGCCGTTCTTCCCGCGCGGCTCCTTCGCGGAGTTTCGCGCCGGACGCCATTTTGGATGCGCAGCAGGCCTCTCCCCCGCTGTTGCGAGCGCCGGTTGAGAGTGCGCCTAGGGCTGTTGCCCAGGCTGCGGAAGTGCACAGTCTGGGGGGTTTCTCCCCCGAGTTTGTTTTGCTGCTGCATCAGGCCTTCCTCATGCACAACGCTGCCCCCGCTCCCTCGTCTGGTAAAGAGGTTGAGGTTCCCAGAGGTAAACGCCCTCGGGTTGATTCCCAGGCCTTGGAGGAATTTGTCTCCTCCGATGTAGATGAGGGCAGCGTGTCTGAGGTCTCCCAACGGTCCTTTGCGGATTCCTTGGAGGAGACGGATCCCCGCTCGGATGGAGCGGATGACCCCTCTGCAGCGCGGCTTTTTCGCCCAGAGGATTTGCCCAACCTGTTGTTACAGGCCATGGACACTTTGAAGATTTCCTCTCCGGAGGACGTCTCTCCCTCAGCCCCTGTTGGCTCTGCCATTATGCTGGGGACGAAGCGCCCGCCTAGAACCTTCCACGTGCATGATGCCATGCACACCTTAATTTCGGCTCAATGGGATGTCCCAGAAGCGAGCCTTAAAGTGGCTAGGGCTATGTCCCGCCTCTATCCTTTGGCTGTGAGTGAACGTGAGGCCTATCTGTGGCCTACCGTGGATTCTTTAATCACTGCGGTGACTAAGAAAACGGCATTGCCGGTGGAAGGTGGCACGGCCCTAAAGGACGCCCAAGACAGGAGATTGGAGGCGGCCTTAAGGTCGTCCTTTGAGGCGGCTGCTTTAAGTTTGCAGGCCTCAGTTTGCGGCTCCTATGTGGCCAGGGCGTGCCTGACTATGGTGCAGCGGGCTTCCCCCTCGGATCATTCCTTGAGGGATGATTGGCCAGCCCTGGAATCGGGCTTAGCCTATGTGGCAGACTTGCTGTATGATGTCTTGAGAGCCTCAGCTAAAGGCATGGCTCAGACAGTCTCTGCGCGGCGGTGGCTTTGGCTGAAACATTGGTCTGCTGACCACGCCTCTAAATCCCGCCTGGCTAGGTTGCCTTTTAAAGGCAAGCTGCTCTTTGGGGTCGAGCTGGACAAAATCGTGACCGATCTCGGCACATCTAAGGGCAAGAAGTTACCAGAGGTCAGGGCTCGGGCTAGTGCTCGTCCCGGTACCTCCAGAGGACGGTTTCAGGAAGCCCGTCGGTACCGCCCGGGCAGGTCGGGTTCTTCTGCCCCCTCTTCCTTTAAGAGGCATTTCTCCCCCAAGCAGCGTTCCTTTCGCAGAGACCGCCGTCCCGGAGGTGCTCCCTCCGGTCCTCCCCCAGGGTCTCGTACCCAATGACGGGGTCTTGGTCCACGCCCCAGTGCAGATTGGAGGACGGCTGTCCTCGTTTCTGGGCGAGTGGACCACAATAACTTCAGACGCTTGGGTGCTGGAAGTCATCAGAGACGGCTACAAGCTAGAGTTCTGCCGACCCTTAAGAGACGGGTTTGTACTCTCTCCCTGCAAGTCTCCGGTCAAAGCTGTGGCAGTGCAGCAGACTTGGACAATCTGATCCGCCTGGGTGCGGTCGTTCCGGTGCCAGAAAGTCAGCTTGGCAAGGGGCGTTACTCCATTTACTTTGTGGTACCAAAGAAAGGAGGTTCTGTCCGGCCTATCCTCGACCTCAAAGGGGTCAATCGGGCCTTGAAAGTGCGGCACTTTCGCATGGAGACTCTCCGCTCTGTTATAGCGGCAGTGAAGGCAGGGGAGTACCTGGCTTCCTTGGACATCAAGGAAGCGTACCTGCATATTCCCATCTGGCCTCCTCATCAACGCTTTCTGCGTTTTGCAGTCCTGGGCCGACACTTCCAGTTCAGAGCCCTCCCGTTCGGGTTGGCTACTGCTCCGCGGACCTTTTCCAAAGTAATGGTGGTCATAGCGGCCTTCCTGCGAAAGGAAGGAGTACAAGTCCATCCTTATCTGGACGACTGGTTGATCCGAGCCCCCTCTTATGCAGAGTGCGGCAAAGCTGTGGACCGGGTAGTTGCTCTTTTGAGCTCCCTGGGATGGATCATCAACTGGGAGAAGAGCCAGCTGCGCCCGACTCAGTCCCTGGAGTATCTGGGAGTTCGATTCGACACCCAAGTGGGCAGAGTGTTCCTGCCAGACAATCGGATTGTCAAACTTCAGGCTCAGGTGGACCAGTTCCTGGTAGCCTCTCCTCTTCGGGCTTGGGACTATGTGCAGCTGTTGGGCTCTATGACGGCCACGATGGAAGTAGTGCCCTGGGCCAGGGCTCATATGAGACCACTACAACACTCTCTGCTGCAGCGCTGGACTCCGATGTCGGAGGATTATGCGGTGCGTCTTCCCTTGGATCCAGCAGTGCGCAAGGCGCTGAGCTGGTGGATGCAGGCAGACAAGTTGTCTGCAGGAATGCCTCTGGTGACCCCAGAGTGGATTGTCGTCACGACGGACGCCTCATTGTCGGGCTGGGGAGCCCACTGCTTGGGAAGGACAGCGCAGGGGCTCTGGTCTCCTGCAGAGGCGAAGTGGTCTATCAACCTCCTGGAACTCAGAGCCATTCGGTTGGCGCTTTTGGAGTTCATCCCGGTACTGGTGCTGAAGCCTGTACGGGTACTGTCGGACAATGCCACGGCTGTGGCCTATGTCAACCGCCAGGGAGGTACCAAGAGCGCCCCTCTAGCCAAGGAGGCTATGAGTCTATGCCAGTGGGCGGAAGCGAACCTGGAACAGCTGTCAGCGGCCCACATTGCCGGAGTCATGAATGTCAAGGCGGACTTTCTCAGTCGCCATACCTTGGAGCCCGGAGAGTGGCAGCTCTCTGCTCAGGCGTTCTTGGACATCACGAAGCGCTGGGGCCAGCCGAGCCTAGATCTGATGGCGTCATCGGCCAATTGCCAAGTGCCGCGCTTCTTCAGCAGAGGACGGGACCCTCGATCCCTGGGAGTAGATGCTCTTCTCCAACAATGGCCGACACAAGAGCTTCTCTATGTGTTCCCACCCTGGCCCATGTTGGGCAGGGTCCTAGACCGGGTGGCAAGACATCCCGGCAGGATAATCCTGGTGGGTCCGGATTGGCCCAGACGTCCCTGGTATGCGGACTTGATCAGGCTCTCAATCGACGATCCGCTGCGGCTGCCAGTGGAGCAGGGCCTGTTACATCAGGGTCCCGTGGTGATGGAGGATCCCTCCCCCTTTGGTCTTACGGCCTGGCTATTGAGCGGCAGCGTCTGAGGAAGAAGGGCTTCTCAGACAAGGTCATCGCCACTATGCTGAGAGCGAGGAAACGCTCTACTTCTACTGCTTACGCCAGGGTTTGGCGTATCTTTGCAGCGTGGTGTGAAGCAGGCTCACTTTCTCCCTTCACTGCTCCAATTTCTTCAGTGTTGGCGTTCCTGCAAGAAGGTCTGGACAAAGGCCTGTCGCTCAGTTCCCTTAAGGTCCAGGTAGCGGCTCTGGCTTGCTTCAGGGGCCGCCTGAAGGGTGCTTCCCTGGCTTCCCAGCCAGATGTGGTGCGCTTTCTCAAGGGAGTTAATCACCTGCGCCCTCCTCTGCACTCAGTGGTGCCTGCGTGGAATCTCAACCTGGTGCTAAGAGCATTGCAGAAGCCGCCGTTTGAACCCTTGTCGAGGGCATCTCTGAAGACCTGACGTTGAAAGCAGTCTTTTTGGTGGCTATCACTTCAGCCAGAAGAGTTTCCGAGCTCCAGGCGCTCTCATGTCGAGAGCCTTTTCTGCAGTTCACTGAGGCAGGAGTGACTATTCGCACAGTGCCTTCCTTTCTGCCCAAGATTGTTTCTCGCTTCCATGTGAATCAGCAGCTCTGTCTCCCTTCCTTTCGTAGGGAGGACTACCCAGAGGAGTACTCTGCTCTTAAATATCTGGATGTGAGACGAGTCATCATCAGATACTTGGAAGTGACCAATGATTTCCGGAAATCGGATCATCTGTTTGTCCTGTTTGCAGGTCCTCGTAGGGGTCTGCAGGCTGCTAAGCCTACAGTGGCAAGATGGGTCAAGGAAGCCATTGCAGCGGCTTATGTGGCCGCAGGGAAGGTGCCGCCTATCCAGCTGAAGGCTCACTCCACAAGAGCTCAGGCGGCCTCGATGGCAGAGGCCGGTTCCGTCTCCTTGGAAGAGATATGCAAGGCGGCAACTTGGGCTTCGGCCCATACATTCTCCAAGCATTACCGCTTGACTGTGGCTGCTCGGGCGGAGGCCCGGTTTGGAGCTTCAGTGTTGCGGTCAGGGATTTCTATGTCCCGCCCTGGGTGAGTACTGCTTCGGTACATCCCACCAGTCTATGGATTGATCAGCTTGATGATATGGAAGGTAAAATTATGTATAATCATACCTGATAATTTTCTTTCCATTAATCATAGCTGATCAATCCATAGCCCCTCCCAGATATCTGTATTGTTTTATTCTGGTTGCATTTCAGGTTCAAGTTTACTCTTCAGTTACTTCAGAAAGACTTCGTGTTCAAGTTTTTTCACTTGGATTCTTCAAGAGTTAAGACGAGTTTGTGTTACAGTGAGCTGCTGCATTCCTCTCCCCTCCGTTTTACGGGGCTGGATTGAGACTTATAATTCTGCCGGCACTCCCTCCCGCTTCGTGCGGCTGTAGGGCAGTTTTGTACCCCTCCCGCTTCGGCGGTGTTCGGGTCAGTCAGCTCCTCCCGCGGTTGCGGTTGCAGGATAAGCCAGATCCCCCCGCATCGGCGGGGTGGTGTCCCCCCCCGCTCCGCGGGGATGAGCTGGACGGATTCCCCTCCCCCACTTGTGTGGGGATGAGCTGGGTTAATTCCCCTCCCCCGTTTCGGCGGTGGTGAGCTGGGCAGAGTGTCCCTTCGTGGGTGTAATTCTCTAAGTGCTGAGTCCTGCGGATGGAGCTTTGATATCGACATACTGAGGAGTTTCCGGCAGCACATGACCACATATAGGGAGGCAAAAGTTTGCTCTCTATCTCCACCTGCTGGTAGATGGACACAACCCACCAGTCTATGGATTGATCAGCTATGATTAATGGAAAGAAAATTATCAGGTATGATTATACATAATTTTACCTTTTCCAGCATGGGGGATCCTAGAGTGCTGCTCAAACAGCTAACCGCATCCTTCCATCCTTCATGGGGGAGGGGGGTGCCGGGGGGGAAGGTGGTGGCAGCAGCACAGCCACTGAGCCCTACTGCAAGGCTTTTTGCATCGGATGTTCAGCTTCCAGCATTAAAGAGAGACAACAGGGGTAGAAGCGGCCACTAGCAGTGCAAATTTATTTATTTATTTATTTATTGCATTTGTATCCCACATTTTCCCACCTCTTTGCGGGCTCAGTGTGGCTTACAATAAGATATGAATAGTAGAAATACATTTGTAACAACTTGAATATGGAATACATTGTGCAGAGTTGTGTGAGACATGCGATTATCATTAGGAATATAACAATGGGACATCAACATGGAAACATTAGGAGGAGACAGTGGGACAATTGATTACGGGATGAGGGATCTGAAGTGGATGTATGTTGCATTGATGAACAGTGAGTATGGACTCTATGTGTTTTGGTTCTTTCCGTAAGTTTGTTCAAACAGGTGCGTCTTCAGTAGTTTTCGGAAGGAAGCTTGTTCGTTAATCATTCTTAGGTTGCGCGGTAGTGTATTCCAGGCCTGCGTGCTCATGTGGGAAAAGGTTGACGCGTGTAGCGTCTTGTATTTCAGGCCCTTGCAAGTGGGGAAGTGGAGGTTGAGGTATGTTCGGGATGACCTTTTAGCGTTTCTGGGTGGTAGGTCTATTAGATCAGACATGTACGCTGGGGCTTCGCCGTAGATGATCTTATGGACTAGTGTGCAAACTTTGAAAATGACGCGTTCCTTAAGTGGAAGCCAATGTAATTTCTCTCGTAGTGGTTTCACCCTTTCGTATCTTGGTTTTCCGAGGATGAGCCTGGCTGCTGTGTTCTGGGCTGTTTGAAGTTTCCTCATTATTTGCTCTTTGTAGCCCGCGTATAGTGAGTTGCAGTAATCCAGGTGGCTGAGGACGAGGGATTGCACTAGGCTGCGGAAGACGAATCTTGGGAAGAATGGTCTTATCCTTTTCAATTTCCACATGCCGTAGAACATCTTCTTGGTTGTATTGTTTGCGTGGGTTTCGAGTGTTAGGTGGCGGTCGATGGTGACTCCAAGGATTTTTAGTGTTTCTGAGACTGGGTTCAGTCTTGACCTGTGTGAGAGGGGTGCTATGGAGGAAGGCGGGAAGGTGACGGCGGTCCACTGCATCTAATCCAAGGCCTGAGGGAGAGAGGCACCGCAGAGGAAGACGGGAAGGTGGCGGCATGGAGGGGGTGGGCCACTGTGATTAAACCTCCTTGATCCAAGACCTGAGGGAGAGAGGCATTGTGGGGGAAGATGGGAAGGTGGTGAATGGGGAGGTAGTTGCCATGGGGAAGGTGATGAAAGCAGAGGAGAGGCGCACACAGATAGTGATAAAAAAAATGAGAATTTGATTTGCCAAAAACAAATCAGCAAATCGATTTGAATAGCGAATCGGACAGCACTACTGGGGATTGCTGTTTTCCAGGACCCACTATAGCACCAGGTATGGGCTGGTGGGGGAGGGGGGCTTGTGATGCATGGGGGAGATGTGATTGGGATAGCATTCAGGTGTTACTCGGGTTGGGGGTGTAGCACTGCAGCCCCTTTAAGATTCAGCCTAGGAGCATCTACCATGCTTTGAGGCCTTATGCTCCCAGGATATTAATACAACCCTAGCTTTTTGTTGGGGTTATTTTTCCAGCTGTAATGCCACTTGCATTATATAAATTATGTAGTAATGGGCTGCTTCATATTCATTTGTATGTTTTGCATCTCATTATTACATAGCCTGCGGTGACTTAGGATCACTGTATTAAGATGATTTAAGTCCTTTTAGTACCTTTTAACATGCGTTAAGGGGAAAATAGCACAACTTAGAACCCTAATGCAGCTTGATAACTTCCCCTCATAAGTATAGGGGCAGAGCTATTCTGTTTTTCTATTGTTTGCAATGGTTCCCATTAGAAGCTCGTATTATATTTCAAAACTTATGTTTGGCCTTGCTATTCATACCATTGGCTCAATCTATTTAACATAAAAATTAGGTGTTCTTCAAGGAAGACGTTGCTTTCTTCCTCACGCTATGTATTTACATTTGATTTTATTGAACTTTGCTCTTTACATTTTTGGATTGAAAAAAAAGAGGATTTTAAATGGTGAGATTTAAATTAAGTCAAAGAAAGTACAACCAAAAGAATGATGTACTAACCTGTCTTTTTTCCTTGAAAACTCGTGCTTCAATAGCTGAAGTGAACCTTTTAAAAGTTAAAATTTTTACTTGATACAGATGTCAGTATTTCTCTTTGCTCTAATACAAACAACTGTATACAGGAAACCTACAGCCAGATGCTGCTACCTCCTTAACTCCATCTTTCATCCTTCACATAACAAAAAAAATCCACTATACACAACGAAGCCATACGATATCACCGTGTTGCAGAGATAAACAACTCAAAATCCTGACTGAGTCCTTCAAAGAAAAGGGCTACAACCCCAACATAATCTCCTAGAATGTAGCCTCGTCCCTTAAAATACCCAGAAAAAAAACTGTTGCAGTACAACGGGAACAGAAGCTACAGAGAGAGTCCCCCTTGTAGTGACATATAGTCCAGAGCTGGGAAAACTGAGAAGAATCCTAAGAGATCTACAACCATTATTCCAGGAGGATAAATTGCTGAAAGAGATGTTCCCAGCCCCACCAGTGCTGGCCTTCCGACAGCCACCTAATTCAAAACACACATTAGGGAAAAGCAAGCTCCCAATACAAGCTCAAAAAGAAGAGCATGGCACATGTCCCTTCAATATACCAAGCTGCAAACTGTGCCAACACATTTCACAAGATCCTATAGCCACTCAGATGAGAAAAACATTCAGCATAAGGGGGTCCTTCACATGCTTATCCTCAAATGTGGTATGTATCATTCAATGCAAAAAGTGTGAAGAAGGGTGCTATATTGGAGAAACAAGCCAGATGCTAAAGACAAGTTTTAGTCCACATGGACATCATAATCATATTAAGCTTGAGGATTCCAGTCAGCATGTCACCTCTGTGGGACAGCACTTTACAAAACTAGAACAGTGCATGAATAATTTTATGGCCAGAATGCTAAAAGATTAAAAAAAAAATTGGTGGAGACCAATGTACTTCCAACCAGGGGAAACAATTTATTAATATTAGTGTGACTTATTGGCTGATATCCCTGTACTGCTATTCGCTGGCTAACAACTTTTCCATTGTCAACTACACTGGAATATCTCTGACTCCTGAGGCAGACGTTTGCTGTGCCGAAACGCAGGACTGCTGCGAGTCCATCAGTCTTCTTGATATTTTGAACTTTTCAACCTTTGTATCTTACACATTTTTAGTATTATCAACACATTTCCCTTGGTTGGAATTACATTGGTCTCCCCCGATTGATTTTCTTTGTTCTTGTGCTTTGGTGGAAGTCATCTTCTTTTTTTTCACTGAGAATACTAAAAGGAAATTTGAAGATTATCCAGGAATGTAAGGCCTTTGAAGTCAGAATGATGAAATATTTTGATGCCCACCAGTCAGGACTTAAAGATCTGGGCTTTCCCACTATAAACCATAAAATTCATCATCCTCTTATCAGCCATCCGTCTCTCCCTTTCACCCACCCAGCTCTCTCTGTTTCTCAAATAACCCACCCCTAGTGGTTAGTGCAGTGGACTTTGATCCTGGGGAACTGAGTTCAATTCCCACTGCAGCTCCTTGTGACTCTGGGCAAGTCACTTAACCCTCCATTGCCCCTGGTACAAAATAAGTACCTGACTATATGTAAACTGCTTTGAATGTAGTTGCAAAAAAACACAGGTAGTATATCAAGTCTCATTTCCCTTTCCCTCTTCCTATGAGAATGCTTTTGGGTTTTACATATATTCTGATATTTGTCAACATTTCCTTATTTCTGATTTGAAGAAAAAGGTTTACCTTCGAAAGCTAATAAAAAATTGTTAGTCTAATAGAAAAGGTATCATCTTATTTTCTTTTTTTATGTTTTATTTCTATTTATCTTTGCTCTATGAATGAGTTATTAGTAAATATATATTCTATCCCACTGTCAGTGGGTGTACCTCAAGGATCTCTTCTAGGACCTCTCCTTTTCTCCATCTATATTTCCTCCCTTGGTGCTTTGATCTCATCACACGGCTTTCAGTATCACCTTTATGCTGATAACTCCCAAATCTACCTCTCCACACTAGTAATCTCGGCAGAAATCCAGTCCAAGGTATCTGCCTGCCTCTCTGACATTGCTACCTGGATGTTTCACCGCCACCTGAAACTCAATATGTTCAAAACTGAACTCCTTATCTTCCCTTCTAAACCAACCTCTCCCCTTCCCCCATTCTCTATTTCTGTCGACAGCACGCTTATTCTTCCTGTCTCGTCTGCTCGCAACCTCGGGGTCATCTTCGACTCCTCCCTCTCCTTCTCGGCCCATATTCAACAGATTGCTAAAACCTGTCGTTTCTTCCTTTATAACATCGCCAGAATTCGCCCTTTCCTTATTGAACACGCTATCAAAACCCTCATCCAAACTCTTATCACCTGTCGCTTAGACTACTGCAACTTGCTTCTCTCAGGTCTTCCACTCAGCCATCTCTCTCCTCTTCAATTTTTTTATTTTATTTTTGTTACATTTGTACCCCTCGTTTTCCCACTCATGGCAGGCTCAATGCGACTTACATGGGACAATGGAGGGTTAAGTGACTTGCCCAGAGTCACAAGGAGCTGCCTGTGCCTGAAGTGGGAATTGAACTCAGTTCCTCAGTTCCCCAGGACCAAAGTCCACCACCCTAACCACTAGGTCACTCCTTCAATCTGTTCAAAACTCTGCCGCACGACTAATATTTCGCCAAAGTCGTTATGCCCATATCACCCCTCTCCTGAAATCACTTCACTGGCTCCCTATCCGTTTCCGTATAAAATTCAAGCTACTCTTGTTGACCTATAAGTGCATTCACTCTGCAGCCCCTCACTACCTCTCCACCCTCATCTCTCCCTACCTACACTCCTTCCCTAAAACTCCGTTCACTGGGCAAATCTTTCCTAATTGCACCCTTCTCCTCCATCGCTAACTCCAGACTCTGCTCCTTCTATCTCGCCGCACCTTATGCCTGGAATAGGCTTCCTGAGCCATTACGTCTAGCTCCATCCCTCGCAGCCTTCAAATCCGGGCTAAAGGCCTACCTGTTTGATGCTGCTTTCGACTCCTGACTTGTAACTTTTATCTTATCCTTATGTGTCCTTCTGTCTGTCCTTCCCTTATCCTTTTTGGTCCTGTCTGTTTGTCCTGATTTAGATTGTAAGCTCTTTTGAGCAGGGACTGTCTTTCTTCTTCATGTTCAATTGTAAAGCGCTGCGTACGACTGGTAGCGCTATATAAGTGATTTATAGTAGTAGTAGTAATAATATTGGAACTGAAGTCAGATACAACCGAGATATCCCCACTGGGCTTCTTGCCATAAAGAGATACTGTGCTTAAATGTGTCAGTGTGGGCTAATTACTGATACAGCCAGCCAAAATTAATTTCCTTTAACTATAGTCATGATTTTGCTTTAATAAAAACTGTATCAATGAATTGAGTTTTGTTAACCTCCAGGTGTGCCGATGGTTCCCATTAGCTGGTGTGAGATGCAGTGCCCACAGACTCACAGCAAGGAATTCAGGAAGGTGGCGCGTGTACAGCCAGAGTTCCTACAAACTTAGAACAGAGATCTGCACTGCTTTTACTCTTACCAACCAGCTTGTCCGTTTTGGATCTCCAACACTGATATGATGGCTACTCAGCCTGCTGCGCATACAGTTAGATTCTTTTCTCCATCAGCACACTGAAAGGAAAGGCCCTTCGAGTCCTTTTTGGTATAGCTCGGTATTTTATTATTTAAATGCTGCCTTCTATGCTTTTCACATTTCTGTTTTATTGCAAAGACTGCCTCATTTATACTCCTTGGTATTTACAGATGCCTAATCCTTAATGTGCTTAAGATTCATGCAGTTTGTTTTCAGCAAGCAGCACTGCTTGTACTTTTGGTCTTAGCTTGTAATTAAATGTAGTATACAGAGGCAGACAGTACGTTCATAAATGTTATATTGTAAATATATACATTTTTACTTCTTTGAATACTTCTTTAATGGTGTCAAAATAAAAATATTTTTCTGAGGGAGGTGTCCCTTGACCAATTTTTTTTCTATATTTTGTATTTTGTTGTCATGTGTGCTATAAGCATTGTAATTTCCTTTTTCAGGGATCTTGGTAATGTAATAAATGACTACAGATAAAGATCAAATTGGCTTTCCAGTCTGCCCAATAGCAGTTTGTCCATCATGGATAGGTAAATGCACACATATCACAGAACCTCATAGTTACCCACATGGGAAAAACATTCTATGTATGCTCTTCCTCAAATGTAGAATGTATTGTTCACTGCAGAAAATGTGAAGAAGGGTGCTGTGTTAGGGAGATACTAAAGACAACAGTCAACTCATAAAGGCACAAAACAAGCCAACGTATCACTTCTGTGGGTGAGCAGTATGTTAACTGCATCAGTGACCTTATAGTCTATACTAAGAGGAAATTAAAAAAAACAACAACAGGAAAATAAGATTTTTGAAGTTAAGATAAGAACATAAGAATAGCCATACTGGGTTAGACCAATGGTCCATCTAGTCCAGTATCCTGCTTTCAGCAGTGGACAATCTAGGTCACAAGTTCCTGACAGCAACCCAAATAGTAGCAACATTCCATGCTACCAATCCCGGGGCAAGCAGTGGCTTCCCCCATGTCCATCTCAATAACAGACTATGGACTTTTTTCTCCAGAAACTTGTCCAAACCTTTTTTTAAACTCAGATACGCTAACTGCTGTCATCCTCCGGCAGCAAGTTCCAGAGTGTGACATCCCGAGTGAGGGTAGGCCTGTGAAATAACACAGCTGGACAAAGGGATATAAATTAAAACAAGTGTGTATTTAATTGAATCCTGAGGTCTGTTACATCACAGGGCCAGGAAACAAAAGATAGAACACTTATGTAGTTCAATACGCAGGCCTCAGGCTGGCAAGGCCTGAACACAGACTGTGGCTGGTAGGGTGGCCCTGTATCAAACACAACCTGTGAGTCTTTATCAGTTCTCCAAGTACTAGGGTCTGATTCCTGCCAGACCTCAGAGCAAGGCTTGTCAGTCTCAAACAAGAAGCAAAAGCGGTGTACCTCAGCCAGGTCACAAGTCCTAACCACAGGTGGCAGTGGTGCACCTTGGATTTCTATGCCTGCTAGTTTAACCTCAGTCAGGTCCTGTCATATACTTCCTGGTTTAGGCTCCACCCCTCCTGGATTGGACTAGTGCTCTTAAGGTGGCTCAGGTTGTCTAAGGAACTGTTCTCAAGGGTGAGGGGCAAAGTTCTGTAAACCCCTTCACACAGAGCTTAACTATTCTTTGAGTGAAAAAATATTTCTTCATGATTGTTATAAAAGTATTTGCATGTAATTTCATGCGTGTCTCCTGGTCTTTGTACATTTTGAAACAGTGAAAAATCATAAGAACCGCCATACTGGGAAAAGACCTAGGGTCCATCAAGCCCAGCATCCTGTCTCCGACAGTGGCCAATCCAGAACCCGGCAAAAACCCAAAAACAAAACAAAAATTTAAATTAATAATGTTCAATGGACTTTTCCTTCAGGAATCTGTCCAAACCCCCTTTAAACTCAGCAATGCCAACTGCTGTCACTACATTTTCCGGCAACGGGTTCCAGAGTCTAACTACGCACTGGAAAAACTTTCTCCTATTTGTTTTAAATCTACCACGTTCTAGCTTCATCTTATGTCCCCTGGTTCTATTATTGTTAGAAACTGTAAACAAACGCTTCACATCTGTCCTCTCCATTCCACTCATTATCTTGTAGACTTCTATCATATCACCCCTCAGCCGCCTCTTCTCCAAGCTGAAGAGCCCTAACCTCTTTAGCCTTTCCTCATATGGGGAGGAGTTCCATCTCCTTTATCATTTTGGTCACTCTTTTAACCTTTTCTAATTCCTTTATATCTTTTTTTGAGATACGGCGACCAGAATTGAATGCAATACTCAAGGTGAGGTCGCACCATGGAGCAATTCAGATGCATTATAATATTCTTGGTCTTATTTTGCATCCCTTTCCTAATAATGCTTAGCATCTTGTTTATTTTTTTGCCCACTAGAAGATTTCAATGTATTGTGTACAATGACACCTATATTTGTTTCTTGAATGCTCACTCCTAAGGTGGATCTTAGCATCAGAAACCTATAGTTCAGATTATTCTTCCCAGTGTGCATAATTTTGCATTTGTCTACATTATTATTTATTTACTGCCTTTTTTTTAAGAAATTCACTCAAGGCAGTGTACAGTAAGATTAAGTCAAACATAAGCAATAGACAATTACAACAGTAAAAATTAAATTTCATCTACCATTTGGATGCTCAGTCTTCCAGCTTCTTAAGGACCTGCAATTTTTCACAATCCGCACATGTTTCAACAACTTTTAATAGTTTTGTGTCATGTGCAAATTTAATTTCCTTACTCGTCATTCTGTTTTCCAGATCATTTCTAAATATGTTAAATAGCACTGGTCCCAGTGCAGATCCCTGTGGCATTCCACTATTCATCCTCTGTTGAGAAAAATGGCCATTTAATCCTACCCTCTGTTTTCTGTCCAATAACCAATTCCTAATCCACAGAAGAACATTGCCTCCTATCCCATGACTTTAATTTTCTCAGGAGTCTTTCATGAGGAACTTTGTCAAACGTTTTCTAAAAATCTAGATACACTACATCAACTGGCTCACCTTTATCCACATGTTTATTTACACCTTCAAAGAAATTAAGCAAATTGGTGAGGCAAGACTTCCCTTGGCTGAACCCATGTTGACTTCTGTCTCCTTAAACCCCATTTATCTATGTGTTCAGTAATTTTATTCTTTATAATAGTTAACGCTATTTTCCCTGGCATTGAAGTCAGGCTTACCAGTCTGTAATTTCCCAGATCACCCCTGGAACCCTTTTAAAAAATCGGCATTACATTGGCCACCCTCCAATCTTCAGGTACTACTGATGATTTTAACAACAGCTTACAGATCACTAACAGCAGATCAGCAATTTCATGTTTGAGTTCTTTCAGTACTTTGACATAAACAAGGAAAGGAGTTTAAAGCTTTGGGTTTCCTGTCCCATTATAAACCATAAAATTATACTGCTTTGTTACATACTAATCACCCATCCATTTCTCCTTTCTCTTCCCCCACATTTTACCTCAAGATTTTAGGGTGGTGGACTCTGGTCCTGGGGAACTGAGGAACTGAGTTCAATTCCCACTTCAGGCACAGCTCCTTGTGACTCTGGGCAAGTCACTTAACCCTCCATTGCCCCAGGTACAAGTAAGTACCTGTATATGTAAGCCTCATTGAGCCTGCCATGAGTGGGAAAACGCGGGGTACAAATGTAACTAAAATAAACTAAAATTAGAATGATTTTGTTTCAATTTTATATTTAGTTATCTTTTATTCATACTGTGCTGACCTAAGTAAGAAGGTTCTGGTCTTGGGAAGCTAGCCAAAAACTGTATTACGTTAATTCAATGAAAAATATCTATTCAAATAACTTTTTTTTAAAGATAAGTAAATTTTGATATGAAATGATTAAAGTATTTTGTGACAAAATAATGCAAAAGTGCTGTGAACAATTAATTGAAGCCAGCGATAGCAGGATTTAAGTTAGAAATGTAATGATGATTTCAGAGAGACACTAGGCTGTGACCTAGTGTAAAACGAGTCACCTCCGAGGCTTCTGTTCACAGTTAAATGTTGTTCACATACCTATTAAAATAGTCTTCTTATGTGTTTAGCGCTGGGTTTTGCTTAATTGTGCTTATAGGTACCTCCGCTACTTGAAATTTGTGGGACTATTTGCAGTACTGAATATTGGCACTTAACCGGCCAAATGCTGACTCCGCCTATGGAGCGCCCTCAAAATAGCTTGTTTTCATTTAGGTGCTAACCACTAATTTTCAGCGGCAATAACCAGTTAAGTGCTGCTGAAAATTATTAGATAGCCCCAAACAAGCGATTTAGTCAGTGTCCATTTCTTGCCTGTTAACCACAATTCTGGTTAATATTCACAATGATTTTTCAGCTGTTACTGCTGTGCTGCGTGGATCATCCAGGAACTTCATTACTGTCCTGTTGCCACTAAAGCTGCTCTGTATTAAAAAAAAAAAAAAACTGCTCTGTATTTATTCCATGTTTGTTCAAATTCCATTATGGTTTTGTAGGAGTAATTTGTCTGTGACAAGTATTTTTAGATTCCCAAGTCTGTACCCCTAGCACTTCATATCATGACCCGTTTTTCAAGGTTTCCATTTAAAAAAATATTTATTTCTTGTGCTGCCTTAATACCTTTCATATATTTAATTCTTTCTATATCCCCTGTTGCTTCTCTCTCCTCTAGAGTACACGTATTTAGGTCATCAAATCCCATGGTATAAGACGGGGTTTTCATTTTTTTTGGTGGGGGGGGGGATATGATTGCACTGTCAGTATCCCACAACATATAGCAATTTATTGGTGAATTCTCAATTTTACATACACTTTGTTTTTACATTCCACCTGCATTTATACGAAGCACAGATTTTGGAAATATAAGTGTTCTACAGACTTGGGCAGAAAGGCCTATTTCTATGTTGGGCCCAGTTACTAGGCCTGACCAGTGGATCAGAAGTTACTACTTAGATGTGTAGGTAACCCTTAATTTCTTACAGCTAAAGAATATACTATCACCCCTGCACTTGACCCAATAATGGTTCAACTGGTGCATGTGGAATTTTCTGTAGCGAAAGCTCTCTAGCAGGAGTGAAGGTGGAGGATATGCTTCCTCAATTTTCTTATCAACTATGTGAATCCAGTTCCTTGTACAGCATGTGTGAAGTGCATGGAGGTATACCAGAAAAGGCTAATCTGATCTTGTAAGTTGATCTGTAGTTGCTTATTTGCTATGCGTGCTAGGTTGTGCATTAACCTTGTTCATGAGAGACCTCAGCAAATAAGAACAGAACATATGGACTTGGGATCAAGATGGCGGCGCTAACTGTCGTGCGAGCGCTGAGTTCCTGAGTCCAAAGAGAGTTGCGGTACCAACAGAAGCTCTTACTCCGTCTCTTTTTAATCGAGATGGGGAAGAGAAAGGGGAAAACTCAGGTTCCTACCTCCAAAGCCTCGACGTCAACCCCAGTCTCGTGGCAGGCACCTCTTGAGAGCTTCGGAATCAGCACTCTGGGTGCTCGGATTTGTACTTCGGCGGGCTCGACCCCGCAGGGGCCTGAGCGCAGCGCTGAGGGAGCGACGAGTCCTCCTGATTTCACCCCTCCTCCACAGCCCGGAAGTAAGTTGACGCTGACGATACCACAGCAGCTCGAGTGTGTGTCTCCTGTGGATGGAGGATCTCTCAGCGTTACTATCCCGGTGAACGGAGCAACTATGCAGGGTCAGTTTCAGGCCGCTGCACCTATTCCCCGAGGACTACCTCCTGGAGAGAGTGGAGATTTGATAAGACCAATTCGGGTGACAATGGAAGTATTATGGGACGCAATCCAGCAGGTGAACAAAACGTTACTACAGATGAATGTTTCTATGACTGGCGAAATTAAGGAATTAAAGCAGATTTCTCAAAATTTGTCCACAGAAGTTCAGGAACACAAGCAAAAACTTGGGGGTATTGAAGAAGTTAAACAATTGAAGGACTTAACAGTGACTATGATAAAAGATAAAGAAATTCAAGAGAGAAAGATAGAATACTTGGAGAATAACGGAAGGAGGAATAATCTCAGGTTCTTGAGGTTTCCTAAATCTCCCTTAATCCCAGCTACTGATATCCTAAAAAAATACTTTAATGAGATATTGGGGATACCTATGGAGGCTTGTCCTCCTATTACGAGGACTCAATACATTTCAGGAACTGAGAAAGGGGAAAATCAACCACAGAATCCTCCTGATTTAAACCTTACTGAGTTTCTGGAAACCTCTCTGGAGATAGTCACAGAGAGAACTACGCTGATCGTCTCCTTCGCTCTTGAACTGGATAGAAATAACATTTTAAGACTTTACTTTCGTCATTTAAATGATGTATTTTTGGGGGGAAAAATTCAAATTTTTCCAGATTTGGCAAGAAGCACTCAAAAAAGGAGGAAGGAATTTCTATCCTATAAAACTAGAGTGATTAATTTGGGTGCAACTTTCCTGCTAAAGTTTCCCTGTAAATGCTTCATAACGTACGAAGCAAACAATTATATATTCTTTTCCCCTTTAAAATGATTACAATTCATATCATCTAAGGAAACAGTTAGATCACCTGTTGTTTTGCCTCCCTAATATAAGCGCTGTTAAAGTTGGCTGTAGATATTCGAACTGCCCCCTCCGTTAATTATTAATTTTTTTTCTTTGTTGATTGAAATATTTCCTAGTATCTTGATCCCATTATTGGGGACAAATGTAAATTTAGTGTGTTATACTTTAACCATCTGGTTGTAAGTATTGGTTTTTTCTTTTTTGCCTTTAAAGTCAATTCTGTTATTTCTAAGTCTATGTATATGGATGTATGACTTTATCATTAATAAAAAAAAAAAAAAAGAAGAACAGAACATATGGGTCTGGTAAAGTTTACCAATGGTAAATAACCATCCAACCAGTGCATCAATTGAACAGATTTTATGAAGTGTTAAGTGCAATCAAGTTTCCCCGGCTGTTAACATACTGTGACTGTGTATGTTGGAGTGATCTGTGTTCTAACAAAGAGCACACACCGTGTATATGATTTATTAACATGGGAGTGAAAATATCCAAAGTCTACCATGGCAGCCTACATGCCCTAAAGGAAGACAGCGAGGTATGCAAGTTATTCATCCATGCTGTCTAGGCACAAAATATCAGAAAAATGTTGGGGGGGGGGGGGGGGGCAAAGAAATCAGAGCTGATTGAGCTAATTAGCTAACTGCAGATAAGTTGTTAAACACGACCATGATCCTTACTGTATAGCAAGACGCCTGTTTTGCAGGCTGACTACAAATATAGGGGTGCCAGATTATTCGACTGATACACTCACTTTATATACATTTGTCTTTTGTATTATACAATTTTTTAAAACTTCATAAATCTAATAAAATTTAATTTTGTGTGACCTACTGCCTTGTGAAGCTGAACCTAGGACCAAACACTGAATCCCTTCTTCACTTACGTGCCTGTGAAAGAAGTGGTGTGGATTCTGATAGGAATAAGAGGAATGAATTGACAGTAATAGGAAATTAGTACTACTGTTGATTACTATTCTGCTATGTCTCTTACAGTCTACTCCTCTTCCATTAGGGCTTCAGACTTCTGCTGTCATCAAAACAAAGAATCAATGAGACACCATACAGGATTGGCTATAATATTTTGTGGTTGTGATAACTAGGAGGGGGAAGGAGAAAGAAGTGCCAGAAAGAGTCATCCCAAACTTTGTGGAGGCCACTGTTCCAGCTTGGTCCCTGAGTGAGCGCTTGAAGTTGTGCCAAAATGCTTGGAATAGCCTCCATAAACATAGATGCTGTGCTCTCTTGCTAGATGCAAATCTAGCCTGATACCACACTATTTTGAGGCTGCTTTTAAAACATAAAACTTTTCATCCTAAACAGGGCCTCCTCTCCTCGCCTGAGCTGCTCCCTTAAAAGGGCTCTATAAAACCTCACTCTTTAGGAGTGGCCCCACTGTTTTATTTTTAAAGCCTTGTGGCTGTTTCACATCAGATTGTAAGTTTCAAGAAGCAGGGATTGTCAATGACATAAGAAGAGTTATATGAATGATTATATTAATACCTAGTGCATTTTTTTCTAGCAAAAAAGGTGCTAGTACTCAAATACTGGGCTAGCCTTCAGGGATGGGTTGATTACTGAAGGACCTACCCTACAATTGTCAGGTCCCCTGCACCCAGCTACAGAATCTATGAAAAGGCAGCATTCATATGCAAAGCCTGAATTCTTTCCTTAATACTTGGGGACAGTGGGTCAATTTTAGCAGGCAATGGAAAAGGTGTGGGTACTTGATACCCCCTGAAAAAGCCCTGACAATACCAATCCATCTATCAATATACATGTACTCCTTTTTCAAGGACACACGTGGACACAATTTATTTATGTATTTAGTAGGATTTATTTACCGCCTTTTTGAAGGAATTCACTCGGCAGTGTATAGCAAGAATAAGTCAAATATAAGCAATAGAGAATTACAAGCAGTAAAAATATTGAAACAACAATACAAAGTATGGCATAGTATGCTACATTACAATATCAACACAATACTAAATAAAACATTTTAATAACATTGGGTGTAAGCAAAGATGGAACATATAGATAAGAAAGAGTAACAGGAGTAAGAAAATAAGGGGCAAGCTTAAAGAAAGTTGCTTGAACATTATCTTAGCTAGGGTAGGAGTGGATAAACATGTCCTACTATAGAATGTGCAGCCCAGTGGCGTAGCAAGGGCGGTGGAGGCGGTCCGCCCCGGGTGCACGCCGCTGGGGGGGTGTCGGCTCCGCTGGTTCCCTGCTCCCTCTGCCCTGGAACAGGTTACTTCCTGTTCCGGAGCAGAGGGAGCAGGGACCCAGTGGAACTGACACCCCCCCCCAGCGGCATGCACACAGCAGGCAAGAATGCACTCGGGGGGGGGGGGGGGTTGATGCGCTGAGGGGGTGTCATGCTGCACCCGGGATGGGGGGGGGGGGGGGTTGCGCAGCAGCGAACCGCCCCAGGTGGCAGCCGCCCTCACTACGCCACTGGTGCAGTCGGTTGACTTTCCTCTGCCGGGTGGAAGGTTGTAATATTGCTGAGTGGGAGGACAGAACAGGAGCAGTTGGAAGAGAGGACATCTAAACAGGATGCTATTGGGAAGAGGGAAGGTGGAAAGAGAAGGTGTGGTACAACCTGTGCCACCCTGGAAAGAAGAAGGGAGCAGTTTAGGAAATGTATTATGTACCATTCAATGATTCACCTTTCTCCCCTAAAAGAAATTTAGTGCAGTTGCTCTGTCTACTTTAAAGCCTAATGATTAGTGCAATGTGTTGAGAATCTGGGCAAGAGGATTTGATTCCCACTGTAGCACCTTCTGACCCTGGGCAAGATACTTCTCTATTGCCTCACTCAGGTACAAAACTTAGACTGTGCGCCCACTAGGGACAGAGAAAGTACCTACAGGTGATACCCCCAATTTTCAGGGATTGACCCTGCTTCTGGGAACTAGTGTTTCCCAGGCACTGAGGATACAGTCTCCGGGAACAGGACCTTTCTTCTTCTTCATCTCTTCTGCAACTTATCTGTACCGGTTTACGTTAGCCTGGCAATTCTACTGCACTCCATGATCCTGAGTCCTCACTTTTCCAAAGCTTTCCCTGCTTTCCTCTATCAATACATGTCACTGTCCCTCCTATAGAGCCTCCAAGTTAGTTCCAGGAGGAAGATTTTTGACCAGTCCTGGATTTCTGCAGTGCCATCCTCATCCTTCTTGTGGAACCTGCAGCACTGAGGTCAGTGGGTAGAAGCAAGGATTAGAAATCTTACTCTGGGATGTAAGTTTAAAATTAGAATTGGAAAAAGAACTCTTCCTAGGTAACTGGCACCTCTGCACCCGTTTTGTTTTGGTTTTGGGTATGTTGTTTTTATACTGATGTTAATGGCGCTCCTCTTAAAAGTGTCCCCTCCCCCAGTCCTCTTTAGCTGGGAACTAACTTTCTTATTCCTGGTTGCCGTACGGTTTGGGTATGCAGAGGCACTAGCTGAGGCCCTCCTGCTGTGCTGCGGGCGGCCAGGAGCAGCAGAGAACAGGAAAAAGAAAGAAAGGCTGTGATGAGGTTTGCTTTAATCCTGTCTCCTGAAATAAGCAGCATGCCAGCACTATCCATCTATGCTGAGGTAAGGGGGGAAGCATGTTACTCCTTCACATGTTGTTTAATGAGACCATCATCCTCTAGTTTTCGCCACAAGATCCAGTATTTTTAAAAAAATGAAAAGTTTTATATCAACTAATGCTGTAATCCACTAGTCTACAAAAGTGCATGTGTATGTCTATACTCGTTCCTCTAATTTGAAAAGGATAAGAGCGGGTCATAATTCAAGCTAAACAGAAGGCAAGTTTGTTCTAAGGGTTCATTTGTAATTTCACAATAGTTTTTAAACCATCAAATAAGCAAACAGAAGCCAGCATACTGGTGTTTTTAACAAGTACTTTTTGTTTAGATCAAAGAAAATCTTTACCAACTGGAAGCAACAGAAATCATATCTGTACTGTGATTTCATTCCTGACTAATAAGTAACCATTCTATTCAGAATCTTAACAAGTCAGAGCGAATTGTGCCTTTAGATCTTAAATATTAGTTGTGCTGTTTTGGAAGAGGGCATGTGAAAGCCAACTGTTCATCTTTCTGACTGGATATGTTTCTGCTTAAGAGAGTGGCTGTACTTTACATTTTAATAAGTGATTATCTGAACTTGATGCTTTTTCCTCTGATCATAGGCAGCTTCTCAGTCCTAGACTCAGAAACATGTGTAACCCTGGTCTCACCACACACATAGTCTAGGTACCAACTAGCTTGTCGCAGACCAGGGCCACAAAGAAGGCACCAGTTTTTCTCACTTTCTTGTTTTCCTGTAAAATGTATTGTAAAGGTTTGACTTCCAAATTGAGATGCTAGCTGATCAAGATTCCTTTGTCATAAGTATGGTTATATTAAGTAACTAGGTCTTGCAGCTGAATCTTTTATTTAGTTTTCTTTGTTAGTACTAAATCCATCTTCTCACGTTTTCCAGGATCTCCATACCTTTATTGGGTGCTTTCATTCATTTTTGATTCTGAAATGTATCACCTATTTCTGGACTCTTTTTTTTTTTCTTTGTGTTTGCAATAGTTGCTAAAATAAAAAGAAAAATCTTGTTTTAACTCATTTTGTACTAGGTGGGTATATTTTGATCAATGTTTTAGCATAATCCTTTAACTAAACTTGGTTTTCCAACTCTGTGTCTCACTAGGGAGAGAAAGTCAGGCTAAACTGGTGCACAGATGTTATCTACTTGAGAAAGGTCCAGACAAGAGAAGTATAAAAGACATTCCTGATGTACTCTTGAATAAATAGGTAACACATGTCAGTCATTTCAAAGGTAGGTCTTCTGGTTTTGTGCTATAGGTAAAGTAGTGTGTATTTCAAATTTTGTTGTTTTCTCTAAGGGCCCTGTTTACTAAAGTGTGCTAACGTTTTTAGCACATTCTAAAAATTGTGCATGCTAACTGTGTAGACTCCCATAGGAATATTATGGGTGTCTACACAGTTAGCGCATGCTAATGCTTAGTGTGCACTAAAAACGCTAACGTGCCTCTAACGCAGCTTAGTAAATAGGGCCCTAGGTATTTGTTACCTTTTCATATATGTATCCATGCTGAATTGCAAATGTGATACATTATTTTTTGGTCTAGTGTGATTAACTGCAGAAGTAACAAAATAGAGCATAAGACAATATGATTATGAATATATATCAATTAAATATAAATCAAAATATTATAAATATTATTAATATGATAACATCCAGTAATGGTTTAATTTAAAACAGGGTTTTTTGGGGTGCGACAGCGCACATAGTAGCCTTAATGATCTTGATGGACGTCCAGACATTGCAGGATAGATGTGGCTGCACTGAATATATCCTTTTAGTTATAGGGTCACAGGATAATCAGAGTGACCACAACGCTGTATGTGTTGTTGCCGTGACACCTAAGTCAATGTTAGAAGGTGGAAAAGGGGGGGAGGGGGGCTTGGGAAGGGATAAGGTAGGATGAGTATGATAAAATGTTGATGATAAGACCACTATTTGTAACTACTTGAAAGGTTTGACTTTGAAATTTGTTATTTTGGGTGTTTGGTGATATTGTATTTTGTCAGTTCATCAATAAAAATGTTGAAACATAAAACAGGGTTTTTATAGCTTGCTACTTTTGACCTAATGGTCATATAGAATAGGCACCGATATATAATTTTTTCCTATAAAAACAGTCCACTAATTGCATACACAAATTAGTTTTCCAGGAGCGCATCCTCGAAGGATACTATTGAAAGAGGACATTTAGGGATTCTCAATAGAGAGGTTTCAATAATGGTGAAAGATAGCCAAGAGTGTTTAATGGGAGAATAAAGGATGCAAATTATCCCTATCAACTTCAAAGCAGCTTGTAGATGCTAGGAAAAAAACCACAATTTGAAGTGTGTATATACAAATGCTAGAAGCCTAAAAAATAAGATGAGATTTGGAGTATATAGCACTAAATGAAGAGGTAGATAATATAGATGTCTAGTAGATCTGGTGGAAGGAGGACAATCAATGGGACACTGTGTTATCGGGGTACTAATTATATTGCATGATAAGGAGGGAATTGAGCCAAACAAAAAAAATATTCTACATGAAACAGCAGCGTGGAGTCCTTGTGAAGAGAAACAGTATACTGGTAGGGCTGTACTACCGTCTGCTGGACAGAATGAACAGACGGATGAACAGATGTTTACAGAAATTAGGAAAGCTGGCAGATTGGGCAACATTATAATAATGAGTGATTTCAATTCCTCAATATTGACTGGATAAATGCTACATCAGGAGCGCTAGGGAGGTAAAATTCTTAGATGTAATAAGTGACTACCTCTTGGAGCAACTGATACGAGAAATAATGGTGTTGGTTCTGCCGGGAAACAGTGATCATAACATGATGAAATTTGAGCTATCTGGAGTGAAGTCACTGAAGAAATCTACTGTAGCAGTATTCAGTTTTTGAAAGGGTAATATTGTTTTATTGAATTTTAATTTCCGATATGAATATATATTTTTAGAGACTCCTGAGGAAGGCCCCTGTGGGCCGAAACACGACGTATCGAGTCCTGGATGTTTAATAAAGGTGCAAGTTTGTACATTGTCTGCTGCCCCATCCTTTTTTCATTGCCCTTGTTGTGACTGACTTGTCTGTGTGCCAACAAGGGTTCCTGTTCTTCTGTTTTCTGGTTGTACTTAGATTTCAGCAAAACCTTTGACGGTTCCACACAGGTGACTCATAAACTGAGTACCCTTGGTATGGGACCTAGAGTAACTGACTGGGTTAAATATTTGTTGAATGGAAAGAGACAGAGGGTGGTGGTAAATGGATCTTGCTCTGAAGGTAGGGATGTTATCAGTGGAGTACTGTAGGGATCGGTCCTAGGGCCGGCTCTTTTTAACATCTTTGTGATTGATATTGTGGAAGGGCTGTCTGGTAAGGTTTGTCTCTTTGCAGATGGTAACAAACTCTGCAACAGAGTGTACACCCTGGAAGGTGTGGATGACATGAGGAAGGACCTAATGAAGCTTCAAGAATCTACTATAATAAAACTCACCCTCAACGTTCTGAGGACACTGACGTCAGTGAAGCAAAGCCACTGACTTCAGTTCCTTCAGGTTCGAAGGTTCGTGGTGGTGAAGCCACCGGGCCCCGCCCTCTCAAATGTCATGACATCGAGGGCGGAGCAAACGTTGAGGGTGAGTTTTATTGCTGTACCTGTGCTCCGCCCTCACGTCAAAACGCGATGACGTTGAGGGCGGCCCAGGAAAATCGCCACCCACACAGAGCTACAACGCTAGCAACAGCGGCAGCGCACAAACCAGCTACAACCGCGATGAGCCACGGGACGGCCAAGGAAAATCGCCACTGTTCTCCGTATGTGAGTCCCCCCCCCCCCCCCCCCCCCCCCAAATAAAAAGGCTAGCGCCCATTTCATTGCTCTGAGAAACGGGCCTTCTTTCCTAGTGGTCCAATATTTGGCAACTAAGATTTAATGCTAAAAAATACAGGGTCATGCACTTGGGTCACAAGAATCCGAGGGAACGGTACAATATAGGGGGTGAAGTACTGCTGTGTACAAAGGAAGAGCGGGATTTGAGGGTGATTGTGTCTGATAACCTTAAAGTTTTCAAACAGGTAGAAAAAGTGACGGTCATAGCCAGAAGGATGCTTGGGTGCATAAGGAGAAGGATGACCAGCAGGAACAAAGGTGATAGTGCCCTTGTATAAGTCTCTGGTGAGGCCCCATTTAGAGTACTGTGTGCAATTCTGGAGACCACACCTATAGAAGGATATAAACAGGATGGAGTTGGTCCAGAGGGCGGCTACAAAATTGGAAGGCGGTCTTGGACATAAAACATATAGGGACAGGCTTTTGAACCTCTTTTCACTACATTTATTGTTTGGCCTTTTCATCAGATCAGTGCCAAATGAAATAGGAGTGAAGTTTGCTTCAGTATATACTCCTGCAGAATTTAGACGGCTTCCTCGGTCACCAGGGTCCTCGCACTTGTTTCGCTCACTTCCAAATTCATCCTCTGTCATCTCATCTTGCTCCACCCCTCCACAGTTTCTTTTGCAATGGCCCTGGAACAGCTGATGTCTTCCTGGAATGCATGACTCTCAGTAAGCCTGAACTGTGTGGTGCTCGTATTCTAGTGTTGGTATTGCAAAACTGAGACCAGACAACCAGCAGTGGAGTGCAGTGTAGGAATTATGTAATCTAAAAACAGTTTCAGGTGTGGGAAGACATCCGTGATGCAGGCAGATGGTGAAATGTGGTCCTGTCAGGTTTTATGGCTTTTATAATTCCGTAAACGTTTGGCTATACTGCTTCTTCTTTCTGTAGTCAGGTTTTCCTACACTTGACATAGTTTTTGGGTCACCCTTGGTGTTTTGACTTGCATCTTTGAAGTTGTCAGGATTATGTAATCTACATTATTTGAAAAATCAAATGTCAGATTGTCTCAAGTGCAAATTAGACGACAAATGTTTTGTTGAGAAGGTTAATAATAGGTTGTACTCTGTTTGCACGAAATGTAAATGGAGGAGTGGAGGAGTAGCCTAATGGTGAGAGCATCAGGCTGAGAATGAGAGAAACCTGGTTCAAAACCCACTGCTGCTGCTTATACTTGGGATCTTGTGCAAGTCATTTAACTTTCCAGTGCTTCAAGTACAAACTTAGATTGTGCCCTCCAGGGACAGGGAAATACCTGAATATAACTCGCCTTGAGTTGCTACTGAAAAAATGAGAGAGAAATCTAAAAACAAACAACCCCCCCAAAAAAAACAAAACACTAATTAGTTATACATTCCAAATCATACATCAACAGATTATTCAGTTTATACTGTTTATTGCTATTTCCTTCTTTTTTTTTATTGTAAACCTCTCAGATATTGAATTCAGTGAGCATTATTATAAAAAAATTTAAACATAAGTACTAGAAAAATATGACCCTCCTGATATTCAGCCCATGGCAGTCAGCATTTTTAAAACCAGCCGCCATGGTTTTTGAGTTTGGATATTCAGCAACGGGCTATACCCAGATACCAGCATTGAAAATCAAGGTATAAAGTAGTCACTGGCACTTATGTGGGTTCTGGCAGTATTCAGACTGGTACCCGGATAAAATTAGGATAATTATCCAGTTAGTGGGCTGAATACTGCTGCGACCTAGGTAACTCCTGCCTCTGCCTTAGCTCCGCCCTTGGACTGCCCAGGCACCGTTGGAATAATGCTGCTGAAAATCCATGGCCAGACCGATGAACCACTCCCACTTAGATATGTGCCTCTGAATATCGAACCCATAAGTTCTTTGCTCAGTCAGTGTCTACAGGTACACGCATATCAAATTAATAAGACCAGTCCAGATGAATGGGTTATGAGCAGAACCCAGCGTATGTGAGAACCCTGCTAAAACAAACAAATGATTATGAGAATTATCCACCTTCAGCAGATGGAGACAAACTGCTTGGTGCAGCCAAGACATATTATTTAGTATTTTCTGTTCTCCGCAGATATTCAGGTTTGTGGATTAGTGCAGCAGTGAAGAAACTGCTTGTGTTAGAGAGGCCCTTATGGGTTTGCTTTCACAGTGGAACCAAGTCTGGGGCCACGGATGAAGAAAAGTAGGAATGCAACATGGCTTGTCATCTTTCCCTAGAAAACTGGAGCTTGATTACTTCTGCAGCATTGAAATCCCTTCTGAGTGTGTAAGGAACTTGGGAGCTTTGGCGGCAACCGGGTTTGATTCCCACTGTGGTTTCTTGTGACCCCGAGCAAGTCACTTAATCTCCATTGACCCAGGTACAAAAACTTAGATTGCGAGTCCACTAGGGACAGAAAAAGTACTTGCATTTAATATATGTAAACCACTTTGGTTGTACTATAGAAAGGCGGTATATCAAATTCATTACCCTTTACCTTTTGACCCTCAAGAATACTAGTCAACCCAATTGGCCAAGGCAAAAGCAGAAATTGGATGCCAATGCCTAGAGGGCTGGCATGCAGACTTCTTGCTAGGCTTTGTGACTATGGTTATAGGCTTGGTCACAACCATTTTGGAATGGCAGGTTCAGTCCACCAAGAGGCCTTGCAGATCATTTTGAAGGAAAAGTTATCCTTGACCACTTTCATCTTCTTCCTAGAATGGGTTCTATGTAATTTCAATTAGTTGATCTCACTTCTGGCTGTGGAAGGAACAAGTATTGCAATGAAGGAAGATCTTCATTGACCCAAAGGTCAGACAGGCTTTTCCTAGTTCTGGTACCCTAGAACGGACAAAGTCTAAGACCTCCATATCTAGGGTAGTTAGTGGTTTGGCCTGCATCATCAAAGGTTGGCAAGCAACGGGAAAAGATTGAGCAAACATAATGGTGCCTCAGATGTCTAGAAAGGCATCATAAATACACAATCCACAGAGGAAACAGGGCAAAACTACCATACAATCAAACAAATTCAAATATAGTGCAAAAAATGGAACAGATGAAAAAAAGACAGGAAGTATAGCCTCAAAACTAAACGTCCCCTCCGAGACAGGGTCTCAACAATAGGGACTACAGCAGATAGTATCACAGGCAAACTGTCACTACCAAACACCATAATACAGGTGCAGAAAAAAGCCAAACGGCAAAAAAAAGCTCCACCACAAAAGTGTGAATGATCACAGTATGTCAAACAAAAAAAAAAGTCACTACAAGCCAGTATGTATGCTGAAGCCAATGGTACCAGGAGGAGTATTCTGAAACACAACCCCCCCCCCCCCCCCACCCCCACATAATATGCAAAAAATAAACTCAACTCTGAAGTCTTCAGTGCGTGCATGCAGTCCAGCCGGTACCGGATGAAATAAGGGACCCCTCGTTTTGCCGAAGCTGCGTCATGGGTAGACTGCAACAGATTCATCCATTGTTGCTGGCATCAAGGAGCTTTTCCAATTGCATATGTTTCAACTCTGTCCCTGGACCACCTACAGACTAGCCAGTTTTAGCTTAGGCACTAATTGCTAATATTCAACAGCACTATCTGGTTAAGTGCTGCTGAATATTTGAGGTTAGCCCTGGAGAAGTGATTTAAATGGGCAGGAGCCTCTCCTGTCTGTTTAAATCACGTTGAATATTGGACGGTTTATGCCAGGTTATGTTAAGGTATTGTTTCCATCTCAACAAGTGTGGGGTGACATGGGTTGGTTTTGTACATATAGAGGCATATTTTCAAAGCACTTAGCCTTCCAAAGTTCCATAGAAACCTATGAAACTTTGGAAGGCTAAGTGCTTTGAAAATACAGTTTGCCTCATAGTAACATATAGTAGATGACGGCAAAAAAAGACCTGCACGATCCATCCAGTCTGCCCAACAAGATAAACTCATATGTGCTACTTTTTTGTGTATACCTTACCTTGATTTGTTTCTGCCATTTTCAGGGCACAGACCGTGAAAGTCTGCCCAGCACTAGCCCCGCCTCCCAACCACCAGCCCCGCCTCCCACCACTGGCTCTGCCACCCAATCTCGGTTAAGCTTCTGAGGATCCATTCCTTCTTAACAGGATTCCTTTATGTTTATCCCACGCATGTTTGAATTCCGTTACCGTTTTCATCTCCACCACCTCCCGCAAGAGGACATTCCAAGTATCCACCACTCTCTCCGTGAAAAAATACTTCCTGACATTTTTCTTGAGTCTGCCCCCCTTCAATCTCATTTCATGTCCTCTAGTTCTACCACCTTCCCATCTCCAGAAAAGGTTCGTTTGCGGATTAATACCTTTCAAATATTTGAACGTCTGTATCATATCACCCCTGTTTCTCCTTTCCTCCAGGGTATACATGTTCAGGTCCGCAAGTCTCTCCTCATATGTCTTGTAACGCAAATCCCATACCATTCTTGTAGCTTTTCTTTGCACTGCTTCAATTCTTTTTACATCCTTAGCAAGATACGGCTTCCAAAACTAACACAATACTCCAGGTGGGGCCTCATCAACGACTTATATAGGGGCATTAAAACCTCTTTTCTTCTGCTGGTCACACCTCTCTCTATACAGCCTAGCAACCTTCTAGCTACGGCCACCGCCTTGTCACACTGTTTCGTCGCCTTCAGATCCTCAGATACTTTCACCCAAAGATCCCTCTCCCCGTCCATTCATATCAGACTCTCACCACCTAACACATATGTCTCCCGTGGATTTCTACTCCCTAAGTGCATCACTTTGCATTTCTTCGCATTGAATTTTAATTGCCAAACCTTAGACCATTCTTCTAGCTTCCGCAGATCCTTTTTCATGTTTTCCACTCCGTCCTTGGTGTCCACTCTGTTACAAATCTTAGTATCATCCGCAAAAAGGCAAACTTTACCTTCTAACCCTTCGGCAATGTCACTCACAAGTATATTGAACAAAATCGGCCCCAGCATCGATCCTTGAGGCACTCCACTACTCACCTTTCCCTCCTTCGAGCAAATTCCATTAACCACCACCCTCTGGCGTCTGTCCGTCAACCAGTTCCTAATCCAGTTCACCACATCGGGTCCTATCTTCAGCCTGTCAAGTTTATTCAAGAGCCTCCTGTGGGGAACCATGTCAAAAGCTTTGCTGAAATCTAAGTAGATTACGTCTATAGCACATCCCTGATTCAATTCTCTGGTCACACAGTCAAAGAATTCAATGAGATTTGTTTGGCACGATTTACCTTTGGTAAAACCATGTTGTCTCGGATCTTGCAACTTATTGTCTTCCAGGAAATTCACTATTCATTCCTTCAGCATCGCTTCCATTACTTTTCCAATAATCGAAGTGAGGCTTACCGGCCTGTAGTTTCCAGCTTCTTCCCTATCACCACTTTTGTGAAGAGGGACTACGTCTGCCGTTCTCCAGTCCCACGGAACCTCTTCTGTCTCCAAGGATTTATTAAATCTTTGAGAGGACCCGCCAGAACTTCTCTGAGCTCCCTCAGTATCCTGGGGTGGATCCCATCCGGTCCCACGGCTTTGTCCACCTTTAGATTTTCAAGTTGTTCATACACACTCTCTTCAGTGAACGGTGCTCTATCCACTCCATTCTCAATCGTGCTTTTGCCAGTCAATCGCAGTCCTTCTCCAGGATTTTCTTCTGTGAAAACAGAACAAAAGTATCTATTTAGCAAATTTGCTTTTTCTTCATCATTATCTACATAGCGGGTTCGCAGCATCTTTCAGTCTCACAATTCCCTTTTTAGTCTTCCTCCTTTCACTAATATACCTGAAGAAATGTTTGTCACCCCTCCTTACCTTTCTAGCCATTTGTTCTTGCGCTTTCGCCAGACGTATCCAGTTATGTGCACTTTTCATTGTCGTCATGTTATAACATCTAGAATGATTTCCCATTGATAGTAAGTAAAGAAAATGTACCCTTATGGACAAGTCATGATGAATTTTAAATTACTCTTTTCGCGCAGCCATTGTGATGTTTTTATAACATTTAATACTTGTGAATGTTTTGAGGCTAGGTGGGCAAGGAAATAGCCTGCATTTACAGTGTAATATAAAGAAATCAAAGCTGGTGTGCGACTGGAAGCTGCAGTGCAGCAGAAGCAGCAACAGAAGAGAAAATCAGCACGGGACGTTTTAGCAATCACAAGTTCACCATTCTTTGCAGCATCCGCTCGCTCTTGCACCGGTTACCGTGGTAACAGGAAGACCATGCTAGAGGAGGGGGCAGGGCTACGCAAGACCTTGGTGAGCTTGCATCTGCTTAATGGTTCATGTGAATGTGTTTTATGTATATCTTTTAGGTCAAAGGGGGTCATAGATCTTATTAGATTTTCAACGGGGTACATGCCCTACAGTAAAAGTTCACTGCAATAAGTCATCACTGGCATCATGTGATTTGTTGTCCTATTTTTCTCCTCCCACACCCAGGGTTGGTGTCCCTTGAGTTGTGGAACTTGTTGGTGCTTCCCAGGAGTGTAAGTCTTTTTGTAGGTTACCATTCTTTCTTGCCGTATAAATAGCACTGATAGGTGAGTGTTGTTTTCTTCTGGGCCAGGTAGTGAAATATTAATAGGGCACAGTTCTGAGATGCCTGGAGCATTGGATCATGTTGCAACAAATCCGAAGGAAGAAGGACAAAGATCAAGTTATTCTCTGAGGGGAAAATGAGATTGCATCTTAATTTCAGCATTTCATTAGTGAGAGCACACTTGTCCAGGCAGTTTTTTCTTTGCCAAAAGCTATAACAGGTATGCCTCCCCCGTCTGCTAACTTCCGTGCCCTTTTCTGTCTGTTTTCTCCAGCTTTTGAGGTTTGTAAGAATAGCACTGTTGATGACTATTCAGGCCACTTACAGATAGTGTTATTTTGGAAATGGTGTGGGCTTTGTTGTGCTTTCCTTTTCCTTTTTTTTTTTTTAATCAGTCAAGTCTGATCATCTACTGAAGTCACTGTGCCACTCAGATATGTTACTGACGACTTGAAATTTTGTAAATTGTTGAATGCATTCTTATTTAGTGAATTCCTCGCCACTCTTGGTGATTGTTATTCTTTTAGTTAATTAGTTATTTCAAAATGAGTCATCTTACTGTTTGGATGTTTTTACCTATTATTGTTTTGTATTTTTGCTATAGTTCTCTTATTGTAATTTACTTTAAAAGATTGATGTAAACCACAGTGAACTTGTTTGGGATAGTGCGGAGTACAAATGCCATAAATAAATATACATTTTTGTGCAGAAATTCCATGCTTTTCAACATTTTTTTTTTTATCTAGCCTAACCATTGCAATGCCAGTCCTGTTGCTGTGCCACTGGAAGCAATGTCCAAACACTTAGGGGCAGATGATCAAAACTCAGGCGCTATTCAGAATAGCTCCATTAAAATAGTGCCGGAACAGCGCAGAAGAGCAATAGAACAATGCCCTAATGCTCAATGCTAATGAGATGCAAATATAGGCGCACTTATAGCTTTGAGCATTAGGGAGTTTGGTGGGAGGATTGTGCATGGCGCAGAAGAGTTCAGTGGTAAGCTCGGCTCCCGTGTGGATGTGCCTGGTGAAACCTGAATGTGAAGCACACATTGGCATCTGTTTTCATAAGCGTTTTTAATTTATTTAGATGGAAGTAACAGACAGCAATGTGTGCTTTGGATTTTAAGCACGGCCACTTTAAGTTTAGATGCAGGACAAGAGTACCAATGTGTGCTTCATGTTCAGGTCTGCTGTTCCTCACAACCAGCGCTCAAGGGCTTGCACTGGCTTCCTTCTGCTTCCAAAAGCAATCAAAACTGGTAGATTTTTAGAGAGGCAACCTAACGCCTGCTCAGACCTGGCATTATTTTTTACAGCGGTCAGGCACCTTTGTTTTAGGTGCTGATCATTGGAATGACCTCATTTAAATGAACTTGACTACATTTGCATGCTATCTGCGCTAAGGCCTGGCGCGCTCATTGTTTCCTGCACTACACCCCTCTGATCATTCTGCGTTGGTGCGTTTACTTTTGATCATCGGCACCTTAGCTTCCAGAATCAAAGGCACTTCTGTTAGAAAAACAAAATCACACCTTTTCCAGGACATGCAGTTGATAGAATATTTTTTCACCAAAATCCTGCTAGTAAAAAGCTGGCAAAAGAGCTGTTTGCCCTGTACTTAGAAGTTAAAATGAACAAGAGTGAAAACAGAATCGAATCTGGAGAATGCGGTGTACCTGGTGGTGGATGTTGGCCAGCACTGTAAATCCCCTAGGACTCCCTGTTCTTCAGCTGCCCTTTTTCTGGCTTCAGTTTCTTCTGTTGAAATCTTAGCATCCCTGCCCTAGATTTTCTTACCAGTATATACCACCTATCCTTCACCCCGCTGGCAGTGATAAGGAGGTCTTAACTGACTGCGTACTGAGACATGCAGGCAGCTCCTTAATGTAAAAGTGTTAAAGATGCCTTTAAGCTCTGAAGCCAGGGCAGAGACTGGAGCAGTCCTGATCAGAGGGGAGCCCTGGTAAGTTGCCTTCTGCTAGTGTCAGTGCCAGTTCCAGATTTTAATGTAGGACTGAATTTGAGGGTGTGGGATACGGTGGAGGCAGCAGAGCAGTTAGTGCCCCTTCATGTGGAGTGGAGGAGTGGCCTAGTGGTTAGGGTGGTGGACTTTGGTCCTGGGGAACTGAGGAACTGAGTTCGATTCCCACTTCAGGCACTGGCAGCTCCTTGTGACTCTGGGCAAGTCACTTAACCCTCCATTGCCCCATGTAAGCCGCATTGAGCCTGCCATGAGTGGGAAAGCACGAGGTACAAAAAAATGTAACAAAATGTCTTTGTTTCTCGGACAGTAGTACTGTATCATGAAATTGCATCATTTCCTTTCCCATTCTGCTTCCGGGGGGAAAGAAAGTTTTATGGATTGATAACTGGGGAGGCTGGAGTTTATGATGGCTAAGAATTTGCAATCGCATTTTAAATGTGTTGAGAAGAATTTGATAACAAACAAAATAAGATTGTTGGAACCAGTCAGAAAGGCAGACACTTTGAGGGCAACTTTTGGATGTAAGTAAAGTTAACCTTAATTTTTAGAAGTCGTTGCTTGAAATAAAATATACTGTCTGACCTGAAGACAATAAGTGCTGTGTTCTTAATAGGGACATTTAGACTCTAGTGTAACAGTTCTGCAATATTTACACAAGTGTTAGTTTCACTGTAGTTACTTCCTTCTGCAAATTGGCAAGAGAGAAGAGGTGCTGGAACCGAATGTCTGTCACATGAGGAAGCAGCATTGTTTGCTTATCTACCTTTACCACATTCTGGGACTTCATCCCAACAGATGAACATTTGTCAGCTGAGGAGAATACATTCATTCATAAATGTTCTGAAAACTTTATTCTTATTTGTAATCCAGAGCTTCCCAAATGGTGGGTTGTGATCTCAAGTGGGGGGATGACCTCATAGGTGCATCATTATTGTGTACCTCCTGGGGTGGGGGGGGGGGGGGTGTCACATAATTTTATTTGACTGTGATCATAGTCTTGACCACAAAAAGATTAGTAAGCATTGCTGTAATCTTATCTTCCATATCATTGACTTCTGTTTCCTTGTATTTATTTATTTTTATTTTTCTTACATTTGTACCCCGCGCTTTCCCACTCATGGCAGGCTCAATGCGGCTTACATGGGGCAATGGAGGGTTAAGTGACTTGCCCAGAGTCACAAGGAGCTGCCTGTGCCTGGCCCTTGCAGATCATCAATGTGGCCGCGCAGGCTTCTGCTTCTGTGAGTCAGACTCACAGAAACAGAAGCCTGCGCAGCCTTCTACATGGAATGTTGCTAGTGGAATAGCAACATTCCATGTAGAATCTCCAATAGTAGCAACATTCCATGTAGAATCTCCAATAGTAGCAACATTCCATGTAGAATCTCCAATAGTAGCAACATTCCATGTTGTTGTTACATTTGTACACCGCGCTTTCCCACTCACGGCAGGCTCAATGCGGCTTACATGGGGCAATGGAGGGTTAAGTGACTTGCCCAGAGTCACAAGGAGATGCCTGTGCCTGAAGTGGGAATTGAACTCAGTTCCTCAGTTCCCCAGGACCAAAGTCCACCACCCTAACCACAAGGCCACTCCTCCACTCCACAAGCCTAGTGAGAAGAGTTGACATTTTCTATCCATGTCCATAGAACAGTGCTTTGAAAAATTCTTTAGGTTTTCTAATATCGTTTATTCAAAGTAAAATCATTTTTTAAAATCAAATCTGGTTACATTCTTGTTAACACTCCCATCAACAGCTGATGCCCTTCCCTAAATTAAAAAAAAAACATTGAAATTGCCACTTAGAACAGTTTTAAGGTAGCCCACAGAGTATATGAATATTTTTCTGTTGAGTGATAAAAGTGAAAATATGATCTAGTGTCTAGCAAAGTTTCTTAAAGCAGTGGTGTAGGCAGACTTGCTTGGTGCTCAGTCCACTGCACTAACTGTTAGACTACTTCTCAGATCTGCATGCTGCTCTGTTAATGTCTGTAGTACCTGAAGCTGTCACAGCCGGTATCCCTTGCCAGTTTCACTTTTTTTTTTTTTTTTGGGGGGGGGGGGGGGGGGGAGGACACAGCAACCACTGGGGGATTAAGGAGGTGTCATGTCTTAATCCTTCCAGTGGACAGCTGTTCAATCAGAGTACCTTAATGTAACGTGGACGTTCCAAGTATGAGGTCTAAATAACAACTTTTATCTTTTTAGATATGGATGTCCTTTCCCCTTCTGTGATTGGAGTTGGACATCCATATTTTGGCACCTCCCTAATCCTGCCCAGAGCACACTACCACGCTCCCTTGCCACATGGACATATTACAGTATTAGATGTCCATATTCTGGCTTTATATAATTGGGATTTAGATGCTCATGTAATATGGACATCTAAATGCCAGTTTTCAGATGTCCCAAAACAAGAATAGAGCTTTTAAAATAACCATACATATCTATCCCTCACTAATAGTAAAGTCTTCAATTTTATTCACCGGTGTCTCACAACTTCAGAGACTCTTGCTCTAAACTTCGGCAAGTTCATTAAAGGAAATATTCTATAAAAGTATTTTCACAAATTAATTTATTTATTTGCTGCATTTGTACCCCACATTTTCCCACCTATTTGCAGGCTCAATGTGGCTTACACTATGTTGCAAAAGGTATAATCATAAACAGAGTAAGAGGTATGGTCTAATTTAACATATTACTGTGTAATAAATTAGGTAGATAGGTCAGTAGAATTATTTACATAACACAAAATAAAACAGGTAAGATATAAT
Source organism: Microcaecilia unicolor (assembly GCF_901765095.1). Classification (NCBI taxonomy): domain Eukaryota; kingdom Metazoa; phylum Chordata; class Amphibia; order Gymnophiona; family Siphonopidae; genus Microcaecilia; species Microcaecilia unicolor. The sequence goes on from NC_044035.1 coordinate 52,149,264, forward strand.
GACCAATAGTGATAATATGATTAACATAAATTAGAAGGGATCAGTATTAGTTGGTTTAGATGTAGAATGGAATCAAGTCATTAAGGAGGATTTTTATTGTAAATCTCTTCGAACAGGTGCGTCTTCAATAACTTCTGGAAGGTAGTCAAGTCATGCGTTTTTATAGCATTTGGTAGTTTATTCCATGATTTTGTGCAGAGGTATGTGAAGGTAGATGCGTGTAGTGATTTGTATTTGAGTCCTCTACAATTGGGGTAGTGGAGGTTTAAGAAGGCACGTGATGAACTTTTGATGTTTTGTGCAGGTAAGTCAATTAGGTCTGACATGTATGATGGAGCTTCTCCATGGATGATTTTATGGGTTAAGTGCAAACCTGGAATGCAATTCGATTTTTTAGTGGAAGCCAATGTAATTTTTCTCTGAGGGGTTTGGTGCTCTCATACTTCACCTTTCCGAATATGAGTCTAGCTGCAGTATTTTGGGTAGTCTGGAGTTTCTTAATGGTTTTTTTCTTTGCATCCTGCGAAAATGGAGTTACAGTAATCCAGGTGGCTCAGTACTAGCGATTGCACTAGTTTGCAGAATACTTCCCTTGGGAAAAAAGGTTTCACTCTTTTTAGCTTCCACATAGCAAAAAAACATTTTCTTTGTCACATTCTTCGCATGGCAATCAAGGGTGAGATTTCGATCAGTAGTAACACCCAGGAGTTTTAAGTTATTCACAATAGGGAGAGTGTGGCATGGTGTATTAATATTGGCGTAATTAGTTTTGTTAAACTGCAATGATAAGATAAGACATTGAGTTTAAGTAGGAAAGCATCAGCCCATGAGTTAATGATTTGGAAGCTGGTATTAATTTTATCTGTTATTTCTGATAAGTTGCTCTTAAATGGAATGTATATTGTGATGTCGTCGGCGTAAATATATGGGTTTAGGCCTTGATTGGATAGTGATTTAGCTAGTGGCAACATCATTAAATTAAAGAGAATTGGTGAAAGCGGCGAGCCCTGAGGCACTCCACATCCAGGTCTTCCTAGGTTCAGAGGAGGGCAACAAAAATAATGAAGGGATACCACACCTCCCTTTATGAAGAGAGACTATACAGCTTAGGGCTGATGAGGGTATATGTGCCTTACTGATACCCAGAGGTGACCTTTCCCCTGACTGCTTCCTCATCTGTGCAACTCCTATGGCACTGCAGCTGATCTCAAACTTTGTCACCAAAAGGCTGTGGTTTTCATCCCTGTCAGAGCTAATGCTGTTTGAGCTTTCTAAAAACTGAAGTAACCAATCTTTCCATTAAGTAGCTTCCCACTATTCCAGAACCTGTGGGATAGTTGTGTCCATCAACCAGCAGGTGGAGGTGGAGAACTGAAAACTGACCTGAGTCTTGTATGTGTCCAGGGAGGGGTTATTTCCACTGGGCTTAGCACCCCAATAATTTTAAAAAGTTGGCTCCTATGACCTGAGACATATCCAGTCCAGCTCATTATTTTCTGTTTCTAGCATGTGGATGGACACATTTTTTATCCTCTGGTTCTGAGTGCTTTGCTCCTGGTCTAGTTGGTCAACTGGTTCCCAGTTGAGCTTTGTGGGTAGTTTGAATCTGCAGAGTCGTATCTAGAGGTCTGTGGTGCCCCACAAACCATCTCATAGCTGGCTGCAAAGTTCTGATGGAAGACAATTTCTGTACTGAAAAGGCATGTCTCAACATTGGAAACTTTGTAGATGCTACAACATTGCTATACACAGCATATACAAATCAATTTAGGTACCTATAGCACAGGCAGTTCTATAAAAGGCATCTTTATGTGAAGAAATGCATTTTAAAATTATTCCACAGTGTAAAGAATTATTCTTGATTCTTTCCATGGCAACTTTATGACTGTATCTAAGAGGATAGAGCTCTATTTGAGCACTCAAGATGACCTGTCAAACATAGGTCACCTTTTGTGATGGAGTGAGTGGTATAGTGACAGGTGTTTTTTTGAGCACTCCTTCACTTATGTTGCAGTTAAGCCACTTTATGGCAGGTGACCTGCCATTTCAGAGGCTGAGTCAGAGGGGTGAGGCTCAGGCCAGGAGGTGGTTAAATGCCCTGAAGCAGAGGAGATCCGAGAAGTCCTGAGGGAAGAGATCTCCTGGAGGAGGACTGGAAGTGAAAGAATCCTCCCAAGGTGTTGTCTGTACTGCATTACCTGTGAGGGAGACCCAGGGAAGCAGTGAGTGGCCCTGTTTCCAAGGTTTTAATCCGGGTTCAAGAGTATAAGAGAAGACTGCAAAGGTAGAGTTCATTTGTGAAGAATTGGACCCGAGTGTCCTAACTAGAACCAGGCCCAGAATTATGCACGAGTAACTTGAACTGTGTTATAGAAGCCTGACAAGATAGGACTACTGAAGAGAGGAGAAACCATTGTTAACGTGGTTGTTGCCATGTTAAGCCCTGAGTCTGTGACAGAAATGGACTGCTATTTTGTTTGTCTATTCAACACTAAAGTTTCCTTTTTTTGACATTGCATCCTGTCTGCCAGGCACACCCTACTAATTAAAACAGCTAGGGATGGACTCATGGTAGAACAGTTGTGGTCTGGATATATGTATTTGATAATTCCCATTTATCATGCCACTTCTAAAGGCTATTGAAATATGGCTGCATTGGAAGCCATGGTTTTATTTTCTGTCTTTTATTACATAAAAACATGGCTGCCATACTGGGTCAGACTGGGTCCATCTAGCCTAGTATCCCATTTCTATCAGGAGCTAGCCAGGTCACAAGTGCCTTACTGCTGTACTCGGCAGAGTCCCAAAAAGTAGCAAGATTCCATGCTACTTAACCTCAGGGATAAACAGTGGCTTTCCCCAGGTCTATCTTAATAATGATTTAAGAACTTTTCCTCCAGGAATTTGTCCAAACCTTTTTTTAAGATAGGCAGCAAAACAGCAGATCGATGATAATAGAAAAAGTCCAGAATTCACCACATAAACGCATAATTACTTTAAAAAGCGAGACACGACCATGTTTCGCCCTTATAAAGGCTGCGTCCGGGGCTGTTGAAAAAAATGCTAATAGATACATTTAAAAAATGTTAGTATAAATAGTAAAACTTATAACTACGGATAAATAATACAATAAATAAGTGAATAAATCATAACCCACAGACTAAAGCCAAAAAGGTGTGTAGTAATAAAAGCAATGTAGAAATCTAATTGACAGCCTCTAAAAGGTGAATCTCTTCATAAAGGCAGTTAATAAATCCTAATAAATATAATCATGCATATAAATAAAGAAGAGTTGAAATAAACTCACACCCAAGAGGTGTGATCCAAAGGTATCACCTAGTGATTAAAAGTGAAAGGCAAAAAAAGAGTCATCATTAAATGAATTGTAACTCATCCTCATATTGACCAGCAAAACTTGCAGAAATCAGATCAATTGGCTCAAAAAGAGGTTAATACGTAGCTTTCCTTCATACAACAGCAGCTCATGGTAAATCTGCTGTACCCATGCTGGTGCTTGCTCTTTTGAGCTGTCAGTGTGGGGGTCAGAGGTCACAGCTCAGCTTGATTGAACCTTATAAAAACTCCTAAAAGTTACAACATTGATTAAAAAATCATTATGGCATGATGCCACACTTAATAAAAAAATGCAACTGATAGAGCAAACTTACATTTTTATAAGTTTTACACCTCAAAAATGCTAAAACAAATGCAAAAAACAGTGTGGGAATTATGCATTTCAAAATTTGCATTCTAATAGCATCATCAATGAAAAAGCACTTTTCACCTCAAAATAGATCCTAAAAGCTAATCATACATACTTTTGCATGATTAAAAGCTGATCCAGCACATAAAATAGTAAGAGTATCAAATACACATAATTGACTATGTACATGCAAAAATATTAAGGTGTAAAAGTAAAAATTAAAGGACTACCGATAAGTCTATTTTGAGGTGAAATAAGTGCTTTTCATTTATTTATTTATTTTTACTCATATCCATGTAATTTTGTAAGATACTAAAGTTTTATTGATTAAGTATATTAGGGGCCCTTTTGATCATCCCTCGATATTCCAGCATCCATTGACATCACTGAGTGATGATGACATTGGAACCCATGTTTTCAAACACATAATTTGTTCAGCGTTTTTTGCATTTTAAAAACATTTTTGAGGTGTAAAACATTATAAAAATAGAGCAGTTTAATTATTTTCTCACTAGGGCAATCTTCAAATGTACCATGGTGTGATCAGAAATTACACCCAGGATAGTCTCAACTTCTGAGAAAGTAGAGTCTGAAATTTAAAATATAGTCCAGTCTGCTTTCACTAAGATGGGCTCTGGATACATGTGTAAAACTATATTCTCTCAGATGTAACACACACCAAATATCTATCAGATTCAAACTAGAACATAATAATCGAGATCAGGCAGGGGAGCCCTGGGTGGCTGTTTTCCTATTCCATGTCCCATCTGCCACTGCATTAAAATTACCCTCTAATATTATGTTTATCCACCTCTACCGTAGCTGAGATAATATCTAAACATCTCTCTGACCTCATGTGCACCTCTCTTTAAATTAGTCACCTTTATTTTCTAACTCCTCTTACTCTCTTACCTATCTATATGTTCCATCTTTGCTTATACCCTACACTGTCAGTTAAAATGTTCTATTATGTATTGTGTTGACATTGTAAGTGGTATACTATGCCATACTTTGTATTATTTCAATATTTTACTGCTGTAATTGGTCTATTGCTCATGTTTGATTTATTCTTACTGTACACCGCCTTGAGTTAATTCCTTCAAAAAGGCAGTAAATAAATCCTAATAAATAAAATAAATTATAGGACATTATTAAAGTACCTTTAATAATGATGAGAGAGAGAGCTATCATAAATATTAGGAGCATACAGAGAACCTAAACCATAAGGTTTCCCATACAGATTGCAGTGGACCATAACCCATTTGCCCTGATCATCATGATACACATTAAGCTCCTCAAAGGGTAATCACCGTCCCTGATCTTCTATAATTAGGATCAGTGGAATGGTAGCAATGTCCCGCCCATTTTCTCCTCAGTTTTTCATGTTCCAGTACATTCAAATGGGTCTCCTGCAATAAAGCTATGTCATTCCCCTGACAACAGAAGGTCTGAAAGATCTTTTTCCTTTTAATTGGAGAATTCACTCCACACACATTCCAAGTTAGTATATTAATTGCAGTCATCGGAAGGCTGATAACTTCTCCCCATGTTCCCTAAAAGCCTCCACCCCCTTGTACTGATTCACCAGATCTAGATCCCCAGAATACCATGAAATGTCGCACAATTCTATTCCCAATCCAAGTCAAACATCCTGTTTATCCCACAGCCCACCCCCTTCAATACCCCATAGTACAAGTAACATAACATCTATTTTAGCCCCTCATAGACATCATAAAAACTTCTCTCTTTCAGTCAGAATAAATCATAAATAAAAGAAGCATGATGCAGCTGTGAAGGCCAGGGACCACACCTTCAAAACAGTAGAAGGACCAGTCAAGGCCAACGAGTCTCCCTTGCACAGTAGTGAGTAAACACACTATAGTGCACCAAGAGTGGGTGGTGATGAAAAATTGCAGAAGTACACACTGTAAGGAAACCATCCTTCAGGTCTTTCAAAGGACTGTTATTTTAATCTATGCATTTGGTCGGGCACTCTATGCCAACGTGGTGTCAGCAGACCTTTAGCTGACGTAGGCGCTTCCAGTTCTGGTTCCTTCCATAAACCTGCTTTACGCAGATGATTCTGGGCCTCCAGCATAGTTTTGACTCTATATGTTTTTTCCACTGATCGTGAAAGAAAGCCCAAAAGGAAGTAGCCATTTAAATCTGATATGTTCCTGTCATAGCAGTAGAGTGTGATCCTTAAAAATCGCACCATTTTTGTAAAGTAGCGCAAGACATGGCTTGATAGATTTAAATTTTATAATCCTTATATTTCACTCCTCCCACCTTGTGTGCAGCCAGTAATGCTTTCTCCTTCACTGTATATGAATAGAAACAGGCCACAATGTCACAGGATTTATTATTATTTCATAGGGCTCAAAGCCCGATATGCCCAATCCAATATAATATCCATTTGAGGCCCCAAGGATATTGCTTCTAGTTGAAGAAGGGTGGAGCTTATATCGGCCACAATATTGGAACAGTTTTCTCTCCCTCCATTTCTGGCATATCTTATGTGGCCTGGTCCACGTTTCCCTGTTCACGCGATCTGTCGACCTCTTCACAGCATAGCTCATGAAAATGTTTTATTTTCCTGGACGTCTACGGGACATCATGATTGCTACAGGTCAGCCTCCAACACCACAGCAGCACCCAAAAAGTATGTCTCTTTGAGAGGGAGAAGCACAACTTTCACCTTTTTATCAGGGCTCAGACAGAGCTTCAGGCTGAGGCTGCCATCGTAGTGATGACGTCAACCGAGGACCATTTTTGTAAGGTTTAATCAAGCTGAGCTGTGATCTCTGACCCCCCCACACAGACAGCTCAAAGAGCAAGCACCAGCACAGCTGTGGCAGATTCACCATGAGCTGCTGCTGTATGGAGGAAAGGTATGCGAGTACTGTCCTCTTTTTGAGTCGATTTTGATCTGATTTCTGCAAGTTTTGCTGATCAGTATGGGGATGGGTTACAATTCTTTTAATGATTGGGGTTTTTTTTTGCCTTTAATCAAAGGTGATATCTTTGGATCACACCTCTTGGGTAAGTGAGTCTGTTTCACTTCTTCTTTATTTATATGACTGTTTGTTTTTAAAGGTTCACTGTAAATTACAAGGCCAGTGATTATTTCTAACCCAATCTCAACTATTATCACTGCAAATATCGTAGCTAGTGCAGAAATATCCTTAAATACCTGGAAATTTATTTTGCTTGCAAATACGCTCTTTTTAAAATTTATTGGTGGGGTAGGAAGAAGCCTCAAATGAACCGGGTAGCCACAGAGAACTGTTTGTGTGTCTCTACCGTTCAATCATTAGCTTAAATTCCTCCCCCAAAAGTGAAACTTGACCACTCCAAAAAAAAACTTTAAAAAAAGTATTCCAACACAGCAAACTGTTCATCTTCATTACTAAGGTGTGCTAACAGATTGTGTGCGCTAACAATTAGTGTGTGCTAAATGATAAGACACCCATAGAAATATAATGTACATCTTATCATTAGCGCTCACTTTTCCAGGTTCTCAGTCTTTCGTCTTAAATTTGTTAAATCTTTAAACATTGTATTTTGTATCTCACGAACTTGTTGAATCTCAGTGTCTTTTTTTATGAACTTGAGAAATTAATAGTTTCACTTTCTCCTGTGTTTGTCCAAGATCTTGTTTTATCTTATGCATCTGAGGGATTAACGCCTTCCCTAGATCAAGAATCAAAGTCCAAAGATTGTCTAACGTAACTTCGGGAGGTTTAACAGTCTGTAACAATGGAAATAAAGTAGTTTCTGCCTCTGTTTATTGTGGAATGAGGCCTGCCAACATTGAGGCATTTTCTTCCTCCATCGCTGTTTCAACCACCATGGGTATTGCTGCTTCCACTTGTTCTTGTGTTGCCTCTTGCCTTCTGATTCCTGGAATCACTTCGGTGTTCAGGTTCGGAGGCACCGTCTTTGGAGAGCTAGCTCCACATGGCTGGGGAGGGAAGGGCGGTGCTCTACTGTCAGGGCTCAGAGAAACTTCCAGCCCAAGACTCTCCTGCAGGCCTTCAACTGCCGCGGACACTGTCAGCGGGCCGCTCACTGACACACTAGGATCGGGAGTCCTCCACAAAAAGATATCTATCGGACCCACTAGAGTAGCAGGATTTAGCCTCTGGGAGGCTGGGGCAGCGGCTTTTCCCCTTCTTTTAGGCATAGCAAAAGATTTCAGGAAAATTTGCGAGAGCTCAAACACACGTCTGCTTCACTCGGCGGCCATTTTGAACGCCATGTATTAATAGTTTTTAACAGCCCCTGACACAACCCTTGTGAGGACGAATCATGTCCGTGTTGGGATTTTTAAGTATTTATGCTTTCATGTGGTGAACAAATTCTGGACTTTTTTATTATCAATCTGTTTTACTGCCTATTTTGAATCATGTGGCTCGCCTGCTCATTTGTTTCCTCAAACCCAGCTACACTATCTGCTTTTACCACTTGCTCTAGCAATGAGTTCCAGAGCTTAACTATATGTTGAGTGAAACATTCTTTTTCTTCATTTGTTTTATATTTAAATCTTGTTTTTTAAAACAAGAATAAAATCCACGCCAATGAACTTTCCAATAAACAAAATAGAACAAGTCGGATACACTGACAAGTTACAGTAATATCTTCTGTCCAATTTGTTTTAAATGTGCTACTATTTAACTTCACAGTTACCTGTTCCTTTTTTCCCATTTTATATGTGATAAACTTACTTCCTTATTCATGTTGGTCTGTGTATTGGTATGATGATCCTGTTTTTAAAATGGATTCTTTAGTGTAGTGGTCTTTGTTAATTTTTTAGTTGGGGCCACTTTGGATCCAAGAGATCTGAAGAAGAGCCGACAAATAACACCAACCAGTGTGTGCCAGTGACATCTATCAACATCAGTCTGTTGTCTCTCTTAGATGCCCCCATTACCTAGGCTTATGCCACCAGCTTCTTTCCCTCAACTCACCAGGGTCGACATCTTTGTAAACCGCTTTAACACTTTAGTACAAAGTGGTATATTAATTATGATCCAATCCTATTCTCCACACCCCCCCAACCAGGTCCAGTATCTCTCCTGCTCCTCACCACTACCAGATCCAGCATATCTCTCTCTCACCACCACTACCAGGTCCGGTATATCTCCTTCTCCACCTCCCCCCAACACTGACTGAGACACACTTCTGAAGGCAAGAATAATGTCCAGTAGTGACACTGGAGGCAAGAGCAATTGGGCATCACTCTTGCCTTTAGAAGCAGATGGAGGATCAGAGGGTTTTTTGAGGGACATTGAGGCAACTGGAGAAGTCTCCTAGGTATTGGGGCATGTTTGGGGTGTCTGGGGGAATTGGGGTGTGTCCAGAGGGGTCAATGGGGGCTGGTTCAGAGGTATGTGGGGTCTGCCAGTGGCTTGCAGGTCTTCAATTGAAGCACAGTGCTTTAAAGGAAGGGTGGGCAACCATGGTCCTCAAGGGCCACATCTCTACTGATTTTATTTTTCAAGATATCTTCAATGAATATGCATGAAATTTATATGCATACAATGGAAGCAATACATGCAAATCAATCTCATGAATATTCATTGTGGAAATCTTTAAAACCTTTCTGGGTTATGACCTTCAAAGACTGTGGTTGCCCACCCCTGCCTTAGAGCTAGAGCTTTGATACTAGTGTGCAGATTTCCTATTATGTTCTTATTTCATCACTTCCAATGTGAGAAGTGTTGTTTTTTTTTTTCCCCAAAAAAATCTGACTTGGAGCTTTTGTCCCTGTTTTCATTCTGTTGCATTTCCCCTTTAGCAGATTTTGAATGGTGGGAATAAGAAGCCGGCGGCGCTTCTTCGCCAGCATCATGCGCCTCTTTCTGAAGTGTTTGTACCTGGGGCGGCGGCAGCGGCGGCGGTTCAAGCTAGTGAAACGTGTGGAAGATTTCTGCAGATATGGGCGGCTGTGCTTCCTCTCACTGGTCTACAACTCCTTCACCAACAGTGATGTTGTCATTGACTCTCTCTTTGAGCCTATCTATTGGCTTGTGGATCATATGACCAGGTGGTTTGGTGTGGTAAGTGCTTGGCAATACAACTCTTATGTCTTGTTTGATTTTTCCCAGGGTATAGCCCATTGAATTACTAAATGAATCATCTCACTGCATTAGCAGTGGTATCTCTACCCTTCACAGACTGGCCTGTTCTGGGTGACATAGAGTTTTTTGGTTCACTCATCTATAAACTTTTCCACAGTGCTTTAGTTTTTCCCTTTAGTCTTGCATACTATAAATAAGGTGAATTGTTAGTGTGGAGTTGGGGTTTCACTTTTTATTTAACTAGACACCTCAAGCTAAATATTGTAGATTGGTTCAGAAGAAGCCAAGCATATGATAGTTCCCCATAGAAGAATCTATGAATGATTCAGTATGTTTCCAACAATGTGAATCCTCAGTTACATTTTTTGCTGAAGTACAGCAGCCAGAACAATAGGCAAAGCCACAGAAAGATGGTACTTAATGGTTTCTTAGCCCTTCATATTCAAATAGTGCTCTACTAAGTGTCTCCTGTTTCTGAAACTGGAGGGACTTCTGTGTCACAGCTATGAATTGCTCACAAGATTGCTTTGTTTCATTTCTACCAGTTTCACCGTTATAACATTCAGTGATGAAGTAAAATTTTTGTTGTGGTTCACTTACAAAGGGGAGCTGCATGATTTCTTACAGGAGGCTAAATGCATATGGCCATTTTATCCCCATGTTTGGCCCACTGCCTTCCAAGCATTCTCGCCATTGCTAGCCATGATTCAGTCACTTATGACAGCAACTTACCTCTGTACTCCACTAGTTGCCACACTCAAATCAGGGCACATGTATTTCCACACTCTTGTTGTGTCTCATATAATTATCCTCTCTTCTTGCAGGTTTTTGTGGGTCTGGTGATCGTGCTGACCAGCTCCATTGTGTTGATTGTCTATATCTGTGTCCTGCCCCTCATTCTGCAGACTTACACAGCTGGGTGGATCTCATGGCACCTTGGTTACGGACACTGGAACCTTCTCATGATTGTTTTCCACTATTACAAGGCTATTACCACTGCCCCAGGGTATCCCCCAAAGGTAGGATAGGAGTGTGAAGAGTACTGTGCTCCATTCTGTTATGTTGGATGAGAAGTAGAAAACTGAGTGAAAGATGAACCCAAGAATGCAATGCACTTTTCAGCTAAGATGTAGTAACTGTGTGGATGTTTAGTGCTGCACTAGCAGGAGGAACTAAACTTACTCATCAGAGCTGGATCCAGACTCTTTTTCAAATGACATCTAAAAATAAATCTTTCTGTTTTACATGTAGAAGCTCTGTTTAGATCAACATGAGGAACCAGCTTGTAAGGGTTGACCATTGTTTCAGTTACTGACAGGAAACCTTGATATCTCTACACTGTTTAATTCCACAAAAATCCATTTTTAAACACTCTCCATATGTATGTGAGACCTTTGTACTGATCTGAGAAAATGCCTTATAAAAATTTGAGAAAAATGTGATCAAAACTGGATCTCAAACCGCTCATGAAGAGCAGTTCCCAAAATATTCTTATGGAATACACTCTCTAAAGCTGGCTTATATTGAAGATCCTAGTAGGACTTGATTAGTAAAAACAAAATGTTTTGTTGGTTGATCACCTAATTTAATGTTTGCTATTTATGTATGTGAACATAATCATGCAAGCTTTTTTGATGTAATCTTTTTAAAAATATGAAATGAGGCAAGTTAACACACTGATGGCTCTGAACTGTGATTGGATGCATAATAGAGGGTTGAATGTGATTAGTATGATTTAAAGCTCTGGTTGCAGTATGAGCTGCCCTTAAGTTTTACTAGTGTATTGTAGCACTTCTGTTGCACTACCAGACATGCAGTACTATACAGATACACATAAGAGTCCCTGTTTCACGTGGCACTTACAATTCAGTTGAAGCACAAGGCAAATGCATTTTTAATAATCACATAACTAGTAGTTGCATACATTTTTAGATATGCAGATTATAAATATTTTAAATACTATAAACATGTTAAAGTAAGACAGATACCATTTGGAAGAGTCAAGGTTTTTGGATTTAAAAACATTCATAAAAATGTAGATATTTAAGCAGCATGTAAGTATACTAATTTCTGGAAGGCTGTTCAGGTACATGGTGCCACAGGATGGAAAGTGCAGTCTGTAGTTAGAGGGAGGAGAACAACAGAGATAAGACCAGATGATATTTACCGATTTGGAAATACAGACAGATTCTTAACAGGGACCTTTGTGCATCTGGGCCCAAGTCCTTCTGGTTCAAGTATAGATGAAATTGGCAAATTAAGTGCAGATGGTAAAGTGAAGATTTGAAAAGATTTGGATTGATCTGGATACAAAAAAGGCTGTCTTCATGTATAACAAGAATAAACAAAATTGTCTGAATTCAGTAGAAAAATAAAACATTTTACAGCAATCTGCATGAATTCTTAAGTGTGTGTGGACAACAAGACGAGAGCTTTTATTATTTAATTACATTTAATTAGTTTCTGAGAAGCAAACACTAAATAAATTACATATTACACCATATAATCTTAAGGCTCTTTGTATTCATCTGATATCCAGCAGCGAGAGGGGTACTATCCAGTCTTTTACATTGAGTGTCACATGTATGATTATCTCCCAGTTGGTGAGAGGTTATATGTGTGTGCTCGATGCAAAGAGCTCCTAGCTCTCAGAGAACGAGTCTGTTCTCTTGAGGCTAGAGTAGCAGACTTGGAGGAACTGAGGGAGACAGAGAGGTACAAAGAGGAAGCCTACGGGGCTATTGTAGAGAAGTCCCACCTCCAGTCTGGCAGTCCCTGTGTTGCCTTAGAGGAGGGAAGTCTTCTAAAAGGAGAACTTCACCCTGGTGCAGCTGGAAGTAATCTTGTAAACAGAACCAGCCCACCAGGGGATGCAATATCCTCTTGCACCGAGGTTGTGTCTCCAGGAGCTTCTGCCCAGGAGGGAAGAGTTAGGATGGCTGTTTTAGTTGGTGATTCAATTATTAGGCATGTAGGTAGCTGGTGGACTTGAGGATCGCCTGGCCACTTGACTGCCCGGTGCGAAGGTGGCAAACCTAACGTGTCACCTAGATAAGATTTTAGATAATACTGGGGAGGAGCTGGCTGTCTTGGTACATGTGGGTACCAGTGACATGGGAAAATGTGGGAGGGAGGTTCTGGAAGCCAAATTTAGCTCTTATGTAGAAAGCTTAAATCCAGAACCTCTAGGGTAGCATTTTCAGAAATGCTTCCCATGTGTATGAGGCGATGGTGCAGGGAGGAGGGTTTTAGATTTGTAAGGAACTGGGCAACATTCTGGGGAAGGGGGAACCTATTCTGGAATGATGAACTCCAACTTAACCAGGGTGGGACCAGGTTGCTGGCATCAACATTTAAAAAGGAGATAGAGCAGCTTTTAAACAGAACCTGGAGGAAGGCCGACAGTCGTTCAAAAACAAATGGTTCGGAACAAGGTATCTTTCAAAGATATCACAAAAATAGGGAAGATAGGGTATCCTGATGGCAAGGTTGCAGTAGAGACCTTTAGTAGTTCAAGTGTCTTTAAATAAAAAGCAGACAAAAGGTTGCAAATTAACACTGACAAGTTCTTGGTAAGGTGTAAATAGGAACAACAAACATAGTTTGAAATGTCTATATGCGAATGCCAGAAGCATAAGAAATAGAATGGGAGCATTAGAATTTATTGCACTAAATAAAAAAATGAGATGTAATAGGCATATCTGAGACCTGGTGGAAGGAGGATAATCAGTGGGACACTGTCATACCAGGGTACAAATTATATCGTAGTGATAGGGTAGATCGGATGGAGGGGTGGCATTGTATGTTAAGGAGGGCCTTGAGTCAAATAGACTGAAAATTGTGCAGGAAACAAAACACATCTTGGAATTCCTATGGATTGATATTCCATGTTTAAAGGGGAAAAGGATAGTGATAGGAGTGTACTACCGTCCACCTGGCCAGGATGAACAGAGAGATATAGAAATGTTATCAAAAATTAGAGAGGCTAACAAACTGGGCACACAATAATAATGGGTAATTTAAATTACCCCGATATTGACTGGGTAAATGTAACATCAGGGCATCATTCTAGGGAGGTGAAATTCCTTGTTAAAATCAAGGACTGCTTTATGGAGCAGCTGGTACAGGAGCCAACAAAAGGAGGAAAAATTCTAGACCAAGTCCTTAGTAGAGTGAATGATTCTGGTGCAGAAGGTAATGGTGCTGGGGCCGCTTGATAACAGTAATCATAATATGATCAGATTTGATATCTGCTTTGGAGTAAGTACACACAATAAATCCAATATGTTAGCATTAAACTTTCAAAAAGGAGACATGATAAAATGAGAAAAACGGTGGAAAAAAACTTAGAGGAGCAGCTGCGAAGGTAAAAAGTTTACATCAGGCTTGGATAGTAAGAAACAGCATAAGGAATGGCAAGCCAAATGCAAAGCACTGATAAAGAAGGCAAAGAGGGACTTTGAAAAAAGATTGCGTTGGAGGCAAAAACACATAGTAAAATTTTTTTAGGTGTATTAAAAGCATGAAGCCGTCAAAAGATTCAGTTGGACCTCTAGATGACCGAGGGGTAAAAGGGGCACTCAGGGAAGACAAAGCCATAGTGGAGAGATTAAATGAATTTTTTTGCTTTGGTCTTCACTGAGGAAGATTTGGGAGAGATACCAGTGCCAGAAATGGTGTTCAAAGCTGACAAGTCAGAGAAACTGAATGAAATTTCTATAAACCTGGAATATGTAGTGGTGCAATTTGACAAATTGAAGAGTAGCAAATCTCCTGGACCGGATCATATTCATCCCAGAATACTGATAGAATTGAAAAATGAACTTGTGGAACTATTGTTAGTAAAATGTAATTTATCTTTAAAATCAAGCGTGGAACCAGGAGATTGGAGGATGGTCAATGTAATGCTGATTTTTTAAAAAAAGTTCCAGAGGTGATCCGGGAAATTATGAGCCTGATGTCTGTGCCGGGCAAAATAGTAGAGAGTATTATAAAGAAGAAAATTACAGAGCATATTCAAAAGCATGGATTAATGAGACAAAACCAACATGGATTTAGTGAAGGGAAATCTTGCCTCACCAATCTATTACATTTCTTTGAAGGGGTGAACAAATATGTGGATAAAGGTGAGCCGGTTAATATTGTGTATCTGGATTTTCAAAAGGTGTTTGATGGAGTACCTCATGAAAGCCTCCAGAGGAAATTGGAGAGTCACGGGATAGGTGGTAGTGTCCTATTTTGGGTTAAAAGATAGAAAACAGAGAGTAGGGTTAAGTGGTCAGTATTCTCAATGGAGAAGGGTAGATAGTGGAGTTCCCCAGGGGTCTGTATTGGGACTGATGCTTCATATTTATAAATGATCTAGAGATGGGAGTAACTAGTGAGGTAATTTAAATTTGCTGACTACACAAAGTTATTCAAAGTTGTTAAATCACAAGAGGATTGAGAAAAATTAAGAGAGCCTTACAAGGTTGGGAGACTGGGCATCCAAATGGCAGGTGACGTTTAATGTAAGAAAGTGCAAAGTGATGCATGTGGGAACCCGAACTCTAGCTACGTCATGCAAGGTTCCACACTAGGAGTCACTGACCAGGAAAGGGATCTAGGTGTCGTCGTCGATGATACGTTGAAACCTTCTGCTCAGTGTGCTGCAGCGGCTAAGAAAGCAAATAGAATGTTAGGTGTTATTAGGAAAGGAATGGAAAACAAAAATGAGGACGTTATAATGCCTTTGTATCGCTCCATGGTGTGACCCCACCTTGAATATTGTGATCAATTCTGGTCGCCAGAGAAGGGCGATGAAAATGATAAAGGGGATGGGACAACTTCCCTATGAGGAAAGGCTAAAGCAGCTGGGGCTCTTCAGCTTGGAGAAGAGATGGCTGAGGGGAGATATGATAGAGGTCTATAAAATAATGAGTGGAGTGGAATGGGTAGACGTGAAGCGTCTGTTTACACTTTCCAAAAATACTAGGGCTAGGGGGCATGCGATGAAGCTACAGAGTAGTAAATTTAAAATGAATCTGAGAAAATATTTCTTCACTCAACGTGTAATTAAACTCTGGAATTAGTTTCCAGAGAATGTGGTAAAGGCAGTCAGCTTAGCAGTTTAAAAAAGGTTTCAACGGCTTCCTAAAGGAAAAGTCCATTGACCATTATTAAATTAGACTTGGGGAAAATCCACTATTTCTGGGATAAGCAGCATAAAATATTTTGTACTTTTTTGGGATCTTGCCATGTTTTTGTGACCTGGATTGGCCACTGTTGGAAACAGGATGCTGGGCTTGATGGACCTTTGGTCTGTCCCAGTATGGTTATGTACTTATTTACCTAATGAACAGAGTTCCTGGGCAGGATTGTAGGGAGAGATAAGAGTAGAGAGATACTGAGGAGCTACAGAGTGAATGCACTTGTAAGTCAATAAAAGAAGTTTCAATTGAATGCGGATACGGATAGGAAGCCAATGAAGTGACTTATGGAGAGGGCTAATATGAGCATAGTGACACTGGCGGAATATAAGTCTTGCAACAGAATTTACAACAGATTGAAGGGGAGAAAGATGGCTTAGTGGGAGACCTGTGAGAAGCAAGTTGCTGTAGTCCAAGCAAGAGGTGATAAGAGTGTGGATGTGGGATTTGGTAGTTTTCTCAGAAAGGAAGGGATGAATTTTGGTGATGTTATAGAGAATGAGACGACAGGTTTTAGCGGTCTGTTGAATATGTGCAGAGAAAGAGAGAGAGGAGTCAAAGATGACCCCAGGATTACGAGCTGATGAGACACTGACTTCAATTTCTCATCCTTTCGTGCTATTTTTGTGTTCAGTTTATAAGTGCATTGTGATTTTTATAAGCCTTAAGTGCTGGTTATGTTTAACAGAGAGAGCTACCTACTTTCATTCTGTACTTTCCTCATACACATTCCCAAGACAGTAGTCTTACCTCTTCCTCTCCACACAGATACCATATTCCCATCTCATCTTCTCAGACAGACACACACATCTCCCATCACACACATTCAGCAACCTCTCTCCTTACACACAGCATTCCCAGCACAAACAGTTTATGCAGGCTACAAACCAATGGGCAGTGACTGAGAAGAAATGAGAGAACCTATCCAGGCAGGCAGTAAACGCCTCATCACCTACTGTTACAAACAGTACTTCCCATCCGTTGGCTTCTCAGCCAGTGTATTTATAAAAGGGCAAACTGGTGGGGAATGAGAGCAGCGGTGAGGGTCCTTGCTGCTCCTTCTCTCCAGCCGTGCCAGTTCTGCAGTATAATTCTTAGTTGTAAACCAACTGGTGGGAGTAGCAGACAAGGATTTGAAGGGGAGGGTTAGAAGAGTGCCAGGATTTACACCAGGTTTCAGTTGGTGTAAATCCTTGCAACCAAAGTTTGGCTCGGAAATCAGCTCTAAGCGCTATTCTATAAATGGCACGCAACTCAAGATCCCCATTTATAGAATAGCGCTCCCTGCGGATTTTTTTTCAGCACCGTTTTTTTCAGTGCTGTTTACTGAATCTAGTCCACGATGGGAAATGATAGGACCGAGATGGAGTCTTCAGGCAAGTGGCCTGATAATCTCAGGGCCTTAGGAGCAATAGAGAAGGGAAGAGAAGCAGATACAGTACTGAAAGGAAATGTCATTAAATGTCTCAAAGAATAACGATCAAGTGAAAAAAATTCAGAGAGAATCTCAAAGGTTTCCTCTGTTATTTACAGGCTAAGTTGGACATACCCACAGTTTCCATTTGCAGGAAATGCATCTCTCCCAAACCAGCACGTACACACCACTGCAGCATTTGCAACAGGTGAGAAAATGTAGGATCTGTTTTCTTTTTTTTCCTTTTTCCCAGGCAGTACCAATTTACAGCATACAGACTTCCTTTCCATCATATAATACTGTAGGCTAATAGTTTACTGTTCTAAGTAGCACAAGACCTTGTGACCTTCCCAATGGGTAATTTGTTTTGTCTTGAATTAACTTGAAATATGTCTACTAAATATCACCCATTTTTTTCTTGTAGGTGTATCCTGAAAATGGACCATCACTGCCGTATCCTTTTATAGCCTTACCTGAGTGTGCATTATAGGGCAATATCTTGAATCCCCAACCTTCACAGTAGCAGTACTTAGCTTTTCCTGCACCCCACTTTCATCTCCTGCCAGATTTTTTAAAATGTGAATACTTATTTAAAAAGGTTAGGATGGAAAGAAATTGGAATAAACCACAGTCCACAGCAGTGTGCTATCAGTTTACAGTTATTAAAAGTATGTTATGCCACTTATCATCCACATCTTAATAGTTTATAATTGTACAATAAAAAGAGGAAAAACGTAAAAAGTTACAAAATCCAAGACAAAGGAAGAAAGAAAAAGTAATGCTAAAAGAAACAATAAAACCAATGTTTCTTGTACACCATCCCAGATGACAGACTGCCACATACCTATTCGGAAGCCAACTGGAAAAGAAATGCTTTTAGACCTCTAGTTAAATTTAGTCAGAGAGAGTTCATGACGTAACATTTCTGGCAAAGTATTCCAAAATGTACTGTCACGGAAAGAATACTGGTTCTGATAGAATCAAAGTAAACTTGTTGAAATGATGGTACCACAAGTAAGTTCTGATTTGATGATTTAAGCTTTGGGGCCTGTGGCCCCCCCCCCCCCCCCCCCCCCCAAAGTTGCAGCACCTGTTAAATGGCTGATGGGGATGCCAAAGCCCCACCAGTCAAAGAGATTCTCTGCCTGAACTGCTCCCTGCCTATTTGTGTTTCTGCAGTAAAGAGAAAGTTGGTGTTCTTCCAGCTGCCGACACTGGGACTTCTCGCGCATGCTCAGTTCTTGTGCAAACTAAGCATGTGCGAGGAGTCCCATTGTTCACTGTTGAAGGCATACTGTTGACTTTCTGTTTACTGCAGCAGCACGAGGAGGAGGGGAGTCGCTCGAGCAGCAAATTTCTTTGGCTTGCAGGGCTTCAGCATCTTTGCCAGCAAAGGTAATATTTTTAACACACCCAATAACTGAGGGTGGCTACATTGAATTTGGGTGGGCCTGAGCACAAAGTGGGTGGAAACACACGCTTTCCCCTATCCCTCTTGACCCCAATTCGATAAATACCGGAGCTGACAGGGATCCCCAAGCTCCGCCAGCTAAAAAAAAGTCCTGCTCCGGTGGCCCAGAACTCTCCCATACTTGCTGCAGCAGGTGGCATGCTCTATAGACCGCCGCTAAGCCAGCCCTCCTCCCTCCCACGTATACGCAAAAACTGAGCATATGCAGGAGGGAGATGAGCTGCTGCAGCAGAGGCCTATAGAAAGTGCCACTGGCGAGTTGCCATTTTAAGAGACATTAAGTTAGTTTCATTCATACTCCTGATGAAGGCCTAGCAGCCAAAACATGACTTTGCAGTCAGCCAGTGAGTTTCAGACTTTTTAATGTGCTATCATTTGTGTAGTTTTTGCTTAAAGGGGAGACATGATTATAAAGGGAATGCTTATTGTTTTTATTAGATTTAAACCTTTCAGAAGCTGCCTCTGTATTTTTCTGGCAGTGGAAATCCTAGTTTTCTTTGCAGAGCTGTTAATGTGTCTTTAACTACTTGAGGTAGCCTGGTTGAACAACTGTGTGGGACATTACAACCATCGCTACTTCTTCTCCTTCTGCCTCTTCATGACCATGGGCTGCATTTACTGCGGCATCAGCAGTCGAGAGATGTTCAGTGAGGCTTACCTGGCCATCGAGGTGAGACCCAGAACCCATTTCTTTTGCATGGGAGAAATTTAAGGCAGAAGGTCATCACACAGGATTATAGTTAGATTTAGCTTTTGGTCCTTGTCAGTGTGGAAGTTAAAATTAGTGCTAGGGATTTACCTCTGGAGTAACAGGAAGAGGATTTCTTACGGCTTCAGGTGCTTGAAGCTCAGTTTTATGCACCTTGTATTTCACATGACACATTTGTAAAGCATTGTTCAGTGGTTCCCAAACCTCTCCTTGGGTCTCCCACCCATTCAGGTTTTTAGAATATCCACAATAAAGTATTCATGAGAGAGATTTGCATGCACTCCCTCCACTGCGTGCAAATCTCTCTCATGAATATTCTTTGTGGATATCCTGAAAACCTGACGGTGGGAGCTCCCAGGACATGTTTGGGAACCTCTAGTTTTGTTTAATCTGAAAGAGCAATGTAAAAAAACTCTATTTAAAGATTCTGCAGTCACACACACTAAATACCATTCCTTGCTCAGAAATCTTGTGGGTGGAAATAACCATTTAGAAACTGTTTGGTGTTACTTAAATGACACAGTGCCTTGCCCTGCTCAGAGATTTTGTGAATGAAAATAACCATTTAGAACCAATTTGATGTTCTGGGCATTATACTTAAATCTTGTAGTCAGGATTGTGAAAAAAATTAAATGCCAAAAGCCCCGAGTCCCTTAGTAGTCAAATAACTAGTTGTGTGTTAAAAATTCTTTGCAAAACAACACAGTACAATGGGCTTCCAAGAGTGGGTTTGTAGCCAAAGTTTAATGAGTCATGGGCCATGTTTTGGCAGAAATCCTTTGTCAGGGGCCATCAATCTTAATAACACAGGTTGGTGTCCTCTATTCAAAATGTTAAAAAAACACTGCCAAGCCTAAAGAGCCTGAAATAGAGAATCTGTCACACTAGTGAAAAAAAATTCTTAGCATAACTTAGCAAGTGAGGTGCTGGGGACTTTAGAGGTGGTTTCTTCTAGTAGAAATGGTGATCTTTAACACCCAGCACACCATGAGTTATTTTGGTGGAAAATGCTGAAGCTGATGCATGTAGCAAGCTGTAAAATATAAGAGCATAAGAATAGCCATACTGAGTTAGACCGATGGTCCATCTAGCCCAGTATCCTGCTTCGAGCAGTGGCCAATCCAGGTCATAAGTACCTGGCAGAAACCCAGATAGTAGCAGCATTCCATGCTTCTGATCCTAGGGCAAGCAGTAGCTTATCCCAGTAGAGTAAAAGATGTACCATATTAGATCTGACTTGAGGTCCAGCAACCTGTTTCCAACAGTGGTCAATGCAGGTCAGAAGTACTTGATGGGATCCCAAACAATAAATCCATTTCTTGTTGCTCATACCCAGGAATAAATAATAATTTTCCCAAGCCAACCTATCTAATAATGGTTTATGGACATTTCCTCCTGGAACTTGTCTAAACCATTTTTAAGCCCAATTGTGATAACTTTGAATACATCCTCCAGCAATTCCACAGCTTTGTGCACTGAGGGCTTCTTTTACAAAGCTGCACTACCGATTCTCGGTGCGGCAAATGAGAGGAAGCCCATTCAATTCCTATGGGCTTCCTCTCATTTGTCGTGTGGGAATCACTAGCGCAGCTTTGTAAAAGAAGCCCTGAGTGAAAACTACTTTTTTTTTTCAATTTGTTGTAAGTGTGCTGCCAGTTTCATGGAGTGTCCCTTAGTCTTAGTACTATTTTGAAAGAGTAAATAACTATTCCCTGTGTGCCTGTTCCACGTCCCTCATGATTTTATAGACCTCTGTCATATTTCCTCTCAGCCATCTCTTCTTCAAGCTGAAGAGCCCTAATTTTTTTTTTTTTTTGGGGGGGGAGGGGGTATAGGTAGGTACTAATGTGCGTTAAGGAAATGAGACATTTTCGCTCTTCATGTTAAATGGCAAAATTATGTGTTTTTTCAAAGAAACAGACATTAGTTTAAGGTACCATGTGCTACGTAATAATGAGATGCAAATGTCTGCAAAATACCTCATTATTGTGTAAATCAATTAGCACAACTTGTGTTGAAGTTCACTGACATTATTTTTGAGAGAATCGGGCCTCTAACACACAGAGGGCCTCTTCTAAAGGAACCGGAACTGCACAAATAGAAAAATGTAGCTGGGGTCCCTCCTCCCCTCTCCCCTCAGCAAAGACATGTCCCCAAAGGATACCCCCACCACTGATGACACATAAGTGCCCAAGGGATTAAATCCACCCCCTCCTCCCATTAATTCGTTATTATATACAGTGGGGGAAATAAGTATTTGATCCCTTGCTGATTTTGTAAGTTTGCCCACTGACAAAGACATGAGCAGCCCATAATTGAAGGGTAGGTTATTGGTAACAGTGAGAGATAGCACATCACAAATTAAATCCGGAAAATCACATTGTGGAAAGTATATGAATTTATTTGCATTCTGCAGAGGGAAATAAGTATTTGATCCCCCACCAACCAGTAAGAGATCTGGCCCCTACAGACCAGGTAGATGCTCCAAATCAACTCGTTACCTGCATGACAGACAGCTGTCGGCAATGGTCACCTGTATGAAAGACACCTGTCCACAGACTCAGTGAATCAGTCAGACTCTAACCTCTACAAAATGGCCAAGAGCAAGGAGCTGTCTAAGGATGTCAGGGACAAGATCATACACCTGCACAAGGCTGGAATGGGCTACAAAACCATCAGTAAGACGCTGGGCGAGAAGGAGACAACTGTTGGTGCCATAGTAAGAAAATGGAAGAAGTACAAAATGACTGTCAATCGACAAAGATCTGGGGCTCCACGCAAAATCTCACCTCGTGGGGTATCCTTGATCATGAGGAAGGTTAGAAATCAGCCTACAACTACAAGGGGGGAACTTGTCAATGATCTCAAGGAAGCTGGGACCACTGTCACCACGAAAACCATTGGTAACACATTACGACATAACGGATTGCAATCCTGCAGTGCCCGCAAGGTCCCCCTGCTCCGGAAGGCACATGTGACGGCCCGTCTGAAGTTTGCCAGTGAACACCTGGATGATGCCGAGAGTGATTGGGAGAAGGTGCTGTGGTCAGATGAGACAAAAATTGAGCTCTTTGGCATGAACTCAACTCGCCGTGTTTGGAGGAAGAGAAATGCTGCCTATGACCCAAAGAACACCGTCCCCACTGTCAAGCATGGAGGTGGAAATGTTATGTTTTGGGGATGTTTCTCTGCTAAGGGCACAGGACTACTTCACCGCATCAATGGGAGAATGGATGGGGCCATGTACCGTACAATTCTGAGTGACAACCTCCTTCCCTCCGCCAGGGCCTTAAAAATGGGTCGTGGCTGGGTCTTCCAGCACGACAATGACCCAAAACATACAGCCAAGGCAACAAAGGAGTGGCTCAGGAAGAAGCACATTAGGGTCATGGAGTGGCCTAGCCAGTCACCAGACCTTAATCCCATTGAAAACTTATGGAGGGAGCTGAAGCTGCGAGTTGCCAAGCGACAGCCCAGAACTCTTAATGATTTAGAGATGATCTGCAAAGAGGAGTGGACCAAAATTCCTCCTGACATGTGTGCAAACCTCATCATCAACTACAGAAGACGTCTGACCGCTGTGCTTGCCAACAAGGGTTTTGCCACCAAGTATTAGGTCTTGTTTGCCAGAGGGATCAAATACTTATTTCCCTCTGCAGAATGCAAATAAATTCATATACTTTCCAAAATGTGATTTTCCGGATTTAATTTGTGATGTGCTATCTCTCACTGTTACCAATAACCTACCCTTCAATTATGGGCTGCTCATGTCTTTGTCAGTGGGCAAACTTACAAAATCAGCAAGGGATCAAATACTTATTTCCCCCACTGTATATATATATATATTATATATTATATATTATATTATATATATATATATATATAATATTATATATTGTCCTCAGACCCTCTAGTTTCCCGTTGTTTTCCTTCCAATGTTTCAATGTTCTTTTCCATTGATATATTCCTTAACGATACTTTGATTTTGTCTTGTATAACTCTTCACAATGTAATCCATAACCGAATTGTAACAAACTGTATTTCCATCATTCATAATGTATTGTAAGCCACACTGAGCCCGCAAAAAGGTGGGAAAATGTGGGATACAAATGCAATAAATAAATAAATAAATAAACCATGACACCTGTGACCCCTAGCAATAGTCTACCACTGTGCTTATGGGTAAAGGCAAGACCTACTGCTAGGGGTCGCGGACAATATTTAAAAAACCTGCACCGGCAGGGACAGGAGCTACTGGAGATTGCTCCTATCCCGTGACCACTGGACCATCAGTATTTACTGAAAGTAGGTCCAAGAGTTCTAGGGAGGGTCTTTACTGAGGGGAGGAAGGGAAGGGGACTTCCAGAGCACTCATGTATTTGTGCAGCTGAAGCCCATTTAAGGGATGCTCTACAAGAGTGTTGGGCTGTGTGTTAGTGGACCCGATGCTCCCGGGGAGCAGCATAATGCAGCTTGCTCCCAAGTTGCATGATTTGTTTATTTTAGGAGTCAGTAACCTGCAGTACTGCATTACCCCTGATTAATGACTCCTATGGTGATCTAAGCTGTGGTCATATCGTACCACATTTTAGTAACTTCCCTTCCCTACCCTCCCCCCCTCCCCGGTCTTTCTTCTTAAGGAAGTATTAAACTAGAAAGTTCCACTCATCTATTTTGATGATAATGGTCACAGGAAGGGCATTTTGTTATTTAAAGCCTTGAAGGGCCTTTAGCTTCAGGCTCTCAGTAGAAGGGACTGAACTTTTCAAGTTTAAAACTGGAAGGGATAACAGCAGGCATAATGAACTGGAAAAGAGATTTTTGGCATGGTGTGGGGGGGGGGGGGGGGGACTGTTGAGTGTTTAGAAATCACATTCGTGGTACCTTGCATTTGTTTGCCAGTTTCTTTTTTCTTTGGTTTGATATTATATTTAAGGAGCCACAGCCTCTCTGTTAGACATGGCTGGCATTTGTTTTAACAACCAAGTATCAATGGAAAGTGTTTGGTGCTTCATTCTGCATATCGTTACCCCCTATACCTTAGAGGAATATGAGTCAGTCACAGTGCTGTCTTACAAATGAAACATCTGTGGGTGTTCTGAAAAAAAGGAGAAGTTTGGTATTTTGTTCCTTGCCTTGAATCTTCTCTCTTGTTTTTCTTTTCCTCTAGCCTGTAGAAATGAAGAGATGCAGGTTGCAGTAATGCGATTAGCTTGTTCTGAAAGATGGTAGCTACGCATCTTTGTTGCTGTCATCAGATGTGCCCCATTCTTGTTTACCAAGCTTAGTGGTGCCCTTTACAATAAATCTTAAGAAAGCAATTTAAAAAAAAGGGGGGGATTTATACCCATAAATTTAAATTTTGTGCTCAAAAATTGAATTTTTGAAAATTTCCCACCACATATGTATATAGAGTGATGCGATCCAAGAGAGTACACACATAATTGTAATCATCAGCAACGAGAGACCTTAGAGACAAGGGTCAGAGATTGGTTTC
Source organism: Microcaecilia unicolor (assembly GCF_901765095.1). NCBI lineage: Eukaryota > Metazoa > Chordata > Amphibia > Gymnophiona > Siphonopidae > Microcaecilia > Microcaecilia unicolor. The sequence continues at coordinate 52,174,329 of NC_044035.1, forward strand.
TTTTTGTTTGGCCCCTCCACCCAAAAAGCTGTTTCCTTGCCCCTAACTGTACCCATATATTAGGATGGCATTTATTTATTTATTTCTTACATTTGTATCCCACATTTTCCCACCTAATTGCAGGCTCAATGTGGCTTACATAGTACCGTATAAGCGATCACCAATTCCGGTATGAACAAATTCAAAGTGATGTAGTGGTAGAATAAAGTTCATATGTAACAGATACGTTAGGGAATCGTAGAGGAGAAGAGTTAATTTATGACCAGTACAAGCTTTGGTTTCTTTGTGTTGCAGTGTTCGGACATTTAAGTTGGGTCGGTAGGGTATGCCTTTTTGAACAGGTTAGTTTTTAGTGATTTCTGGAAGTTTAGATGGTTATACGTTGTTTTCACGGCTTTTGGTAATGCGTTCCATAGTTGCGTAGGAGAAGCTGGATGTATAAGTTGATTTGTATTTGAGTCCTTTAGGTATGTTCATGTTGATCCTGTTGTGTTTCTAGTTGGTAGGTCTATGAGATCTATCATGTATCCTGGGGCCTCACCGTAGATAATTTTATGAACCATGGTGCAGATTTTGAACACGATTCGTTCTTTGATTGGGAGCCAGTGCTCGGAGGGGTTTGGCGCTTTCGAATCGCGTTTTTCCAAATATAAGCCTTGCTGCCATGTTTTGAGCAGTTTGAAGTTTCTGTATGATTTGTTCTTTGCATCCCGCATAGATTCCATTGCAGTAGTCTACATGGCTTAATACCATGGATTGTATCAGGTTGTGAAATGTTTCCCTTGGGAAGAAAGGTTTCACGCGTTTGAGTTTCCACTTTGAGTGGAACATTTTCTTTGTTGTAGATTTCACTTGGCTCTGTAGCATGAGGGTTTGTTCGATTGTAACTCCGAGAATTTTCAGGCTGTCTGAGATAGGGAGGGTGTAATCTGGGATATTTAAGTTGGTGGGTTTGTTCGTGTTGTATTGGGATGAGAGGATGAGACAGTGTGTTTTTTTTCTGTGTTGAGTTTTAGTTGAAATGCATTCGTCCATGAGTTCATGATGTTCAAGCTGAGTTTGATTTGATTGGGGATTTCTGTTAGATCATGTTTGAAAGGGATATATATTGTGACATCGTCTGCGTAAATGAATGGGTTAAGGCCTTGGTTGGATAAGGACTTGGCTAAGTGGGGTCATCATTAGGTTGAAAAGGGTCGGTAATAGTGGTGATCCTTGAGGTACTCCGCAGTCTGCTTTCCATGGTGGTGATATGTTCGAGTTTGATTGTTGAGGGCGGGGGTGAAGTGGAGAGGACTCGTGCACACACACATTTGTATTTCCAAAAATAGGTGTAGAATTGTGGGCTTTCTTTTTTCTGACTCAATTCTGAAAGAGATATATTTCCCTTTGAAAACTGATATAAACTTTACAGATAAAAAGTACCCATAAAGTTTGTTTATGCATCTTTATGTTTCATATAGTCTAATCTCAGCAGAGCACAACAGTATCAAAATACTAATAAAAACAGTAAAAATAAAGATATACAACCAGTCGTCCCCTACCCCATACCTTCACAGTGCAACACTAAGGGCCCTGTGTACTAAGCTGTGCTGTAGGCACGCTAATGTTTTTAGTTTACGCTAAAAATGCTAGTGCACCTTAGTGATCAGGGCCCTAAAAGTCTGAGCAAATAATCTTTCAATTTCTTAAAGAAATCCAAGAAATTCTGCTTCCCTTTCAGCACAGGAGGTAAGACATTCTACAAAATAGGTCCCACAACAGAAAAATCTTGCCTGACTCATGGGAGGACCCACAATAAATTCGTACCAGCTGACCTTACTTGTCCTCTTTTCTGTGTAATTTAGCTTTTTCATCAAATAAGTGGGTCTTTCATCATTTAGAGCAGAATAAATAACCGCACTGCTGAATTTTGGACCATTTGAAGGGGCTTCTAGGAAATACCAGAATTATAATCCAAGCGACAGAAAACTAAAAGCTGTACAGTATGAAAACCAACAGAGGAAGCACATACTGAAGTGTTTTTGACATAATTAAAACAAACTCCTAATCCACTCCTTAATATGTGCATTAAAAGAGAACTGAGCATTCAAGACTCCTGACTATTACACCAACCTTCAGTGAGTAATTTTCAGATCTTCCTTCTTTCAACCCTCTGGCAATTCCATGTCTAATCCTTAAGATCGTCATCTTAGCTAAACTTTAATACCTGTGTGTTCTGCATCATCCATCAAATAACCAGTCCCAAACACCCATAGACCTGCAATATTGCATCTTCAGGGTCCTCCATTGGCACTACAATTTACATATAATCTGCATATATTCTATAATCAAACTCACTGACAGAGCAAAGTCACACATGGTACAAGATAAATATTAAATAATAATGCAGACACCAGCTCCAGCATGCCATAATTTTGAAACACACTTCCCTGCCTTAACCTGTTGTCCTCACCCACTTACAAAGGAGCAACACTATTATAAAATCATACCTCCATATCCCAAATTGAAGGCTAGCTAGGAGGATAGCGTGGTCAACTGTGTCTAAGACAGAATATCTAATAAACGCACCAACTTCAACTCATGTCTATCCAACTGTCTTCTACCTGAAATTCCACCAAATACCATGGGGTTCAACTACCTCTTATGTAATGGGACCATTGTATCCAAAGTGTCATTAATGAATTGCTCCAACTGTCCACTTTTGCTATCAAAATTGGCATCCTCCACCAAGTCGAATAAGACCATTTTTCAAAAAAAGAAATAATAATCAGTGTCAATTTTTGCCACACCTCACTGCTCCACTCATTAACTGATTGCATATCATGTCCAGCCCTTAACTTAAAATCCAACATATGGTGATCTAATCATGAATAGTCTCAAGAACCATATCCTCCAACCCAAACATCTGAAAATTCAGAAAACAAACATCTGAAATAAATCCTCCTGAGTGTGCTGGACACTTCACATATTGCAAAATCTTCAGAGCTGATCTGACTTCGAAAATTATTCAGCCTCAGGTGAACCAACCTCCTCAGCATGGATTCTAAATTACCAATAATAATCAAGGACTCCAAGGAAAACAGTATTTATTTATTAGGATGTATTTACCACCTTTTTGAAGGAATTCACTCAAGGTGGTATACAGTAAGAATAAATCAAACATGAGCAATAGACAATTACAGCAGTAAAAATATTTAAATAACAATATATGTAGGACAACTAAAAGATCTCTCTTAATCCTAACTAATAAATTGTTCTATACCTGTATGGCCTGTAAATCAAAAACAGACTCCACCCACAGCCCCACGTACAAAGGCCTTCCTATTCAACCTAAGTACCCCTGAAGGGGGCACAAAACATTTCTCGTAAAAAAACAAAACACTCTGCTACCTCTTCTATCTTTCCACTGTTAAAACTCATAATAATAAACCCAATGGACAAATACTATTCATCTGCATTGAAAAGTCATGACAGTAATGCAACAGACGTCTTGCTATCTTTCAACGATTAGGTCCAAAAATGATTTCCCCTTTATTACATACTAACTGAGCATTTGTATATAACAAATTACAAATGCTGTTGCATATAGACTGACGATACCTTTTTATGGGGGAATTACATATCCCCCATTGGGCCTCCCTATATCCCTGGATTGCACTTCATTTAGATGGCAGCAAACCATATTTCTCCCTACCCTCCACTACTGCTATACCCAACCCAACAATGTCCTCACCAAGGGGCATGCTTCACTGATACAGCGTGCCTCCTCAGTGCCGCTCTTTCAGTTGATGATGGGACATACAGTGATCTCAGCACCTGGGTACAGAGCTCATCATTCTAGAGCAGGTTTTGAACATCAGAGTGCCTGAAGCAGGAAGAAAAGTGCACACCTGTTAGTGCATAACATTAAATCTTTTACTAAAGAAAATAGTTATAACTCCTCAATGCAAAGAAGGGCGCAGAAGCCTGGCAATCTTAGCATATACATTTTTCGATACTGGGAATTTAACTTCTGTTCTGAGGTGAAGTGGAAACTAGCCTTACTGCCAGTGAGCATGATATATCTGTGATGAAGATTCTCACTCCTTGGTGAGTGCTAGAATTAGAAGAAAGACGGGGATAATGAAGTAGAAAGAAAGGAGAACGAGAGGGGGAGGATCAGGCACCCTGGGCTCCAGCTATCACCAGCCACGGGAAGCGTGCTTTACTGCTGTAAAGCATATTTTACAGCAATAAAGCATGCTAATTGTACATGATCTAAAATCTGTATACACATATATTGAATCAGAATTTTTGAGCAAGAAAATGGCTATTGTATCAAGTACTTTATGCACATAAAAATCAATAATCGTGCACACAAATCCATCATTTATATGCACACAAAACATTTTCTGCAATGACTATTTTTGCATGCAGAAATTTTGATTTGTGTATATAGTGCCCAGTGGAGAAAACAGCGCACACGTATTTTTCTTGTGTACATTCCTTAATGTTGCTCTAATTTGAATGCTGTTAGTTTACAGTATCAGGAGTAAAGTAATTGTTAGTGTAAAGAATTGTGCTGGTTTTCAGGACACATATTTTTAAACAATTTAGTACATCATCCCCTGAGAGTCATTAAACAGTCTCTTTTGCTTATAAGCCTTTGTATGAGCCCCGGGACATTTTTTTGGTTTTCTAAAGAATAATTTAGTTGGTTCAGGAAAGCTAAAAATTGGGAGGAAGATGTTTTTCAAACTATTTCAAACCACTGCCTGGCTTCCTTTCTCTCCAGTCCTGCACAGTTCTATGTGTGTGTGCATGTGAGATAACTACCCTCATGTTTTCCCTTCCAATAGAAAATGAAACTGCTTGAGAAGGAGAGGCTTCAGTTTACAGTCAATCAGGTGGGCTACCATGCAAGGTGGAACTGGCTGCTGGAGACAGTATCAAGGCAGCGACTGGGGTTGGGTTGAGAGAGCAGGCCTGCTTTTCTCTTTGGCAATGATGTCTTCCTGATAAAATGTTCTCTGTACAACACATGAGGTTATCCTCTAGATTGTCAGGCCCACTGGCACCATGAAGTTCAATGTAACAAATATGTTAATTTGATTAATACGTGGTGAGTTTCTTCAAGAAAATTTGCCTCTGATGCTGTGCCAAGTAACCCGAACCCTGACTACAGTAATGTGAAGCTCCTTGGAAGGTTCTTGTTATGCTGCATAGTCTGTGTTGCACGAGGCATCTTGTCACATTTCCATCTGTGTTGATGTCCTCGTGTTTCTGGGCCTGTGGTAGACGTGTCATCTATTGTACATTACTATGAAAAAAAATGGAAATCGTTGTCGTCTGTAAGTGATTCTGTTTACCCTGTGGATCAGCTCCAAGATGTTTTTTGCCGATTTTCACCTACCCATCGGTATTTTTGCGGACGGTTTCTGTAGGAATTTTGGTTAAAAGAATATCAATGTTTTTTAATAAAGATTTGCCCCACCAACGTTTTGAATATATTGCCAGCTTTTAGGTCTTGGGGACCCAGAATCGGGTCATCCCTTACATCTTCTGATTTCTTAATAAGCTTGATTATAGCTTAAGATACTGATTTATAGGGATTGTTGCAAGGGTGAAGCTGGGGTTGTAGGATTTAAGATAAATGTCAATGCTGGGAACGTAAAGGACTAAAATATATACAATTCATTTTCATATTTCTTATAGACTTATTACCAGACTCCACCTCCCACATTTTCCTTCAGAGAGAAAATGTTCCACAAGTGCATTGTTTATCTCTGGGTCCTTTGCAGGTAATGTAAATTGCTCCAGTTGTAGAAAACGATTACGGTATCATGGATATTTTTATCAAAATATTTGAGCAACTAGTAGAAAGTGTGACATTCTAGATAGCTTTCATTCAAGTGCCCCTTCTTTTTTTGTCTATACCAGACCAGTCCAGAATAAGTGGGTGTTGTGTCTGTCAACCAGCAGATGGAGACAGCACAAGAAAGTAGTTTCATGGGCTTTTCCCTTAAAGGGGATTGTGCCGCCATTGGATGCTCAGTATTACTCTGTGTCCAGGAACCTTGTAAGTCTAAATGCTTTGAAAATGAGCCCCTATGTGTCTTTATAAAATACTGGCAGAAATGGCAGAAATTACACCTTCCTTGCAGGCGGGGACGCTTGCAGGTATAATGTCCGCACCTAGGTTATTCAAGTACGTTGTAAATTACCATCAAACATATAAACGGCGAGTGACCGTACTCACTCGCAAATGCGCAGTAGAGACTTCCCTCTCTGCCCCGCCCCCACTTCAATACGTGATGATGGGGGCAGGACAGAGAGGGAAGTCTCTACTGGCATGCTGCAGACGTCGTCACCGCTGCCCCTCCATCTGGCCCGAGCACTGTGAACTTACATCAGCACGCAGCAAAAGGCACATCAGCAAAGCTGCCGTCGGCCTTCCTTCTCTGCCTTTGTCCTGCCCTCGCCGACGTTACGTCACATGAGGGCGGGACACAGGCAGAGAAGGAAGCCCGCCCCGACAGCAGCTTTGCTGATGTGCCTGCTGCTGCGTGCTGATGTAAGTTTACAGTGCTGCTCGGGCTGGGTGGAGGGGCGGCGGCAGCGACTCCGGGGGGGGGGGGGGGGTTCGGAAACTCCCCCATTCCAAAAGTAGCCCGTTTTCACGGGCTCAACGGCTAGTATTTTATAATCTGTACACGCACTTGAGAACTCTCTCCACCCAAGTTCTGCTCCTGTACTTGCTGGCAAACTGTGTGCCATTATGGTATTGGGTGTGTTTTTATTTTGATTAGTATTTTAATAGAGGCCATTTACTTGTATAAATCAGCTTTTTAGGCACAAAAATGGTTTATAAAATTTACCCTTCACACTGGTAATTTTATAGCTGGGGACCTAGGTTAAGAAGCCAAGCAGTTGCCTAAGGGCCCCTTTTACAAAGGTGCACTAACATTTTTAGCGTGCGCAAACCGTGTAGATGTCCATAGGAATATTATGGACGTCTACACGGTTAGTGTACGCTAATTTTTATCACGTGCTAAAAACGCTAGAGCACCTTTGTAAAAGACCCTCTTAAGTATCTTTATAAAATACTAGTGTATGTGGCTAAAATTGTGCCTTGAATGCAGGTGCAGACATTTACATCCATTCAAGAGCAATATTTTATAATCCGTGCACATACTTGCTAATTTTGCCTGTACTGAGCTCCCGGCAGTTCCTTCCAGCAAAGTATGCACCTTTTTGACAAGGCATGTACGTTTTAAGCCAGTTGGTATTTTAATAAAGGTCTTTATGCACGTCTGTGGTCACCTGTGTGCAAAAAAGACTTTATAAAATTACACCCTCTGAGTTTAGAAGTTTTGAACTTTGTTACTTGAAGATTAATATGCAGTCAGGTGGCTTAATGGAGAGGTAGATATAAGGGAAACGTGACCAAATGTTACTTTTAGAGGAGTCTTGTGTGACACACAATATGTTTTTGATTGATGAAGCAAATATAGAATGTTTGCATTGGGCTTGAAACAGGAAGCAGATCCTGAAACTACTAGTAAAATCAGAGTGCTAGCAGCACCCTAAGGTAGGGAGCAGACAGAAGGGAACACAAGGACCACATGGGATATGCAGAAGCCTTCCTTTATATACTTTACTTGTAATTCTTCCAGCTCAGTAGCAGTGGCCCTTGGTGCCCTCGCTTTGTGGCATGCTGTCCTGATCACTCGCGGAGAGACCAGCGTAGAAAGGCACATTAACAAGAAGGAGAGACTGCGACTACAGAAGAAAGGAAAAGTGAGTGCAAAAGGTTCCTGTAAAACTTTGGTGCTACCCTAGGAAAGGGATAGATAGGACAACCTAGATCTAAGTCATTTTTAGCCCCTTCAAGCCTTGTTCCTGGCAGCACTGTGGAGATCATTCTGTAAAGAGAGCACTAATAGTTAGGCACCATGACCAGAATACCAGCATATAAGCATATATTTGTGGACATGCAGTGTAAGTGCCAAAATTCCAGCTACACACTATTGTATAACATGATGCCTGAATGTGATGGCATGGGAGAGTTTTTTCTTTTGCCAATTACCTTGAGAGTTATATTTATATGATTGGATTTGATACTCTCTTCCCTTTCATTGGTGATAGATGGGCAGGTGGGCAAACACCTGGGTGGAGTCTGGGTGAAGCACACAGTTATACACACAAATTATAGAATGGTATAATTTACAGACAGTTAAACCAGTTGTATGGCTGGTATAAGTGGTCGCACTTGAAATATACATGCATATTTTCCCTGCTCACTAGTAGTCTATGAAGAAAAGGAGTCAATTATTGAATAGGCTCCAAATAGGCCTCTTTGTGCCTCTGAGCAGCTAGTGTATAAAGTATTCTTGGCTCTGTTAAGTTGCAGAGTTTCATACCCACCTCTAAAACAGGACAATCCCTCGCAGGCTAATATGAGTTTAGCAGTGCAGGACACACCTTGCTCTCCCTGTTAAGTAATATAGGGCAAGAATTGTCATTTTGTGAGATAACTGACTGTTACATATGCAAAGGCCATACCAATTTATTTCTTTATGCAGGCTTGATGTACTGCCAATTGTGCATAGCACAGCAATGTGCTTTACAATAAAAATCTGTGGTGGTGGTGGGGGGGAACTGGAAAATGGAAAACAGAATTTTTAGAAGAAATTAGAGGAAAGGGAGGGGGTAGGGAGGTGGGTGAAGATTAGCAGAGTTGTGTGGAGAAGGGAACAAGAAAAGGGAAGGCAACTGCTCAGGATATGAGTTAAAGACACAACTAGCCATAGACCATTTGAAAAAGCCAAGTCTTAAATTGCTTTTTTAAAATTTATAGAAGGAGGTCTCAAAGCAAATAATTGAGGGTGGAGAATTCCATAAAGATGGCCCAAGGTAGCTGTAGGCTGAATCGTTGGGTAATATTCAGTCAAATACAAGATGGAGAGCCATGTGGGTATATCTGTTACTGGTGTTAAAAATAAGACGTAACTGGTTGTGGAAATTCTCTCGTCTCCTTCAATTAAGAGCTGTTAAAGGGATCAGAGAGCAGTATAGCCTTTCCCAGAGCACATAGCTAGCTGCAGAGATAAGACCACTAAGATGTACTGGCTAATGTAGAATATCTATACTGCTGTCTTAGAACAAAAGCAAGTGGACAAATACAAGACATTTGCATAGAACTGACACTTCTCATTTGCTGATTGAGGGAGTTGTGTGTCCAGAAATAATGTTTTCTACATTATTTGTAAATTCAGCAAAATTCTGTACGTTTGTCAAAATAGCTGTCACTGTGTTTTAATAATTTTGCTTTTGATTTGTTATAAATTGCTTAGGGTTCCTGTAAGATGATAGCAATCCACAAACAGAAGTAAACCAATGATTTTCAGCTAGGGTTGCAACTGTAAAATGTCAGCCCTGATGTTTACCTTAAAACAGTGACACCATCCATTTAAGGAGCACCACTGAATGTACATATAAGCGGTGACCACACCAGCGACTATCCATTTAATGACTGAATATTGCACTTAAGTGGAGAATGTTGGGTTCACCTTTGCTCCTCCTTGAAGCCGGTCCCTTTTTATATGGCCAAAAGTTGGGCTATTTAATGAGCCAGATGCCCTGATTTTTATCCATACAATAAAGAAGTATATGGATAAGCGAGTTAAGCATTAACTGCCTGCCGACAAATGCATAACTCGCTTTTAATATGAACACCATTATTGCTTAAATGTGTTGGCTGATGAATTTGTTTTACATCACAAGGCAGTGCTGCCTCTATCCGATGCTGTATAAACCAGTGCTGCTGGGTCTGTCTGCTGATGGCTGATGCTTTCCTGCTTCTTATGGTGGCACGTGTGGGCCTAGTCTCCCACATTTTGGCTGTGTCAGCAAGTCCACACACAATTCTGCTAAATAAGAGATTCTGCAGAGGAGAATTTTGTGAAAATCTTGCAGTGTGTAGTGGCAAACAGTTCCCTGGGAGTAATAGATGGAATCTTGCTTTGTGAGAAGAGCAAACCACCTCCCAAGATCTATTCAGGAAACAATGTATAGATGAAAGGTGTCAGACAGGATGTAGGCCTCGATGATCTGATTCCAAAGTTTGTCATGCGTGCCATGGAGGATAAGTAACCCATTTGTTTCTGCTTGCAGGTATTCCAGAATCCATACAGCTATGGTAGATGTAACAACTGGAGAATTTTCTTTGGTGTGGAAACAAGACTGTAAGATGGTCATCATTCCAAATTTATGCTAAAGTTAAACTTAGTCATTTTCATGTTAAGGGGTTAATTTATTTTGCCCTTACAGAATTTTTAATAGAAGTATGTTCAGTGAAACACAAGATGCAATGTAATTTATAGTCAGTGGGAGGTCAGAGTAATAATAAAGGAGTCCAGAAGAGGTCAGCAAAGAAGGTGAAAGGAGAAGCAAGATGTATAGAGAAGGAAATCAGACACAGGGGAAAAAAAAGGAAATATTAGACGCAGAAAATTCAAGAATTACAAACGTAGCAGTGTAATTGCACCATTCATAAATAAAGTTTTTTGTGTGCTCAGTGTGTGAGTGCAGTCTGCATGTAGTATGCAGCTTCAGCATATAGCAGTGTAGCTGGTGGACCTCCTCAACCCCTGATGGTCTTTTTCCTTAAAGGTGAAATTAACTGGGGCAGAATCCCCCCCCCCCCCTTTAAGTTATGGAGCTTTATATTTTTAAGTGCCTCAGTCAGTGCCCATTTGAGACAGGACAAGCCTTCACAGGTTAATGGGAATAGCAGTGAAACAAGGATAGCTGCACGTTAATCACAATTAACACTGCGAGCAACTGGATATTTATTAATCGTGATTAAAAATGATTAATTGAACTTAATAAAATTAATCTGCCCAGTGCCTTACCTTCCCAGCAGCTACCATTCCTTCCCCTCTTAGTTCCTTCCCTTCCTCTCCACTCAGCATCAGCTTTGTAGTTTGGACACTCCTGATGGGCTGTTTGCACAGGGAGCCAATGAGGAGTGCCCCTATTGGGGAGCATGCTAAATATCAGCGTGTGCTCCCCACAAGGCTTCCCCCTCTGATCAACCCCCCTCCCCCCCAAAAAAGCAAAAACCAAGCCTGAACATCTGGACAAATCAGTTTGTTTTGAACTATTAGCAGATAGCTGTAGCTTACTGTTTTAACTTGGTTCTGGCTACTCCAGCTGGTCAGTCCATTGCCTAGACGGCTTACAATGTAAGTTTTGTAGCTAAGGCAATGAAAAGTGAAGTCATTGGCCTAAGTTCATAAGGAGCATTTGTGGTAGAAGTGGGATTTGAACTCTTGATTTCCTTGGCTCTTAGTTCGCTGCTCTAACTGTTAATCTCCACCTCTATTAATTTAGTACAGTTAACTATTTAAGGGTTGGACTTGATCCTTGATATCTGTGCATTTCATTGAGACTGTAAATTGATAGACACTTTGACATAGTAACATCATAAATGATGACAGAAAAAGACCAAATTGGCTCATTTAGTTTGCCAAGTTGAGATTCTTCCATATTGGTTAGATAAGCATGCAGCATTTGTACCCAACTACGTTTCCTGTAGATCCTTGGTCTTCAATCCCAGTCCTGGAGGGCTGCCAGTGGCTCAGGTTTTCAGTATTTTCTTAATAAATATACATAGTTATACTAAACGGCATCTTTGAAACTCATATAATCAACTGCAACATTATATTTTCAGTTCTTTGTTGATACCATGTTTCTTCAATTCTTCAATAAAACATAAAAAAATTCTTCAAATGTACCAAATTTACTTAGATTAACTAAATTAACACTCTTATCCTGTGTGAATAGTGCTCAGTACCATCCCTGGAACGTGATGGTTTATGGTTGATGATCATTGCACCAGCAGTTCAAATTATATTTAATTGTACAGATATACAGTAGCTGTACTTATCTTTGAAACTGTATCCAGCTTAGTCTCTTTCCACACTTTCATCGAAACTACCATCATTCCAGAGTGGAAAGTGTGTCACCAATCCTCCTCTCCCACATGAGTTGGTGCACATTTTAGCTATGCTGACCACACTTGTACCTGGAAGTTCTCAATTAAAAGTCCCAAATGGTGTTCTAGCTCATAAAAAATGTCCTGACTGAAAAAAATCAATCACTTAGAGGCATATTTTCAAAGCACTTAGCCTCCCAAAGTTCCATAGAAACCTATGGAACTTAGCCTCCCAAAGTGCTTTGAAAATATGCCTCTTAGTCTTCTCCACATCATCCTATGGGACTATTCACCGTCTTAATCAAAAAAATATGTTCCCCAATTCCTTTCTCCAACTTATTCTGTGGGCTCATGTTTTGCTGATGCTTCCTCAGGAGGCCACACTGTTACAAGAATAAGAGTATTAATCCTCTTAAACTCTTTCTCAATCTAAAAAACTTATCATTTAAATTCTATACCAACCGCTAAAGCCAGATGGTCAGCAAGTGTGGGCAGCTGGAGGCAGGATGCCATAATCTGATAAGTTCGCTGACGCATCTGGATTTAGCATGTGGTCTCCTGAGGAAGCATCAGTGAAACATGTTCATGTTGAGACCATGATCGTTTGAGAAGGAGAGTGCAAAATTGCACAAGAAGTCTTATGGCACACTAGTAAAACAGGCCCGTTTCTGACACAAACGGGTGTTAGCAAGGTTTTTCTCGGAGTGTGTATGTTTGAGAGAGAGTGTGTGTGTGAGAGTGAATGTGCGAGTGTGTGTGTGACAGAGAGAGAGTGAGACCGCTGGGTGCGAGTGTGTCTCCTCTGTCCCCTCAGCCACCCAGTGATGCTCCTTTCTCCCCTGCCCCCCTCCAGCGATTCTCATCTCTCCCCTGCCCCCCCCCCCCCCCCCCCCCCCAGGCACCCAGCGATTGTCCTCTCTCCCCTGCTCCCCCTCCGGCCATCCAGAGATTCTCCTGGCTCCCCTGCCCCCCTTCCAGCCAACCATCGATTCTCCTCGCTCCCCTGTTTACCTCTGTCGAAGGGGCCGCGTCTTTGAAAGCCCTGCCCGTCTAGCCTTCCCTTCGACTTTGTTCCCTTCGTCTTTCCCTCCGAGTCCCGCCTGCTGACGTCATTTCCTCTTTCCGCGAGGGCAGGACTCTGAGGGAACGAACTCGAAGGGAAGGCTATAGACGTTGAGGTTGTGCCTCATGCTGGTATCCTGTGGTTGGTCAGTGTTGTTTGTGATGAACCCGGAACTACGTGATGTCAGTTCAGGAGATGGATACAGCAGCACGAACCCTTCAAACTTTCACTGCCACGGAGTCAGCTTCAGAACGTTGGAGGTGCTTTTCATTATATAGGATATGGTTTTCATGATAAAAGCCCCACAGCATGAGTTGGAGGAAGGAATTGATGATGAACTGTGGAAAGAGACTGAGCTGGATACAGTTTCAAAGATAAGTACAGCTATTTTTGCACAATGTTATTTAAATATTGTTTGAACTGCTGGTGCAATGATTATCATCTATAAGCCACCATATTCCTGGGATGGAATGGTGGGGATTTACTGAGCACTATTCACACATTTAGGATAAGAGTGTTAATTTAGTTAATGAAAGTAATTTGGTGCATTTGAAAGGTTTTTTTTGTGTTTTATTGAAGAAACATGATATCAACAAGTAATGAATATGCATGAGATATATTTGCTACTCCCTTTTGTATGCACATTTCTCCTGCATATTCAATAGGGGTGTTCTGAAAACCTGACCTGTTGGCAGCCTTTCAGGTCTGGGTATGGTATTGACCCAGGGGCCTCACTTATCTGTATACTGCCTTTGTCTTGCAGGCACTGGATCACTCGAATCTTGTTACCGTCTTCTCATCTTCCTCATGGAGATGGATTGATATGGAATACGTCTTATAGAACAGAGAGTCAGGCAACTGTCCTAGCGATCTGACAGAATGAAGAATCAGAAAAGTGTACACCTCTGTGCTCTCTGTGGGTTTCATTATTTATGTCGGTGAACTTGTGGTGCTGACGCTGCTATTGCAGCTTTGTTTATCAGCTGTGCTGATGGAGTTCATAGATTTGATTTTGTACTGTGTGGAGTGAGGGGGGGGCAAGCAGAAATCTGAAAGACTATTTTGGAGACCAAGCAACTTTTAATGGTCTAGGACAGTCATAAGAAAAAGAAGTCCTTATGTAAATCAAGGAGCCAGGGAAAAATCGTGAAAACTTCACGAGTGAAGTTACTTTCACCTTTTTATGATTGATGAAGATTTGACTTTTGCAACAGGCAGTTCTAACTTGCTCAGATCCACTTATTTACAGAACAGATCATTTTACAAGATGTAAAAAATGATTTTGTCTTTAGTTTACATTCTTTTTTTTTCTTGAGTCACTCCTACAACTCGTGGTGTCAGAAGACAGTGGTACGTCTTGTCCTTTTCATGACCTCTGCAGCCTCTTCAGCAAGAAGGTCTGTTCTCAAGCAGTAATTTGTGGTTTGAAATTTTTAAGCCATCTTGTCGCCTGAGGACACTTAGTACAGGTAAGCAGTTATTCTTTCTGGGTCTTTCATTATAGGATAATACACCTTTATTACAGATGAAATGTCCTCTGTCCAGGGGCGTAGCCAGACCTTGGCGGGTGGGGGGGGGCACAGTTTAGCCCGCCTCCCCCAGCCACTGACCCCCCCCCCCCGCCACTAGAGCTCCTCTTCTGCTGTTTGCCCCTCCCCCATCACCACTGCCAGGTACCTTTGCCGGCGGGGGTCCTCAACCCCCGCCAGCCGAAGTCGTCTTCAGCGCTGGTCGACTCCGGTGCCTTCGCTGATGATCTGTTTCTAACTCCTGATGTCCTGCGTGCATGTCCTGTATGTAGCCACTGCCAGCGGCAACAGGGGAGGGTCAGCAGCGGAGGGGAGGGAGGGGGTCAAAAGTAGACGGGGTCAGGGCTTAATCTGTGGGGGCCCATGCCCCTGTGGCCCCACCTAGCTACACCCCTGCCTGTGACTACAGTAATTTATTCAGCTAAGTGCCTCAACTCTCAGGGGTGGGCAGAAGTCCAGAGGTTAGCTAGAGAAATGTAATAAGCAGGTACACTAGATTTTTGCACAGCTAAGTAAAAGTGACCTTGGCAATGATAGTCTGGTAAAGATTTAAGAGCCATTTAAGGAACGGGGGGGGGGGGGGGGGGGGGGGGGGGGGGGGGGGTTGAATAGGTAGCCAAATTGTGACTTTTCAGAAGTGTTACCTGCCTAAAACAAAGAAGTAGAATAAATTATCACCAGGAATTTGAATTCAAGGTTAAAAGACTGATTTAAGGAAGGTTTTGAGTATACTGATGACTGGACGTGTTGCTGGGAGAATAATCATTTTTACAAATAGGATTGGTGTAGTACAGTCTGTTTCTTAGATCAGCATTTAAGGTAAACAAGAGGAGGCACAACTGGCTATCCCCAAAATCCAGAATCAGAGAGAAAATCAAACAACGTGAAGGAGGCAGAAAGCAAGATTGGAGGAGAGAGAACTGCCAAAGTGGTTAATGGGTAAATGAAAAGAGAAGAAAAGGAAAAAGTTACTTCAGAGGAAATGTGGGAGGAGTTAACGTGGTGGCCACTATTGTGTTCATAATTTAAAAGAAGAGCAGGAAGTATCTGAGTTACTGTTGGTTACCTGGGAAAAGAAGTGGATTGGAATGCAAACAGGAATTTTTGCATTTAATGGTGATGATGTAAACTGTTTTTAGTTACATATTTAGGATGAAGACACTGTATACATCTGCTACAATATGATTTTGAAGCCTACCAGCAGCTTCAGAAAAAAAACAAAACAAAAAAGCCAAGAAATTTGAACAATGCTGCAAAATTCAACTCGGTCAGGAGACACCAGGAAAACCAAACAAACACAGACAGACCAGTATGGCATACAAAGTGATGTTTACTGAAAAAAAAAATCAAACCTAACTTAAATTAACTCAATTTGTTTCTTCAGTCTGAGTTGGGTACAGACCAAGCAATCAGTTCGATTCACAAATGAGTTGGTTAAGGTCTTTCTGTACCCACGACCACATTTGATTATTTGGTTCCCCTGATGCAGGCAGATGCTTAAATGTGGCTGTTTGGGTTTGATTGGTATTCAGTAAACATTATCTTGTATGCCATACTGGAGAAGTTATGAATTCCCTATATGGACCGGTCTCAGGCAGCTAGTGAGAGAGCCCAGTGCTAGGCTAGGCTACCATAGATGTGGTGTCACTGGTCTCATGCTAAGAGAAATTCTGGGTCTAGTGATCATTGTACTGCATAGCTCAGTATTAAACATGTTAAGGATCTTGAGGAGGCCCTTTGGGAATCTGAGAGCTCAAAGATATGGAAAACCTTTGGTCAGCAATAAAAGTCAACATAGAAAAAAACAACAAAATTATCTTGTAAAATATATTGAGTATAAGGATAAGAAATATATGTGCACTGTGATCCTCCCCGATTGTCTGCTTTTGTTGCCATTAAGAGTCTGCCTGTGGCTCCCATGGATGATTCTTATAGTGTGATGTATTGAACGTTGCTATATTACTTAAATTTTCTTTTTTATGCTGGACTGAACTTAATGGACTACAGAATTTATTTTTTTTCTTTTTTTAATAGCTTTTTATCTTAACTATTAGTATACAGAGACACAAAGCAACGGTTCAAGTGTGGACATCAATATTGCCCACACGAAACAGAGTACGATATCATTCAAAATGATGTACCCATACAATGTGGGGTTTTTAAAGTATTGTATCCCCTTCTTAAATGTACAGCTATTGTACTAACTTGGCGGACCTTCTGTTGTTTCTTCTCCAGGACTGACTTCTCTTTTTATTGTGTATTTTTTTTTTTAATCTTTGATTGAATTTCTGTACAAATGTGTTACTTGGTTGTTTTATTTGTAAACCAATAAAAATACAACAAATCTGTGTGTGAGGCCAATTAACAAACTGAAAAAAAGGAAGGTGATATGGTTAAGGAAATAGCAAAATTATTTTTAAAAGAATTATCAAAGAAAAAAAAAATAATAAAGAAGGCAGGGACCAGATGAGAGAAAATTGGCCATTTTATGAAACATCTATCCAGATAAGGGGAGAGAGAAAAAAAAAAAACAAAGGGAAAACAGGATTTGTGAAAATAAGACTCAGCAAAAGAAAAAAAAAATCTTAAGCTGTTTTGCTCAGTATTTACAGAAGCAGGAGATGATGGATTTAAGGAAAGAAACAGTACTGGTAAATTTGAAACAATTGCAAATGAAATCACAGAAGAGGGGGACAGTAGAAGTATTTCTATAAATTATTGGATAAAGCTATGGGGCATGATGTAAACCCCTAAATTAGGGCTGCATTTTAATTGCAGTTAACCTTAATGCATTAATCGCCATCATTAATTGCCATTTAAAAATATTAATCACATTACAGTGTCTCCTGTCTCCTCCAAACATCTCTTCCACTACCAGCTCCTGTTCTCAGCGCAATCTGACAACTTGCCCCCCCTTCCTCATGTTTCAACATCACCCACCCCTGTGCCATTCTACCTTAAAAGTGATCTTTTGTTGATCCTTGGCAGTGTTGCACATATGCTGCCTGCAGCTTGGGCCAAAGCTTTTCCCCCTGACCCATTCAGAAAAAAAAGTGATGTCAGAGGAGGCAGAACAGGCCATAAGAACATAAAAGTAGCTATACTGGGTCAGACCAGTGGTGCATCTATCCCAGTATCCTGTTTTCCAAACAGTGGCCAAGCCAAGTCACAATTACCTGGCAGAAACCCAAATTGTGGCAACACTCCATACTACAAATTCCAGGGCAAGCAGTTGCTTCCCATGTCTGTCTAAGTAGCAGACTATGGACTTTTCCTCCAGGAATTTGTCCAAACCTTTTTTAAACCCAGATACGCTAATCACTGTTGCCATATCCTCTGGCAAAGAGTTCCAGATTTTAACTATTTGTTGAGTGAAAAAGATATTTCCTCCTATTTGTTTTAAAAGTATGTCCATGTAACTTCCACAACTGTCCCCTAGTCTTTGTACTTTTGGAACAAATAAAAAAATCGATTTACCTCTACTTGTTTTACACCACTCAGGATTTTGTAGACCTCAATCTTCTCTCCCCTCATCCAGCTCTTTTCCAAGCTGACGAGCTCTAATCTCTTCCATCCCCTTTATCATTTGGTCACTCTTCTTTGAACCAAAGCCCAGAGAGAAAGCTTCAGCGCAGGCCACAGGCAGCATATGTGCACTGCTACCACTTCCAGGGACCAACAGAGGATCACCTTTTAAGGTAGACCGGCAGAAGGGATTGAGAATGGAAAGATGTTGACCCCCAGGTGGGGGGGAGGGGAACGATCTGCAGACCCACAAGCAGAACTGATGGGGCCACTGAAGGAAGCTATGAGCTCCTCCAGCAGCCACGAGAAGAGCTTGGTGCTGCTCACCACCAAGTTTGTGTTGCTGCTCATGGAGGTGGAGGGGAGGGAGGGAGGGAGAGGTGCTGGCAGTGGCGTAGCTAGGGTAGTTGACACCCGGGGCCGGTCATTTTTTTAACCCCCCCCCCCCCCCCCCCCACATCCAGTACTAGGCATACCGAGAATACAAAACACTCAGGACCTATAGAGCAATTCTACCATACCATAAGCAGTCATTTCTACGAGTCACACAAGGAAAAGGAAAGCATCTTAAACACTACAGTGAGCACTAGAACATCAATTCACCTATTGTAAAATGAAACCAGACAGAATAGTACAGATCGTCGATCCTGCACAGTCAATGCCAACTGAAAGCCATGTCTTTTTCACAAACACAGAAACACCCTAATCCACTATAGAATAAGTAATCATAAACTTTCTACTTAGACAAAAATTAAACTGAACCCCCAAGGTGCCAGATTCTGCTTACAATGCAACACCACAGAAACAGAAAATGTCCCATAGTACTGTGCAAAATATAAAGACAGCAGATGTAAATGTGAACCAATCACCACTTTACAAATTAACAAATATAGAAAATAAAATAATACCATTTTATTGGACTAATACATTTAGCTTTCAGAGGCCAAAACACCCTTCCTCAGGTCAATACAGTATAGTGCTTACAGTATACTATCCTGACCTGAGGAAGGGGGTTTTGTTCTCTGAAAGTTAGCCAAAATGTATTAAAATTAGTGCAATAAAAAGATTACCTTGTTTACATGTTCTATTATAAACATTTATTAACACAGCTACAATACTACTTTATCCTAAAGCAAAAAAATAAAAATACATTTTATTTACAGTTTGTTGTCTCTGGTTTCTGCTTTCCACTGTCTTCCTTCCATCCAGCATCTGTCTTTGTTCTCTCTCGTCCCCTCTCTCTGCCCCTTTTTTTCAGCCCCCAGCTCCAGTCCCACTGTCCCACCAGTCCCGAGCTTCAGCCCCCAGCCACTTCTCCCTGTCCTCTTTTCAGCCCCCCAGTTTCAACCCCAGCCCTTTTCTCTCACTAGTCCCGAGCTTCAGCCCCCAGTTTCAACCCCAGCCCTTTTCTCTCACAAGACCTGAGCTTCAGCCCCAGCCACTTCTCCCTGTCTCCTTTTCAGCCCCCAGTCCCCACGGTTTCAGCCCCTGCCCCTTTTCAGCCCCCAGTCCCACTACAAGCCCCCTTATCCCATCTACCCTCCTTTTCAGCCCTCTTCATCCACATACCTTGCATTAGGGCCCCCCTTTTCAGCCCCAGACCCATTCTCCCACCTGACCCAGGCATGCCCCATTTTCCCAGCAGCTCCAGGCATGGCCTCTTCTCAGGCCCCAGTTCCAGCCCCCTTCTCCCATCTGAGAATCCCCTTGCCTCCCCACCCCAGTCACCTCCCATCTGAGAGCCCCCACCCCATCCCCTTCTCCCATCTGGGAACCCCCCCATCTGGGCTCCCCTTCTCCCATCTGGTTCCCCACCCCATCCGGGCTCCCCACTCATCCCCTTCTCCCATCTGGGCTCCCCTTCTCCCATCTGGGCACCCCCCAACTGGGCTCCCCTTCTCCCATCTGGGCTCCCCAACCATCCCCTTCTGGGCACCCCTTCTCCCATCTGGGCACCCCATCCATCCCCTTCTCCCATCTGGGCACCCCCCCACCCGACCCGCCTACCAGCTTCTCCTGCTCCCACCCTGCCTTTAAAAAAGAATTTGTGAGCGGAGTTGCAGGCAGGCAGCGCCTCGCGTCTGCCATGCTTGTAAAAGAAGAAGTAAATCCATTCTCTTCATCGTGTTGTCAAGCCTTCCTTCACTGAGTCCTGCCCTTGCGGAAATAGGAACTTACCTCAGAGGAGGGCGGGACTCAGTGAAGGAAGGCTCGACAACATGACGAAGAGAATGGATTTACTTCTTTAGAAGCAGGGCAGATGCGAGGCGCTGCCTGCCTGCAACTCCGCGTTACAAATTTTTTTTAAAAGGAAAGGAGCAGCAGGAGCGGAGCACCCCCACCCGCTGACACCCGGGGCGGACCGCCCCCCCCCCCCCCCCCCCCCCCCCCCCAGCCACTGACACTGTGGGAGGGCATTCCAAGTATACCACCCTCTCCATAGAGAACATGGTGGGGACTGCCTGGTCATCACTGTGTTTTGATCTATCTACAACCAGTTAAAGGCACACATTAAAACTACCACTCATAAGCAATGAGGTTACCTGTAAACACAAGCAATTTCTGAAACACGCTGATAGAATGCTGCATGTATGAACTAGTGTAAGCTAGCATCAAGGGTACAGTCCAAAACAAACTGCTCATCCAGGTCTATCTAAATAACTAGAGCCCTGAAGTGAGAGGAAGCAATGTATCAAAATCCACACTCCTGTTTTTAGAACAGAGGTTTCCAATCGCGTCCTTGAGGCACGCCCAGCCAGTCTGAGTTTTCAGGATATCCCCAACGGGCTGGGTGGGTCTTGAGGACTGGATTGAAAACCCCTGTTAAGAGTTAGAAGAGACAGTGCAGAATGCTCATTTATAGCAAGCTGGTTTCTTGGAGAAAGCAAATATGGGCATGATGATCTTTGAGATACTTGAAGATAGTCTATGCTTCAATTAAATAATTTACTATACCGACTATAAATGAAACACAAATGAAAATATACATGATTTAAAAAACACTATGTAATAAAAAAAAGTTGCATTTATTTAAGATACATCAGCGAAACACACACGTAAAAACATACAGACTCAGTCTGTCCTACCTTTCAGCCAAATCAGGGGAATTTTTATTGCATAATCTATGAAATTACACTTTTCCCTTCATACACAGCACAATGACTGTAATTACTTTACAATATACTTTAGAAATTATTTTAAACTTTATAGTCTCTTTCCTTTTGAGCCATGCAGAATATTTAAGAAAGTGAAATTGTGCTCAGGAAGTCCAGTACACTAGAGTCCAGCCTATCTACAATCAGATTTTAAGATCAGCATGGAACTAAGCCTGCCTGGTCTTTGATCAGTTCTCTTCATGAACTCCATTTCTGCTCTGCTTGAGAAACAAAGTAAATTTGGCCTGGGCACAGTTGGTAATCTTGGTCCTTGGCATCGTTGTTAATGGCTTGGTGGAGAAGCAGCTCCCTGGTTGGCTTGTCTGTAGTCAGTGCACACACACAAAGTTTAATTTGAGATACCTTCTCAGCTACCTGGACTTCCCAACAGAAACCTAGAGGGAAGGAAGAGAATCTAGGTAATGAATGCTGCTCATTCCTCGTGATTCAGCTCTCTCCCTCCTGCTTTTCACCAGACTGCCATGTATCAGAATGTACTTAGGCTAAGTTAACAGGTCACTATGCACAAAACTGTATCTATATTCCAACTTGTGAACAGTTCATACATACTGTGCAGTCTAAATTTCAGGAATCAAGATTGCTGGTCTCAACTCCTTGACAGTCTACCAGATAAAAGGACAATCAGAGGGTTCTACTGCACTAGTTCCACAGTCTTCATTAAAATTATTATTTATTGCATTTGTATCCCACATTATCCCACCCATTTGCAGGCTCAATGTGGCTTACATAGTTTTGTTATGACATTGTCATTCCAGAATATCAGATACAGTTAGTAGTGTGTAGAGATTAAGTAGGGAAGAAAGAGGAAGTGATTGGGCGGGTGATAGAAGAAGTGGATTTTCATAACTGGTTGGGTTGGGAAAGTGAATTAGTGAAGCTGTTGGTTCTCGTTGTAGGCCTTGTTGAAGAAGTGTGTCTTCAGAGATTTGCGAAAGTTATGAAATCACGTTCAGCACAATTTAAGAATAAAGGGCCAGCCCACATGGGCTGGACAGAAGGGGAGAAAACACAGTTTTGCCCCTTATCCCCAGAAAGGTCTGTGAGAGCTCACCATTCACCACGAGCTGCGACTGCTTCTTTTCTCACCAACCTCTTCTTATCATCCAGGGGCTGGGCCAGTGCACGGATTACCTGCATCTTGTAGGGGAGAAGCTAGAGACACCCAAAATGACCACCACATTAATCAACCACCAGTCTAGATATAAGCAGCATACAGAATCAAGATAGCACTATCATTTCCACTAAATACTCAAGTCATCATAAGCTACAGTCTATCACATCACCAAAATTACCTATATTCTAGCCTGCATTCTGTGCAATTGTTTATATTCTGATACAGCACAGAAACAGAGAAGACATTCTACACACGGAATAATACCCAAAATCTAAAGTACATTTCATGTACATCATTGCGATGTGAAAGCCTATCTCCTTATGAAATTAAAAGGTGAACGAAGAGAAACTGTATCTTACAAAAACACTTAAGCTTTTCTACACATTTAAAAGCTACGAAGTTTTAGCTGTGGATAACATGCACTATATTTCTCTGCGTGAGGACAAATCAAATTCATACCCAGAAGCATAACAGGAAGGTGACACTTACCACATGGAGTGGCAGTTTGGTGAGAGCGTACACACACTGTAATGCAGCAATCCGAACAGCCTGGGGAGAGAATAAAGACTTTAATACTGAAACTGCTTCGGGTATCAGCAGCACCTGAACAAACCGTGCCGAGCATTCACACTGTTCAACAACCTTCTGAATGTTGGTAACTGCAAAACTAAAATGCTCTCAATATACCAAAGCAGGATGAATGGATTCAATCTAGGTGAATATGAATAGGTCCCTGTGCTGCTTTACTAGATCAAAGGATGATAAACTCTATACATGGATTAATGATGCAAGAATGAGTTACATTTTTCATTCCAATATCATAGCACTCAAATATTTAAATGTCTGTGGTAACTGAGGGGTCATTATTTGGCTGGAACTTATCTGGGTAGGGGTTACTCTAGAGGCCAACTGAATTGCCTTTCACAATGGCTCCAATCTCAAAATTGCTGCCGCAACCTTTGGCAGTATTCTTGTGAGATTGCCGCTTGAAGTCACTCCAGCCATTTTCACAAGGGAACGGGCAGGAGCCCTGACTAAATCGCTGGACAACCAAAGTTTGTAAAGTAGGCCCCAAGGGAAGAGAAGCTGCTGTTCAAGGGAGGGGGCGCAGCACTGATTAAAGGCAGCTGAAATTTAGTCGCAGATTTTGGTTGACTGAAAAAAAAAATAGTTTTCGTCTTCTTCTAGGTTGTTCCTACTCGGATAAGACCCACTCAGCGGGTCTGTGTCTTAATTTTCAGAAGTATTATTCAGGTAATACTGCTGAACATCTGGAAAGATTGCCTTGGCACTAGTTATATAAAACCGGTGGCAGTGGGCGTTGAAAAAAAAATCCTGGTTGCCACAGGCACCGTATTATGTCCTAAGTTCTTAAAATTCATTGTAGGCAAGCAACTAGTTGACAATTATAATCATGGATAATCATGGATAAGCAAGAGCAGAGCAAGATCATGAGGCACTAGATACAGAAATTCCAGCCGAGGTTTAGAGCAGATGGAGATACTGGCAGCATTTTGCATTTCCTTGGATTTCTGCCCTCACCATGGGAGAACTGCAGGTGAGGCTCAGCAGCTTCGTAACAAGAGTGTCCATGTGCAGGCTCAGTATCTGGGCAGCATCCAGCAGCAGAGGCTCTAGACATGTCAAGGTAGATAACTGGACCACCCGATCAGGGCAGGACAAGGCCTCGAGCAAGAGAGACAGCAGCTGCACGTGGAAAGAGGGAAACAAAGTCGGACATTTATATTACAATAACAAGGAATAAGCTAAGCACCACTTGACCCCCTTTAAAACAAATCAAGATTTCTAAACTATGGTTTGAACTGTCATTTCATTTTAGTTGCATTATTTGTCATTCCCTCTTCTAGACAAGAAAGAGTCAATGGCTCAATCCTCACTCCCACTGTCCGCCAAAATCCCATCAACCCCAGGAATTGACACTTTTAAGTAGACGGCAATGATCAGCAACTGACCCAATACATCTTTCAGCTCAAAAGCCCCTACCCTCTGCCCCCTTTGAGAATCAGGGTGGAGGTCTGGGACAGACTAGTACTCCATGAGGTAGTACAGAATATTTGCACCCTCAGATTCTGTGCTGCTCCAGGCACAGGTACAGTTATCCTACTTTTTGCTGAAAGGAGTAATCCAGCCATGCTCTTTGTTAATGGAAGGTTGGTAACACCTACGGTACCAGACTTAGGGAACAATGTTTGATAAAATAAACTAACTCCCGCATACTCTCTCTCACTGAGCCGTAAGAGCTACAGCTGCAAAAAAATGGGTGGAGGGGGTCATTTTATTTTCCAACTAGTGAAAATACACAGCAGGGCCACCAAGAAAGGGATCTGGAAACCAATCCTGGAAAAAGAAGCAGATACCAAGGCTTCAAGTTGTTAGAAATCTCATCTATAACATCAGCCCTGACATTTAAAAAAAAATTGTTTGGTCATCTATTTGAAGTCTCTCCTCTCATACTCTCACACAAACTCAGTGGCGTTCCTGGGGGGGCTGACACCCGGGGCGGATCGCCGATGCGCCCCCCCCCCCCCGGGTGAAAGAAACCCCCCCCGTGTGGAGCGCGATCCCCCGGCGAAAGAACCCCGTCCCCCGGGTGCACGCCGCTGGGGGGGGGGGGGTGCCGTGCGCCTGCCGGCTCTTCGTTTTCATGCTCCCTCTGTCCCAGAACACGTTACTTCCTGTTCTGGGGCAAAGGGAGCATGAAAACGCAGAGGTGACAGGTGCGCGGCACCCCCCCCCAGCGGCGTGCACCCGGGGCGGACCGCCCTCACCGCCCCCCCCTTGGTACGCCACCGCACAAACACCCCATCCCTAAAGTCTCTATAAATATGTATATGCTCACCGAGGGCAGCTCTGGCATCAAGACTTGCTTTGGTAGAGAATTCAGCACATGTGAGAGGGCCTTCAGGTAGTTTGGCTTCTTATCTGTGAATATCAAGAGAAAGAATGATGCAAGCGTATTCCCAGAGAGAGGGAAATCAGCAAATGTACGGGTTTCCACTGCAAACTCTGCTCCTTACTCCCGTCAACGTTGGCCGGTGCTCAGAATACTGGACCTGGCCGCTTCAGTTTTTCTAGCAGACTTGGCTTTGCTCACCATCGGAGCAGCTTTAGGAAGTGTGCAACTTGTATCACTGCACAGAAAACTGCAGCAGATTTGAAGGGTGCCAAACCGGATTCCTCCTCCCACCCCTCTGGCCAGATGGTGCAGTTTCTGCTGTTTGCACAGGGTGCTGAACTAAAGCTGGTCCTGCTCACCATGCCATTCCCTCCCCTTACCTATTTTCAGAAGTAACCAATAAGGTTCTCTGTGTGGGTTGTGTTTGGATGTGAAGCTGGTATTCCAAAATACATCGCTTCTTTGTCATTTCTTTAACATTTATTTATTCTTGTTGCCCATGGGCACCATCACATCCTAACGATAACCCACAATTCGTCCTCGAAGATCTAACAAGATATTACTGATGTCTGTGCTGCAATCGGGCATTCAAAGGGCAATTCTATAACAGCACATAGTAACATATAGTAACATAGTAGATGACGGAAAAGACCTGCACGGTCCATCCAGTCTGCCCAATAAGACAAACTCATATGTGTATACCTTACCTTGATTTGTACCTGCCTTATTCAGGGCACAGACCGTACAAGTCTGCCCAGCAGTATTTCCTGCCTCCCAACCACCAGTCCCGCCTCCCATCACCGGCTCTGGCACAGACCGTATAAGTCTGCCCTCCACTATCCTCGCCTCCCAACCACCAACCCCTCTTCCCCCCACCTGCTCCGCCACCCAATTTCGGCTAAGCTTCTGAGGATCCATTCCTTCTGCATAGGATTCCTTTATGCATATCCCACGCATGTTTGAATTCCGTTACCATCTCCACCACCTCCCGCACATGCAAGTATATAAGTACATAAGTAATGCCACACTAGGAAAAGACCAAGGGTCCATCGAGCCCAGCATCCTGTCCACGACAGCGGCCAATCCAGGCCAAGGGCACCTGGCAAGCTTCCCAAATGCACAAACATTCTATACATGTGCACAGAAAAGCACCACTTACACAACAAAATGCACTATGTGCTATTCTATAAGAGAACGCTAAGTGCTATGATGTGTAATTGCAAGGGGGTGTACATGTGGGCGGGGAATGGGCATGTCTCCAACTTACACACATAACTTATAGAATACACAGTCATGCACACACTTAGGGAGCGCCATCAGAATTTATTAAGAAAGGTTTTAAGAATCCAGATTTAAAAAAAAAAAAAAAAGGCAACATGGTGACTGACAGCCGAGAAAGACCAAATGACCCATACAGTCTGCCTTGTTAATTCTTGATCGCATATGTTGGATTATCACTCCTTATCCAAGTTACTTTCTATCTTCTATCTTTCACTTCAATTCTCTACTATCCTGGCTGAATATCCCATTCTTAATCCAACACCCAGTGCCCCCCCCCCCCCCTCCATGCCACACCATAAAGCTTTGTAACCATCTCCTAAACAAACTAGTTAGGTTGTTGCCTCCAAACCAGGTCCTTGACTAGGTTAGGTTGAAGAATTGTGGCCTGCAGTGTCACTACCTTGTCCTTCCCTTCATTTATCCTACCTTATTACTTATTACCCCAAAACCCAACAAAATACACTGAAATACCAGAAACTCCCCCCCACCTCACCCCCCCAAAAAAAACTCCACCACGAAGGACATACTAACTCTGCAGTGCCCCCACCTTTCACCTCAAGCGACTCCTTATTACTTCTCACCTTGCCTTTGCTTTCAACCTTGTTACTGAGAGACATCGGATGTACTTGAATGTAGAGCGCCTTGTGTTCGGAGGCTGATAAACAACTGTGAGTAAACAGGAGCTTACCCATAAAAAAAACCTTTGAAAATTCCTATCCCTATATGAGGAAAAAAGAGGCAGGAACCAGAAAAGAATATGTATAAGTTTCATTTTGCAGTTTCCATGCCAGCTTTACCCTGTGTAGTTTGCATCCTCAAACATGTGCAGGGTAAAAGGAGTTGTTGCTGTATGGCCAATTACTACTACTACTAAGCATTTCTATAGCGCTACTAGAGGTACGCAGCGCTGTACACTTGAACATGAAGAGACAGTCCCTGCTCGACAGAGCTTACAATCTAATTAGGACAAACAGGTCAAATAAGAGATAAGGGAATAACTAAGGTGGGAATGATAAAATACGGATACTTAACAAGTGAGTAAAGGTTAGGAGTCAAAAACAACAGCAGAAAGGTGGGCCTTTAAACTAGATTTGAAGACGGCCAGAGATTGCAGACGTTTCCCTTTGAAAATATTAAGTATCCAAAGGCTTGTAAGCACTGCTGGCAGATTAAAAATGACATTAAAACTTACAAGCTTACAATCTGCCTTTCAAGAAGGGCTATTCTACAACTGGGCTTCTCCATCTAGGCACCTCAAAGGCACACGATAAGGAGCCTGTTCTATAATGGCGCCTGGGTGCCCAGACTCTCTTATAAAATACTGGCATAATCCGGTATCAAAACGACGTACTTGCAGTTATACCAGCCATAGATCTGGCATAAGTGTGGCAGGGATACGCCTAATTTACAATATTCTGCAAATTACGGGCACCCATGTTCTGTCTATACTCCACCCCTTGTAAGTATGCGCTATGTAAGTTTTTCAGTCAACGAATAGTTAAGCTCTGGAACTCTTTGCCGGAGGATGTGGTAACAGCGGTTAGCATATCTGGGTTTAACCCATTAGTGTCCAATGTTCCCATATGGCTTATTATGGGAACATTGGGCACTAATGGGTTAAAAAAGGTTTGGACAAATTCCTGGAGGAAAACTCCATAGTCTGCTATTGAGGCAGACATGGGAAGCAACTGCTTGCCCTGGGATTTGTAGTAAGGCATGTTGCCACGATTTGGGTTTCTGCCAGTTACTTGTGACCTGGCTTGGCCACTGGAAAACAGGATACTGGGCTAGACAGACCAATGGTCTGACCCAGTATGGCTACTCATGTTCTTATGTTATTTGCTAAATAGTACTTAGGTGCCCTGCTGGCACTTTCAGGGGTAATTGTACACTTACATGCACAAGTGCTAACATTCTAGACATTTACATGCACAATGGGTGTGTAAATGCGGGGGCCTAGATTCAGGAATGTGTCACAAGTTTGTAGATCGCTGGACCAACTAGTACATAGCCCCCTCCCCACCGACCACAATTGCCACTTACATAGTTTTACTATCACAAGGAACTTAATATACATGCAACTTGCAAGTGTTTTATATTCACACAAGTACGCATACAACATCAAGTTACTGTTACAGGGTATTAACATGAACATTAATAAATGGTAAATGTCAGGGTATCAGCAGAGTTTGTAAATAGCTTTTATCATGTTCCTAAAAAACACAACCACCAGATAGTACAGGTGGGCTACGCAAAGCCTGCCTTGATAATAATACGGGGCACCCCCAGGCCTCTGGGCCTAGTAGGCTCGTGCAGGGATCTGTTCCTGCCTCCGTTACAGAACTGCCCTTCATGTGGATTACAGTCACTTTATATCTATGACAAATTTACCAAAATTCAAACATACTACAGCTGAAAGGGGTCTGTTTGTCTTTTCGTGTCCAATGTCAGGACTAGAGAATGACACGGGGACAAAGTTTATCCCCGTCCCCACAGGCTCTGTCTCCATCCCTGCAGGTTCTTTCCCTGTCCCCGTGGGCTCTGTCCTCATCTACAAAAGCTTTGAACACTTATTTTATATTTAAATCTTTTTATTAAAGTATAAAAAGGAACAATGTGCTGTGCAACTGTTGTCTATAAATTACAAACAGAAAAAAATAATAACAATGAGTAGCTAAAATAACCCTCCTTCCCACCACCACCCTCTACCCTTCCAACTAGAAAATGACACGGGGACAAAGTTTGTCCCCATTCCTGTGGGCTCTGTCCCCGCCCCGTCCCCGCAAGCTTTGTCCCCGTGTCATTCTCTAGTCAGAACTGTTTGTATGATAAGAATGACTATGTATGTGCTGCTGTGACTCACCATTTCTGCAGGATGTTTATCAGTACCTTTGCCCACTGATTACTGACACCACACACACTTTTTTTCTTATTCCATAAAAACTGCCTTTGGATTAAACTGCCCACGGCACTTCTAGCCTTTTTACTCTCCAGACTCTAAAGCTTTATGTACACACCAGCAGTCTGCTGCCTGAGGCGAGGGGATGGTCTGTCATCCTAGCTCTTCTCCGCATCCCCCCTCCCCCAAATTTGACATCTTCCCCTTTCCTTCCTTCCCCAAATTTACCTTCTTTTCTGGCTTTCCAAAAACCTGGGCAGCAGTGGTTCCCATACGCTGCCCTGCTGCGGGCCCCTTCTCTCTACTGTGGCCCCTCACTCCAAGGAAACAGGAAGTACATTAGAAAGGAGAAGGGGTCGTCGGCAAGACAGCGCATGGAAACTGCTGCTGCCCTGACTTTTGGAAAACAAGGAAAGAAGGGGAAGGAAGGGGGGGATGCCAGAGCACAGCAGGTGTGGGGGGTGGATGCAGCTTCAAAAAAGCAGGGGCGTCAGGTGGTCTAATGGGCCACCACTGCACATCAGACACACCACAGCAGGACCGACATTTACTTCTAACAGAGAACAGCACAACAGCATGCAGTGTGGTCCAGTCAGTCATGTGGATTTCTCAACTGAAGCGTCCAATTTCTGAAGAAACTTCCATATGTTCTCCAGTGATGGCGCCACGAGAGTCTCAGGTACTGCTGAAGCAGCCAACCAACCTCTGCTGTTACTTCCATTCCTGCTGAATTCAGTGGCTGAATCGCCCCCAGCATGGGGCTCCAATCGAGCGACTTCCACAGAGGGCTCCCTCATCGTTGCCATCTGTTCAGCAGGGTGTGGCAGCAGTATGAGGGGACAAGGTGACACCTAGCCCAAAGGCTGAGGACTCTCCTTTGCCCTGACCAGCAGCCAGGTGTATTGTGGGGGTCTTGACTGCATATCGTGATATTGGTTGCTATACTGGAGAGGAGGTTTGGGTGGCTGGGAAAATAGCCCTAACCAACCTTTTCCTTGTGGTATGAGGCATAACTTGGAAGAAAACTTTACAAAAACAGCAGGTAAGAGATGCTGGACACCACAGCCATGCTTCACGTTGCCATATTGGCCGCACCCCTTAGGCACCAACTTCAAAAATTTTCAACAGAAGTTATCAATAATGACAAAAAACATGGAGGGGAAAAAAAAAAAAAAGACTTCAAAAGCCAAAAAACTCCACTGCTTAGCAGCATCACCACCAATTCAAAACGCAAAAGAACTCAAAATCTGTTCAATGGAGTTAAACATAGAGGTTTGTTTTCAAAGTACTTGGATTTACAAAGTTCTTTGAAAATGAGCCCCATAGTAACATAGCAAATGACGGTCCATCCAGACTGCCCAACAGTCACACTCACGATCAAACCAACAATGAATGTGATATTAATATACTTAATCATTGTCTTTCTTTTTGCATTCCTGGGACATAGACCGTAGAAGTCCGCCTGGCTCTGTCCTTAAGTTCCAACTACGGGAGTTGCCGTTGAAGCCCACTCTAGCCTATCCAAATCCATCTCGTCATTTGCGGGACACAGACCATAAAAATCTGTCCAGCACTTTCCTCATATTGAAGCCCTCTCCAGCCCATCCTAAACCAGATTGCCACATACGGTACACAGACCATACAAGTCTGCCCGGTACCAGCCTTAGTTCACAGTCAGTTGCCATCTAAGCACTATCCAACACATGAAACACACATGTAGCCACTGAAGTTTTGTTTTTGTATACCGTTCATTTTCTAATTAGAGATTCTCTATGTTCACCCCACGCCTTTTTAATTTCCATCACGGTTTTTGTCTCCACCAGGGCATTCCAGGCATCAACCAACTTTTCCATGAAAAAGAATTTAACAAAAAAGTGGTCTCTAAATATTGGCATATTATCTTGGACTCAACACACATCAAAGGAATCGGAAAAGATACAGTAAGGTAACAAAGCAGTGGTACTTTGTCACTTCTGACAGCTGCACAGGTATCTTTAATGTCCAAAACACATCCTCCATGTCTCACATCAAATAAACTTCTTCCATTCTTCCCAACAAGGATCTTGGTTTCACCAAATTGGCTTCTTCAGAGGAAACTCATTCACAAAACCAGTGCCTACATTCCATGTATTTTCCGTCAATTGCGCTCCATCAAACATCTATTTGATCATGATAACTTTCATGCTCTTATTCTTTCTCTTTTTTAAATTAGACTATTGTAATATTGTTTATACTGGTCTTGCACGTTCAACTCTGAAAAAAACGTCAAACATTACAAAATATGGCTGACTACTCTGTCATGCTGGCTGCTTTGATCATATTACTCATTTACTTAGAAAAACATCAATGGTTGCCAGTAGAACAGAGAATTGTGTATAAGGTATTCATCCTCACCTTTAAGGCGTTTAGAACAAATTTACCAGCTTATTTACCAGCTTATTTATCATCATTTATAATTTCCTACTCACAGTGTTGGGTCTTGCGCTCTTTTAATGACCTGCGCTTGGCATTCCCAGGTCCTAAGGTTGCACAATTTGAAATAACTAGATGGAGCACTTTTTATCTCCTTTTACCTGGAATAACCTTCCATTGTTTATTCGTGGTGATTTTTCTTTCAAAAATTTTAAATCCGCAGTTAAGACTTGGCCATTCCATCAAGTGTATAACAATAGTTAGGACAGGGGTCCCCTCCTTCTATGGCCACCATACTCTATTCTACTTCTTTTTATTTTTCACTCTACTCTTTTCAATATGGTTTTCTGTCCTATTTTATAACATGGCGTTCCTTTCAATGCTTTTATTAGATTGTACACTGCTCGGTTCTGCGAGTCAGTCTGAGCAGTATAGTAAATTTTTATGAAACTATAAACTACTTCTCCAGCGATATTTTGGGTGTACCTGTCATTTTAAAACGTGGCATTAACAGAGCACTGGACCTCTGAAGTTTCTTGTTTCAAATTTTTTTGTGTAATGATTAGGCTGCGTCTCTCCAATTCACTCTATAACATTTTTTTCTAGGTTGAAAACACGAAGGTTCCCTTTCCCACATGCAGTCCCCTCTCTATGCCAATTAGGGCTTTGCATCTGTTGAGCTTGCTTGAATTCTTTCACAGGTACTGGCTTTCACCACCTTTGCTGGTAGGTTATTCCAGCAGATAACTGGAGATATTTAATTTGATGTATTATACTAAATGACCTTCCTTTAAGAGACTCTTTCTGAAATACCTTTGGCATCCCCCCCACCCACCCTTAAGAAAGCAGTATCTTCTCATACTGCCTCTGAATGTTTGTCCCTCCTACGTCACCCATTGTTCCTTTTAAAGCCTTTGCTATGGAACGTTTCCTATAATACGTAAAATATAAGTCTACCATCACAGATGCTTGCTTCATAACCATCCACAAAATAGAACAAAATTCTCTAACAAGTCCAGGATTTATTTTAAATCTCTGTTTCTGCTTTTCCATTTCTAATCACTTCCAGTTCATTGCTTTCAGACAACCTTTTACCTCTTGTCTTCCTCCCCAGTTCCTTCGCTTCTTCTGGGCACACATTTCTACATCATTGGCATCTTTAGGCCAGTTCTCCCAATCAATAACCTTAAGAACTTTAAACTTTAATTTTGCCTTCTTTAGCCCTCCATTCCCATTTACCTTCATCTGCTGCATGGAAGCTCTGCACTAATTTTGGCACGTTTTCGGTGAAGAATCGTTGCCGGAACATGATCCGTATGTCAGCATGGCAGGCTTTGTTCAGCACATCTGGCGTGTCGGACACAAGTAAGGAGAAGCCATCGGCAGCAGCAGGGCCTAGCTCTGGATCCACTAATAAACTGATCAGCTGGGAACCAAAAGAGGACAAAAAGGAAAATCTGTAAAATGTAATTTGCTCAGTGGGGCTGGTGCTCATATCTTGGTGATATTCAGTAAGGAAGAAAGGCCTGTCCCATAGCACTAACAGGTGTCAGAGTGGTTTGACTTTCAGAAGCAGACATTAAAGGCAGCAACGCCTAAGATAAAGAGCAGATCTCCCTCTCCCCCAAACTGACTACTCCCATTCACAATCCAACCCAGGCCCCTTCAGAAGCAGTATCTGTTTACTTGGGGGGGGGGGGGAGAGAAATGGCAGAAAATCTGCTGTTTTGCTATGTTTCCCTCTGAATCAATGACTACCTAAAAGACAAGTGATTAGCAGAGGGCTCACTATGATGGCTGGATATCTGCTTTGGACCAAACTAATCCCTCTGCAACAATAAAGGGGGCTCGATCCAGACCCAATGTTGCATATGTCCACGTTCTACCGCTTGTGGGCTTGTAAATGTCATCACAAGAACAAATAATGCTATTTTCTTGCCTTCCTGATATTGCTCCAGGTAAAGGAGTGGAGGAGTAGCCTAGTGGTTAGTGCAGCGGACTTTGATCCTGGGGAACTGGGCTCGAGTCCCACTGCAGCTCCTTGTGACTCTGGGCAAGTCACTTAACCCTCCACAAATTACCAATGAAATACAGTAAAGAAAGGCAATTACCTGTAAAGCAGGAAGATTCACAAATAATGAGGGAAGGTATAAGCTGCATTTTTATTATTATTATTTGTAGCATTTGTATCCCACATTTTCCCACCAATTTGCAGGCTCAATGTGGCTTACATTTGCCGTAATGGCAGTTGCCTTGCAGACTATCACCATTTCCGGATAACAGAGTTACAAATAGTATTGCGTTAAGGTGCATACAAACTTGGTACT
This sequence comes from Microcaecilia unicolor, assembly GCF_901765095.1. Taxonomy (NCBI): domain Eukaryota; kingdom Metazoa; phylum Chordata; class Amphibia; order Gymnophiona; family Siphonopidae; genus Microcaecilia; species Microcaecilia unicolor. The sequence continues at coordinate 52,208,555 of NC_044035.1, forward strand.
AAACATGTGACATAACATAGTTAGAATGGATCAAGTTGTATATGTACATCATGTGTATAACATAATATCATAATATAATATCAGTTTCACTAACACCTCAGTCCATCCCCGCAGCAAATAGACAGTGAGAATTAAACAAATCTGTTTTAGTTCCAAAGAACAGCTTGTAAGCTATTAAGACAACACCTTCTTGTCTTTTGACTGTGTGTAAAGACCTATATAAAATGGGGAGGAATGAGTGAAATGGAGAAATTAAGTCTTACCTGATAATTTTCTTTCCATTACTCCTTCCCACTATTCCAGAACCTGTGTAATAGTTGTCCATCAACCAGCAGATGGAGATAGAAAACTGAACACTGAGCTGAAGCACATCTCTCTTAGCATCCAGTCCAGCTCCCCAGTATTTACACAGGTAAGCAGTAACTCGGAAAAAAACACAACCACCTTAAACAACTCGCTAACCTAACACTAAACAGATGAGCAAGCATGTGTGGACCTCTCTCATCTCTGGACATCTTGTACAGAACAAGAGATATGCAGGAAGCATCATGCAAGGTGACAGTCATTATCTGACCCATTACTTTGCACTGACTAAACATCTCAGAAACCTCGGATAGGCCTCTGGAATAATGGGAAGGACTAATGGAAAGAAAATGATCAGGTAAGACCTCATTTCTACTTCCATTATATAGCTTTCCACTATTCCAGAACCAGTGGGATGTTCAAAAGCAATCCCTAGAGTGGGTGGAATCCTGGCGCCGCCACCCTGTGGACCGAAGCCCCAAAACTGGCTTCCAAGCACACTGCAACATTCATTCTATAGTGTTTGGCAAAGGTATGCAGCATCGATCACATGGCCATCTTGTAAATAACCGCCAGAGACAGTAAGGAAGCCTCCATCCAGGATGTCGTTGTACACCTCGTAGAAGAGCCTGCTTCCATGCAAGCAAATAAGCTGACACAATAGTCTCCTTCAGCCATCTAGGAATTGTGGGCTTGGAAGCCATAAGGCCAAGTCTGTTTATCAAAAAACTGATTTGCAAAACTCACTCATGACTTCGATATTATTATTTATTGCATTTGTACCCCACATTTTCCCACCTTTTTGCAGGCTCAATGTGCCTGCTGAGAAAGTCCACCTCCACATTCAAGGGCCTCATGATGTGAGCTGCAGATAAGCAGAGAAGATTCTTCGCTGCCCAACTCATGGGGGAGACCGCCTCCACCTCCATCAGATGACTAAAGGTCCCACCTTGCTTGTTGATATAAGCCACTGCCGTATAATTGTCAGAGAAAACTCAGACTGGGGACCCTGCCATAAAAAGGGAACAAAATCATGCAAGGCATTCCGCAACTGCCCTGAGCTCCAAGAAATTTATCGACCACTGAGACTCCTGTTCCATCCAGGTGCCCTGTGTTAGATGGAACTTGTAATGAGCTCCCAAACCCAACTTGCTGGTATCTGTTGTAACCATCTCTCATTGTGTTATCAGAAAGGGAGGTCCAATGGTCTAATTCATGGGCAACAACCACCACTGCATATTCTGTCTGGCAACCAACATCCAAAGAAAATGAAGGTTGTATTTTTGTGACTCCGGAGACTAGCAGCTGAGAGGAGACTCCTGTAATAGCTGCAAATGAGCCCCTGCCCATTGCACCACTTCCATCGCTGCCGTCATTGATCCCAGAACCTGGCCGTAGTTCTAGACCCTGGGTCTGCCTTGATTGAGGAGAAAATGAATTTGTTGAATTAGCTTCGACCTCCTGTGCTCCATGAGGAAGATCCTCTCTAGTGCTGTGTCTAACAGAACACCCAGATAACTCCATCATCAACACTGGAGTAGTCTGCTCTTCTTGAAACTGATCACCCAACCCAACAACTGCAGAAGACTGACAACTTTGTCTGTTGCTGCCACGCTGTCCGAATAGGATGACACACGAATGAGCCATTCGTCGAGATATGGGTGGACTCCGATTCCCTGGTACCAAAGGAAAGATGACACCACCACCTTAACCTTGGTAAATGTTATTGGAGCTGTGGCGAGACCAAAGGGCAAAGCCCTGAACTGGAAGCGACGGCCCAGCACCACAAAACGTAGAAATTTCTAATACGGCGGCCATATAGGTATATGCAAGTACACCTCCTTGAGATCGAGGGCAGTGAGAAATTCTCCCACTTGAAATGAGGTTATGACTGCTCTTTGTGTCTCCACGTGAAAGCAGGACACTCGGAGGCAGCGGTTTAGAGCTTTCAGATCTAAGACCAGAGAAAAGGTCAAAATGATACCATCTACGTTTTCACAGTAGGGGGTGGCACTGCGTACTTGTGCCTCCACTGGAATGCTGCATGTCCTCCTACTGTTGCTAGACTGCTGCAACTGCAGCGGTCCTGTTCCCACAAATCCCGGTCACTCAGAAGTGACATCTACAGTTAGTGCTTACTTCTACCATCTCCTTAGTAGCACACAGTTTTATTCTGCATTCTACTGTTGCTACCTGTTGCTCTCTGCTCTGTTTCTTTCAGGCTCCATTGGACTGCTGCACACCCTCCTACTGCTGCTAGACTGCCACCCGTTCTTACAAATCCCACCCACCTGGAAGTGACATCTGCAGTTAGTGCTTACCTCTACCATCTCCTTAGCGGCATGTGCACATGCCAAAGGAGCGCACACAAGGAGCCCTTTGTACACACCTTTTGCACCCCATAACGTCAACATTTTGCTATCATCATGCTACTCTTGCTCTTCTTCAACATGTCTTGCCTCACCTATTCTGGTTATTACTGCAATTCTTTATGCAAATCATGGTCTCATGTAAATCATCCAAAATACCGCTATCCATCTAACTTACAATGCCAGGAAATATGACCACCTCACTTCACATTTGAAAGACACTAATTAGTTGCTAATAACATACCGTATAACTTACAAACTCTTGCTACTGGTCTTTAAGACACTTATTTCCAGTGAACCACTCTCTCTCTTGTCTTCTGACTTCTCATAGCCCAGCTCGTGTGCTCAGATCCTCTTCCCAAAATGCTGCTTACCACCCCTACCGTTTGATTATCTATGAACATACCAGAGACTCCATCTTTTCAGTACAAGGCCCTTGTCTCTGGAATGCATTGCCTACATTTCTCCACTCTCAAACTTCTTAGTACCTTTAAAATTGACCTCAAAACATATCTTTATGCGGATGTCTATGATTAATGATGCTTGAGGTCCTACGAGTCCTTGTTTCAATGAGCCTTCTAGGTTCCAATCCTGTAGGTCTTTTAGGGCAATGCCCCCTTCCACCTGCAAGGAGGTCTTCTTGTCACCACTGTAACCAGGAGCAAAGCACTTGGAATCAGAGAATGAAAAGTATGTCCATCCACCTGCAGGAAATAGAAAATACTGAGGAGCTGGACTAGATGCCGACTACAGGCCAGTAGCATCCATACCACTAATAACCAAAATAACCGAAGGAATGGTAACCAAACAACTCACAAACTATTTAAACAAACACTCAATACTGCATGATGCCCAATCAGGATTCTGATCAAATCATAGCACAGAAACAGTATTAGTCACCCTTATGACTAGATTCAAACAAATAATTGCGACTGGCAACAATATACTCCTCCTACAATTTGACATGTCAAGTGCCTTCGATATGGTTGACCACGGAATCCTATTACACATACTCGAATACTTTGGCATTGGAGGAAATGTCCTGAATTGGTTCGAAGGGTTCCTAACCCAACGTTCGTATCAAGTCACATCAAATTCGACCACGTCTAAGGCATGGACACCTGAATGTGGAGTACCACAAGGATCACCTCTCTCACCAACCATTTTCAACCTAATGATGATCCCTCTGGCAAAACTCCTATCAAACCATAACCTCAACCCATATATATACGCTGATGATGTGACAATATACATCCCCTTCAAACAAGACATTAATGAAATCTACAACGAAATCAATCAAAGCCTACACATCATGAACACATGGGCAGATGCATTCCGTCTGAAATTAAACGCAGAAAAAAACTCAATGCCTGATACTCACCTCCCAATACAACACAAAGGAATTCACTACTATAAACACACCAAACCTAAACCTTCAAATCTCAGAAACGCTAAAAATCCTTGGAATCACTATCGACCGCCACCTAACGCTCGAAACTCACGCTAACAACACAACTAAAAAGATGTTTTACAGCATGTGGAAACTGAAAAGGATAAGACCATACTTCCCAAGATCCGTCTTTCGCAGCCTAGTGCAATCCCTCGTACTCAGCCATCTGGATTACTGCAACTCACTATACGCAGGTTGCAAAGAGCAAACACTGAGGAAACTTCAAACAGCCCAGAATACGGCAGCCAGACTCATCTTTGGAAAGCCAAAATATGAAAGTGCAAAACCATTACGAGAGAAACTGCACTGGCTTCCACTCAAGGAACGCGTCACTTTTAAAGTATGCACATTAGTCCACAAAATCATTCACGGCGAAGCCCCAGCCTACATGTCTGAGTTAATAGACTTACCACCCAGAAACGCCAAAAGATCATCCCGAACCTTCCTTAACCTCCACTTCCCCAATTGCAAGGGCTTGAAATACAAGGCGCTACACGCGTCAACCTTTTCTCACATGAGCACGCAGTTTTGGAATACACTGCCGCGCAACTTAAGAACGATCCACGAGCAAGCTTCCTTCCGCAGATTATTGAAAACCCATCTTTTTGAAAAAATTTACGGAAAGAACCAAAACACAAAGTCCATACTTACTGTTCATTAATGCATCATACATCCACTTCTGAACTCTCATTCCCGTAATATCACATCACCCATACCTTTACTCACAGAAAGATATATACCATATGTCTTCATGCCTTATTATCGCCCTCCAAGCTCCCATTGTCTCCTTCCAACGTTTCAATGTTTGTGTTCCATTGTTACATTCCTTAACGACACCTCGATTGTCTCACATAACTCTGCACAATGTAATCCATAACCAATCTGTAACAAATTGTATTTCCATCATTTAACTCATATTGTAAGCCACACTGAACCCGCAAAAAGGTGGGAAAATGTGGGATACAAATGCAATAAATATGTCTCAGTTCAGTTTTCAGTTCCCTATCTCAATCTCCTGGTTGATGGACACAACTATCCCACAGGTTCTGGAATAGTGGGAAGCTACATAATGGAAAAGTGCCCTGCCACTGACTCCACAGGGATTGCAATGATAGAACAACTATTGCCTAACAGAGAAGTAACCCCACCCCTCAAAACTGATGAGTATGAATGTTTCACTAAATTATGTACCTTCCCTGATTTCTTGTTCTGACTGACCTAGCTGTTCTCATGTCCTCCGGTTTTCTTTTCTCTCCCCCACTGTGGCCTAAAAATAAAGCATAGGCTGTACTTTACAATTTTGGTTACTTACCTTATCAGTCAGCTGAGTGTTCAAAGGGTGATATCGCAGCACCAGCGCTTTGGTAACCTGCACATTTACACAGTTTGTAACAATAATGAGAAACACAAGAAATGGCAAAACTAGATGAAGGTAAATACAATAGGAAACACCCAAGAGTGTATCCTATGGTTCAAAGTTTGAAGCTAAGTTGTTGTTTTTCCCTCATCCATTTGGTCGTACTCATTTATTATCAAATAGAAAGGTCCCAGTTTGTATTACATTGTAGTTTCTATAGGTAGACGTTGTCCACGTCTTAAGATATGCCCTCCGTTTTTTAGCCACAGCGTTTTTTTCTCCTCATAGGAGTTTTTTTACCCTGTGGTTGTCTTCGGAGGATGGTAGGAGAACCTGTGATGTGACATCCATTAAAAGTGAGACCAGTTTCTAAAGGTCATTTGGATATCTGAGGTTTCAATTATTAAATTTCATCAAGTTGAGGTGGACACTTTACCTATATGAAATATACAGGAGAGCCCTTATTCCTATATTGAGTTTCTATTATATTATACGAGCTCTCTAATGCTCATTATATTGATACAGTTTGAACTTTTAATGCTATCCCATTTTTGTATGATTTGACAATGAATATTCATGAGAGATATTTGCATGTACTTCCTCCACTGCACGCAAATCTCTTTCATGAATAATTACTAAGGATATCTTGAAAACCTGACTGGCTGGGGTGCCTCCACAACCAGGTTTGGGAACCACTGGATTAGATCAAACAGATAAATTCCATCCAGTCTGCTCCATTTCCTTCTTACTTTAATGCAGTTGACCCCAACTGGCTTTCCCCTAACTTCTTTACAACTAGGATGACATACTTAGATCCCTTTTGGTCCAATCTTTATAGAATCCTACACTCCTTACCCAGAGTAGCAGTGTGAGAACTTGAGTTCTCTCAAGGCCATCCACCAGCCCTGACTCGATCCTTTCCATGGCATTGCACAGAACTTCATCCAGCTGCTTCCCTGAGAAAAATAATTAAAACACAAAGTAAAATCTTTACATTGTGCTTCATCCTTTAAAAATAACGGCAAATAACACCCCAACATGTAAAATAAAGCAGGATTTCTCAGTTAGAATCATGAGTCGGGCTGGAAGCTTAAAACCTATCAACAATGTGTGTACAAACCAGCAGCCGTGTGACTGGGGCTGAAACCAGTGACTGTAAGACATCATTGTTGGAATAATGTATTGTGTTTTACATGCATTGTCTGTCAGCAATGTTTTTTTTCTTTCTCTGTGATTACTCTGCGACCTCTGATGTGAATTGCCTAGAGAGGTCACACCCATGCAACTTCCTGTGGGTGTGATTAGGAACAGCACATGGAGCTCTAAAGGTCTCTCCTAACCTGAGGATCTATGGTGTGAGCATCCATTACCATCTAAGCACATGGAAAGAGCTGATAATCCAAATGTATTGTATTATGTTATATAAGCCTGCCTGAATATCAATCTAACTAAAACTGTGAGTAAACAGATGTTTTGTTAATTCAACTTTAAAATGACTCAGCAGTGAATTATTCTGGGGTGTATGTGAGAGAGATGAAGAAAAGAAATTAACATTTCTAAAGCTGAAGCTGTGTGTATAAAATCTGCTAATTATTTACTACAAATAATCCAACAATCATGAGGTGACTTCCTTGCTGTTAGGCATATAGGGTTTTGTTTTGTTTTTTTTTTTTTTGGGGGGGGGGGGGGGGGGGGGGGTAAAGGGAGATTATTTGCCCCCTTCTAAATCTGTACGGCATTCCATACTTAGATGGCAGTATTTTTTGTGACTGTTCAAATCAGACGCCAAGAAGGGGTGGGGAGGGGGCAAGATTTCACCGGGCACGGCACCGGGGTCTGTCTCTCTCTTGCTCCTGATGGGACCTGGGTGATCGCATACAGACAGGAGCAGGAGAGAGAAAAATCTGGTGCCAGGCCCCCCTTAGAGGTTGGGGAGGAGCAGACACAGGGCCTCGGGCCTCTGGTTTGGCTGGCGGAGGTTTTCCCCACCAGCCAAGGTATGTGGAGTTGCAGCGGGGGGCAGGGAGGTGGGGCAAAATGTGCCCCCCCCCCAATTTGTATAGTCTGGCTATGCAGCGGTTCGGGGGGGGGGGCAGTCCTGGGGGGTCCTGGCAGCGGCAGCCTTGCCACCAAGCCCAGCTCAGTCTTTCGGCGGCCCAGGTTCACAAGAATCTTTTTACCAACAGCCTGGGAAAGTTGCCCTGTATGTTGAGAACAAACATTCTGGATGCATCTTACGTGGTAGGAGCCAAATTTGTAACATACTAACAATGCATCAAATAACCTGTCACTTCTATACTTCTTGTTCCTCGGGAGTTGCTGTTGAGAATTTTCATGCTTCCTAGTTATGATTTTTTATTTTATCCTGCATTAGCCCTAGTAGAACTCAGGTTCAATGTGGCTTACATAACTATTAGAAAAGCATGAACATGCTCAAAATATATTAACAGAAAGTAAAATACATTATATAATGTTAGACCAGTAAAACTTGAATTAGGAGCAGATGTAATTCAATACTTAGTAATTTAAGCTAGGTAACTGAAATATGGAGGAAAAAGGTGTTGCATAGTATCATGGACATTGAAGAACTGATGTATAAGGCAACAAAGTTCATTGGGCCTTAATGTATTCAAAAGGTTCTGAAGGCCATTTTCCTGGAGCAGCACGAAGGGTCCAGTCATGATGGCTTGTATAGAGAAACTTAGGAAGAGTAGAGTAACTGCTATAGTGGCAGGAACTGAGACTGTGTGGCAATGTACTCCTTATGCTAAAATTGGAGTTCATGGGGCTCATGTGTGGCAGTGAATGGAATATCACCGAAACACAGATCAGCCACAAGCTAGTCATGAGATTTTTAAAGAAAAGAATGCTTAAAATAAGTTTGCAGATAAAACTAATCCAGCCTGGTGTGTCGGAAGGGATGTGGCTAATGGGACACCATTCTATCGGGTATCAAACAGGAACGAGGCCTAGCAGTGTGCACAGGGATGGGGACAGTGGAAATCTGCAGGTATCCACAGTACTGGTGACAAAACAGTCATTAGTACCGTGGGGATGGGGTCAAATTATGTTCCTGTGCACACCTCAACTCAGAAACTCGAAAAACCAGCATCTCAGCTAAAATTAGTAAATAAATAAAACTAAAGTCTTGAATATTTAACAAAGTAATGCCTATTGTTTTGTGTTAAATTTTAACAATATAGGACACAATTTATGTTTTATTTGAATTTACAAGATCTGTTTAAATATGTTTTATTAGTTTTAAACAAGAACAAAATGCACAACAGCAAACAGAGATATCATCAGACCCCCACTTCCCTCCTCATCCCCATCCTCTCAAATATCCCTAAACCCCCTTATCCCTTTTTCCCTCCCTAGCAAATTGCTTGTACTAACAAACCACCCCCATAATACATACCGAACTGTCACCAAACACAATTAAAGCTCCAAAGGTGTTCAGGACAGCTGAGCACACCGTAGGTGATAGGGTATCCAGATATGCAGACCAGGTGCATAAGAACGCCCTCCAGGCCTGAACAGCTTTATTTTCTACAGATAAACGTTCCATATTAAACAGTCCGTATATCTGATTCAGTCATAATATCAGGGTTAGGAGGATCTGGCCAAATTCACTGAGGCAGTATACATTTCTTCACAATCGGAGTCACCTTGCGAAGAAATAGTACCAAAACCTGCATGCCCTCTACTACTGTTGACAGGTCATCCAGAAGGCACATCTGGGAAGTAGCATCCCAGTATCTATGATAAAGGCCACTCAAATGCTGCCATAAGTCAGTCCAAAACAATTTGACCCCCAGGCAGTCCTAGATACAGTGTTGATAAGAATCATGACATTTCAGACAGGTCTCATCTGAGGGGAGACCCATCTTTTTAGTTCTAGAGGGATGAATGTACATGCTCATAATACATTTATAGTGAAGTTCTTGTAGTTGGTCACTTTCAACAAGGCGGGGGCCATCTATTAAGCTTTGAAGGCAGGAGTCCAGTGTATAGGAACCAAAATAACGTGACCAACCTTGAAGATGAGAGAGATTTAACGGCTGTTCAAGCTCTCATAATAACAGTCAAGCCTTTACAAACTGTAGGAAGGGGTCACTTTTCAAAACTGGTCAGATGGAGTAAAAAGATAAGTAGTTTTTACATACAGCAACATTGTAGGTTCATCCTCATCCAGAGTGTATTGAACAAGGGCAAGACAACGATCAGCCCAGGAATGGAATCTGTAATCCAAAAGCCCTGGAGGAAAATCAAGATTACTACCTATGGGAAGTTAACGGGATGTAGTAGGGTGTAGTCCAAATTTAGGACACCCATGCCCACCTCATGGAGCATAAGAGCAAATGTACTTTCAGTGCAGGACAGAGAAGCCTTTTACATGCATGGAGCAGATAAGATGGCAAGAGTGGGTCCCCCAGATTCTGTTTACAAGCAACGCCACAATAATCATAGGATTCGAAAATCCAATCTCGAAAAAAACTCAGTTAACAAGGCACATTATATGGCCGGAGATCTGGAAGGCCCAGTTCACCATCCATACGCAAACAGTGCAAATATTGTAAGGCTAAACGAGGTTCCTTTGAGTCCCACAGAAATTTCACCACCATAGAATTATACGTTTGCAAATCTGTGTGTAAGGAGTAGGGGAAGGTGTTATAGGACATGTAGCCATTTAGATAGAACTATTTTTATTAGAGCAATTCTACTCCATAAAGAAAGTGGCAACACCTGCCAACGGGAACATAAATACCTTGGTATCTTGCACTAATCTAACCATATTAAGAGGCATATTTTCAAAGCACTTTGGGAGGCTAAGTTCCATAGGTTTCTATGGAACTTTGGGAGGCTAAGTGCTTTGAAAATGAGCCTCTAAGTCTATGTAGGGTAGGCAGGCTCCAAGGAATAAAAAGGCCTAAGTATTTAAGAAGCCCCTGAGCCCACCGAAGTGGAAAATCCCCGCCCACCAATCAATGTTCTAGGCTATCAGTTAGAAAGAGCGCCATTGACTTATCTGCATTAATCCAGAGGCCAGAATGACCTCCAAAATCTGTCAAGATATGTAGGAAGGGAATCCTCCAGAGAGATAAAAGCCATGAGAAGATCATCTGCATAGAGGGCCAGTCGAAACTCAATTCCCAATGAGTATCCCCCGCACCCCAGATAGTTTTAATGCTAAGGGTTCCATACACATAATAAACAGGAGTGTGGAATGGGGGCAACTCTGCCGGGTACCCCAGCCAATGTCAAAGTGGGGAGAGAGTACGCCATTGATCAATAACTGAGCCCAGGGGGTGGCATATAGCACCTGGATCATTCGTAAAATAGGGCCACTGAAGCCAAACTGCTGCAAGACCACCCTCAGATAAAGAAAGTCTTTGATATAGTTTCTTGGGACTATGTCAAAACTAACCATGATGGAGACCCAGTGTATGGCCTGGACCTCCAACATGGCATACAGGAGTTTGCGGACATTAGAGATTGCATTTCAATGCTGAACAAAACCTGCTTGATGGGATCCCACCAATTTAGGTAGCATACATGTGTCAATTAGCCAGGAAAACGGAGTCAACATTCAAGAGGGAAATAGGCCTATAAGAACTTGTAAGGAAAGGATCTCTTCTGGGCTTCAATAGATGGATGACTGTGGCTCCCCTCATTGTTGGAGGGAAACTACCAGTAATCTGGGCCTCAGGAAGCACCAATGGAGCCAGTAATTTATAAAATTCTAATGGGAGACCATCAGGCCCAGTATTCTTGAAAGAAGCGGATGTCTGAATAGCATGCTGGAAATTCCCTGTATGAGTGGGTGCATTTAAGACCAGCAAGTCCTCCTCACTCAGAGTTGGTAAAGGTGTACCTGTTAGAAAGGCAGAATCACACAAGGGCTCCATTGTTTGAGCGGTATAAAGCGTTTTTTTTTTTTAAAGAAATTATGCAACAATTTAGCAACAGAAGAATTGTCAGTCAGGGGATTTCCAATAGGACCTTTTAAAATAGGGATAAACCAGCAACCACGGTCATCCCTCACTAGGCGGACCAGACAGGTATCCATCTGGTTGCCATATTTAAAAAAACCTTTGCCTCCCAAATTTCACAATATTAATGGTACATTGATGGAGCAGCCCATTACGGATGCACTGTATCTGGAAGTACTGATTCTTAGCCACTTGAGTAAGATTATGAGCTAGATTTCTTTGTGCTGTGAATGAAGAAGGACTATCTGGTGATTCAATTGTTTATATTTAAATTTAGAAGAAGAAATAATTTCATCTCTCATTACAGCCTTCCCAGTCTCCCACAAAAGAAATGGGTTATCACAATGATTATCATTTAGGGAGCAGTAACCTGTTCATTTATGATTTAAGTATGTTCTGAAAGCTTCATCATCTTTTAATCCCATGTCTGCTGCCCCTCACTACCTCTCTACCCTCATCTCCCCTTACGTTCCCGCCCGTAACCTCCGTTCACAGGATAAATCCCTCCTCTCAGTACCCTTCTCCACCACCGCCAACTCCAGGCTCCGCTCATTCTGCCTCACCTCACCCTATGCTTGGAACAACCTTCCTGAACCCTTACGCCAAGCCCCCTCCCTGCCCGTCTTCAAGTCTTTGCTTAAAGCCCACCTCTTCAATGCTGCGTTCGGCACCTAACCCTTACCGTTCAGTGAATCCAGACTGCCCCAATTTGACTGCCCCTATCGGACTGACCGTTCACTTGTCTATTAGATTGTAAGCTCTTTGAGCAGGGACTGTCTCTCTTTGTTAAATTGTACAGCGCTGCGTAACCCTAGTAGCGCTCTAGAAATGTTAAGTAGTAGTAGTAGTAGTAGTCTTATCCTTTCTAGGAAGGACAATAGCAAATGAACCATAACATGGTCTGAAATGCCCTCATGTATTATGTCCATGGAATGCACTAGCTCCATAGCCAATTCTGACAGTAGGATGTAATCCAAACGACTTTCAGAAAGATGCATCCTGGAGGCATGGGTGTTGGTGTGCTCTCCAGGATGAAATACTCGCCAGATGTCTAAAAGATTTAAACTAGGACACAGCAAGTCTCCGCCCCAACGATTTGTGTACAAAGTTTGAGGGGTAGCAGATTGCTTATCCTCCAGGGAGGGAGGGAGCGAGCTACAGCATTCAAATCCCCTTCTATAAGAATGGTGCAAGGAAGTAGGTCAAGAATCCGCTTTAAAAGATTAGGCAAGAAAAAGTGGTCATAAATATTAGCAGCATGCACTGAAACCCAAATGTATGGTATACTATAGAGAGAACAGTGTAAAAGGATCAACAGTCTCTGTGTATCCCAAATCACTTTATGTTACTTGAAAAGAGTGGACTTGTATAGCAAAAGAGCCATCTCCGCCCTTCTACTTACAGGGGCAGAGGCTAACATCTGCCCACCCATTCTCTACACAACTTCTGATGTTCAAATTCATTCAAATGATTTCCTGCAACAAAGCAATTCCAGACTCCCAATGGCACAAAGCTGTGAGGAGTTTTTTTCTTTTTATGGAAGAATGAATCCCACAAACATTCCAAGTAAATATATTAAGCGGTGCCATCTGGGAGCAGGAAAAGAATACCAGAGACTAAGAAAAATATTAAAATTCCACAGTAACTATCAAGGAACATACAGTCATTGTACAGTTCTGAAAATAAAACTAGCATCATGTTAAAACACACAGAAGCAGTAATCCCCCCCCCCCCCAACCTCATATCCCCACCTCCCAATCCCATACAAACATCAGGTTCTCAATTTTAGGTTGAGGTCAGCACAGTACTCAAAGAGGTCCAGTATTCGAGGTGCGATCGCACCATGGAGCGGTACAAAGGCATAATAACATTCTCATTTTTGCTTTCCATTCCTTTTCTAATAATTCCTAGCATTCTATTTGCTTTCTCAGCTGTCACTGCACACTGAGCAGAAGGTTTCAACGTTATCATCAACATTGATACCTAGGATCCTTTTCCTGGGTGGCGACTTCTAATGTGGAACCTTGCATCATGTAACTATAGTTCGGGTTCCTCTTTCCCACATGCATCACTTTGCACTTGCCCATATTAAATGTCATCTGCTATTTAATCTTCTTATATGTTAAAAAGCAGCGGTTCCAGACCAGGCCCCTGCAGAACCCCCACTATCTACCCTTCTCCATTGAGAATACCGACCATTTAACCCTACTCTCTGTTTTATATCTTTTAACCAGTTTTTAATCCACAATAGAACACTACCTCCTATCCCATGACTTTCTAATTTCCTCAGGAGTCTTTCAAGAGGAATTCTATCAAATGCCTTTTGAAAACTCAAATACACAACATCGACCAGCTCACCTTTATCCACATGTTCATTTGCCCCTTCAAAGAAATGTAGTAGAATGGCAAGGCAACATTTCCCTTCACTAAATCCATATTGGCTTTGTTTCATTAATCCACGCTTTTGTATATGCTCTGTAATTTTGTTCTTTATAATAGTCTCTACCATTTTGCCTGGCACCGATGCCAGGCTCACTGGTCTATATTTTCCTGGATCACCTCTGGAATGCCTATGCTGACAGCCACTAACTTTACCAGCCTGTCCCTGGCCATTTGAATCCATGTCAACCTAAGGTGGTCCTCAAGGAGGCGTGAAATATGGATTCTGTCATACTCTTCAACAGTTTGTCTAGATCCTCAACAGTTTGTCTAGATCCTCCTTAGTGTTCCCCAACAGCTTCCTAAGATGGCCTTTTGAAGCCATGTTCATTGCCCAGATCCGAAGCCACAAAAACTGGCGCGCTGCTACCATATTTTTGGCTGACGTTCTCATAAGGTCATAGAGTACGCCAGCCAAACAAGGTGAGCTGCTTCTGACAGTCCTACCAAACTGACCTCTAGATCATGCTTCAGTAACTGCTCGGTCTAATGAAAACAGGCCTTACTCACCAGTCCTCTGCAAGATCAGGGCTTGTGCCTCAAAGGCTTGTTTTAGCAGTTTCTAAATGATGGTCTTGGGGATGTTTCACTGCCATGCCCCCCTCTATCAGAATAGTATTCTTCTTTGTGAGACAAGTGAATCCACCTTTAGAAGATATAAGGCTTCCCATAAGGGATACAGACATGACACCAATCTTGCAACCTTTAGCTCTGCATCTGGGGTGTCCCATTTTGCTGCTGCCATCACTTTAATTGCTCTATGCACCGGGAAGACCCATGATGTTTTCTTAATACTCTCAAAAAGTGGATCTTCGTATTCTCCGCTAGCTCAGAGCCCAAAATCTTCAACACTGAAAATGTCTGAGCTGTTAGGAAGGATAGCTCATCTCTATAAAAAATCCAGATTACCACAGTGTCCTCCCCTGTAGGGACCTCCTCCTCTTGATCCCCAAACTGGGGCCCAGGCTCAGGGACCCAATCAAAACTACAGATTCCCTCTCTAGCAAAATCTTCCTCTGCCACTGAATGAGGCTTCTTGGCCCCTGACAGCCCTTCCTTGAGGGAATCTTGACCCTCTACTGCCACCACTGGAGAATCCCAATCACTGACTGCTGCAAATAATACAGGCCCATGCATGCTCAGACTGTGAGGCCATGTACTTTGCAGCCTGAGCCTCTAATACTCAGGCCCTCTGTGGGATTTGCAGACCTGCGTCCTCCCTCCACCCCCACCCACCCTGCTACTGCAGTAATTGTTGTGGGCACAGCTGCCACCAAAGACAGTCTTGGCAGCCACAGCGCAACTGTGCTTTGAAACATCTGTTTCTTTTCTTGTTTTTCCCTTTTTTAAAAAATAATTTAACCAAGTTCTGTTCCTAGGGGGCTCTCAAGGACTCCCTTCCATATTAACAAGGCACATGCAGCCAATCCCCCAAATGGGGTTCTATAGCAGCAGGAGGGATCCAGTATAACTGGATTTAGTTCCCCCAGGGCTAAAGAAGAGGCCCTGCCTGACCAAGCCTTAGTACAAAGCTAGCAGCTTGTTTCCACAGCCATTAGCTTTTTTAAAAATCTCTTTATTCAAAGGGAAGCTAAAATATAATTCACCTGCAACTAGTCCCTCCAAGCAGGGCCGGTGAAACCTGGTAAGCATGGCAGGGGGCGCCGACCTCTGGAGGGTGCCACAAGCCACGCTTGCCGCCGCTGCCGGGAGACTCACAGTTCCTGCAGGCAGCTCTCGGTCCTCACCTACCCGCCCTCAGCTTCCCAAAATAGCCCTCCTTTCTTTCCTGCCACCCTGCATTTAAAACTTTTATTTTACCTCAATGGAAAGGAAACCCTGGAAACGGAGTTAAGAGAACAAATAGCAGCAGAATCAGAGACTGGGACCAACATGATCAGAAAAACAAAGTTACCAGACAACAAAGGTAGAAAAAAATAAATTTATTTTCATTTTAGTGTTTGGAATATGTCCAATTTGAGAATTTACATCTGCTGTCTTATTTTGCAATGTATAGCAATGTGTTTCTTTCTGTTTCTCTGGTATTGTTCCGCATGCAGAGTCTAGCTTCTTAGGATTTTAGTTTAAAATTCGAAGAGGGGCTATCTCTGTTCTGCATGTGTGACTGCAAGGCCAAGTGTCTGAATAGGGATCTGTTTGTTAGGTTCTGAGATTTTTTTTTTTTTTTAATATATATTTTATTAAAGATTGCTCAAATACAAAATAGCCAACAATCGGCTGCTCAGTAACATATTTCTTCTACATCAAGCTTATTTAACTCCAACTTTAACCTTCCCTCCCCTCCCTCCCTATCCCAGTGGTGTGTTTGATTGTTCTTTATACTGTTCATAAAGTGTCCATATTTTGTTGAAAATCCGCATGGACCCTCTTCGCATGGCTGTCAATTTTGACATTTGATATAAGTGTTCCACTCTCCCAGTTGCTATTTGTAATGTTGGTGGTTGCACCTGCTTCCATGCCCGGGCTAGACCAAGCCTTGCTGCCACAAAGTATTGAGTCGCCAGTCTGTGTTGCCAGCCAGATATCTCAGCTGGTTTAAAATACAGAAGGCAGTGTTCTGCCTTCCTTGGGTATTGTCTTTGTATTACTGTATCAACCAGCTGCAATATCTCTTTCCAGTATTCTTTTATTTTCCCACATGACCACCAAATGTGAATGAATGTGCCTCTATGGCCACACTCCCGCCAACATTGACCTGATGTTTCCGGGAACATCTTTTGTAGTCGGTCTGGTGTGTAATACCACCCATAAAACATCTTAAAACCATTTTCATTCACCGTTTGTGCTATGGATGACTTAAGTAAATATTTATAATTACTCTTCCAAACCATTGTGGAATAGGTAGTCTGTAGTATCTCTTCCCATCTCTTTTGATATAGTACCTGAGGATCAGTCTGTCCCAGCAAAGCCAGGTATATACGTGTTATCCCTCCTTTGCTTCCTCCTCTAGTGATCGCAAGTTCTAGAGCTGTTTCAGCTAGGTCTAATTCATCCTGCGCTTTCTTCTTAAGGAAGCTACGCAGATTGCAATAATAGGTAAGATCTCTCTCTATCAGACCATATTCCTCCCGAAGGTCTGCAAAGCTAATCATTTCTCCATCCTTCCATGTTTGCCCTAGTGTGCGCAACCCTGCTTGGGCCCATTTGTCAAAAATCTTCTCCGATCTCCCCAATGAAAACCCTTTTGCCCAACGTATTGCTGTTTGCCGATAATACACCCTTTCCGGAAACAGACGTCTCCTCAATTGATACCAAGTCCATAAAGGATGTCTCAGTCCAATAGGCATTGCTCTTATTGTGGGCACCAGTTCCTCTTTTGGTATCCACAAAATATCTTCTATTTCTCGCCTGCCCAGCCATGCTCTTTCCCAATGAAGCCATTTCTTAGATGCCCCAGGTGACCACTCTGCCAAGACCCGAATCTGGGCTGCTTGGTAATATAGGTAGAAGTTAGGGACTCCCATACCTCCTCTCTCCCATGTTTGAAACATCATAGATCGCCTTACTCGTGGTGGGCGTTTCCTCCAGATATATGCAAACATTTTGCGATTAAGCTTTGTAAAAAAGCTTGCGGGAATTGGGATCGGAATTGCCATAAATAAGTACAGCAATTTCGGAAGCAACATCATTTTGATAGCATGTATACGCCCCTGCCAAGATATATTAAGTCCTTCCCATCTGTCTAACTCCTGAAAAAGTTCTTCTGCTTTCTGGGGGAAGTTAGCTGCATATAGCCCCTCCAGTTGTGGGGTTATCTGTATGCCCAAATATTTAATAGCCTTTTTCGCCCATACAAAGGGAAACTCAGTCTTAAGGACCTCTAATTCTTTGGGGGGCACTGTGAGATTCAAAAAGGTGGATTTTTCCAGGTTCGGCTTAAACCCTGATAGTTTCCCATAGTGCGTGAGATGTTCTATTACCCTTTTTATAGAAGTTTCTGGTTTCACAATTGTGAGCAATATATCATTGGCAAACAGCATAAGTTTGTGTTCTCTCCATCCTCTCACCACTCCTTTCACCTCCCCATCCTTCCTAAGCATGCAGGCCAGCGGCTCCAGGGACAAAGCGAAGAGAAGTGGAGATATCGCGCATCCCTGTCTGGTCCCACGTTGTAGCTTAATTGTTCTTGTATAAGACCCGTTAATTTTTAAAGTTGCAAGTGGACCTTGATACAGCAACTGTAACCATCTCAGAAACTTCCCCTCTATCCCTACCCACTGTAATACCCGGAACAGAAACGACCAGTCCACTCTATCAAATGCTTTTTCTGCATCGATTGAAAGCAATACAGCTGGGGACTGGTCGTCTCTCACCTGCTGGATAACATGCATCAGGCATCTGGTATTGTCAAACGTCTGTCGCCCCGCTATAAATCCCGCCTGATCCTCATGAACTATACCTGGAATCTGTTTTTGCAGTCTGCAGGCCAATATCTTTGTAAATATCTTGTAATCTACATTCAAAAGCGAGATTGGCCTGTAGGAACTACAAAGCCGGGGGTTTTCCCCTGGCTTCAATAGTAAGGTTATTGCTGCTACTCTCCATGTAGAGGGTAATTCCTGCGACTCAGATAAATCATTAAACACTTTCAATAGGACTGGGGCCAGATGTTTACTATACACCTTGTAGAACCTAGTGGGATATCCATCTGGCCCCGGGGCTTTACCATTTGCCATATCTGTTATTGCCCACATTATCTCCTCTAGTGAGATGGGGGCTGACATCCGCTCGGCTCCTCCTCTCTCCACCCGCGGGAGATCCGCCTCTTGTAAATACTGCTCTATTTCATCTACCTCTGGTACTTGTTCTGGTTCATATAAATTTGTATAGTAATTCAAAAACTCCTCTTGAACCTGTTCCATCTGTGTGACAAAGTTCCCATCAGCTGTTTGTATGCCCCCTATATGATTACGTTGTGCTAGCTTTTTCAATTTACAAGCTAGCAGTCTGCCCGCCTTATTCCCAAGCTCAAAGTGTTCTTGTTGTGTCATTTGTAGTTTAGCGGCCACTTCTGCCAGCTGTAACTCCTGAAGTTTGTTTCTCAGCTCGTTTAATTTTGTCTGTCCCCTAGTGTCTGTGGGGTTCTTTTTATGTGCTTGTTCTAGCTTTGATAATTCTGTCCTAATACTCTCTTCTTGTTCCAGTCGTGTCTTGGTTATGTGTGCTCCTAATGCTATTAGTTGTCCTCTAAGGACCGCTTTCAGACCTTCCCATAAATATTCTGAGCGAATCTCCCCCACATCATTAAATTTAAGATATTCCTCAATATATTTTTCTATCACTGGAATATTTTTAGTATCCATGAGGATTGCCTCATTTAACCTCCAGTATCGCATGCCCACCTGTCTAATTCCTATATGTAGTTCTATTACCACTGGAGCATGATCCGACCAGGTGCGTGGCTCTATATTAATCTTTCTTGTGGTATTAGCCACTGCCACATCTCCCATCCATCCATCTATTCTAGAATATGACCTATATTTAGCAGAGTAGTATGTATAGTCTCTTTCCTGTCCGTGTTTTGCCCTCCATAAATCCGTCAGTCCCCATCTGGCCAAGAAACTCTTCAATCCTTTCCTATCTATTTTAGCATATACCGCTTGTCCTGTAGAGTTATCTAACGGGGGATGAATCGTGACATTAAAGTCTCCCCCCATAAGGAGTCGACCTTGTTGGTGCTTTTGCAATTGTAGTTCCACTTTTTCTATAAACTGTTTCTGCCCGGAGTTCGGGGCATATATATTAACAATGGTGTACTGAGTATTATATAATGAAACTTTTACCAGCAAGAATCTGCCTTCTTTATCAGTTACTATATGTTGAACCTGCCAGGGAAATGAATCCGACAATGCTATTAATACCCCTCTCTGTTTAGAATTGTCTATACATGATGAAAATAAGATTGTAGGGTATCGCCTATGACCCACCAGCCTCTCGTGACACTTTTTCAGGTGTGTCTCCTGCATAAGCACTATATCTGCTCGCAAGCGTATCATTTCTTTAAATGCTAGCTGGCGCTTCATAGGCGAGTTAAGGCCCCTCACATTGAATGTTACACATTTAAACACTTTATCGCCCGATACCATTCAATCAGACCATTGTATATCCACCACCGTTTCCCCTTATCCCTATCCCCCCTCCCCCCTCCCTCTTTCCCCAATAACCTGAAATAGCATGCCCCCTTCTTCTTTGAAGGCATGCTAAGAAAAATTGTGGACTTCCGTTCTCATCTTCTACACCAGCCCATTTAGGCGCTCGGGCCCTTAGTAGTTTGCAGGCACCGCTCCCGCTGTCTCAGGTTCAAAATTTGGCCAGTCTCTCTGGGCAGAAATTTAATTCCAATGTGCAATGTGTTGTCATGTGCCGTTCCCTGACGCAAGCCGTTGATCTGATGCTTGTCTTCTCAGCCGTCCTCGCCCCTGTGAGACTCTCTGCCATCTCTGCTTGCTCTTTTTCGGAGGTCCATTAATTTGATGTGCTGCGGTCGCTGATGTCTCCTTGTTCTGCCCCAAAAACTCTTGGGCCTCCTCAAGCGTGACCACTCGGCGTTGCTTTCCCTCTTTATAAAACACTAGGGCAAAAGGATGCTGCCACTTATATTTGATTCCTTCATCTCGGAGCTTTTCCGTTAATGGACGCAGTGCTCCTCTCCTTTTCAATGTGGTAGCCGCTAGATCTTGAAATAATTCAATGGGATACGTCTCCCATATTATAGGACTAGCTGCCCTTGCTTGGCGCATGACATCCTCTTTCACTTTGAACTCTGTAAAACAAGCCACAATGTCTTTAGGCACATTAGCCTTCCTCGGCCCCAGTGCCCTGTGCGCACGCTCTAATTTAATTGTTTCGGGTGCCACTATGTGCTCCGGGGTAGAGAGCAGATGAGCCGCTATATCCTGTACTGCTTTTTCGCAGTTGATAAATTCTGGTAGTTCCGGCAGGCCCCGCACTCGGATATTAGCCCGCCGGCTTCTATTTTCAAGGTCTTCCACCTTGTCCGTGAGAAATCTCATGTTCGCTTGTTGCTCAACCATTTGCTGCTCTATCCCCGTTATCGTATCTGCATGTTCCTCAAGGCCCACTTCAGTTTCGCTAACTCGGTTCCCCAGCTCTTTGATCTCCTCTCTTAAGTCTGCGCTCAATTGCGCAAAATCATGCCGCATCTCTTTAATGTCCTTTTTAATATCCAACAGCCATGTACTCAACTGCTCCCATTTATCTGGTGCCAGCTCGTTTTCCTGTGTTTCTTCGTATGCGCCCTGAGCACTTGTAGGCCGCGGGCTTAGGGAGGCCCCTTGATTCGGCTGATCACCTGCCTGCCTGTCCGCCACGCGGTCGCGGTCCCGATATGCGAAGGCAGTTAAATCCGCCGTTTTGGGTTTTGAGTTTGCCATCGTCAGGAGCGCGTGTCTTCCGCTGTCTGTTCTACTACACGCCTTCCGTTTCGGGCTCTAATTGCTCTTCTTTTTAGCTGCTATTTGGGCTGGTGTTCGGGAGCTGCGCGTTCAGACCGCCATTGCGGTTCGTGACGTCACCGGAAGTCCAGGTTCTGAGATTTTGATAACATATTGTTTCAGGTTTGGCAAGACTGTTCTTCTAATTCCTGGTCGGTATGTTAATTTGGTTTGTGTCATTTTGGGTATACTGGAGCTGTAACAGCTTACAAAAAATTATTTATAATGAAAAAAAAAAGTTATTTTTCTTTTCCTATACTGGTGTAATATTTTCAGTGATGCCTGTTTATATGTGCCATGGCCAGTAAAAGGGGTGTGGCTACTGTAGAGGCAGAGCCATAGTGACCCCGCCCCTGGATGGGTAGGGGGCACAACTAATAAGCTGCAGGAGGGCGCCAGAAACCCTAGCACTGGCCCTGCCTCCAAGCCAGCCTACTGGACTAGACTCCGACTGTACAGGTTGCCTCACTCAAAGTCTGCTAAAAGGGACTGCATATGATACTTAAAAGGTGTGTTGAGATCGGGAAGAGGCCAAGATGGCGGCAGGCTTGACTGTGTAAGCAGGTCGTAGGTTTGGCTACCTATAATTTGTGTTCCTCTTACCTATGCTGTACACAAAGAGGAAGAGGATGGTCAAGAGTGCTCCCTTTGCCCCAGTCAGCAATCTATTAACCACTTTGTGGTTGAAGCCCCCCTGTTATCTGGGGAAGTACGCACTGTAGCAAAGTATGAGGAAGGAGAATCGACCTCGCAGGGGCTTGAAACATCATTATCGCCCCTAATGTCTTGTGCTCCTCTGCGCCTGACGTCCGTGTCAGCTTCAGTCCAACAGGCGGTGCCTCCGAGTGCCAAAGCCGCTGCAGGAAGTGATGGGAGTTGGCGCTTTAGGACTGGATGTGAAACCATCAGGAGAAAGGGTTTCTCAACTTTCTCCCACCGAGATAACACTCGAGGAAATCTGGAGAATACTGCAAAAACTAGATACTGTGACTGGCAAAATGTTTTCAGAGGTAAACACTCTGGGGAGGAAGATAGAAGATCTCACTAAAGCAGTGGATTTGGTTAAACAGGACTCTTCATCTCAGGTCAATCAGATACAAGGAGATTTGAAAACTCTGCATGATTTTAAGACTTGTGCGATGAAGGACTCTCTTGTGATGCATAGAAAACTTGAAAATATTGAGAACTACAATCGTAGGCTGAACTTTAGGCTCCTGAATTTTCCAAGGTCCCCTGGAATACCTCCTCTTGATTTATTCAAGTGTTACCTTACTAAATGTTCTAAAATATTCTGCAGAAGCTATTCCCCCAATCAATAAAATATATGCCTGTATCCATACGAATTCCCAGGGAGAACTGGAGGGTGAATGGGGCCAAAGTGTTCAGCTAGAAATATCATCTCTGCCATTTGGATATGGGGCCTGGCCTCCCACCATCTGCGGTTGCTTCATTCCTCCCTACACATCAGATTGTTTGCACATTGCAGACAAACAGAACAACCCAAACTGAAAACATCACAAGCAAAACACATAAAAATAATTTTAACAAATGAATATATCATGTAAAACTGTGCAAACATCATTAAAGTATTTATTCCTCGAGTCAACTGAAAAAAGGGGGAAAGACTGTAGTTCCAACCTAAAGTGCCCCTATGTGTCAGTCATTTAATCTACCGAAAGTGAGATTCTGTACCAGTACAGTCAACAGGTGGTTTAACATGACAACACTTGATACTGAAAACCAACTGAAAACCATGTCCTTTCCGAATTCCTCTGGCAGAGACTGCAGTTCTTACCTGCTGAGCACTTGTTTACTAGTCCTGCAAAGCATTTTGAGGCAGATGTGTATGCAAAATGGCAGCGAGAGCTGATACTCAGTATCAGCAACTCCTGCAGCAAGCAGCCAAGCTCCGGGATCTCCACCTGAAAGAAACCAAGCCAGAGCTCAGAGTGAGAAACCAGAACCACACAAGTGAGGAGGGAAGTATGGAAATCACAGTTAAAGTAGGAATTCTCACAGCCTCCAATAAGGGGAAATGGTTGCAGGACATGACAGGAAAATAAAATACTGTACTAGACCTACATCAGCTCCATGTTGCCAGAAGGAAAGCAAATAAAATAAATTACTACTACTACTTATCGTTTCTATAGCGCTACTAGACGTACAAAGCATAATCTAATTTCATGCCTTGGTATAAAAGTTCCAAACAAGCACAAAGCAAGTGTACATGAAGAAAATGTCAAGGGATTAATCTAATACATTCTTTTTTATCTTCGCAGTTTTCTGCAACTCCTTTGAGTTTCTAGCTTAATTGGAGCAGCTTCTTACTGAACTAAAGTTCTAGTACTTTCATTAGCAATTATCCAAGGATCTTTTCCCTTTCTTCACTAACTTAACCATGGTGACAACAGTTCCAACAAGGCCACAGAATTCAGCTCTCATTAACTGTGCATGAATCTGGCCAGTAGCTGTCACTATTAATCGACAGCTGGGATCGTCCATATCTCTCTCTTCCTACTATCCTCAGCTCTACCTAGCTCAGGCAGCAGCAGCATCTACCTAACTCGGGAATGAAACCCAGATCTCCTATATGAAAGTCAGGGCCGGCGTTTTTTTTTGGGGGGGAGGGGGCAAACAGGGTAGCTGCCTTAGGTGTCACAGCTCCAGGGGGTCCCGCGATCCAAGCACCGCTCCCCCTTCTCCCACTACAGTCCATCTCCTTCTCCCTTCCCCGTACCTTCCCAAGCTTCTTTAAAAATGTATTTCCCTTCTCAGAGGGCCCCCGGCACAGCAGCCATCCTCATAAGCTGCCTCTGGCTGCCCTGAAGCTTTCCCTCTCTGCCACAAATCACAATCTGCCCCCCTCTGACGCAATTTCCGGTTTCCGCCTTGGCGGATTGCGGCAGAAATTGGGAAAGCTCCGGGGCAGCTGGAGGCAGCTTGCGAGGGGCCTCTCTGAGAATGGAAATACATTTTTAAAGAAGACTGCAAGGTGAGGTGAGGGGGAGGGAGGGAGGTGGATTGTGGTGGGAAGGGTCAAGAGATGTCCGGACTGTGTAGCAGCAATGCAGGTAGGGAGATCGGAGGGAGAAGAGGGGATCAGGGGCCCCCTCCTTAATTTCTGCCCTGGGCCCCACCATGTCTACCACCAACCCTGATACTGAGCCATCAGGCCAGTCTGATCCAATATACTCTTTACAAGAGGAAGGATGATTTTTCTGTTTTCCCCACACAGTCACTTACATTTCTCTGCAAGGGGCACACAAATGCCATCAATAAGGCCACTAATCGCCTTTGCTTCTCTTCTGATTCGCCCTGGAAAGGAACACAAAAACAAGATAACATCCTGTATTTACCAATTGGCTGGAGATGATATATCTATAAGAAAATGTGTGCAGACACATCAAATAGTTACAGTTTATTTCACTTGCTATACTGCTTGGCTTAATATATGAGAACACAGTGGTGTACAATAAACAAAAGAAAAAAATATAAGAATGCCAAAATTCAGTAGGAAAGCACACACACCCAAAACCATATGCACACAAGTAATATTATAAAATATGTAAAAAAAAAAAGTAACACACACTAATTCCCAGATGCTACAGGCTCCCTGAGGAAATCTTTCCAAATGCAGCAACAAAATAATAAGCTTTCAATAAAATGTCTCAAAGAGCCTTCACCTCTCATTGCCAAAAGCAGAGCATTCCACATAGTGGGAGCTAGATTTACCAAAAAAAAAAAAAAAAAGGGCTCCAGCCTGTGTACAAGACCAAAGCGCCCTAGATAATGAAGGGACCTGCAACTGCACAGCATTTTCAGATCTCAAAACCCATCCTGGAACATAAGGCTTCACAAATTTGATCAACATAGGAGGCAACTTCTCATAATAAGCCCTTTGGGTCAAGACCATTATTTTAAATTTACACTGAAACCCTACAGGTAAACAATGAAAATGTAAACACAGTGGAGTCACAAGGTCAAACCAATGCACCTTTCCCAACAACCGAATAGTCACATTTTGAAGTTTGCAATTTTTTCGTATTATAATCAGTAATCTCAATCTATACCACATTGCCATATTCTAACATAGAGACATAAAAAATGCCTGCATAAGGGTATAAAAGGAAGACTATCAAAGAACTCCCTGATAGCCTTCAACTTCACAAAGTAAACCCCTGATAGCACTATAGAAGAAACCTGTGCAGCAAAAGTCATTCAAGCATCAATTAAAACTCCAAGATACATAAAAGCATCAACTATCGGTACTAGAGTACCAAAAGTACAACAGCAGGGCACAGTTGCCACACAGTCAACTAACATGCCTTTGTCTTTGCCATATTCAATTCCAACGTATTGCCAGAATACCACTGAGCAACTGCACACATACACTTATTCAAAGAATCCAACACACAACCCAGGAGAGAAACTCTAACAATAAGTAAAAGATCATCAGTGTAAGCATATATACTCATCCCAAAATCCTGTATCAAAAGCAACAAAGGACTCAAAAACACATTAAATAAAATGGGGGATAAAGCAGATCACTGCAGGATGCCACAAGACAGCTCTCGGAGCTAAGAAACCTCAGACCCAACAATTACTGAAAACGAACAGCCCTGAACAAACCAAACCAACTCAATCAATTCCTAACATTTCAACCTAATAAGTAATAACTCATGATCGACAAGGTCATAAGCAGACACCAAGCCAAGCGATACAGCAAATACAATAACTCCAGAGTCCAAATTAGAGCCTGGCAAGATTCAGCTCACCTGGAATGGCTGGAACCTGCGAGGGAAACTGTTTTCTGGGAGAAAAGAAACGTCTCCATGCAGGAAAAGCCCCACGACCTGAGAGACACTAGGCGTGAGTAACCTGAAGTAGAGAAAAATAAGTATAAGTGATGCCGACCATGTTACTCGGTGAAACAACCAAATATCACACAGAATCTCACCTTAGGGAAAGAGAAACGGGACTTGATATACCGCCTTTCTGTGATTTTTTGAAACTACATTCAAAGTGGTTTACATAGTATATACAGGTACTTATTTATCCGCTGCATTAACCTAGGCTACTCCTACTTTGCTGAAACAAAACTTCTTCTTGCCAACGGAAGTGAGATTGTGAGGAGGGTGAGGGATGGACTGAGATTGGAGGGATTGGGGATGTGCAAGGGGACATACTGATGTCTTGCTTGTTTGCTTGGGTTGGACTGTTATAGGGTCAGCGGGTATTCCCGTTAACACTTCTATGTAAGCCACATTGAGCCTGCAAATAGGTGGGGGAATGTGGGATACAAATGCAATAAATAATAATAAATAATTATCGGGGCAATGACAAAATACAGTTTTTTATGTGTGCTGTGATTCTCTTTCTGCCCCTTGCAAGTTCATAAATTACAAATTAACATACAACTCACAGAAAACTACCTACAATTCAGAACAAACCTGAAAACACATCTTTTCAAGAAGTCTTTCCCCCCTGGATCTGCCTAATCCCACACCACCTTACATCACGAAAAGTTCAGAAATGGAAAACAATAATATTAGCCTCTCTCACAATATGCTAATATATCAACCTAAGCGTTTATTGTACTTCTGTATTATGTACTAGACTTCTACAAATCTAAATTTTGTAACCGCCTTTTTAGCAATATGTAGGCCACATTGAACCTGCCATAAGGTGGGAAAATGTGGGATGTAAATGCAATAAATAAATAAACAACTGACCTCCTTACTTCTTCTGCAAACTATGGGCGGCTCTCCTTTGCTTCACCAAGACTGAAAGGGCTAAGCTTTGCCCCTCGACTTCAAATGGAAGCTACTTCTTTCTCTCTCCAGGAAAGGAAAAATTAGGTCTTACCTTATTATTTCCTTTCCATTAGTACTTCCCACTATTCCAGAACTTGTGGGATAGTTATATCCATCAATCAGCAATTGGAGCTAGAGAACAGAAAAATAAGCCCACAAGGCCTGAGGAACCTGCTTCCATACAAGCAAATAAGCTTACATGATAGCCTCCTTCAAACATCTAGCAATTATGGGCTTAGAAGCCATGAGGCCAAGCCTCTGTTTACCAAAAAGCACAGTCGCTGTCTGATTTGCCAAACTCATTCATGACTTCCAGATATCTAAGAAGGGCTCTATGCACATCGAGAAGCTTCAAGGAAGAATACTGAGCCTGTTCATCATCTCTGAGAAAGAACAGAAGCACCAAAGATTGGTTGAGATGAAATGCTGATACCACTTTTGGAAGAAAGGAAGAAACCGTGTGCAGGGAGACTCCTGCCTCTGAAAAGCGAAAGGGATCCGACAAGGCAGCCTGAAGCTCTGAAACCCTATGTGCTGACAAAACAGCCACCAAGAATGCTCTCTTTCGTGTAAAATTTTTCAAGGTCTTCTGAAGTGGCTCAAAAGGAAGCTTCTGAAGAGCCCGAAGAACTAAATTAAGGTTCCACTCTGGAACCTGACATACGAAAGGGAGGCTACAAGAGGCCCAATTCCCTGCAAGAACTGAATGATATCCAGGTGAGCCTTGAGAGACGTCTTCTGTAGTCAGCTCCTGAAACATGCCAAAGCCCACACTGAACTCTTAGAGAACCCAATGCCAATCTTTTCTGAAGACCTGCTTGGAGAAATTCTAGGATGTGCACGATCTGAGCAAAGAAGGGAGAAACTCCATGCTCAGAATATCCGTCCTCGAACATCCTCCACACCCTTGCATATGCCTGAAGGGAGGTATCAATGACCAAATCAGAATAACCTTTTCACCTCAACCGAGCCCTTTCAATGGCTAAGCCTTAATATCAAAAGGGGCACAGATCCTCTATGAGCACCGAACCTTGCTTCAGTAGGCCGTGTACTCCAAGACAGAGAGAACCCCTGTCCAGCAGTCGAATCAGGTCCACATACATTGCCTCTGCGGCCAATCCGGGGCTACAAGAATTATTCGACTCTGGTACAATACGATCCTTTTTTAACACATGGCCTACCATGGACCAAGGAGGAAAGACATACAGCAGATGTGTCTCCGGCCAGGGCAACAGTTGGGCACGGATCCCCATTGAGCATGATTCTTTCCAACAGCTGAAGAACTTGGGAACTTTGGCATTCCTTTTCATCACCATCAATTCTAGAATCGGAGAACCCCAATCAATCCACTATCAGCTTAAACCCCTGGCTGGAGAGTTCCCATTCTCCTAGGTTGATGGAGTGCCTGCTGAGAAAGTCCATCTCCACAGGACCTCATAATGTGAATTGCTGAAAAACAGAGATTGCTCTAATGAGGGAGGCTGCCTCCGCTACCATTGGATGACTGCGGGTCTCACCCTGCTTGTTGATAAAAGCCACTGCCATCACATTGTGGAAGAAAACTTGGACTGGGGCCCCCACCAGAAAGGGAGCAAAGTTGCTTAAGGCATTCTGCACTGCCATGAGCTCCAAATGATTTATCAATCACTGAGACTCCTGTACTGTCCAGGTGCCCCGTACCAGATGGAACTTGTAATGAGCTCCCCAACCCAATTTACTGGTGTCCGTTGTCACCACCTCCCATGGTGTTACTGGAAAAGGAGCTCCGATGGGTAAACAACCACTGCATACTCTATCTGGCACCCAGCGTCCAACAAGATGAAGGTTGTATTTTTGCAACACTGGAGACCAACAGGAGACGAGACTCCTGTAATAGCCGCATATGAACCCTTGCCCATGGCACTACTTCCATCGCTGCTGTCATTGACCCCAGAACCTGGGCAAGCCTTGACTGAGAAGACAAATTTGTTATACAAGCTTTGACCTCCTGAATTCCATGAGGAAAGATCCTCTCCCATGCTGTGTGTAACAGAATCCCCAGATACTCCAATGTCTGCAATGGAGTTATAGTCCGCTCATCTCTGCAGAAGTCGAACAACTTTAACCATCACTGCCATGCTGTACGACTAGAACAATGAACAAATGAGCTAGTCGTGAAATAAGCGTGAACTCTGATTTCCCTGGCACCGAAGGAAGGCCGTCACCATCACCATAACCTTGTTAAACATTCTTAAAGCCATGGCAAGACCGAAGGGAAAAGCCCTGAACTGGAAGTGACAGCTCAGCACCATAAAACAGAAACCTCTGATGCGGCAGCCATCTGCGTCTATGTAAGTACAGCTCTTGAGAATGAGGGCAGTGAGAAATTCTCCTGCTTGAACCGAGGCTATGACTGTTCTTAGATTCTCCATGTGAAAGTGGAACACTCGGAGGCAGCAGTTTACATCTTTCAGATCTAAGACCAGACAAAATGTACCTTCCTTCTTTGGGATAATGAAGTAAACGGAGTATCTGCCTTGTCCCTGTTTGGCCTGGGGAACTGGAACAATGGCCCAGAGTGCCAGCAAGGAATCTATGGTGGCCTGAACCTTGACCACCTTGGTTCCCTTTTGGCAAGGAGAATGCAAGAAGAGAGAAGCGACTGGGTGCGAGAACTCCAACTTGTAACCTTCTGTAAAAATATCTAGAACCCAGTGGTCTTATGTGATTTTGGCCCACTCTCCCCCAAACTCCTGAACATGTTTTCCCACCAGAAAGAAGAGTGTACCAGCCTCGCATCACTGCGAAGCTCTGGAAGCATTCTGCTCTTTAGCTGACTGAAGGGAGGACTTCCTGTCCACAAAAAAAGGAAGACTGGCTTGCCTGAAAGTGAGACTTCTATGTTGATGATGACCAGGCCAGTACTACCTGCTGTCTCAAAATCGAGAGCCCCCTGATGAGCAGAGGCTTTTGGCTTATCCTCCTGCAACTACTATGGCTTTCTTTTCCCTCAGTTCCTTCACCAAGTTACTGGCATCTTCTCCAAGTAGCCAACTGACCCAAAAGGGCAGTTTAACTAGACGTGACAATGAAGCTGCATCCGCTGCACAAATGCCAAACTAGAGTTGCCAATGTGCAATGACAACCAAAGACATACTGCAGGCCATAACTCTTAACATGCCATAAATATCTGCCAAGTAGGCCAACTCCGCTTCCAGCTGGGCATTATGTTGCCCATCTTCTGCTACAGACTGCTTATGCCACTTCAGACAGGCTTTTGCCACGAACGAACTGCACACTGTTGCTTGAAGGCCTAAAGAAGCCACTTCAAAGGCTTGTTTCACTGAGCTTTCTAGGATAATGCCCCCCTTCAACTAGCAAGGTGGTCTTCTTAGTCACCACCGTAACAAGGGAGTCCACCCTGGGAAGATGCAAATTCTCTTTCTCCCACGGAACCAATGGGTAGAGGTGAGCCATGCCTCTTCCCACTCTCAGCCCTGCGTCCAGGGAGGCCCATTCTGCTCTAATCAGGTCCTGAATGTATCTGACTGCGTTTGAAGGACCTCTAAACCCACTCATGATCAACAAAGATGGAACTCCTGACATCGAAGCAGAAGGTTCCTCAATGGAAAGTACTGCCAGAAATAAGGGTACCAAGCTCCTCTTTATGAAACAACATCAGTACTTTCAGATTATCCCCCTCTTCAAGATGGAGCTCTCCTTCCTCTAATGGCTCCTTCAACAATGGCGCCTCTGAATAGACAGATGCCACATCGGTTAAAGAGCAAGAAGCAGAGATACCGTCATCTGCCCATTCCTGCAGGTCTCAACGAGATCTCTTAGGAACCAGAGGGGCAGCAGGGTGAGAAACTGAAGCACCTTGCAGCAACTCGGACTACTCCTGTTTCAGTAAACAGGCCTAGTATAACAGCACTATAAACTCCAGAGAAAACAAAGATCCCAATGCAGTTGAATGCTCCGTTGGGCCCTAAAGCTGCAAAAATGGTGGCTGTGCTCCATGCGTAATCAGAGATTGCTCCTCATTGCCAGTTGGCCCCGACAAAATGGTGCCCATTCCCGCGCTCTCCTACATCAAACTGAGCACTAGCCCAGCCACAGAGCCTGAAGACCCCAGGATATTCAGATGTTGCTCTAAATCCGAAGATGTACTGCCACCGACCATTCCTCCGCGTCTCGTTGGATTCCTGGCTTGCACACACTGCAACACCCTGAAGCTGGCCGGGGAGGTCCCACAGCAGGAACACCGTTTAACTGACTCCCCATTCACCCCGACTGTCACAAACGCAGCACAATTTGTCACAAGCGGCAAGTCAGGATCCCTCCCCTGCACCAAGTAGAACTTGCAGCCTCCAAGGGGTTCTGAATAAAACTTTAGTCAGATTTACCACTGCCGACTGGTCCCCCCAAACTCATAGTCTTCACAAGTCTTACCACAGATGATTACGACTCAGGACTGATACTATGTCCCACGCTCCCCAGCGAATCTCTTTCCTTCTCCTTTATTTTATTATTTTAGAGTTGTTGTGTTGGAAAAGAAGAACTCCACAGGAAACAGGAGAGAGGTGAAGGGGGAAAAATAAATTTGTGGGGCACCAGATACAGGGGATCTGAAGACATCCAGATATGACTCTGCAGCCTCAAGACAACAGCAAAGCTCAACAGGGGATCAGCTGACCAATTGGAACAGAAGCAAAGCAGTCAGAACCACAGACTGAAAAGAGTGTCCATCCACCTGCTGGAGATACAAAATACTGAGAAGCTGAACTGGATGCCAAGAAAGATATGTCTCAGCTCAGTTTTCAGTTCTCTATTTCCACCTGCTGGTTGATGAACACAACTATCCCACAGGTTCTACAATAATGGGAAGCTACGTAATGGAATGCTAATACTAAAACATTCAGTGAGTGTTTCAAGCTATGTAGTACTATGGGTCAAGAACCTGTCATAAAAATGTCCTGGGCTAGGATTAATTTGATGGTACAAACTCCAGAAATCTCAGTGCTGACGTGCATCAAAACCTTGTTCCACCTCTGAACAATGTTATAAGTTCAAACTTAGTGATCTTAAGCAAAGCTTTGCTGATTTCCACCTCCCTGCCAAAGTACTAAATTAGCAGGAAGTAGCAGAGTACAACAACAGTTTACTTACCATTAATAGTGTTGCAGCAGGTTCTCCCAACATCATTCTTGAATAATATTTAGTAAAATCTTGCCTTACTAATTTACTATATTTCTTTGAAGAGATGAGCAAATATGGATAAAGCTGAGTCTATTGATATTGTGTATCTGGATTTTCAAAAGGCATTTGACAAAGTACCTCATGAAAGACTCCTGAGGAAATTAGAGAGTCATGAGATGGGGGGAGGGGGGTGGTTCTGCAAAGGTCTGTGCTGGGTCAACTACTTTTTAACATATTTATAAATGATATAGAGATGGGATTAACTAGTGAGGTAATTAAATATGCTGGTGACACAAAGTTGTTCATAGTTGTTAAATCACAAGCTGATTGTGAAAAATTGCAAGAGGACTTTACGAGATTGAAGAAGACTGGACGTCCAAATGGCAGTTGATGTTTAATGTGAGCGATTGCAAAGTGATGCATGTGGGAAAGATGAACACAAACTATAGCTACGTGATGCAAGGTTCCACTCTAGGAGTCACACACCAGGAAAAGGATCTAGGCATCATCGTTGATGATACGTGGAAACCCTCTGCTCAGTGTGCAGCGGCGGCAAAGAAAGCAAATTGAATGCAAGGTATTATTAGGAAAGGAATGGAAAGCAATAATGAGAATAATGCCTTTGTATTGCTCCATACTGCGACTGCACTTCGAATTCTGTACGCAATTCTAGTCACCGCATCTCAAAAAAGATATAGTAGAATTAGAAAAGGTACAGAGAAGGGCGACGAAAATGATAAAAAGGGATGGGATAACTTCCCTATGAGGAAAGGCTAAAGTGGCTAGGGCTGTTCAGCTTGGAGAAGAGACAGCTGAGGGGAGATATGATAGAGATCTGTAAAACAAGGAGTGGAATGGAATGGGTGTATGTAAATCGCTTGTTTACTCTTTGCAAAAACACAAGACTAGGGGGTAAACAATGAAGATATTAAGTAGTAAATTTAAAACAAATGGGAGAAAATATTTCTTCACTCAACATGTAATTATTTGTTGCCAGAGAATGTGGT
Organism: Microcaecilia unicolor; assembly: GCF_901765095.1. Classification (NCBI taxonomy): domain Eukaryota; kingdom Metazoa; phylum Chordata; class Amphibia; order Gymnophiona; family Siphonopidae; genus Microcaecilia; species Microcaecilia unicolor. The sequence continues at coordinate 52,241,939 of NC_044035.1, forward strand.
AAAAGTGGTTAACTTAGCAGGGTTTAAAAACGGTTTGGATAGCTTCCTAAAAGCAAAGTCCATAAGCCATTATTAAGATGGAGAAAATCCACTGCTTATTTCTAAGATCTATTTTACTGTTTTGGGGTCTTGCCAGGTACTTCTAATCTGGATTGGCCACTGTTGAAAACAGGATATTGGACTTGATAGACCTTTGGTCTGTCCCAGTGTGGCAACACTTATGTTCTTATGAGATGATGAACTTAAACGCTTCTCTAGCTACTGAAGGGGAGAGGAAATTCAGCAACATTTTTGAAGAAAGATGCTGGGAGGCCCTGTGGCAACACCATTACTGCCTCTCTGCAGTACAGAGATCACTTGGTCCCGGTGGAAATTACACTACTGCCTGTGGATAGACTGTTCCAGAAGCTTCTCTGGACACTGGCTGATTTGACCTGACTTAGCACAGCTTCTCTTATGTTCTTGGGTGGTGTTTACTGTCATCCCTGTTCTTGTTTGTTGGTTACAATTTTTACAGTTCACTGTACTATTTATTTTCCTAATAAACTGTTTGTTAGCTCTCTGTCTGTGACTAATCAGTGATCCCAGCATTTGTAAAATATTTGTCTATACTTGCATTTCTAGGAACTGAGAGACCGCTGTGTTTTGTGGTTCTCAATATCGCTAGAGACCACAAGGGAACCACTTGTGGGATACAGTACATGCCCAGGAGCAAGTGGAAAAACACCTGGCAGGCAGGAGGTTGCCAATGTTGGGTCCACATGCAAGTACGATGTGATCAGTGCTAGGCAGGACCCTTGACGTTAACCATGAGTAGCACTGAGACACCAGCGACAGGAAGATACTGCTAACGCTCACTCAGGATTTAGGTATAAAGTCACGGAGTGTTACTGTGCTAACACTCAGGATAACACTCACTCAGGACCCAGCTGTATGGTTAAGGGGGAGTTATTGCTAACACACTCTCAGAATTTGGGTGTAGAGTTAGGAGTCATTACTGAAGGTACTCACTCTGGACTCAGATGGCTGCAGGCTGCACTTATTACTGGCACCATGGCTGTCAAGACATTCTCATCCAACAAAACAGGAGACTCTGCCTGAGACTGTGTCTCTGAAACAGCAACATATAACACTGAAAATCCCAAACATCCACCACTTGCGCCTGGGAGCATGTCTCACGGTTTGCCTCCAGTCCCACATGCCCTCGCTCTCCTGAAAACCTCTTCTTAATAGATTCTTGGCTACATCCCTCTAACTTGAGCTTTGCTCTGAAATAGCTTCATGACAGATTTGATCCACCAGAAAGGGTTTTATTGTGCATATTCTGTACGCTGGAAACTCATTTTTACTAGGATTATGCTCTCACTGTATTTCTGATTATACAGGTAAAAAAAAAAATTCAATGTATTTCTTCAGTCATTAGGGTGTGGTGCACAGACAAATGGTTTTCCTTTTCTAAGTGATATTGATTAGAAAAGTAGGAAAATGATGCAAGGAGCTGAACTGCAATAAAGCTAAGAACAGCTGTACTGCATTCTTCTTTGCACTTTTTTTGGGTATGTGAACGCTTATGAGTGTTCCATATCTCCAGACTTTAAATTTACTCACAATGCCAGCTTCTGCACCTTTGAACAAGGATTAAACACAGAGAGCTCCACCATACCTTGCAACGCAGCTTGGACAGCTAAAGCCAGCAGACAGGGGATGACCGTTTGATGGTAGTACCACAAGCTCTCTGTATCTTGCTGGCACTGCACTGCAAGGAGGTGAAGGCTCTGGCAAACAGAGATCATATCCTCAGCACACAAGACGCTTCCTTTGAATGAGAGAAAAAGAAGTGTTTCTTTAAAATAAAATGCATCAAAAACCAGTTCACTGCTCTTCACTACTCCAAAGGAAATCACTGGAAGTTCGCCCAAGACCAGAGAGGACCCACCAGTGAAAAGGTCCAAGAAAATGTTTTCCAGTCAGCTGTTCACAGGAGAAGATGAGGAGACCTGTGGCGGATATCCCTCCTTATTCTGCAGTACCCTTGATATGGCCTTACATTTTTCTTACCACCTCTTTATCCTCTGTACAACTGCTCAGACAGCAACACCTTGGTACTCAAGATATCTTGAGGTCAAACCTAAATCCAAGTATTCCACAATTTTACGTATCTTTTTTTGCACTGAAGATTACAAGCTGCCTTGTCTGTCTCCTCTGACACAGCTCAGACATGCTCATAGGAAGGTGTGATGCTCACCCTGTTAAGTCTGTCTTCAAGCCCCTAAAAGAACTAGGTTAGTAATAGTCACACTTTGACTACCCAGCCAAGATCTACTGGTTGGGTTCATAATCGCATCCCATTTCAGATGATATAATTTCAAATATTTTCTCAAACATGGATGCTCTGAGTTATGAAGAAATTTTAAAACTAATGACTGGGCAGTAACTATTTTTTAAATTATTATTACCACCTATATAGATTAAACAATCATATCAAAAGAATGATTGGAGGCAATACAGGAAATAGAAAGAAAATCAGAGCATATAAACCACAAAAGGGGCAGGAAGGTTTTGAACTGCTAGCAAGTGAACATGGCTATTTTCTGTGTTCAAGTTTGATACCTAGCAATGCAGACAGTGGGTCTTGGCTTCATCACAACTAATGCATCCCTCTGCCTACGCCCCTGGCTCACTCACCTTTCTGTGCGTGTCGCAAATAGTGCAGCAGGAGGGGTACTGTTTCCCTCACTATAGAGGGATGTGTGGAAACTGCAGACAAGGCCCTGAGACAGCATTGCCTCAGGGAATTCTGGCACTGGAAGAGGGCTCTCTCCTGGCTCGATTCCATCTGGCCTGCAATTAAAAACAAGTCAGCTATTGAGTGCCACCAGCAGAACAGATTCCCTTTCATTTGTACTAACACATACAGAGATGAGACTCTAGAGAGAATGCAGCGACTGTGGAAGAGGAGATCATGGGCACTCAGGCTGGCATAGCTGGTTCCAACTTATCTTCCCCACTTCAAGTTCTTGCTACTCCACAGATTAGGTTAGTTCCGTTTGCCTCTCCACTGAAAATAGTTAAAGAAGTCTTTCAAAGCAGGTGAGAACAACATATGGAGCAGTGGAGGGACTAATAGTGCAGTGGACTTAGAACCGGGGGAATTGGGTTGGATTCTCACTGCAGCTCCAGTGGAGGAGTAGCCTAGTGGTTACTGCAGCTCCTTGTGACTCTGGGCAAGTCACTTAACCCTCCATTGTCCCAGATGCAAATAAGTACCTGTATATACTATGTAAACTGCTTTGAATGTAGTTGCAAAAAACACAGAAAGGCGGCATATCAAGTCCCATTTCCTTTTTCCTTCCTCATGACCTTGGACAAGATTGTGAGCCCACTAAGGACACGAAAAATATCTAATGTATCTGTGTGTAATATGTGTGCCACGGATAGGCAGTATATCAAGAATCACAAACACAAGGGTCCACCATGTTTTTCACGATATTACACCAGCTGCAGTGTACGGACATCAGTGGGAATGTGTTCATCAGTGGTGTTCAGTGTTTTTTTTTTTTCTGACAAGCAGCAGTCAGTTATAGGGGGGTGAATTTCAGTCTGATCTTCTGTCCTTAACTTGTGGAGTTCCACAGGGTTCTCCTTCTCCCACCTTTTCTTTGAATGTTTACCTTCAGTCAGTTGGTAAGAATTCAGACTCTGCTATTGCACCTATGCAGATGAAATCTAAGTACACTTCACCTTCAAAATCAGAATAGGGGAAGTGCTGACACTGTCAATCAATGACTATAAGTGAGGGCCAACTGGATGAAGAACAAATCAAATGGGGTGAAATCAGAGTTATGTTAGTTGGGAAAGGCAAATGGTTCCCTCTTAAGATTGTCAAATTAATATTAACTTTCTGCATCACAGTTAAAAAAAAAAAAAAAAAAAAAAAAGTTTTAGGCTGGAGTCAAGGTTCTCCACGGAGGTAAGGCTAGGGCCCAAACTTCTAAAACGGCCATCTCAAGGTAGATTTTTGCTCTGTTAAGTCAGCTGCTGCCAGAAAGAAGAGTATGTGTGTTGAGGTAGGCATAGCCTCTGCTGCTTGGGGTTGGCAAGCACTTCTTACCTGCAGCGTCCTCTTCTGTCAGTTTTCCTCTGCAGTCAAACATAAGGGACTCAGTTTCTGGGATTTTAGAAGTGACTGGTAGCGCTAGAGAAATGATTTATAGTAGTAGTAGTAGTTTTTGTATTACGAAGGGGGCTCAAAACTCTTGTTTGTCTAGGGACTGCCAAAGGGTTAATCCCATCCTGCAACTTCCCGAGGCTGCACTGCTATTAAGGAAGAATTAGGTCTTACCTGATAATTTTATTTCCTTTAGTCACAGCAGATGAATCTTCCAGGGACTTGTGGGTAATGACCATCTACCAGCAGGTGGAGATAGAGAGTACCAAACTGAACTCTGCCACATAGGACAGTATGCTGCTTGGTCAGTCAGTATTTCTCATGTAACAAAGCAGAAGGAATAATAAGGCAAACATTTCTCCATCCTCACAGAAATGAAGCATAAACCTCAAACAAGCTTTGGCTGAATATTTGGACACCAACTTAGATTCAGGCCCATCTTTAGATATGGTCTGGGATGCGTTGAAAGCAGTCTCCCGTGGTTACTTTTTGCAAATTGCTAGTAGGCGTGCTCGTCTCCAAAGGAAGGAGATAGCTAGCTGTTTAGATAGGATCCAGTGCCTGGAGGCTAGCCATAAGGGCACTGGCTCGCCTGAGGTGTTGGGCGAGTTGCGTAATCTTAGGCTTCACCTGGACGCTATTTACTCTGAACAGCTTTCTTTGCTGCAAGCTCATTCCAAGGCACATTTTTATCAATTCACTAACAAAACGGGGCACCATCTCACAATATGCCTGCGAAGGAAGAAGGTGGATCGCACAATAGTCCGTAACTGGGATGGCAGAGGGGGCCTCCTAAAGACTTCCTCTCAAATTCGATCAAGATTCCAGCATTTTTATCAGTCGCTATATTCACATGAGTTTCATCCAGCTTCAGAAGCCATCTCAGATTATTTAGCCTCTTGTAACTTGCCATCGATTACTCCGGATCAAGCAGGGATTTTGGACGAGCCAATTACTCCACTGGAGATACAGGGTTTTATCAAGAAGCTTCCTTCGCTAAAATCACCAGGTTTGGATGGGTTTCCTAACAAGTTCTATAAGATGTTTGCATCAGAGATGTCCCCGCTTCTATCTGACCTACTTAAATCGACAAAGCACCGGGTTGTCCTTGCCTCCTTCTATGATGGAGGCATGGATTGCAATAATCCCTAAACCAGATAAAGATCATACTGAATGTGCATCTTATCGCTCTATATCAATTCTTAATACAGACGTTAAAATTTTAGCTAAAGTTTTGGCGAATCGGCTCACTCGGGTCTTGCCGTCTATTATACATCCAGATCAGGTGAGGTTTGCGGCTCAGAGGCAGGCTATGGATAATGTACGTAGGGTTATTGACTTGTTGTATTTGTCTAAAAGACATCAAATTCCAATGTGCCTCCTTAGCCTTGATGCAGAGAAGGCCTTTGATAGGGTTCATTGGCCGTTTATGTATCAGGCAATGAAAGGTTTTGGGATTGGGCCATCGTTTCTTGTCTGGACCCAAGCCCTCTACCGTTCTCCTAAGGCATGTGTTCGAATAAATGGTAGCAACTCACCTCTTTTTCCTCTCTTTAGAGGTACCCGTCAAGGTTGTCCCCTGTCGCCTATGCTTTTTGCGTTGGTTATGGAACTTTTTGCGTTTAAGGTGCATTCAAACCCAGATTTTTCTGGTGTTAGCTTTGCTGGTAGAGAACACAAGTTGGCGTTATTTGCTGATGATGTCTTATTATCAATGACTAGGCCATTAACATCCTTTCCTAATCTTCTGAAGGCTATTGGGGACTACTCGGCTGTCTCTGGGTTTAAGATCAATATGTGTAAGTCAGAGGCTTTAAATGTTACTTTGCCAGGGGGTTTGGTGGAATCGCTGTGGACATCCTTTTCTTTTTGGTGGGCTGTGAAAGGAATCCGGTACTTAGGGGTATTATTGACCCCGTGCTTTAACGATTTATTTTCTGCTAATTATTCGGGCCTGCTTAAAGTTATTACCGAAGATTTGGATAGATGGGGTAGATTTGAACCTTTCCTGGTTTGGTAGGATAGTGACAATCAAAATGAACATCTTACCGCGCCTGCTTTATTTATTTCAGGTGCTTCCTTTTTGAAATTATCTCAGGGATTTTTCTCTAAGCTGCAAGCTCACCTTACAGAGTTCATTTGGGCGGGTAAACACCCTCGATTACCTCGTTCTTTCCTTTATCAAGATAGGAGGAAGGGGGACTGGGGGTTCCTAACATTTATTGGTATTATTGTGCTGCAAAAGCGTGGGCGGCATTAGAATGGTGGTATGCTCATCCCTATAAATTATGGATATAGTTGAAACAATTTTCCGTGGGCTCACGACCGCTGGGTACTCTCATGTGGCTCCCTCGTAAACATAGATCTTTGGGAGTGGGACTGTGTCCTTCAGTACATACTACTTTTCATTACTGGGATGGGTTTTTTTCACATAAGCACAATGTTTTGTCACAGCTTTCACCTATAGCTTATAATCCTCTTTTTACGCCAGGCATCACCCAGGGAGTATTCACTCGGTACAACACAGGTCTTCGGACATTGGGGCAATTGTTTCACAAAAAGTCATTAAAGAATTTTTCATCTTTGGTGGATGAATATCCATTCACCTCATTGGATAGATTTGCATACATTCAGATTTCTCACTTTTTTTTTTAATGTGCCTTCCATACGTTCAGCAGTTGTAAGAGAGAACTCCTTCCTACAGGACCTTTGTGAAGACTCTAGGACCACTAAGGGCCTGATTACTTGCCTTTATCAGTACATATCCTCACAGTCTCCTAATTACACACTCCATAGATGGAAATGGCAGTGAGAGTTGGGGCTAGAGCTGGGGGTCCTGGAGAGGGCTGCGGCAAAGGTGTCTCTTTATGTCATTAAGGAAAATGCAGTAAAAGTATTGTTTCAATGGTATCTCACGCCTGCCCGCCTTCGACGCATCTACCCGACTTTGTTGGGTGAATGGTGGAGGGGATGTGACGAATTGGGAACAATGGGACATGTGTGGTGGTCCTGTGTTAAAATTCGTGCTTTTTGGAAAACCATTTCTTGAAGTCTACAGAAGTGGCTGGGGCTTCCTATTCCGTGGGCTCCAGTATATTTCCTTTTCCCAAAAAAAGTACCGGGCTTAACCCTTTCTCAAGCCACACTGGTTCGCCATGCTATGGGTGCGGCTCAGGTGGTGATCGCAGCTCATTGGAAGCAACAATCTGTTCTCCCAATAACGAAGCGGCTTAATAAATTGTGGTATATTTGTGAGATGGAAAGTCTCTTGGTAGAGCGTAGACATCGCAGGCATGTTTGGGAACCTATTTGGGAGCCATTTACATTGTGCTGTTCTGTATAAATTGTGTTTTGATGGGCTTTGGTATCCCTTCTTTGGGAAAATACTTGTCGGGTCTCATTGAGCTACTGGGGCGGGGGGAGGGGTGGGAGGGAGCTGGGGAAGGGACAGGAGTAGTTATACTTTTAAAAAGTTTTGAAGTTGAATTTGCATACGTCATTATGTATGGGGCGGAGGGACTACTTGTTTCATGCATTATTTTACACGGGCAAGATGTAATGATGTTTTGGTGGAATTTTGTATTCTGATACGTATCCTTTGACTATACAATTAATAAAGACTTCTTATAAATTAAAAAAAAGAAAAAGAAATGAAGCATAAACCTATCAGCTTATAGAACTATGAACAGGCAACCACAGCAAGAAACCTAAGCAGAGAAACAGACTGAATTGATAGTGTCAACCTCATGAAAGGGTCGTCCTCTGGATTCGTTTGCTGTGACTAAAGGAAAGAAAATTATCTGGTAAGACAATTTTGGCCTTCCTTGTCATCAGCAACAGACGAATCCAGAGACTTGTGGGATGTAGCAAAGCAGTATGTAAGTAGGGTGGGAATCAGACACAGTTGTGGAAAGAACTGACGCTCTGAAGGATGCCTTAGACCTAGCCGAAACCATCAACTGGACAAGGTCTAGAAAACATGTGTCACAAGGACCACGTAGGTGACATTCATAGAAGAGAATGAAGAGGAGGCGCACCCAGAGGACATATGCCCAAGTAATAGACACACAACTCCAGCAAGCTATGGATGCATATGAAACTGTATTGCCCCGACTGGGGCCCACCAGTAGCAGGAAGGGAACAACAAATGGAAACTCCCAGGATGATTTTCCTCCCGAAGAATGGAGAAAGTATTTTATTTTTTATTACATTTGTACCCCGCGCTTTCCCACTCATGGCAGGCTCAATGCGGCTTACATGGGGCAATGGAGGGTTAAGTGACTTGCCCAGAGTCACAAGGAGCTGCCTGTGCCTGAGGTGGGAATCAAACTCAGTTCCTCAGTTCCCCAGGCCCAAAGTCCACCACCCTAACCACTAGGCCACTCAGCTGATTAATGGCAATTGAAATGTGGATACCACCACACCCAACAATGGTGGGACAGTGCTGAGAGTCATCCTTGATTCCAAAACACGAATAAGGGATCTGCACAGAACACAGGATTTCAAATTAGCGATGGACTCAAGCAAAAAATGCTGAGCAGGAGTCACGTTGACCATGCAGAGATGGAGCGAGTTCGAGCATGAAGGCATACAAGAGAACACCAACGTAAGACGTGGAGAATTCTATCTCACGATAGGGTTGAGGCCCAGAATAGGGTGAGACTGTGCCCCAGGCTTGAAGCCAAGCAGAACCCTACAGATATAGGATGAGCTGAAATAAGACACTAGCTAGTGGCATTCCACAAAGCAAAGCCTAAGCAATGCACTATAGAACACTAGAGGCACGCTCCTCAGCTAGAACGATTCTCCAACAAAGTAGGAAAGTCACAGATGAAAAGGACAACACAAGTCAGAGAGTCAGATATGGAATAGTGTCGAAGCTGTTGTGCACGTTCAGAGATGGGTGCACTTCCACCTCCATGAATGGCGCAGTGCTCCTCCTTCAGAGATACCGTTGTGCCCAGAGACAGAGCTGCACCCCTCGTTTAGACTACTGCAATCTGCTTCTTGCTGGCCTCCCACTTAGTCACCTCTCCCCTCTCCAATCGGTTCAAAACTCTGCTGCCCGTCTCGTCTTCCGCCAGGGTCGCTTTACTCATACTACCCCTCTCCTCAAGTTGCTTCACTGGCTCCCTATCCGTTTTCACATCCTGTTCAAACTTCTTCTACTAACCTATAAATGTACTCACTCTGCTGCTCCCCAGTATCTCTCCACACTCATCCTTCCCTACACCCCTTCCCGTGCACTCCGCTCCATGGATAAATCCTTCTTATCTGTTCCCTTCTCCACTACTGCCAACTCCAGACTTTGCGCCTTCTGTCTCGCTGCACCCTACGCCTGGAATAAACTTCCTGAGCTCCTACGTCTTGCCCCTTCCTTGGCCACCTTTAAATCTAGACTGAAAGCCCACCTCTTTAACATTGCTTTTGACTCGTAACCACTTGTAACCACCTGCCTCCACCTACCCTCCTCTTTCCTGTACACAATAATTGATTTGATTACTTTATTTTTTGTCTATTAGATTGTAAGCTCTTTGAGCAGGGACTGTCTTTCTTCTATGTTTGTGCAGCGCTGCGTATGCCTTGTAGCGCTATAGAAATGCTAAATAGTAGTAGTAGTAGTAGTACCCCAGAATCAAACAAGGAGCAGTGCTCCGTAATCAGAGATGGAACTCAACTATGCATCCAGAAACAGAGCTTTGGAAAGCTCCAAGGATGACGCTATGAGGTATAACCTGAGGAAGAAGGTGATCCACTACCTGCAATGAGACCTTGTCTCACACTCAGAGGTGGAGCTGGGCATACATGCAGAGAAGGAGCTGTGCCCCAAAACCCAGGAGGAAGCTGTGTCCCATAGACAGAGATGGAGCCAACTGTACTGGAGCAATATGGAAGAAGCAGACATGAAGCCATGCTATGGCCTCGAGATAGTGCTATGATCCATATTCACAGATGGAGCTATTCCAAGAAGCAGCCACGCTACACAGACCGAGATGGCTCTGTGCCCCATGTTCAGAGATGGTGCAGTGCTCTATACTCAGAGAGGGAGCTGTGAACTAAATTCCGAGAGAGCGCTTTACTAGACATACAGAGATGATAGAGACATTCAGTGCCGCCCTCAACAGGCAGCGACGGATCTGAGCCCACTCATCAGAAATGGAACTGTGCCCCATCCACCAGGCACAGGCGGTCATGTTTAGGATTAGGGTTGCATTCCACACAGAAAAAAAAAGAGGAGTTTGCTGGAAACTGAGAATGATATCCCAAGATGGAATTGAACTGAGATTGGGACCAGCGAAGCATGAGTGGACCATGCTAGATAAGGAGATTTGGTTACCAGGTGTAGCCAGAACCATGCTCCACAGCAAAATACCAAGTAGCGCACTATGTGGAAAGGAGAAACCGTGCTGTACAGACAGCGATGGAGATGTGCTCCATATGTACCAATGGAAAAAGCTCAATAGCCATGAAAGAGCTGAATTCTGCTGATACCATAGAGACATGAGCTAGCCAAGCAGCTGTAGCCATGCACTGAGCTGCATCTGCCACTGTCAGGCAAAGGCCAACAACAGCCACAGGAACTGTCAGAGGATGACACAGATGGAGCTGCTAACAGTGAAGGAATGCCTGTAAACCAAAAAGACACAACTGCACTGCCTGCCGAGTAGAGAGAGAGCACACAAGACAGCAAGAACCTGTCAGTGGACAGCAAGGCCAGACAGCTCTCAACAGGTGGGTTCAGATCAGCAGCCATGAAGAGGCTTGTGAAGGCATCACAAACTGTCTTCCGCTGATCAGCAGCAAAAAACAGAAGGCTGTAATCTTGCCATTCACCCAGGGGCTGTCTTCCGCCAATCAGCAGCAAAAAAACAGAAGGCTGCAATCTGCCAGGCACCCAGGGACTGTCTTCTGCTGATCAGCAACAAAAAAACAGAAGGCTACAACCTGTCAGGCACCCACGGGACATCCAACCTGGCACCTACTCCAAACCCGAGGTTAAAGTAGTCCAAATGCCAATAGAGCAAGTGCTAAATAATCTGAAGGGCAATAGCCCATGCCAGAACAGACCAAAGGTGGCTAAAGACACAGAGAGCTGCAAAGCGGAAATGCTACCATATGCTGAAGTCGGTCTGCAAACGCAGTTGGGGAGCTGAAGGCTGACAATGCCGCAAGCGACTGAAAAACAGGTCGGACAACCGGGAGTTCTAAGGCTCCCGACATTGCATGGGATCACTGTCTTAGAGCGGCCATGCCAGGATGACTGACATACCCCAAAGGCGGATGCTACAGCAACACACCACTAGATGCTCATGTGGACATGTACTGCCAGATGCATCCGAGAGGAGGAAAATGACCATGCCTCAAGGAGGAGAAAAAAAATAGACCAAGCAGCATAGAGCCACAGCTACCAAAACAACGAACCCCGCAATCCAGTACCTGGAGTAAATGCATCAGAGCATGTGCAGGCACAAGATGAAGGCTGCCTATGCAGCTAGGAAAGAGCAGACAAAGCAACCATCAGAAGACGTTGCTCCTTAGCTCGATGCGAGAAGGAAATACACTCCTCCCAGGAAAAGAGAACAACCCACGCCAGCATAGCCAAGAATGACCTGGGTGCAGCAAGGTCCAGGTTTCGTCTGTGTGGGAATGTGCCATGCGAGGAGCCGAGCCAAGACCCCAAACCACAAAGGCCAACAAAAACCAAACAAGGGAACCAGCACCATCTGAACCACAATGGCCCGAAAGCTGCAAAGACAGAAAATGGGAAAGAGCAATCCATTACTGCAGCCTGTGATCAAAATGGCTGCCACCAACTGAAAAGAGGTTCTGTAAAAAAGCGAACCAAAAATCACTCCCACGCTGGCCCAATGGTACTGTCCCCAAAACATATGCAAACTCCCACACAGGCAGCTCAAAAAGAAATAGTGTACTAACCCAAACAGCACAAACCAGACAGAGAAGAATGAAAGTTCATATTCACAATTTTGTCGGCCTTATAGGTACCCACAGGCCTTCTGATTCCAATCAGGTGAGATGGCTGAATCCAGACAGCTGCTGGAGCGCAGAGAAACACCTTCTCCTCCAGAATGTCACATTAGCAGTAATCTGCTCTCTTCCAGCCTTTTTTTTTGTCAAAGTTCTGTGAAGAGGGAGGAGGAGGAAGGAAGTAGCAGGAGAGGGGGGAATGGGGGGAAAAGGGACCTGGAACCATCAGGTGTACTCCAAGTTAGACTGGCTTAGACACCCCCAAGCTCAACTGGACCAGGAAACTCAGAACAGGAGCCACAGAAGCAGGAGAAACCAGGAGCTTGTGAGAGATTGTCCACTGCTTGCTGGAGATAAAGAATACTGACTGACCAAGGAGCATACCGTCCTATGTGCCAGAGTTCAGTTTGGTACTCTATCTCCACCTGCTGGTAGATGGTCATAACTCAAGTCTCTGGATTCATCTGCTGCTGATGGACAAGAAAAAATAATACACTGATCACAGAAACTGCTAAAGACTACTACTACTACTACTATTTAGCATTTCTATAGCGCTACAAGGCGTACGCAGAGGCATACGCAGCGCTGCACAAACATAGAAGAAAGACAGTCCCTGCTCAAAGAGCTTACAATCTAATAGACAAGAAATAAAGTAAGCAAATCAAATCAATTAATGTGTACAGGAAGGAGGAGAGGAGGGTAGGTGGAGGCGAGTGGTTACAAGTGGTTATGAGTCAAAAGCAATGTTAAAGAGGTGGGCTTTCAGTCTAGATTTAAAGGTGGCCAAGGATGGGGCAAGACGTAGGGGCTCAGGAAGTTTATTCCAGGCGTAGGGTGCAGCGAGACAGAAGGCGCAAAGTCTGGAGATGGCAGTAGTGGAGAAGGGAACAGATAAGAAGGATTTATCCATGGAGCGGAGTGCACGGGAAGGGGTGTAGGGAAGGATGAGTGTGGAGAGATACTGGGGAGCAGCAGAGTGAGTACATTTATAGGTTAGTAGAAGAAGTTTGAACAGGATGTGAAAACGGATAGGGAGCCAGTGAAGCAACTTGAGGAGAGGGGTAGTATGAGTAAAGCGACCCTGGTGGAAGACGAGACGGGCAGCAGAGTTTTGAACTGACTGGAGAGGGGAGAGGTGACTAAGTGGGAGGCCAGCAAGAAGCAGATTGCAGTAGTCTAAACGAGAGGTGACAAGGGTGTGGATGAGGGTTTTGGTAGAGTGCTCGGAAAGAAAGGGGCGGATTTTACGGATGTTGTAAAGAAAGAAACGACAGGTCTTGGCAATCTGCTGGATATGAGCAGAGAAGAGTCAAAGATGACCCCAAGGTTTCGAGCTGAGGAGACAGGGAGAATGAGAGAGCCATCAACAGAAATAGAAAACGGGGGGAGCGGGGAGGTGGGTTTGGCGGGCAAAATGAGAAGCTCAGTTTTGGTCATATTTAATTTCAGGTGGCGTTGAGACATCCAGACAGCAATGTCAGACAAGCTCCCAAAGGTTATGCAATTGCATCAGGACTGTAAGAAAAGCCTGAATCTTGATGGCTATTATAAAAATCTGCCTGTTATTTTCAGGTATTTTATGTTGATGTCCATCATCTTGGGGAGGAAATAATAAATGTAATGTTTAATTAGTGGTGTCCAGTGTACAGGGCTCCTCCCCTGTCTCCTTTCCCCTCAAACATTCATATTCAGCCTTCATCTAATTTTAGCAGGTGCATTACTTCCACTTGGCTGGGTGAAAGAGCCATGCCAAGTGCCCTAAGAGTCATTTATGGCCCCCAGTAGTGTAAAATATATAGGATCCACATCGAGCTCAGTGCTGCTGTAATTCATAAACACACTCTGGTTCTGCCCAGATAAAATATGTACTTCCATGTTCATTAGTCTCCTGCTTGTAAATCCAGGTTATTCCTTCCATTTTGATTCTCATTCTGATAATTTTAGGTAATTTTAGCTGCTGCAGATACTTTGACTGTTGATTAGGGGACACCACAACTTCTGAAAGGGCACAGTGGGCTTCAAATTTCAAGGACATACCTGTCTGTAACTTTTCAGAGAGCTTCGGTACCATCCTGCTGGTAAAGGAAGATGGGTAAATTCTGGCCAGAGACCCAGAAGCGTCCATTGCTGCCAAACTGTTAAGTGAAGAAAGCAGGAATAAGTGAGGAAAGCAGGAGTGTGAAACGCCCTTCCTCTGCAAGGTGTCTAAGAAGACAGCAACCAATGAGAGAGATGAAAAAAACACCATGCTATAAGCCAAATCTCAGAGGCACATGTAACAGAGGCAAGGCTGTTTGCAAATTAGCACAATTCCCAGCTACCTCCTTCCCCCAGGGTTGATGGGAAAGATCCTCAAACCCCAAGGAATACCTACTGATTTCGTGCATCCTTCTCCACAATGAGTCTGTACAGGTGATCCACCACCAGCTCCATGTCTGAGGCTGAAAAAAATCCTGAAAACAGAAAGGACATGGTTTGCGTGAAAGTTTCCTGACAAGAGTTCATTCAAGTATTTATATACAGCTTAAGTCTAAGTGTTTTACAGTTTCATTTTACAGGAACTGGGACTGTCCCTAGTGGGCTCACAATCTAAGCAGTACATTGTACTATTGTTCCACCTGGGGCAATGGAGGGTAAAGTGACTTGTCCAGGGTCACAAGGAGCTGCAGAGGGAATTGAACCTGGTTCCCCAGGTTCTCAACCCACTGCTGACCATCAGGCAGCAGCGGGAATCGAATCCAGTTCCCCAAGTCCGCAACCTGCTATGTACTAATCATTAGGCTACGCCTCCACATCGGTTCTCCCTTCTCTTTCATCTCCTCAAGGTCATGCAGGAAACAAGAAGATTCAGTTACACAACTGATGCTGCAAGCATAGCAAGAGGGCATAGGGGTTGGCCCTAGCAGACTTGTGTTATCTGCATCAAAGGGGGGAGGGGAGGATAACTGCTCATTTTGTTAAGACTCTTATTCAGAGGGAAGTCTTGAGTTTTGCCACCAAAAAAGGCACACCCAAGGAATTATCTTTATTTAATCAAACCATGAAAAAGTCATCTTAAACTTGCTCCAGATGAATTCAGGACCAGGCAGACACACTGCCTGTCACAAAGTTGCATTGCTAGCACCAGGGTCTGGACTCTGGCTGAAATCTTCATCACACAACAGCTATGTTGTGAACATTCTTTTTTAGATTTGTGCACTGGTTCAAAGTCTCCCAGACGACAATGGATTTAATATCCATGAAACAGCTGAGAGTGTGCCACCTGAACTCGTTACTAGAGGCGTAGCTAGGTTTTGACATCAGGGGGAGCAGACTTTTATAAAATAGGCACCGGTGCAAGGCTGAAGTGCCAGGAGAGAGGGGAAGAGTTAAAATCCTTATAGGAACATGAGATTGGTGACTCAGCTGTCTGGGCAGGCTAAGGTGGTGTGGGGTGGGCCTAGGGTAGGGCTAGCTAAAATCCTTAAGGTGAGGGCAGCACCCATGTCAGCAGAAAAGAAACAGCAGGGGCACTTTGAACACAGCAGTGAAAGACCCCTTCACTGTGTCTCTGGTGTATCTCAATTGCTGATGGTATAATGCACATTGAATACACTCCAGGGAATTATGTGCTGAAAACACCCAAATACTGTACCACAATAATACAAATTATTAAACAGAACAGTATTTGCAGTATTCTGGAAATATATGCAGGTACTTTTAACACTTGGCTCCCAGTCAGTCCTAGCTCCTCAGTCCGGCATCTTCCTGTTGGCTACTTTAACAGAAATCTTGTGGTTACTGACAACCATAAAATGATTTGCCTAACAAAATTTTTAATAAATTGCCAAATGGCCACCCAGGATTTAGATCTACTGGTCTTTAGTTTACTGTAGAGTAACAAAGCATGTTTGGAATAGGTATTAGCTGTATCTAATGGTTAAAGAAGTGAGCTGAGAACCAGAAAAGCCAGTGTTCAAATCCCACTGCTGCTCCTTGAGAGTTTGAGCAAGTCACTTAACTCTCTATTACCTCTGGTACAAACTTACCCCCCCCCCCCCCCCGTTTACTAAGCCAAACTAGCGGCTGGCGGTGCACTAATGCTGACACAGCCCATTCACTTTGAATGGGCTGTGTTGGCATGGCCATGCGGCTTACAGGGGGGTTAGACTTTAAGCCTCCAGGAACAGGAAAATACCTGTTATACCTGAATGTAACTTGCCTTCAGCTACTACTACTATGAGGTATGAGCTAAATACTAATCTAAAATCCAGTACCAGGTATACTGTGAAGTAATCCAAACCCTACAAAAGTCACTCAGGACCTATAGAGCAACTCTAGCATACCATTATAACACCAACTTCCAGGAATCACACAATAGGGGCCTAGCTAGGAAAAGGCAACACCGTAAACACTGTAGTGCACTCTACAACATCAATACACCTATTGTAAAAACTAAATAAGCTGTATTAGTACAGATTGATCCTATACAGAAATTCAGTACTTAACAGAATAACTGGCCTCTTTCACATACACAGAACACACAGACCCTCACCAAATACAGACTAAGTAACCATAACCTAAAAATAGAAATATGTAGACAAAAATTAATCTGAACCCTCAAGAAGCCAGACTCTGCATACATGGATGGCAACACCAGAAAAGTAGAAACAATGATGCATGACCCTCTATACTGTGCAAAACAAAGATAATAGCTGCAAATTTCAATAACTGACATATTCCAATCACTACATTAGAAATTAACAAATACAAATTAAACAAAAACAGAAAATAAGGTGACATCTTTTTATTGGACTAACTTAATACATTTTTTGATTAGCTTTCAAAAACCAAAACCTCTTTCCTCAGGTCAGGTAGTATGCTGCTTTCATGGTAAATTGTCCTGGCCTGAAGAAGATGGTTTTGGCCTCTGAATGCTGGTAAAAAATTATATTAAGTTGTTACAATAAAACGTATCACCTAATTTTCAATTTTATGTTTTATTTTTATTAACCTTTAGATAGGACCAATATAGCTGCCACACTACTTTATCATGAATTAAAAATAAAATTCTTTTTTCTACCTGTTGGTCCTAGTCTCTGGTTTCTGCTTTCTTCTGTCTTCTATTAACTCTCTTGTCAGGGTTTTCTCTCCATTTCTCTTTTTTCTGTCTTCTTCACTTCATCTATTTCTGATGCTCATCTTTCTCTTTCATTTTTCTGCTTCTGTTTAGAATTCATTCACTCTTACTATCTAATCTTTAAGCTCCTTTCTTTCACTGAATCTATCTACAGCTTTCCATATCTTTCCCTCACCAAGGCCTATCATTCCCCCTTTTTCTTATTCCCCATTCTTTTATTAACTCTTCCCTCTCTCCCTTTAACATATAACATCTCCTCTTTTTCACCCTCCCCTGCTATGCAGCATCTCCTCTGACTCCCCCCTCGCCATGCAGCCTCTCCTCTCAGTCTCTCTCTCCCCATCTGACTGCCAAGCAGTATTTCCACTGTTTCTGCCTCTCCACCTGTCTCTCTCTTCCCCATCCAGAATTACCCATCTCTCTCTATGTCTCTCCTCTCCCATCCAGATTCACCCTGTATATCTTTTTCACCCCAATCCAGCATCACCCCATCTATCTTTCTTACCCATCATTGCCCTGTCTCTCTTCCCCTATCCAGAATATCTCACTCTCCCTCCCCATCCAGCATCACCCCATCTCTCCCTTTTCTCTGCATCCAGCACCACACTGTTTCTATCCCCCCCCCCCCAATCCAACATTATCCAGCTCCCTTTCTCCATGCTAACCCATCCAACATAATGCTGTCCGTCTCTCTTCCTCCCACCAATCAAGCACGACCTCATCTCTTTTTCATCATCTCTCTTCCCCATCTGGCATCAACCCCTCTCTCAACGTTTCTTAGCATACCTCCTTTCTCTCTTCCCCTCTCTCCCAGTCATCCCTTTACATCATTTCTCAAGTTTGATGGTGGGCGGCAGCGCTATCAGCTCTAAAAACAAAGTGAAAGCATGCAGGACCATTTTCCTGCGTGCGCCTCTGCTGTTCTGATGGTCACACCCTCTCTGATGTAAACTTCCTGAATCAGAGGGCCAGTGACCATAGGAAAACAGCAGCCGCAAATGTGGGAAAATGGTCCCGGGTCCTTTCACTTTGTTTTTAGAGTTGACAGTGTTGCTGCCTGCCAATAAACTTGAGAAATGATGTAAAAGAATGATTCGGAGAGGAGGGGAAAGAGAGACCTGTGAGGGAAGTGGGTCCAGCATTAGGATAGGTAGGTGCCTGCAGCAGCAGGAGAGGTAGGCGCCGTTTTTATATGAAATCTGTTTGGGAGAGTGGCCGCTCCACTTGTGGCCCCCCCCCCCCCCCCCCCAGCTACGCCTCTGCTCGTTACACATTCTGTGGCTGGTAACCTATCTGCTGGCATTTCTTTTCCAGAAAATTAGTGAACTAACTACTAACTTACTTTTCCTTGCTTGTTAGTGCTGGCTGTAATCAGTTCAGAAAAGTGCAGCCTACCTGTACTGGAATGTACTGATGAGCTCGACTTATAAAACTCTTTATAGAAATTCTACCCTGTATTCGACTTAATGAAGTTTTCATTGGACATATACATTTACAAGGCTTGTAATTCAAACACGCACAAGATTTTTCTAATAATTTCGTAGCTTTAAGGTATTTAAAAGCAGGTAAGAAACTCCTCAAGTGTTAGACATCACAATGTGTACAATAGGAAGCAAAAACACCTCCCACATCATGTATCCTCTTCTCTTCACCCCGCTCCCCCCCCCCCCAAGCTTACAACTCATCTGGGAAAATACAGCTGATGCTGCATCAAGGCACAAAGCAGCCAAACGGAAATTATCCTCAAAAATAGCTTCCAGAAACAGAAGGGCCTTAGAACCAGCAATTATGGTGGCAAGTGATATTTAGGAAGGCTTGAAATGGGATATAAAAAGCACCTGTAAGTCACATATTTTTTTAAGCTCTGTCATGCGTCAGAGCAGTCACTTTAACCTTAGCCAGAATTGTTAAAGACAGACCTTGTAGTGAGCCCAAGACCGTCAAAGCTTTGATTCCCACTAGCTGCAGTTGGACATTAGGGTCAGTTAGTGCAGAGTACACCACAGTGCAGAGAGAGTCTTTGAAGCCTATGAGCGCATTCTCATCTGAGGAAGGGGAGAGAGAAGAAAAAGAGCAGATTTCATCAATACAAGGCAGTGGAATAATGCTGAAAGGGAACTTAGTCCAATAAAAGCTATCAAAGATGCCAAAAAATCCAGTGTAATAATTGCAACGCTGATCTGTCCCATTACTGTAGTGGAACAAACTCTCATCTATACTACTGACTTCACAACTTGTTTGGTGCACGCAGATGTTCAAGTGCCCAAACAAATGCTTCATCGTTTAGGAGACTTGAGACTTTGGAAAGCAGCTGAGTTCATGCATATTCAATTAAACTAGCATTCCAGTGTCTGGAAGTCTTACCTTCCTCTTCATGTATCCATTTCCCCTGCAGCTTCAGGAAACCCAGAAGCATCTCCAAGATTGTCCTTCGCTGACTGCTCTGCAAGGGCGAAAGGGCACAGATAAGAGTCTCCCAAAACTGGCAAAAGGCTTCTGACACCTCTACAATTCCTGCTGAAATGCTGTCTGACTTGCTTTAATATGTAAAGGTAAGAGATTTGTTTGGGGGGGGGGGGGGGAAGGGGGAGGCAGCACCTTATTGTTTTACTGCCAGCTAAAACTTTAGTATGCTGCAGACGTAAGGAGAAATTAGGTCCTACCTGATAAATTTCTTTCCATTAGCTCTTCCCACTATTCCAGAACCTGTGGAATAGTTGAGTTCATGAACCAGCAGGTAGAGATAGAAATAAGGACCTGAAAACTGAGCTAAGATATCTCTCTCTTGGCATCCAGTCCAGCTCCTCAGTATTTACATAGACAAGCAATAAGGATAATACTCAAAATAAACACAACAACCTTAAACAACTCACTAACCTAACACTAACTAGACGAGCAAACACATATGGACCTCTCTCACTGCTAGATAACTTGTAGAGAACAAGAGATAAAAAACAATAGGGCAGACGATCCACAAGACTCAATGTGGCAAAAGCATAGAAGCAGATCTGAAGAAAATCTTATATTTAAAAGGATTTTATTCACTACAACAGATAAAAGAATCACATGAAAACCCTGGCTCGATAGTTCCCATTCTCCCAGGTCCAAGGAATGCCCACCAGCGCATTCAGCGCTACCCTGAGCTCCAAACGATTTATCGACCACTGAGATTCCTGTTCTGTCCAGGTGCCCTGTGCCAGATGGAACTTGTAATGAGCTCCCCAACCCAACTTGCTAGTCTCCATTGTTACCACCACCCATTGTGTTATTGGAAAGGGAGATCAGACGGTCAAATTCCTTGGTGACAACCACCACTGGATATTCCATCTGGCAACCAGCGTCCAAGGAAGATGAACATCATACTTTTGTGATACCGGAAATCAAGGGCTGGAAAGAGACTCCTGTAATGGCCACATATGAGCCCTTGCCTATGGCACCACTTCCATCATTACCATCATTGACACCAGAACCTAGATGTAGTCCCAGACCCTGGGCCTGCCTTGACTGGGAAGACAATGAATCTGTTGAACCAGCTTCAACCTCCTGCATTTTTGTGAGAAAGATCCTTTGCCTTGTTGTGTCGAATAGAATGCCCAGATACTCCAGCGTCTGCAATGGAGTTAGTGTGCTCTTCTCAAAATTTAACACCCAACCCAATGACGGCAAAAGATGGACAACTTTGTCCATCGTCGCCATGCTGTCTGAGTAGGACAACACATGAATAAGCCAGCCAGCCATCAAGATATGGGTGAACTCTGATTCCCTGGCGCAGAAGGAAGGCCACCACCACTACCATAACCCTGGTAAACATTCTTGGTGATGAGGCAAGTCCGAAGGGCAAAGCTCTGAACCGGAAGTGATGGCTCAGCACCGCAAAACGTGGAAACCTCTGATACAGCGGCCGTATGGGTATATGCAAGTAGGCCTCCTTGAGATAGAGGGTGGAGAGAATTTCTCCTGCTTGAACCGAGGCTATGACTGCCCTTAGTGTTTCCACTCAAAGGCAGCGGTTTAGACCTTTGAGATCTAAGACCAGAAAAAAGGTGCCTTCCTTCTTTGAGATAATGGAAAGGAGTATGTGCCTTCTCATTGTTCGGCCTGGGGAACAGCAACAATGGCCCGGAGCACCAGCAAGGAAACTATGGTGGCATCAACCTCCTTTGTTCCCCTTTTGACAAGAAGACTGCAAGAAGAGAGGAGCGACTGGGCAACAGAATTCCAACTTATAACCTTCTGTAAGATTATCCAGAACCACTAGTCTGACATGATTTTAGACCACTCCTCCCGAAACTCCTGCAGGTGTCCTCCCACTGGAGGAAGAGAAGAATGAACCAGCCTCAATTCATTGCAAAGCTGTGGAGGCACTGGGTGCTCTAGCTAAGAGGATCACTTCCTGTCTGCACAAAAGGAAGACTGGCATACCTGAAAGCAGGACTTCTGACCATACCGTTAACAACCAGGCCGGTAGCATCTGCTGTCTCAAATTCCCTGAAGAAGGATGACCAGAGGCTTTCCGCTTATCCTCCACCAACCACTGTGGCTTAGATTCCCCCAATTCTTTTACCAAGTTAGTAACCTTCTCCAAACAGCCACTTGCCCCGAAATGGCAGTTTAAGTAGACAAGACTTTGACGCTGCATCTGCTGCCCAATGCTGCAACCAGAGTTGATGATGTGCCATGACAGCCAAAGACATAATGCGGGCCATAACCCATAACATGCCATAAATAGCATCTGCTGAGTATGCCAACACCACTTCCAGCTGGGCATTATACCTGTTTTCCTACAAAAAATACTGCTGAGGAAGCTACTTAATGGAAATTACTTGGAATAAGTATGGACTCCTTTAAGTGCTGCCCAACACCCCTCTTCTTATTATAAAAGGAAACTATTGACCATTACTGTGACTGAAAGCCACTGAAGAGCTTCAAAATAAAAGCACTGACCCCCCACTGTGTATTTACGCCCACTGTTGGAATATCAGCAACCACTGCAATCCAAACTCAAGGCAGGTTACAATTCACATGCAGTAGGCAGGTCTCTGCCCTAGAGGGCTTACAACTAAGCTGGTACCTGGGGCAACAGAGGGGGTTGCTTGCCCAAGAAAAATCAGTGGACCCTTGCTTCCAGGTTTCTTAACCTGCTCTTCTACTAGGCTACTCCTCTACTCCAGCTAGTATGCAGTACTCTCAGTAGTTCCTTAGCATACAGTGCCACTCCCTGACTGGGCCCCAAGTGTCACCCTCTTAGCATATGGCTCGGATGTTTCCTAAATATCCAAACCAGGACACAAAATTGCCACACTCAAAAATTATTCAAACACAAATTCACAGCAATGGTTACCAGAAAAATATCAATACGGTTTTTTTTTAAAGATTTTTTTATGATTACCCTCAGAATTTTCCACTCAATGCTGCAAATGATAACATCACCTGACCAGCACAAAAAATATTCACATAAAAAGAATTACCCGATGAACGAAGTGCTGAACCACCAGGCAGTGATGTTATCATTTGCAGCATTGAGTGGAAAATTCTGAGGGTAATCATTAAAAAATCTTTTGGAAAAAAAAAAAAAAAAACGTATTGATATTTTTCTGGTAACCGTTGCTTTGAATTTGTGTCTGAATAATTTTTGAGTGTGGCAACTTTGTGTCCTGGTTTGGATATTTAGTATTATATTTTATATACCAGAGACTGAAGGATTTGTGTTATTAGTATCTATCGGTTCTTTCCTAGACAGAGGCGGACATGACCTAGTGACTGTGCATACAAAAAAAGCATTCTGACCTGTGTACTGTGCAATGGGATGTATATAACAGCAGATCCCAGCAGCTCCATGGACAAGTCTCATTTTATAACCTCCCTGTCTCTCAGAGATCCCCCCCCCCCAATCCACTCCCCACTCTCACCTGAGTGTGCTTGTTGTACTGCTCCAGCAGAAGTGGCAGTACGTTTGTGGTGATTTTATAGCATGACCTGTAGGAGGCACCAGCTGCAGCTTGAAGGAGTTTGGTGCTTGGCCATACTAATTTCATATCCGGCTCACAAAGATGGTGTTTACAGTCTGAAATAGAGATATTGAGAGAAGGCCAAAAGTGGAACATTATTAATCAAATCAAACTTGTCATGCAACAAGAAACAATTGGAATATGAATTAGCAGTCATATTCCTTTGCTTGAAATACTCTGATGGTTGGGCAGAAGTGTAAACTAAATTATTAATTTGAAAAGTAAAATATAATTTTGTAACTACATAAATATACACAGAAAACCAAATTATTTATCCTGTTAATGGCAAGATCAGTGCATGCTATCTCTCTCTAGCCCCATAATCACAACTGAAAGAAGCTATGGATCATTGAGAGAATTCTGCTATGAAGTGCTGTAAGAGGAATAGAGGCTGGGTGATGGGGAAAGGCTGAGAGTGGAGCTTTAGGGAGAAGAATAGAAAGGGGTAAGCAAATTAAAAGGGGTTACTGCCTAGGAGAGAAAGGCTGGGAGAAACAAAGGAGATGTAAATGGGTGAGGGGCTGGGTGATGGGGAATGCGCTGGGAGTGGAGCCGTAGGGAGAGGAATACAGAGGTCTAGGAAAGGGTGAAGGAGATGGAAAGAGGGTTCTGACAGGGAGAGAGAATTCTGCTGTGAAGGGCTGGAAGAGGCAGAAAGTAATTGTAAGGGGAAGAGAGGCTGGGAGTAAAGTTGTGAGAAGGAATAGAGGGAGTTACAAAGGGATGAAGGGCACTGAAAGTGGTTACTGGCTGGGAGAGAGAATATTGCTGTAAAGAGCTAGAAGTGACTCAAAGCTCTAAAGGGAAGAGAGGCTGAGTGATGCAGACAGCAACTGGGAGTGGAGCTGTGTGAGTAGAGAAGAAAACAGGTTGTGAGGGTGACATGAGCTCAGAGGGAGAGCATGGGCTGTAATGGGGAACAGAGCTGGGAGAAGTAGACATGATCTGGGAGAGAGGAAGAGCAGGCAGAGGGGACATAAGATGCAGAAGAAGAAGAGGAGCTGAAAGAGATGGAGTGTATCTGTGTGGTATCAGGAAATGAGGGGCTGAAACAGGTCATGATAGAGGGAAGAGACAAAGACAAGAAAAGGGATGAGGAGCGGCATGAGGGGGTAACAGTAGAAAGAAGAGAGATGAGAGAAGTTATAGAGAAAGGCTATGGAGAGACAAACACATGGAGTAAGGAGAAATGAAAGAAATGAGAAGACGACTGGAAAAGAATTCATAAAAGACAAAGAACACGAAGGCAGAAAGGAAGCATAAGAGAAGACCAATAATAAGCTGAGACAGAGGATACAAAGGTTTGGACACTGTTTAAGTTTAGTAAAGATTTCTGTGACAGCTGGGCTGGGGCAAGGGTGGGGAATAGCTGATATTTTGCCATTATCCTCCAGCCCTGTGGTCACCAAGATAAGTAAGTTATTTTATTGAAGGGACATGGGGGAGCAGAGGGAACTTTGAAGGAAATGGAGAGGAACATCGTTTTCCTTTTTCACAGAAATAAAACAATCATCCTGCCTGAGTGTAAGTGGTACGGATAGGCCAGGCTGGACTGGAAGGGATATGACTGGTATAGATGGGCTGTGGGTTGGGGTGGGGGATGAGAGGAGAAGAAGAAGAAAAGTGAGGTGGAATAAATTGGTGGAGATGAGTTGGGGTCGAGAAGGAAGACAGACTGATGACACATTCAGAGCTTCCCTAGCTCTTCTTTTAGCCATGAGTCCTCCCCCAGTGTGTGCGCTACCTGCTATACTCTACATCTAAATACGGCCTGGCCAGTTGTGCCTATGATCCTGTCGTACTTTATTTTCTTTTTCACAGACATGGTAGTGTGTGCCAAGTTCAGCACCCCCAATCATTTTGAAAAGATGACTCCTATGGTACAGGGTTTAAACCCCCTTAATACATAGAACCATAAGGAATTTACCCCGTAGAACACAGCTCAAGAAAGAGTCCAACACATCCTCTCCATCTGAGCCAACCACTGAACGAGACAGCGACTGACATAGAGTATGCAGGACAGATAAGCCCTCTGTTTCAATCTTCTCACTCGCTGTCTGAAACACCTATCACAAAGTGGAAGAACAGTCAAGGGTGAAAGAGACATCAGAGAGAACAAAATACACCCCTGGAGGTCACTTACCCAACCAAGTGACTAGAGCAGACCTTCCCCTTTATCACAGCAGTTTAGGGTTGCACTGACATCACTTTTGTTAACATTATAATCAAGTCTTTTCACCAGTTTGTAGTTCAGCAGTAATAGTTGAAAAATGGTCAAACTAACATTTTTTAATTTGAGGATAAGATTAGATGGGCCAAAGAATCTTATCTGATGACATATGGAAAAATTAGGTCTTACCTGAATTTTCTTTCCATTTGTCCTTCACACTATTCCAGAACTTGTGGGATAGTTGTGTCCATCAATCAGCAGGTGGAAATAGAGAACTGAAAACTGAGCTGAGAAATATCTTTCTCTCTTGGCATCCAGTCCAGCTCCTCAGTATTTATGTAGACAAGCAGTAAGGAGAAACTCAGAATAAGCACAACAACCTTAAACAACTCCGTAACCTAACCAGACAAGCAAAATTGTGTGGAGCTCTCTCATCAGTGGACAACTTGTACAGAACAAGAGATAACCTATAAGAACATAAGAAGCATCATACAAGGTGACAGTCATTATTTGACCTATTACTTCACACCGACTAAACATTTCAGAAACCTTGGGCAGGCCTCTAAAATAGTGGAAAGGACTAAAGGAAAGAAAATGATCCAGTAAGATCTAATTTCTCCTTTTATTATGTAGTTTTCCACTATTCCAGAACCTGTGGGATGTTCAAAAGCAATCCCGAAAGAGGGTGGGGGATCCTGGCGCTGCCACCCTGAGAACTGAAACCCCAAAACTGGCTTCTCAATGCACCAGAACATCCACCCTGTAGTGCTTGGTAAAGGTATGCGGTGTTGACCACGTCACCGCCTTGCAAATATCCATGGGAGACAGTAAGGTAGTCTCCACCAAGGATGTCGCTGTACGCTTCATAGAACGAGCCCACAAAGCCTGAGGAGCCTGCTTCCCCGCAAGCAAATAAGCCGACGTGGCAGCCATCTAGCAATTGTGAGCTTGGAAGCCATGAGGCCAAGCCTCTGTTTACCAAAAAGCACAAACAGCTTATCCGATTTGCGAAACTCATTCGTGACTTCCAGATATCTAATGAGATACCTACGCACATCGATAAGTGTCGAGGAAGAATACTGAGCCCCTGCGTCCTCTCTGTGAACAGACAGAAGATCCACAGATTGATCAAGATGAAATGCTGATATCATTTTCAGAAGAAAGGAAGGAACCGTGTGCAGAGAGACCCCCCGCCTGCAAAAAAACAAAGAAAGGGTTCATGACAAGAGACAGCCTGAAGCTCCAAAACACTATGCAAGAGCCACCAAGAATGCTGTCTTTAGCATAAGATCTTTCAAGGAGGCCTTCTGGCTAAAAAGGAGGCTTCTGAACAGCCCAAAGGACTAAATTAAGGTTCCACTCTGGACATGGCATACAAAAGCGAGGCTGCAAGCAGCCCACTCCCTGCAAGAATCAAACGATATCCGGGTGAGCAGCAAGAGACGTCTTCTATGGTCGGCCCCTGAAACAGGTCAAAGCTGCAACCTGAACTTTTAGAGAACCCAAAGCCAATCCTTTCTGAAGACCTGCCTGGAGAAATGCTACGATGTGCACGATCTGAGCAGAGAAAGGAGAAAGTCTGTGCTTAGAATACCAACCCTCGAATGTCCTCCACACCATCACATATGCCATGGATGTAGAGCGTTTCAAAGCCTGAAGTAAGGTAGCAATGACTGAATCAAAGTAACCTTTTCATCTCAACTGAGCCCTTTCAATGGCCAAGCCATAAGACCTAAGGCGCATGGATCCTCCATGAGCACCAGAACTTGCGGCCTACCATGGGCCAAAGAGGGAAGACATACAGTACATGTGTCTCCGGCCAGGGCTGTAGTGGGTCATCGATCCCCAATGAGTCCCGTTCTTTCCGACAGCTAAAGAAGTTGGGTACTATGGCATTCCTTTCATCGTCATCAAGTCCAGAAGTGGAGAAACCCATAGGTCCACTATAAGCTGAAACCCCTGACTGGATAGTTCCTATTCTCCTAGGTCCAAAAAGTGCCTGCTGGGAAAATCTGTATCCATATTCCAGAACCCTGTGATGTGAGCTGCTGACAAGCAGAGATTTTTCTCTGTCCAACTTATGAGGGAGGCCGCTTCCATTGCCATCGGATAACTGTGCGTACCGTTCTGCTTACTGATATAAGCCACCCCCCCCAAAAAAAAAACTCAGACCAGGGCCCCCGCCAGAAAGGGAGCAAAGTTGCATAAGGCATTCCTCACTGTCCTGCGCTCCAAGCGATTTATCGACCACTAAGACTTCTGTTCTGTCCAGGTGCCCTGTGCCAGATGGAACTTGTAATGAGCTCCCCAACCCAACTTGCTAGCCTTCATTATCACCACCTCCCATTGTGTTACCATAAAGAGAGCTCTGACGGTCAAGTTCCTCCTGGGTGGCAACCACCACTGCATACTCTGTCTGGCAACCAGCATCCAAAGAAGATGAAGGTCATACTTCTTCTGTGACACCAGAGACCAATGGCTGAGAAGAGACTCCTTTAATTACCGCATATGAGCCCTTGCCAGCAACACTGACCCCAGAATCTGGAAGTAGTCCCACCCTGGGCCTGCCTTGACTGAGGAGAAGATGAATCTGTTGAACCAGCTTCAACCTCCTGCGCTCCATGAGGAAGATCCTTTCCTGTGCTGAATCAAACACCCAGATACTTTAGCGTCTACGATGGAGTTACAAGTCTGCTTTTCTTGAAATTGATCACCCAACCCAACGACTGCAGAAGATGGACAACTTTGTCTATTGCCGCCACACTGTCCGAATAGGATGATGCACGAATGAGCCAGTCATCGTGATACGGGTGAACTCTGATTCCCTGGTGCCGAAGGATGCTGCCGCCGCCGCCACCACCATAACCTTGGTAAACGTTCTTCAAGCCACGGCAAGACCGAAGGGCAAAGTCCTGAAGTGGAAGTAAAAGCCTAACACCACAATACGTAGAAACATCTCTGATGCAGCTGCATATGGGTATATGCAAGTAGGCCTCCTTGAGATCGAGTGACTGCTCTTACAGTCTCTATGTGAAAGCGGGACACTCGGAGGCAGAAATTCAGACATTTGAGATCTTAAGACCAGATGAAAGGTGCCTTCCTTCTTGGGGACAATGAAGTAGACAGAATACCTGCCTTGTTCCTGTTTGGCCTGGGGAACTGGAACAATGGCCTGGAATGTCAGCAAGGAATCTACGGTAGCCTGAACCTTGACCGTTTTGGTTCCCTTTCGACAAGGAGGCTACAAGAAGAGAGGAGTGACCAGGTGGGAGAACTCCAACTGGTAACCTTCTGTAAGAATATTCAAAACCCATTGGTCTGGTGTGATTTTGGCCCACTCCTCCTCCAGCCTCACATCACTGCAAAGCTCTGGAGGCATTGCGCACTCTAGCAGAGAGATGAGGGACTTCCTGTCCACACGAAAGACTGACATCCCTGAAAGTGGGACATCTGACCACATTGCCGACGACCAAGCCGGTACCATCTATTGTCTCAAAGTCGAGATCCGGATGACTAGAGGCTTTCGGCTTATCCTCAACCAACTGCTGTGGCTTAGTTTCCCCCAGTTCTTTCACCAAATTACTTCTTCAAATAGCCACTTGTCCAAAAGGGCAGTTTAACTAGACGTGAACTTGATGCTGCATCCGCTGTCCAATGCCACAACCAGAGTTACCAACATGCAGTGACAAAGACATACTGTGAGTCGTAACCCATAACATATCATAAATAGCATCCGCCAAGCAGGCCAATCCCGCTTGCAGCTGACCGTTATTTTGCTTGACTGCTGATGGCATTTCAAGCACACTCTTGTCATGAACTTGCTGAACACTGTCGCTTGAAGGCCCAAAGAGGCCACTTCAAAGGCTTGCTTCAGCGAGCCTCCTAGCTTCCTATCCTGTAGATCTTTTAGGGCAATGCCCCCTACCACCAGCAAGGTGGTCTTCTTAGTTACCATCACAACCAGGGCATCCATTCTGGGAAGCTGTAATTTCTCTTTCTCCTACAGAACTAACGGGTAGAGGTAAGCCATGACTTCCCAATCTGAGACCCGCATCTGGTGAGACCTATTCTGCTGTAATCAGGCCCTGAATGTCCAGATGCATCAGGAAGGCCTTAGAAGGACCTCTAAGCCCCCTCATGATCAATGAAAATGGAACCTTTGATGAAGCAGAAGGCTCCTCAATGGAAAGCACCACCAGTGCCAAAGAAATAAGAGTACTGAGCTCTTCTTTACGAAACAACCTCAGTACTTTTGGATCTTCCTCCTCCTCAGGAGGGAGCTCTCAATGATTGCTCCTCTGAATAGACCGAGGTCATATCAGATAAGGAGGGTGAAGCAAAGATACCTTCATCTGCCCCTCTCGGAGGTCTACACGAGATCTTTTAGGAGTGGGGCGACAAACTGAAGCACCTTGCAGCAATCTAACTGCCCCTGCTTCAGTAAATAGGCCTGGTGTAAGAGCAATAAAAAACTCTGGAGAAAACAAAGATCCCAATGCAGCTGAATGCTCTGTTGAGCCCTGAGGCTGTAAAATGACCGCTGTACTCTGAGTGTGATCAGCCAGAAGTTGCTCCTCACTGCCAGTCGGTCTGACAAAATTAGGGTTACCATGTTTTGTTCTCTGAAAAAGAGGACACATGTCGTGCCCCTGCCCCGCCCACACCACTTTCACATCCTCGCCCCGCCCTTTCTCGCTCTCACCCCGCCACGTCACATATTTCCCTCCCCCCAGGTCACATATTCCCCTCCCATGCCCCCCCCCGGTCACCTCCCCTTACTATCTACTGCCCTGGTGGTCTAGTGACCTCTTCGGGGCAGGAAAGAGCCCCCTCTTTCCTGCTCGGGGCGCTGCCCTTGCCCTGCATCCTGTTACTGTGATGGTCTCGGGATTCAAAATGGCCACCGAGAGTTGAAGTCTCGTGAGGCCGCTTCAACTCTCGGTGGCCATTTTGAATCCCGAGACCGTCACACAGCAACAGGATGCAGGGCAAGGGCAGCGCTCCAGGCAGGAAAGAGGGGGCTCTTTCCTATACTGAAGAGGTCACTAGACCACCAGGGCAGTAGATAGTAAGTAAGGGAAGGGGAGGCTAGGATAGGCCCACCGCCCGCCTGTTTGTCCAGAAATCCGGACAAATGGGCGGACTGGCAAAACCCGCCCGGACACGTCCTCAAAAAGAGGACATGTCCGGGTAAATCCTGACATATGGTAACCCTAGACAAAATGGCACCCACTCCCGTATTTTCCTACATCAAACTGGGCACCTGCCCTGCCACAGAGCCCGATGACCCTGGCATATTCAGATGTTGCGTCAAATCCAAAGATGTGCTGCTGCCAATCATTTCTTCCACGTCCTGCGAAATTCCTGGCTTGCACACACTGCAACACCCAGATGCCAGCAGGCAGGTCCCATAGCAGGAACACTGATTAACTGCCTCCCTGGGAGTCGCTAATCACCCTGTCACAAGAGCAGCACGATGTGTTCCAAGCGGTGAGTCAGGATCCTCCTCTGCACTAAATAGAACTTGCAGCGGCAACCCTCTAAGCGGTACTGAGTCAAACTTTAGTTGTACTTTACCATTGCTGGCTGCTCCCTCTAAGTTTGCAGTCTCCACAAGTCTTACGTGCCACACTCTCCAGCAAACCTCTTTCCTTTTCCTTTTTTATTTCTTTTTCTTTTAAGGTTGTTGTGCTGGAAAAGGAGGGCTCCACAGGAAACAGGGGAGAGGTGAAGAGAGGGAAGAAATAAATTAGCAGCCACCAGAGACAGGGATCTGAAGACCTCCAGATATGACTCTGCAGACTTAAGCCACCCATAAAGCTCAACTGGGTTCCAGGAGGAAAACACTCAGAAGCAGAGGCTAAAAAGTGTGTCCACCTACCTGCTGGAGGCAGAAAATACTGAGAAGCTGGGCTGGATGCCAAGAGAGGTATGTCTCAGCTCAGTTTGCAGTTCTTTATCTCTACTACCTGCTTGTTGATGGACACAACTATCCCACAGGTTCTGGAATAGTGTGAAACTACATAATGGAAACTGTGTTCCTATGAGATATTAGTATGTTAAAGACATTGATTGAAAAATCATCAGCAATCCCTGTTCAGTGCCAGTTAGGTTTCTGGGATATCCACGATGAATATTCATTGTGGATAGCCTAGAAACCTGACTGGCATGAATATTCATTGTGGATATCCCAGAAACCTAACTGGCTAGGGTGCCTCCAGGATCAGGTTTGGGAACCACTGGGTTAAGCCTTTTCTTCTCCCCACCCCAGTCTGGTCTCTCCCTTTCTCTTTTTTCCCCACTCCCCCCCATGGGTCTAGCACTGCTTCATCACCTCTTTTACTCCCCTGCAATCCTGTAAAGTTTAAGTTGGTTGCCAGCAGCAGCATGACTAAGCTGCCTTAGGCCAGACCATGGGTCTTCCCTCTGTTGAGCCCTGCCACCTCTGGTGCAGTTTGCTGTGGGTGAGATACAGTATAGGGAAGACCCAGAGGGTGGTCAAAGGCAGCCTGTCATACTGCTGCTGTCATGGCTAAGACAAACAATGTAAACTTTATAAGACCATGGGGGAGTGAGAGAGGTGGACCCAGGAGAAGAGGGAAAGAGACTAGACTGGTGTGTGTGTGGGGGGGGGGGAGAAGCTGACCCAAGGCAAGGAGAGATGCCATTGGGGAGGGAGGGGTGCCACAAGCAATGAGATGGGGGCACTGGAAATAATGCAATGAGGGGGGGGGGGGGTGCCACCAAAGCAACTTGGCTCAGGACACCACTATCCCTTGAGCTGACCCTGGAAACTCTGTGTATACATTTTTCATGTAGGGTGTTCAGGCTGGGTTAAACAGTGGCATGCAGAGCTGTAATGAAGTATATTGCTGACTGGGCAAGAAAGCATATTTGTGCCAATCCCATCTTTCACCTTATGCCCCCTTACACTCAGATACCCAGTTCTTTACACTCCCCTCTTCATCATCACCCTTGATAAGAAGAGAACGGTTCTCTTTCTGGCTTTTCATCCGTGGCTAGTTCTCACTTGCATTTCAGTTATTTTTTTCATTCCTCCTCCCCAGGGGTTTTGAATCCTGAATGTCTGTTCCTCTTGTCCATTATTAGCTATAGCCCTGGTAGAATTAGACATGAGCAACTTGTGGAATGGACTCACACAGTACCCAATACCCGTGTTACTGACTGAATAACTAGATTGTGATAAAAAGGGCAATTCTATAATAGAGGCACTCAAATCTATGCACCCCTTGCATGTGTAAATGTATAGAAAACTAGCAACTATGCGTCCAAGTGGTACAGTGCTTAAATGCAAGGGGGTGTGTGCATAGGCAGGACACAGGTAGGGTTCATACTCACATCGTAATTCACAAAATACTGTTAGCCTCGTGTGTCTCTGTCACATTCATGTGCCTGTAATTATGCCAGTTCTATAGCTGATGTAAATGTGGGCGAGTAAATGTTAAGGACTGCAATGCTGGGTCATGCTAGTATTCTATAATAGAGCCTAAGCACCAAGATGCCACTATGGAATAAGCTCTCACTGCAGTTCTTCGGGGGCTCCTAAATGGAAATGCCCTGTTGTAGTATTGCCCCCCCCCCCCCCCCCCAAATGACCAATTTAAGAGATAAATATACCCATATGGCTACTACTACTACTCAGGGGCGGATCTGACTTTCAGCGGTAGGGGGGGCCAGAGCCGAGGTGAGGGGGCACATTTTAGCCCCCCCCCGGTGCCGCCATCATCATCATCACCAACATCCCCCCCCAGCCGACCCTCTCGACCCCCCCGCCCGCTCGCCGTTGCCTACCTGGGCTGGCGGGGACCCCATCCCCCACCAGCCGAAGTCTTCTTCCTTCCTTTCAGGTTTCTGAGTCTGACATCCTGTATGCTGTATGTGCAGGACGTCAGACTCAGAAACCTGAAAGGAAGGAAGAAGACTTCGGCTGGCGGGGGATGGGGTCCCCGCCAGCCCAGGTAGGCGACGGCAAGCGAGCGGGTGGGGGGGGGTCGACGGTAGGGGGGTCCAGGGCCAAATCTACGGGGGCCCTGGCCCCCGTGGCCCCATAGCAGCGACGCCCCTGCTACTACTACTACTAATAGCATTTATATAGCGCTACCAGACGCACGCAGTGCTGAACATTTGACATAGAGAGACAGTCCCTGCTCAAAGAGCTTACAATCTAGGTAAAACAGACAGACAAGACATTATGAGCAAGGGAATTACAGGGTAAAGAGGAACAGGGGAGGAGGAGGGCAATGAGTAGCGGCTAGGAGCCAAAGGCAGCAGTGAAAAGGTGAGCCTTCTATTCAAGACTAACATTTCTTGAATATCACTAGTAGGAAACGCAATCACTGAGCATTTAAAAAAAATTAAATTCAAAGATCTTGCAGATATATGGGGCCATTTTCAGACTGCCTGTGACACTTGCAGGCCAATTTTCAACGGGTAATATACTGTGGAATTTCCCTCTGAAAATCCTACAGCGGCTGATGCAGCAGGGATTTTTTTGTTTTGCTTTTTTAATCCCTGCACTTACTACTCCAAGTCTGACCCAGTTCTGCCCCTTTTCCTTGTAGGGACAAATGTGAAAGAATTTCCTTTTTAACCACAGAAATGCCTTTGAAAGCTGCCCTTGCAGTGAAAACTGTTGTAAAGAACACTCACTATCGCCACTTGACTGTATACTAAACTTGAATGCACATTTATTAAGGAGGAGAATCTTGGTCTGGGTAACATCTTCCCTGTGCTGTTCCTACATGGCCCATGCCAACATTACCTCTCTTCGAATGGATGACCACAGACTTGTAAGAAACTCCTTCAGCTCCTTCTGCCCATAGATGACACAGCTGGCATTCTAAAAGGAAACCAATCACCGCTCTGTTAGTAAGGCATTTACCTCTTCCAACCCTTCTGACTTTTACTGTTAGTGTTAATGAACAGATTGTGGATCACCAAAAATTCAATAGCTCTTTAAAGTGGTTTAAATCTTTATTGAGTGATAGGCAGCAAGACATCTGTTTTGGAGATCGGAAATCATGTAACTCTGTTTTTAGAGAAATTGCAGATTGGATGAAAGAAAATAAATTTGTGTTAAATGTGAATAAGACAGAAGTCCTGATTGGGAAGATTTATGATGAAATTGTACCAAACTACAATACATTTGAATGACCATGAGATACATATTTCAAATCAAGCTTGTAGTCTAGGTGTCATCCTTGATTCCAAACTGGCTTTTAAGTCACAAATTTATCAGGTTATAAAAGCTTCTTTTTAAAGCTTAGAATGCTAGGCAAATTGAAATCTCATTTATCAATGTCTGATTTTCATTCTGTAGTATAGAGTCTTGTTTTAAGTAGACTTTATTATTGTAAACCTTTGTAATTAGGTCTACCCATTTCAAAATTATGTGCAAAGCAGGTTATTTAAAACTAGCTGTTGAGCCCGTAAAAACGGGCTGGTATTGAGGTTTTCCTCCCCCCCCCCCCCCGCGGTCACCACCGCTCCCCTCCCCCCCGTGAAGTCGCCACCGCTCCCCCCCATCGAAGTCGCCGCCGCCGCCACCCCTCCACCTGGCCCGGGTCCTCTCTTCACTTCTGAACTTACACATCCATTCACCGAACGCAGCAACGCACATCAGCTGAGCTGCCCCTTCCTTCTCTGCCTGTGTCCCGCCCTCGCTGACGTTACGTCACAGGAGGGTGGGGCCACAGGCAAAGAAGGAAAGGCTCACGGCAGCTCAGCTGATGTGCGTTGCTGCGTTCGGCGAATGGATGTGTAAGTTCAGAAGGGAAGAGAGGGCCCGGGCCAGGTGGAGGGGTGGCGGCAGCGACTCCGAGTGGGGGGGGGGAGCGGTAGCAACCTCGGCGGCGCAGTTTCCCTCTCTGTCCCGCCCCCCCCCCGTCATCACGTATTGACGCGGGGGCGGGACAGAGAGGGAAGTCTCTACTGCGCATTTGCGAGTGAGTCGGTCACTCGCCATTTATATGTTTGATGCTGCAGCCCAGCTCATTTCCAGATGTTCACACTTTCAGCATATTACACCAGTGTTGCGTGATTTGCACTAGCTGCTGAGAAGAGAATTTTAAAATATTATTTTTGATTCACACTGCATTAAAAAAAACTGACTCTGCACATTATTTGTCATCTGCTCACTTGGGTCTGAACCATCTCATTTGACAATTCTAGCTTTGAGGAAAATGCATTTTGAAAAGACAAGTAGAAGCTACTTTTCAATTGCAGAGCCAATGTTGTGGAATAAGCTTCCTATGAAAATAAGAACTGTAGATCCTGACCAATTTTTAAAACTTTTGAAGAGTCATTTGTTTGCTACAGCTTATGGAAGTGATACAAATAAGGTGATTATGCAACAGGCGTGATTTGAGAACAAGAAGAAGGACATGAGCATGAATCATTATGGACATAGAAATGAACATCGGAAAGTCTGTGGATTAGGGTTGGGCGGATAGGAATTGTATTGTAGTATGTCATGAGTGGTGGTATTCTTATAGGTGAAGATTTGGTTAAGATTTTTATTGATATATTAGATCAGATGTAGAAATTATGGAATCCTGGGCTACAGCATTTAAATTGCTCCATAGAGAGAAAACAGAGTTTTTGGTAGAAACTTCTCCTTACTGCAACAAAAATTTATACCAACATTAATATACATGGGGTTATGTAACCTCTGGTGGACAACCTGAAGGTTCTAGGGGTCATTTTAGATCGAAAACAGACCTTTCAAAAACAGGTTGCAAATGTTATAATGAAAATGTTTCAAATGATGTGGAAATTGAAGAGAATTTGAGGTTGTTTCCCTAGAGAAGTTTTTTGTATGCTAGTTCAAATTATGGTATTGGCTCATGCTGATTATTAAAAATTACCGTGAAGAAAAATAAAATCACTAACAGTGTAGCTTTCACTTAATTTCAACAAATAGTGATGTAACCCCCCCCCCCCCCCCCCCACCCTCCATTAGCATGTCTAGAAAGTTAAAGCCAACAATGAGTATCTTATGGGTGGAGGAAAAAGAGCCTCAGTTGATGCCGCCACCAGGAAAATGTTCAAAAAGAACTACATTGCAACCTTCCTTGGATCGCCTGAGATCAATCATAGGCTCATGATAGGCTAATGATAAAATGGGTTTTTGGAGGTTTTTTGGGTGAGCCTATGATCGATCTCAGGCGATCCAAGGAAGGTTGCAATGTAGTTCTTTTTGAACATTTTCCTGGTGGCGGCATCAACTGAGACTCTTGTTCCCCCACTCATAAGATACTCATTGTTGGCTTCAACTTTCTAGACATGCTAAAGGGGGGGGGGCGGTTGTTAAATAACTCATGTTGATTATTGCAATGGAGTAAATGCAGGTTGTAGAGAAGTTATAAACAACAAAGAATACAGGTGCAAATCTAATCTATGGGAAATGATGCTTTGATAGGGCAAGCCCGTTTTTACAACCTTTACACTGGCTTCCAATCAAGGTGTATATTGCCTTTAAATTATGCACCCTGGTATATCAAATAATTTTTAGACTTGCCCCAGGAGATGTGCCTGAATTACTTAATTTAACTCCAAGAAACATAGTACAAGGTACAAGGAATTATGTTACTCTCCATTATCCTAGCAATCAGGGCTTGTTGCATAAATCAATATATTCTGCAAGATTCTTTTATCTATATAACAAAGTGGTGGAACTCTGCCCAAAAATTTAAGAGGCAGAAATAGTTAAGTTTTCGGAAACATTTAATAGCCTTCTTGTTTAGAAAATGTTTTAATTAAGTTAGTATTTGAGGCTTTTAATGATTTTCAGATTAGGATTTGTTTGTTGGTTCTTTGACTTAACTGGCTGTTTTACTGTTCAATATATGTTAGTATGTGTTTATGATCTCTACTGAAAGCTACATTGAACCAAAGCAACTTTGAAAAATGTGGGATATAAATGCTGAAATAAATTTTGGAAATTTTAAATTATATGTGACCTTGTACACCCACTTAGGTAAAGGTAAGATTTAAATAAATAAAAAAATCAACCCTACACCTTTTGCAGAAGGGATCAAGGGAAGCAAAATCCAAGTCAAACAAGCAAACAAATTACACAGAGAAAACATTTTACACTAAGCCAAGCTCAAACGAAGGTTTTACCAAAACTCTAGTGACACAATTTACATCTCTTTACATAAATCTGCCACATTAATACTGTCAATGACGCTGTGAACCAATGCTTGACTAAGCAACAACATTACGGGACAAGCTCTTATCAAGACACTTGTGGTTCTCGTAGTACAAATACATAGGGGAACTAACCTGTATACTACAAAGACAATTATGAAGAAATCTGCACTCTCTCTGATTTAGTCTGATATGGCACGATTTTGAATATTCAGTCATGCTAGTTCACAGCAATCAAGAATCGAAACATGGCAAGAAAAAAAAAACTACTCCCTGATGATCAAAACTATTTATTTTTTGTTACATTTGTACCCCGCGCTTTCCCACTCATGGCAGGCTCAATGCGGCTTACATGGGGCAATGGAGGGTTAAGTGACTTGCCCAGAGTCACAAGGAGCTGCCTGTGCCTGAAGTGGGAATCGAACTCAGTTCCTCAGTTCCCCAGGACCAAAGTCCACCACCCTAACCACTAGGCCACTCTTCCACTCCATGCCTAACCATACAGCTTCTGGCCGGATAAACAGGGTTTACGTGCCTAACCAAGGATATTCAGCAGGAGATAACTAGTTTTCTCCTGCTGAATATCTCGACATAGATGGTTAGGCATGGATATTCAGCTCCAAACCAGCTATGTTGTGCGGTCAAATTAGGCTGCTTAATAGCAGGCCTATCTTTGACTGCTAAAATGTTGACTGGTTAGCTCTGAATTTTAGCGGCCAAAATAAATCCGGATATTCAACACCAGTCATCAGATATGGCCCGACACTGAATATCCAGGTTTATTGCCAGCAGCAGACAGCAAAAACGCACTGTCCGCCAACGGCTGAATATCAGGCCCTAACTGCTTAAAAGTATGGCAAAGTGAGCACTGTGAAAAGATCATATCGCTATATATTTAAGAAATATGGCTTTACAGTGTGTGTCTTCTCTTTCTCTCTTCATACCTGCTTCATCTGTTCCACACTCCTGGTCATGGGAAGTTATCATTATTTAAGTGAATACATGAAAAGCACATTAAAATGATTCCAACATCTGAAAAATGCTTCAAGCTAAGCAAAAGTTGGCACAATAATTAAAGACAATTCATCTCATCAAATCCCCACCCCCAGGCACTTGCCTCCTCAAGTTGCCAGACAAAAACTTGAATTCTTATGGAAAACTTAGAATATACAGTGACGATGTTTCCTTACCAATGTCTGCAAAGAGTCAAGTTTCGCACTCTGCAGATCTGAGTCCATCTTCTCAATCAGCAGTGGTAACAGAAACTTCAAGAAAAACAATACTTTCATTAAAAAAAAATAATGATCTGTCCTTCATACAGTCCCCTGTACTAGTAAAATGATGGCTTGCACAGTCGGAGACCAAAATATTGTGGCAGAAAGATACAGGAATATTTCCACTGTAATAGGTGGCACAGGCTTGTTAAAAACGAATGTCCAAGCACATCTTGATAGGTTGCCTATACATGTGACATCTTATAACCTCTAGAAGGAAGCTCGCTTTGGCTCAATGCAAGTACTAGGGCAAGTATGAGCAGTAAATTTGAGAGATACTGATATCATGCTCCACACACCCTGGGCTAAGGAATGAGGTTCATTATTACAGTATGCACAGAATGAACCCATTAGGAAATGTTACCCCGAGCCAACCGTAGGTCAGATTCCTCCAAATGGACAAAGGACCGGTTTGCCAGTAAGAAACCCAATGTAACGAAGTCTGTTCACAGGGCTAGTTTGTTATAACATAAAAAAGGAGCACTTCTAGGTTCTAGGCTGCACCCCAATAACATCTTCCATTGTACCCTGCATTTCTTAAGAAGCTGCACACCAAGATTTACCTTTTCATCCCAGGCCAGGAGTGGCAGAAACACATATATTTAGAACATATACAGTATGCTCAAGTGTATATACTATGCCAGCATGCATGCACAGACATGTCAAATGGTGCATAAGTGGAGGCCACTGAAAGGCTCCATCCTAAAGGAGATCCCTAAACTCTGCATTAGAAATAAAGGAAGCATTTCAGGTGCCAATATTTAAAACCATTTATCGGGGGGTGGCAGCACCTGTTAGCCGGATAAATGTTGCTGACTGGGACCACTCACCCATTTTCAGTGGCATTATCTGGACAATTCTGCTGAAAATCATAATGCACTGTGCCCGCGTTACCAGGATAGTGCCAGAACAGTCCAAAGGGGAGAGCCAAAAAAATGCCAGACAGCAGTGATATTCAGTGCCAGTATCCAGATAAATTCTCTGGGTAACTTACGACAGTACAAAAGCTATCCTGAGTTATCCAGATTCCAGTGCTGAGTATCACAATTATCCAAATAACTCAGGTATTCAGCGCAACTATCCAGACAGCAGTGGGTGCACAATATTCGGGTATATGTTTCAATGCCGCGGCTGGCATATAAAAATAACACAAACTGCAAAAGTTTAAATTTGACCCATTTGTTTCTGCACTATAAAGTCATGTAGGAGAATGGACCTAAGGGCGCTATGCTGTTAACGTTTTATGAAAAAAAACAGCTTACGGTATTGTCACAGAACTGACAAACTCATTGTTTTATTTTTCAGTCTATTCACTTCAGTAATTCATTCAATGAAACTTCACCCAGTCTGAACATGCAGCCGTAAATTATATTCCTGAAAAATCTTCACTCTAAGCGAGCAGCAGCACAGGTCCCAGACAGATCTATCAATAGTGCCCAAGCAGAGAACCAAAAGGCCTTTCTCTCACAGAAACCAACCCCCCCCCCTTTCTGAAGCTCTGAGGCAGAAGCGTACCTCTGCAAAGCTGGGTGTAGATGCCAGCACTGCACGAAGGCTCACGATCAGATCCTCTCTTGTAATGCCATGTGGGTCACTGGGTGGCTGGAACAAAGCCAGACAGGAGGGACTGGTTAGTCAGCTTTTAGTTAATAATAAACTGCTCTATGTAAGAGACAAGCTTGCTATGCTCTATGCTTTTCTGCTAAGAATAATGTTAAAATTAAAAAAAAAAGCCACGTAATTCCAACACAGACAACCCAGAAAAATAAAAACAACTGTTTTTTTGTTGTCTCTCTTATTCGTGCCCAGGGTGGACATTTTCCCCTTCTTTTTCCCCAGTCAGTATCCTAGATAAAGGCTTTGCTTATCTGTGGGATATTTAACTTAAGCAATATTCTGGGTATTCTTTGGGCCCAGCCATTTCCTCCTGGTCCTTTATCATTTCAGCTGAACTGGAACCAGGCCTTAGGCTCATGGGGACAGGTGCAAGATCCTTGGTTTGCTATTATTCAGAGAGTTTTATATAACCTCCTCCCCTCCCCAAGCATGCATGCTTTGGTCATTGTAGTGGTGATTCTGGGCCCAAGACCACACACCATGGCTCCTTCAAAAACATATTAGTTGCTTGAATTTATCACTTCTTTTGCAAAACCCAAAAGGTGATTCATATCAATCACAATAAATACAGCTGCTAAGGAACCAACCACCCAGCCTCCACCTTCTTATCATGGATCCTGATTTCAGCCACAAGGTGTCACCCCTAAGCAATGATCACAACTTCCTCCCCACCCAGGGGGCCCTGAAGGCTGCTTCACAGGATTCTCAAGCCCTAGCTGACCTGGAGGGCACAAGGCCTGATTAAGGGATCAAACAAGGGACATTCTGCATGGTAGTGCACAATATTTACCACTCTTGGTCCACTTTTCTATCCCTCTAAAAAGAGAAGCCAAATATTCTGAATTTCAGGATGCACCTGTCTAGCTTTTGTGTAATTCTCTTATACATCTAACCTGGGACACCAATTTGATTGGTACACTTTGTATCTGGGGAGGGTGAAGCAGCTCATTTTCATGTGCTCACAATGTAACAGAAAAAGAAAAGCAAAAAGAGATAATTTGATAATTATTTTAGCACAACTTTCAATACCGCAACTATAGTATCACTGAGCAGGATCAGTTTCCAGAAACATTCAGGAGGCAGCTCAACTCAAGCCTTTTGCGTTTTTAACTCCAAACATCTGTGAGACTTACTGGGGTAAAGTCTATAGGGAAGTAGCAGGATGTTACTTCAAACAATTCTTCTACAAATGGTCCTGCAAACAGAGAAAGAACATTTGCTGCTCAATTAAAACAAGGGCATTTTTTAAAGACAATTTAACATGCAGGAAACAAAGACAAACTCTAGACCATACCACATTTTGGTTAGCTTCGTGGCAACACCCATTTCCTTTCACTAAGGCAACCACAGGCTGCTCAGCACATTTTCCAGTTCTAAGTCAAAGCTCAAGCTACCCTAAATTTAAACATGGAACACCTCCTTGAACACAAATAAACCCACCCAGACAGAAGCAGCAAGCTGCCATGGTCTCACCTAGTGAGTAGCTCTTCACGATGATGTCTTGAACAATCTGAAAGGCCACCAGCAGATTGCGAGGGTCTTTCTCACCATCCATCACTTGAATAAATCCGAATGTGAAGTCTGCACCCAGACTCTTCAGTTCTAGGGATAGGGAGGGGAAAAAAAGCAGAAACTAATTTTATTGATGATAAGACCATGCTAACAGATTTCAAAAGTCAATCCTGTTCAGCTTCCAGGATCTCAGGAATTGGAGCCCAAAGTGGTATGGCTAAAGGTCTAGGGAACTATGTGGTGAAAAAGCTTGAAGGCTATCAAACCACCACTGTTCCTTATAGGCCATCTAACAACCTCCAAAGGTGCAAGAAATGTCATGTTTTAAAGACAACACAAACAACTTAAAAGGGGAATAAGGAAAACAAGCCGAAGGACGAGGAAATGGAGACATTACCTGGCAGTGAAATAAAGTTCCCTAGGTAAAAATTAAAGATAAACAGTCCAACATGGGGAGAGAAAACCAAGTTACTTACCTGTAACTGGTGTTCTCTGTGGACAGCAGGATACAAGTCCCCAAAGCACAGATGACATCACCAACAGAGTCTGTATGGGAAGCATCTCCAGCTTAAAAAACACTTGAAGCTTTTGAGTCACTCCACCATGTATGCACACCACTTCTCACCTGCTAGTGTCACATAGGACCACCTCCAGTCTATACGCTGAGCTTGAGTAGAACACAACACTTTGGGGGAGGCAGGTATGTGAGGACCCGTATCCTGCTGTCCACAGAGAACACCTGCTACAGGTATGTAACTTGGTTTTCTCCAAGGACAAGCAGGACAGCAAATTCTCACAGCATGGAACTCCTTAGCTACAGACTGCCTTCCGAAAAAATGTAAAACAATATTAAAAAAAAAAAAAAATGCACTACAACAGGCAACCACCAACATATTTCTGGTGCCAATTAGCCATTTCCATTTTTTTTGTTTGGGGGGTGGGGGTGGGGGGTAGAAGGCAGCCTGAAACAGAAAAGAAATGGGTCTGGAGGGATAAAGTTGAATTCTAATCCACAAAGAGATTCTGGAGGGTTGACAGGCTGAACCTACTTTTGTACTGGGAATCTTTTTCTAAAACATAGTGGACTTTGAATGCATGAACAAATATCGATGTCACAGCCCCGCAAATCTCCTCTATGAAGGCTGATCTCAAATGGTTTCCCACTGCCACCATAGTTCCGACACTGAGCTATAACATGACGTCCAAGAGTCAAATGTGCCTGGGCATAAATGAAGGAAATGCTGTCTGCTAGCCAATTAGACAATGTGC
Organism: Microcaecilia unicolor; assembly: GCF_901765095.1. NCBI lineage: Eukaryota > Metazoa > Chordata > Amphibia > Gymnophiona > Siphonopidae > Microcaecilia > Microcaecilia unicolor. The sequence continues at coordinate 52,285,233 of NC_044035.1, forward strand.
TTTTGTTCACAGCAGCCCCATATTATGTGAGCCAAACAAAAAAAGCTGAATGCATGGTGAATCAAGAGAAGCTTCCTATGCTGAGTCTGTAAGTTACTCTGGCGCTCTTGAGGCTTACTGCGTTTATAAATGATCTGGGTGTTTTGCTACTATTTATTGCGATTGCGGCACATATATATTGAACCAGGATTATATATCTGCACCATTTTTTCCACCAACTAGTGTCTTTTTGACCCGAGGCAGGCGGTATTGTTCCGCCGAAACATGGCCCCATGTTGTGTCTTTGCTGGTGTCAAAGGTGTTTTCCTGGATTTTCATCCATGTGGGATCGATCTTCTGTTATATACTCTTAGAGCTGCTACTCATGTTTATGTTTCATTCTCTACTTTTCCTGTCTCCTTTGGACCCCCTACAACTGTGCACCAGCACCTCCCAGGTTCCCTGCTGCCATCTTCTCTTCCTCACCACAGTACTGATGTGAGGCCTTCTTTCACAGGCCTGGACTCTAGTGCTGCCACATCCCACCCCCTCTGACGACTTCCTGGCACCATGGTAAGCCAGGTAAGTGTGGTGTGTTCCCCCCCCCCAAATATCAGTGCCCTCCTACACCATGCTTACCATGTTTTGCCAGACCCGAACATCACCTATGCTGCAAGGACTTGCTATCTTGCTTGAAAAACTGTGCTGGTGACAGAAGTGGCAATGCAAGTCACTGGAAGGAATAGCTGGAGGCAAGTACGATATATAAAAAGAGCAGAAGCCGACTTGTAAGCGACACAAATTTACACCTGCTCTGAAGGAACCTAGGAATGCCTATGTGCAGATCACATACAAGTAGACACACACTTTCCATGCATAAAATAATTACCTCCCCCATGTCAATATCAGTATGTTTAAAAAAAAAAGGGGGGGGGGGAGAGTTGCAGGGTGCAAGTATGAGGGGCGTCCCATAAGTACATGGAGGATATAATGTATTGCCCATGAATTCTCACCCTCTCCTCTAGTCTGCATGAAGTTGGTGATGATGGTGTAGACAGTATGACGGTCCACCTGCATCAGGGACTAGGAGAGAGAACAAACAGTTACACTACAGCCACATAATGAGATACAGCCAAATAAACATTTCTGAATACATATAACTGGCCAAAAAAAAAAAAACCAAAGAAGACAACCAACCTACATTTATGTAAACCTACTTCCTTTGGACTTCTGCTGGATTGACAAATGGGGCTACTTATATGCAGTGCGTTTTTCTACTGACAAAGGTGCCGGTACTCAAATGCCAGGGCCACCCTTTGGGGTGGGGCGATTACTGAGGGACCCACCCTATAATAGCCAGGCCCTCTACAACCAGTCACAGAATCTATGACAAGGCCGAATTGGTGTGTAGAGCTTGAACTCTTTCATTAAAAGTTGGGGTCCATGGGTCAATTTTAGCAGACAATGGAAAAGGTGCCGGTACTCAGTACCCCCACAAAAAAAGCCCTGCTTATATGGACATCTGGATTTGAACTCCAGCAGAACTACCTAAAGCAGGGCAAACAGGTACTTGGTGGTACATGTATTAGTGTACAAAATTAAAGTCAGTTCTGAGCAAGCATTTCTGCAGATGGATAACTGCATGCAAATCGAGCCTCTCTACAAGAGTACTCCTGCAGCTGGGTTTACATCTGCACATGCTCTACTGCAGTGTTTCCCCAAGTCCAGTCCTGGAGTACCCCTTGCCAGTCAGGTTTTCAGGATATCCACAATGAATATGCACAAACCTGATTTGCATACACTGCTTCCATTATATACAAATCTATTTCATACATATTCATTGTGGATATCCTGAAAACCTGACTGGCAAGGGGTACTCCAGGACTGGACTTGGGGAAACACTGCTCTACTGGATCTGAAAACCAGCACTTAAAATGAGACATCTTACAAGATATGGGACCCTTACACTGGAGAGATCCCCACAACTATCTTCAGTTTAACAAATATCTTTGATGCACTGGTAGAAATGAATAAAGGTTTATTCCCTTCTTTGTATTTATTTTCCTTTTCTATGTTTCTATATGCTTTATACAAATGACAATAATATGACTATAAAGTATATGTTAAGTGTCACTGTATGGTGGATTTAAAACAATAAAAATATGTTTATAAATATGAGACCTCTCCAGGTAAGTTCAGAGAGAATGGATTCCTTGTGAACAGTGTGAAACATCACTGGAACATGCTGTCAGAAAATGAAAGGCATTTGTTTCCTCAAACATTTTATATATTTTTTTACCTGAACATGAACTTCTTGAAATATTGCTTTAAGTATAGAAACAGCCAGTCCTTGTGGAAGAGTTTCACACATACTCTGCAAATATAAAAGACAATGACTTCAGTTTTGAAAGTTTGAGAAGAAAGTGAATGATACATACCTGTAGCAGGTGTTCTCCGAGGACAGCAGGCTGATTGTTCTCACGACTGGGTGACGTCCGCGGCAGCCCCCACCAACCGGAAATAAGCTTCGCGGGACGGTCGACACGCAGGGCACGCCCACCGCGCATGCGCGGCCGTCTTCCCGCCCGTGCGCGACCGCTCCCGCCAGTTGAATGACTAGCAAAAAATATGAAATACACAACTCCAAAGGGGAGGAGGGAGGGTAGGTGAGAACAATCAGCCTGCTGTCCTCGGAGAACACCTGCTACAGGTATGTATCATTCACTTTCTCCGAGGACAAGCAGGCTGCTTGTTCTCACGACTGGGGTATCCCTAGCTCTCAGGCTCACTCAAAACAAGAACCCAGGTCAATTGAACCTCGCAACGGCGAGGGTACAACAGAAATTGACCTACGAAGAACAACTAACTGAGAGTGCAGCCTGACCAGAATAAATTCGGGTCCTGGAGGGTGGAGTTGGATTTACACCCCAAACAGATTCTGCAGCACCGACTGCCCGAACCGACTGTCGCGTCGGGTATCCTGCTGGAGGCAGTAATGTGATGTGAATGTGTGGACAGATGACCACGTCGCAGCCTTGCAAATCTCTTCAATAGTGGCTGACTTCAAGTGGGCCACTGACGCTGCCATGGCTCTAACACTATGAGCCGTGACATGACCCTCAAGAGTCAGCCCAGCCTGGGCGTAAGTGAAGGAAATGCAATCTGCTAGCCAATTGGAGATGGTGCGTTTCCCGACAGCGACCCCTAGCCTGTTAGGGTCGAAAGAAACAAACAATTGGGCGGACTGTCTGTGGGGCTGTGTCCGCTCCAAGTAGAAGGCCAATGCTCTCTTGCAGTCCAATGTGTGCAACTGACGTTCAGCAGGGCGGGTATGCGGCCTGGGGAAGAATGTTGGCAAGACAATTGACTGGTTAAGATGGAACTCCGACACCACCTTCGGCAGGAACTTTGGGTGGGTGCGGAGCACTACTCTGTTGTGATGAAATTTGGTATATGGAGCATGAGCTACTAGGGCTTGAAGCTCACTGACCCTACGAGCTGAAGTAACTGCCACCAAGAAAATGACCTTCCAGGTCAAGTACTTCAGATGGCAGGTATTCAGTGGCTCAAAAGGAGGTTTCATCAGCTGGGTGAGGACGACGTTGAGATCCCATGACACAACAGGAGGCTTGATAGGGGGCTTTGACAAAAGCAAGCCTCTCATGAATCGAACGACTAAAGGCTCTCCAGAGATGGCTTTACCTTCCACACGATAATGGTAAGCACTAATCGCACTAAGGTGATTCCTTACTGAGTTGGTCTTGAGGCCAGACTCTGATAAGTGCAGAAGGTATTCAAGCAGGTTCTGTGCAGGGCAAGAACGAGGTTCTAGGGCCATGCTCTCACACCACACGACAAACCTCCTCCACTTGAAAAAGTAACTCTTTTTAGTGGAATCCTTCCTAGAGGCAAGCAAGACCCGGGAGACACCCTCAGACAGACCCAACGCAGTGAAGTCTACGCCCTCAACATCCAGGCCGTGAGAGCCAGAGACTGGAGGTTGGGGTGCAGCAACGTTCCGTCGTTCTGCGAAATGAGAGTCGGAAAACACTCCAATCTCCACGGTTCTTCGGAGGACAACTCCAGAAGAAGAGGGAACCAGATCTGACGGGGCCAAAAGGGCGCGATCAGAATCATGGTGCCGCGGTCTTGCTTGAGCTTCAGTAAGGTCTTCCCCACCAAAGGTATGGGAGGATAAGCATACAGGAGGCCGGTCCCCCAATGGAGGAGAAAGGCATCCGACGCTAGCCTGCCGTGTGCCTGAAGTCTGGAACAGAACAGAGGCAGCTTGTGGTTGGTCTGAGAGGCGAAAAGGTCCACCGAGGGGGTGCCCCACGCTCGGAAGATCTTGCGTACCACTCTGGCATGGAGCGACCACTCGTGCGGTTGCATGACTCTGCTCAGTCTGTCGGCCAGACTGTTGTTTACGCCTGCCAGGTACGTGGCTTGGAGGAGCATGCCGAACCGACACGCCCAACGCCACATCCCGACGGCCTCCTGGCACAGGGGGCGAGATCCGGTGCCCCCCTGCTTGTTGACGTAATACATTGCAACCTGATTGTCTGTCCGAATTTGGATAATTTGACAGGACAGCCGATCTCTGAAAGCCTTCAGTGCGTTCCAGATCGCTCGGAGCTCCAGGAGGTTGATCTGCAGATCCTTTTCCTGGAGGGACCACAGACCCTGAGTGTGGAGCCCATCGACATGGGCTCCCCACCCCAGGCGAGATGCATCCGTCGTCAGCACTTTCGTGGGCTGCGGAATTTGGAATGGACGTCCCAGGGTCAAATTGGTCCGGATGGTCCACCAGAGCAGTGAAGTGCGGCAACTGGTGGAGAGGCGGATGACATCTTCTAGATTCCCGGTGGCTTGAAACCACTGGGAAGCTAGGGTCCATTGAGCAGATCTCATGTGAAGACGAGCCATGGGAGTCACATGAACTGTGGAGGCCATATGACCCAGAAGTCTCAACATCTGCCGAGCTGTGATCTGCTGAGACGCTCTGGTCTGCGAAGCCAGGGCCAAGAGATTGGTAGCCCTCGCTTCGGGAAGGTAGGCCTGAGCCGTCTGGGTATTCAGCAGCGCTCCTATGAATTCCAGAGACTGAGTAGGCTGGAGATGGGACTTTGGGTAATTGATCACAAACCCCAGCAGCTCCAGAAGTTGAATAGTGCACTGCATGGACCGGAGGGCTCCTGCCTCCGAGGTGCTCTTGACCAGCCAATCGTCGAGATATGGGAACACGTGCACTCCCAGCTTGCGTAGATACGCCGCCACCACCACGAGGCACTTTGTAAACACTCGTGGGGCAGAGGCGAGCCCAAAGGGCAGCACACAATACTGAAAGTGCCGTGCGCCCAGGCGGAATCTGAGATACTGTCTGTGAGCTGGCAGTATCGGGATGTGAGTGTATGCGTCCTTTAAATCCAGGGAACATAGCCAATCGTTTTTCTGAATCATTGGCAGAAGGGTGCCCAAGGAAAGCATCCTGAACTTTTCTTTGACCAGGAATTTGTTCAGGCCTCTCAGGTCTAGGATGGGACGCATCCCCCCTGTTTTCTTTTCCACAAGGAAGTACCTGGAATAGAATCCCTGCCCTTCCTGCCCGGGTGGTACGGGCTCGACCGCATTGGCGCTGAGAAGGGCGGAGAGTTCCTCTGCAAGTACCTGCTTGTGAAGGGAGCTGAAAGACTGAGCTCCCGAAGGACAATTTGGAGGCAGGGAGGCCAAATTCAGGGCGTATCCGCACCGCACTATTTGGAGAACCCACTGGTCGGAGGTTATGAGAGGCCACCTTTGGTGAAAAAATTTTAACCTCCCTCCGACCGGCAGATCGTCCGGTACGGACACTTGTAGGGCGGCTATGTTCCCGTGGATCCAGTCAAAAGCCCGTCCCCGGCTTTTGCTGTGGAGGCGCAGGGGGCTGCTTAGGCGCACGCTGTTGACGAGAACGAGCGCGCTGGGGCTGTCCCTGTGCCTGGCGAGGCCTTCGGGCCGGCTGGTTGTACCTACGCTTTGCAAAAGAATAGGGTGCAGCCTGCCGTGCCCGGGAAAAACGCCCACCCGTGGGGGCGGGTGCTGAAGGCGCCCGGTGGGAGAGCTTGTCGAGAGCGGTTTCCCGCTGATGCAGTTGGTCCACCATCTGCTCGACCTTCTCACCGAAAATGTTATCCCCCCGGCAAGGGACGTCAGCCAGTCTCTGCTGGGTGCGGTTGTCCAGGTCAGAGGCACGCAGCCATGAGAGCCTGCGCATCACTATACCTTGGGCCGCAGCACGAGATGCCACGTCACAGGTGTCAAAAATCCCCCTGGACAGGAACTTTCTGCACGCCTTCAGCTGCCTGACCACCTCCTGATAAGGCCTGGACTGCTCCGGCGGGAGCTTATCGACCAGGTCCGCCAGCTGTTGCACATTGGTCCGCATGTGGATGCTCATATAGAGCAGGTAAGATTGGATGCGGGTCACGAGCATGGAGGATTGGTAGGCCTTCCTCCCAAATGAGTCCAGAGTGCGAGACTCCCGCCCCGGGGGCGCCGAGGCGGTATCCCTCGAACTCCGTGCCCTCTTGAGAGCAGAATCCACGACCGCTGAGTCATGGGGCAACTGGGGCCGCATGAGCTCTGGGTCAGAGTGGATCCTGTACTGGGACTCTGCTTTCTTGGGAATGGTGGGATTAGTTAGTGGTCGCACCCAGTTCCGGAGCAGCGTCTCCTTCAGGACATTGTGCAGCGGTACCGTGGAGGACTCTCTAGGTGGTGATGGATAGTCGAGGACCTCGAGCATCTCGGCCCTCGGCTCTTCCACAGAGACCACGGGAAAGGGAATGCTGATAGACATATCCCGCACAAAGGAGGCAAAGGAGAGACTCTCAGGAGGTGAGAGCTTCCTCTCCGGTGACGGCGTGGGGTCCGAGGGAAGGCCCGTAGACTCCTCTGAGGAGAAATATCTCGGGTCCTCCTCTTCCCCCCACGAGTCCTCATCCTCGGTATCGGACATTAGCTCATGTAGCTGCGTCCGGTACCGGGCCCGGCTCGACGTCGAGGCACCGAGGTCTCGGTGTCGTCGAGCGGTGGACTCCCGCGCCGGCGGGGACGGAGCTCCCTCCATCGACGTCGACGGGGACTCCACCTGCGTGGCTGTCGAGACCGGCACCGCAAGCGGCGGCGGTGTCGACTGCCCCGGCGCCGGGCTAGAGCTCGCCGGCGCCACAGTCATCGGCGCCGAGGGCGCAAGCACCCCCGGCGCCGGCACAGCCTGGCGCATCAGCCCTTCCAGGATCCCCGGAAGGATGGCTCTGAGGCACTCGTCCAGGCCCGCTGCCGGGAAAGGCGGTGGGGCCGGTAAGGGTGTCGGTGCCGGAAGCTGCTGGGGGCCAGGAGACGGCACCGAGGTGCCGGAACCCCGACGCGTCGGTACCTCCACCACCGACGGAGATCTCTCCTCTCTGCGATGACGCTTCGGCGTCGACTCCTCTGCAGGGTGCACCGAGGGCTCCCGGTGACGGCGCTTCTTGTCTTTTTTCCGGTGCACGTCACCGGTGCCGGAGGGCATGGAGGAGGAGGAGGTCGATCCCCCTCGGTCTCGGGGTACCGGGTCCGACAGGGTTCGGTCCCGTGGCTCACGAGTTGAGGGAGTGACCGGGGCCGACTGCCCACGCGGTCTCTCTACCCCACTCTCGCCGGCGGACCGGCGGGCCGACGGGACCTGTTCTCCTGGGGTCGCTGCCATCGGTGCCGATGTCTCGGGCATCGATACCGGTACCGAAGGACCGGTCTTCGATACCGATGCCGTCGAGGTCGACGTCGAGGGGCCGGCGCAAGTTCCAAAAAGACGGTCCCGCAGAACTTGCCTCGCAACCTGAGTCCGTTTCCGGAGACCGAGACACAAAACGCACGACTTGAGATTGTGCTCCGGCCCGAGGCACTGGAGGCACCAAGCGTGGGTGTCGGTCTGCGAGATCGGCCGGCCGCAGCGACCACACTTTTTAAATCCACTCGGGACCTTCGAGGACATCGACGGAAAAATCGCGTCGGCGAAGTCAAAGTCGGCAATGGTGGCTAAAATCACACCACGAAAACTGAAACCGACCGAGCGGCCACTAGGCCGCAACGAGGCGTCCCCGCTAGAAAGCGAGGGAAAAGAAGGAGCGCGTGCTCCACACGCGCAAAATTCTTTTTTTTTTTTTTTTTTTTTTAATAAAAGAGAAAGAAGAAGAAGAAGAGGCCGAACAGGCCAAAAGCGACGATCCGCGTAAACGCGGTCGAAAAAATCCGGCGGCTGAAACGAGAGAGAGGGGAAAAACACAACTCTCTCAGTCGCGGAAAAAAAGTAACTGGCGGGAGCGGTCGCGCACGGGCGGGAAGACGGCCGCGCATGCGCGGTGGGCGTGCCCTGCGTGTCGACCGTCCCGCGAAGCTTATTTCCGGTTGGTGGGGGCTGCCGCGGACGTCACCCAGTCGTGAGAACAAGCAGCCTGCTTGTCCTCGGAGAACATGGAACACAATATGAGAGTAAGACCCCAGAGGGAAGAGTAACTGATCCTGTAAGAAAGCAAGACATATGGGGTGAGAATAATGAGAGAAAAGAATTATGCGAGACAGGCTATAAGAAGAAATTAGATCTTACCTGCTAATTTTCTTTCCTTTAGTCCCTCCACACTGGTCCAGATGCTTGGGTTATGCATACCTACCAGCAGATGGAGACTGAGAACTTCTGAGTCAACCTAAAACTGTTATGTACAGCCCTCAGCCAGCCAGTATTTTCCTAATAAAGCAGATGAATGATGCCCCACATTCTCCCCCTCATGCCTCCACTTCTTAAAGTCTGATATTCTTTTGAATAAAAACATTTCAAAGGTTGCCCTTTCCTTTTTTTTTTTTAAACTGGAAACAAATGGCAAAAGAGCAAAAGTAAAATTATTTATTGCATTCTTGCTACTGATACAGCTTACTCTTCTGCTTCTCAACATCTCTAGGTTAATGCCAGGTACATATCCATGTCATACTCAGAGCGAGTTCTGATCTGGTCTGGAGGGACTAAAGGAAAGATAATTAGCAGGTAAAATATAATTTCTCCTTCCTTAGCATCCCTCCAGATCAGTCCAGACACTTGGGAAGTACCAAAGCAGTAAGCTGACTATGAAGCGCGAGCTAGCTGTGAAGAAAGCACTGTGTAAGTTAAACCGATTTTGAGTTTGAATCTGTGAAGTCTAGTTAGAGAGATAAGCGAACTGATGTGAGCTTGATGCACTTTATTTACAGACACCACGGACCCTGAGGAAGGATTCAAAACTGTGGCCAAAGTCGGGCCGTGGTGGGTCTTGAGCTGACTGCAGATTTAATAAGATAAGTGCACTATTCCGTACTATATTTACAGAAATAGACGGAGGGTTGTCTCAAGTAGAGCATGAGCCATATAAAAATGAAAATTTCTTTGAGACAATAAAGGAGGATTTTTACCCATGATGAGTTAAGGGACCTCCTTAATGTTGATGTTATCAACGATAGAGTGTTCCCTTATAATTTGAGGTTTTTTCCTCCCGTTAATATTAATTTTTGATGACATCAGTACTATGCAAGGATATCATTTTTTGTTATTTGTATCATGAACTTTATGCAGATATCCATTAGAGCTCTTGTTGAGGTTTAGATACAAATCAAAGTCAGGTATACACATAAAGTAGCACATATGAGTTTATCTTGTTGGGCAGACTGGATAGACCATACAGGTCTTTCTCTGCCGTCATCTACTATGTTACTACTAAGACATTGCTGGATTAATAGTTTGCTCTCGGCACTAGTGAGAGATGCATGATCACTTAAAACTGGTAAGATTTTCTTGTGAGAAAATGATATCTTTTATCTGCTACATTACTGGCAGAGGAACAACTAATGCCCTTTCAATAGCCATGTAGTGAGATGCAAGGAGTGTATGTCTGGATGTATGAATTGTCTCATCTGTTGTGTGAGGACAGTAGGGTCATCTCCTAGAGGAAGAAGGCCATCCCGAGCCATGGGAACCAGGGTTGACAAGGTTAGTAAGCAGCTATGAAAATTAAATGAGCTGAATCCTGTAGTACCTTCTGAATGACCTTGGAGATTAGAGGAATTGAAGGAAAGGCATAATGATGCCCCTTGTTCCATGGAAGAAGAACACATGTGGAGCAATGATGTGGATGGATGAGTGTATTGAGCAAAGTCTGTCACACTTTCTGTAACAAAAGTAACTGAGCGAGCTACTTTTGTTACAGATGGTGTCAGATTGAATCCGGGTCCCTGATGAAGATTCCTTGAAAACTCTGCAGTGTCAGACATAAGACAGATCCTGCCATCACTAGATGATCGGTGTATAGAGAATTTTGGGAGAACGGGATGCCAGGTGTAGTGCACACACCCGACAGCCTTAAGATAAGTGCGCCTTACATAGAAATATTTGAAGAAGTGTTTGTAATAGCGTTGGGAAGAAGCATTTGTACCAGCGTTAAGAAGAAGTGTTTGGTCTAGCTACGGAGCAATCTTTTGCACTGAATTGCATTGTGCTGCTTGACATATATGTGACATCCTTAAAATAATAGAGTAGTTATAAGGGGTCACACACGTGTGATAAATGATATTGTGATTCTGTGAGGAGTGTGATATGAAAGATAATGAGTAAGAACAAAATTGACTATTGGAATGACATCTTAGGTTATGCTAGAAGGCGAAGATAATTGGTTTCAGCTCCTTAGCTATATAAAGTAGTATGAATGAGGGTGTGTTTGGGCAAGTGCGTTTTTCTTATAAGGAAGGACATGGGTAAGGTAGATTTACTTTGTGAAAATCCACATTTGACAGTTATTGAAACTTTATTGTGTTTTGTGCGGTTTCGTAAACCGTGCTTGGTTTGGCATTTATAATTGGCAATGGGAGCACAAGAAGATTTTCAGTGATCGAGAAACTTATCCACCCTTTAGAAAGTGCCTTTGACCATATGGTGGCACTCCGCTGGGTGAGGTATTACTCTGAGAAATTCTCCTTTATAACCACTTACTATTATTATCAATACACCAAAAAGAAAAAACAGCAATAATAATATCTTTCCATGCCCTTCTTGACTTTTGATATCTTGGTTTTGGGTGTTCCAATCAAAGATAAAGCAGCAGTGAATTCCAAAGCATAGGCCTAGTAATACTGATAGCGTTCAGCGAAAGGTTTCAAAATGAACCTGCCTACACGATGGTACAAGTAATACATTTTGGGCATATAATATTACTAGCCTTGATACACAGAGTGGTTGTCCTAAGTGCAATACCAAAAGTCAAAAGAGCGAGTTTATATGGGGAGCTGGCAACCAGTGCTCATTTTTAAGATGGGCTGTAACATGATCATATTTGCGTGATTGTGTCAACAGACTTACAGCAGAGTTTTGTGCGAGCTGAAGACAATGAGAATTCTGAACAGTTATTGCTTGAAGAAGAGCATTACAATAATCTAACCCGGAAATAACTAGTGAATGAATAACGATCCCAAGTGCAGAAGAAAAATTACTGTCTAAGGTCACTCTTAAATCCTTGAGTGCATCTGTCCTGTTGACTGGAATACCTGACATCATGATGGGCTCTACAAGTACCGATGCAGCTGAATGGCCAAAAAACAGAAGCATGAACGTTTCTGGAATCAGTTTTAATTTATGGCAATATAACCCATCTGCTATATGTGCTTAGTGTGAATTAAGAGTACTCCTGAGCGTTATTTGTTGGCAACCTAGCCATGATTTGAATATCATCTGCACAGACATAAGAAACAAGGCCGAGGGATTGAATGAGAGTCAAAAGAGGTGACAAGTAAATTTTAAATAGAGTAGGAACAAGGATGGATCCCTGGGGAACTCCGCAGTATAAAGAGTAGGACTGATATTGTTGCCTTGCCATTGAATTATATATTTTCTATTGTGGAAGTAAAAGGTAAACCAGTGATAAACTATGTGCACACCATACTGTAGTGGAAGCATCTATGATCAATACAGCATGACAATAAGTATGCTGGAAGACATGAGCTAGATTTGATGGGATCTGCCACTACTGACTAGCAAGATGAAGCTGCTGATCCACTACAAATCTTGTGGAGTGGTTATTGGCTCTGTTCCCATCAGAGACTTAAAATCCATTGAGGAGATTGCATGTACAAGCATGCTAGGGGCAGAACAGGAATGGTCACAGCCATGTGACCTAGCAGTTGGAACAGCTTCCTAGCTGATGTGACTGATGGCCGATAACACTTTTGACAGAGAATTATTGGCTTGCACGTAAGAACTTGGGAGGAAAGCTCGACCTTTGATAGTATCTATGCAAGCTCCAATAACCTGGAGATTTTGTGTTGGATAAGAATGGGGATCTCTAGGTTGAGTAGGAAACCTAGATATTGTAAAGTTTCCATTATGATATGTATTGCATGTTGGACTTCTGTTGACCGAATTGTGACCAGTAAGTCATCGAGGTATGGAAACACAAATATTCCTAGCTTACCACTATGGGGCCCTTTGGATTGGAATGTTTCAGAAACTCCCTTAAATAAAGAAAGGAGTACTGCCTTACTATCGCTTTTACCTTCCACTTTTGTTTTGAGAGCATAAAAGTTGTTGTATGCATCCATTTGATAGAGCGGTTGAAAGAAACTGAGGTCGGAGGGGCTGCACAGGAACAATGAAATATGATCAGTGAGGTCTTTAAGATTTTACTGGGCATCAGGGAGCAGTGGTCCAGGCTGGCAGATGTTGGATGACAGCACCTTCAGTGTGGCTATATTTGTCTAACGGTCTACAGAGAACATAAAATAAGAGATCAGACTGTACTCTCCAGAATATGGGTAGCCAATGACAGGAGGCCAACAATGGAGAGACACGGTCACAATGATGTGCAAAACTGAGTAACAATCTGGATCCTTTTAAAGCTTGTGTCCTTTGATGCCCCTGTATAAGGAAATCATAGCAGTCTAGTCTACTGAGTACCACAGAATCAGTTAAAAATTCCATATCAGATTTCAGGACATGTGATCTTATTGGAGCACACATAGGGAGGAATTCTGTATAGGTCAACCAAAGTTCGGCGACAGGATGATCTGCACAAAGCCAGTATTCCATAAAGGTTATTCTGCGCGGAACTGTGAGCACGAGTATTTACACTTGCCAAAAGCTGGTGTAAATGCCTGCACTCAACTAATAGCAGTTGTGCGGCAATGACAGTATTCTGTATCTCCATGCCTAAATCCTGGGAACACCCATGACCCACCCATGCCCCAGGCGCAGATGTGATAGAATAGAGTGTAAGGCAGAATGACATGCAACTCCTACTGACTGCCAGTCAAGTCCTTGTTAACAGCAATGATTGTTATCACCAATTAAACCAATTACTTTGCACGCAGATCTTCAATACATGCACAAATTGAGCACCTAACTTTGGGCGTCTTTATATAGAATCCCCCAGATAAAGTGCAGAAGAACAGACAGACCACTGCATAGACCCAAGCATCAAAAATAAGAAATGTATCTAAATGAACTCCTAAAGAGATCACCCTATCCTGAAGGCTTCTACGGGTATTAAAGATAGAAGGAGCAAGGGTATGGACAGTCCACAAAAGCAGAATACATGTCTTCTAATACGTAAAAAAGGCTTTTATTCTTGCCACTTTAAAACACAACCCGACGTGGGCACATTTCGCCTCTCTAGAGGCTGCGTCAGGGATTATCAACTATTACGGCCCCAAAGGGGTATCTCCTCCTTTCTCAATAGTATACAGGAGGGGACACTTTATCCTGCTGCTAGCTGCAGAGCTGTTTTCATTGTTACATCTAACAACTACTAGGTTTTTGTGCCTTTAGGGACCCTAATAGTTGATAATCCCTGACGCAGCCTCTAAAGAGGCGAAACGTGGCCAAGTCGGGTTGTGTTTTAAAGTGGACTGTACTGCTCTTTCTGAAGAACTTTTTATTTTCCTCTTCTGGATTTCCTTGCAAAAGCAAGGCTTGTGTAGACAGTACTCAAGACAGAACCATTCTTCAGCAAAAACATACACTATTCTCTGAACTCTCTTTACATAATTGGCTTTGTGGTTTATTTTTTCCACCTGCTGCCCTTTAGTAAACTCTGTGAGGCTTAAGATATATATGCGAGAACTCACCAGTGCTTTAAGTCCCTGGAGAACATGTGGTATGATGAGATGGTGATCCTTCAGCCTGTTTTCATAGAACAAAACCAGAACTTCCACTGCAAAGAAGGCAAAATTGAAATTAAAGAAAAAATCAAATCTAGATTCACTTTCAGGTACTTCAGTGAAGCAGAAGCCCAGAGACTGGAATGGGAGACTGGGGTGTAAATTCTGCTTCTCCCACTGACTCTCTGAGACTTTGTGCAAGTCACTTCACCCTTCATTGTCTCAGGTATAGCTTGGTCAACAAGCTCCCTTAGGCAGGGAAATAACTACTGGACCCAAATTGTATCTCATCTTGAACTTGGATTTAGAAAAGTGAGTAATTAACTCTAAATCAGAAGAAGCAGAGTTTTGAAGAAAAAAATAATTTGAAAACCACACATTTTTCATAAGCTTATTATCGCTACTGTTACACATTTCATTAACAAACATTTACTCTTCTTATAGAAGCTAAGCACGGGATCCTGCTGAAGCATGTTCTGCCACAGATATATCAGAATGACCATGGTGTCTTTCTTCTATGTTTGTGCAGCGCTGCGTACGCCTTGTAGCGCTATAAAAATGCTAAATAGTAGTAGTAGTAGATTACATCGGATCCTGTAGTCTTTGTTTTCTCGGTTCCCCAGAAGTACTAAGTAAGTAAAAAAACCCAGAAGAGCTCCCAGATAGCCAAATGGGAGAGAATTAAGAAATCTCTATTTTTATTACTTAAATTATAACATAAAACAGGTCTAGCATTTTCCTGTCCAAATACCCAGTGTATCATTTTGGTGTATCCTTAATGGTTTAACTTTATAAAAGAGGTAAACTAATATAAATTATGTAGAATTTACTTCAAGTTATGGTTGAGGAAAAACTCTCTTATGTGTCCAACTATAAAGGTGTTTGATATCAAATTACTGGAGTAACCAAACTGTGTATTTCTATACAGCCACCAAATGTGACACAAATAAAAAAAAAAAATTGAAGCTCAGTCCTGTTCACCACAAAATAAGAATCTGTCTACATCCACTGTCTACATGTCCTGTATCTGTGTAGAAACAATCCAGTTTTCATAAGGCAATTCACAACTCAGCATCCACGGCTCTACCATCTTTGCATGTGCCTGAAAGGTTTTATGGAAAGGGTATCATGATAATACAACGCAATAATCATGGCATGCTCACAATATGAAATAATAAATCCACATTTCAAAACAAAGCTTGTGCCTAAATTAGCAAAATACAAAGCTCCACTAAGTACTTTAATAAAGCTGGTTAGCTACTTATCTGCATCACCAACACCTCCCGACTGGCTACTTTCTTGAAAGGACAGTTCCATAGAAATGTGTATGATTTCACAATATTTGCCCTGAGTCTAATTGCTTTGTACAGAACATGTTCTCAATTATGACCCGGAGAGGTCAGCATTCTAAGAGCGTTTATAAATTCTCATGAGTTATATCAGATAGTCAACTCATTGTTAGGATAGATCTGGACAGAGACTACTCAGTACTTCAACATTTTTTACATTTCTACCATCACAGAGTGATGCCAACTAAGAGCCATTCAGAGGAACTACAAGGAACAGTAGGGGTACATTCTCAAAAGGTTGCCAAAATTTAAGTGCAGGAATGACATGAGCATCTGCCATTATAGCGAATGCTACATACCTGTAGAAGGTATTCTCCGAGGACAGCAGGCTGATTGTTCTCACTGATGGGTGACGTCCACGGCAGCCCCTCCAATCGGAACACTTTCTAGCAAAGTCCTTTGCTAGTCCTCGCGCGCCGATGCGCATCGCGCATGCGCAGCCGTCTTCCCGCCCGAACCGGCTCGTGCCGGCCACTCTCATATGTAGCAAGACAAAGAGAAGGGAAGACACAACTCCAAAGGGGAGGCGGGCGGGTTTGTGAGAACAATCAGCCTGCTGTCCTCGGAGAATACCTTCTACAGGTATGTAGCATTCGCTTTCTCCGAGGACAAGCAGGCTGCTTGTTCTCACTGATGGGGTATCCCTAGCCCCCAGGCTCACTCAAAACAACAACCATGGTCAATTGGGCCTCGCAACGGTGAGGACATAACTGAGATTGACCTAAAAATTTACCAACTAACTGAGAGTGCAGCCTGGAACAGAACAAACATGGGCCTAGGGGGGGGGAGTTGGATTCTAAACCCCGAACAGATTCTGAAGCACTGACTGCCCGAACCGACTGTCGCGTCGGGTATCCTGCTGCAGGCAGTAATGAGATGTGAATGTGTGGACAGATGACCACGTCGCAGCTTTGCAAATCTCTTCAATAGTGGCTGACTTCAAGTGGGCTACCGACGCTGCCATGGCTCTAACATTATGAGCCGTGACATGACCCTCAAGAGCCAGCCCAGCCTGGGCGTAAGTGAAGGAAATGCAATCTGCTAGCCAATTGGATATGGTGCGTTTTCCCACAGCCACTCCCCTCCTGTTGGGATCAAAAGAAACAAACAATTGGGCGGACTGTCTGTTGGGCTGTGTCCGCTCCAGATAGAAGGCCAATGCTCTCTTGCAGTCCAATGTGTGCAGCTGACGTTCAGCAGGGCAGGAATGAGGACGGGGAAAGAATGTTGGCAAGACAATTGACTGGTTCAGATGGAACTCCGACACAACCTTTGGCAAGAACTTAGGGTGAGTGCGGAGGACTACTCTGTTATGATGAAATTTGGTGTAAGGGGCCTGGGCTACCAGGGCCTGAAGCTCACTGACTCTACGAGCTGAAGTAACTGCCACCAAGAAAATGACCTTCCAGGTCAAGTACTTCAGATGGCAGGAATTCAGTGGCTCAAAAGGAGGTTTCATCAGCTGGGTGAGAACGACATTGAGATCCCATGACACTGTAGGAGGCTTGACAGGGGGCTTTGACAAAAGCAAACCTCTCATGAAGCGAACAACTAAAGGCTGTCCTGAGATTGGCTTACCTTCCACACGGTAATGGTATGCACTGATTGCACTAAGGTGAACCCTTACGGAGTTGGTCTTGAGACCAGACTCAGACAAGTGCAGAAGGTATTCAAGCAGGGTCTGTGTAGGACAAGAGCGAGGATCTAGGGCCTTGCTGTCACACCAGACGGCAAACCTCCTCCATAGAAAGAAATAACTCCTCTTAGTGGAATCTTTCCTGGAAGCAAGCAAGATGCGGGAGACACCCTCTGACAGACCCAAAGAGGCAAAGTCTACGCTCTCAACATCCAGGCCGTGAGAGCCAGGGACCGGAGGTTGGGATGCAGAAGTGCCCCTTCGTCCTGTGTGATGAGGGTCGGAAAACACTCCAATCTCCACGGTTCTTCGGAGAACAACTCCAGAAGAAGAGGGAACCAGATCTGACGCGGCCAAAAAGGAGCAATCAGAATCATGGTGCCTCGGTCTTGCTTGAGTTTCAACAAAGTCTTCCCCACCAGAGGTATGGGAGGATAAGCATATAGCAGACCCTCCCCCCAGGCCAGGAGGAAGGCATCCGATGCCAGTCTGCCATGGGTCTGAAGCCTGGAACAGAACTGAGGGACTTTGTGGTTGGCTCGAGAAGCGAAGAGATCTACCAAGGGGGTGCCCCACACCTGGAAGATCTGTCGCACTACCCGGGAATTGAGCGACCACTCGTGAGGTTGCATAATCCTGCTCAACCTGTCGGCCAGACTGTTGTTTACGCCTGCCAGATATGTGGCTTGGAGCACCATGCCGTGACGGCGAGCCCAGAGCCACATGCTGAAGGCTTCCTGACACAGGGGGCGAGATCCGGTGCCCCCCTGCTTGTTGACGTAATACATGGCAACCTGGTTGTCTGTCTGAATTTGGATAATTTGGTGGGACAGCCGATCTCTGAAAGCCTTCAGAGCGTTCCAGATCGCTCGTAACTCCAGAAGATTGATCTGCAGATCGCGTTCCTGGAGGGACCAGCTTCCTTGGGTGTGAAGCCCATCGACATGAGCTCCCCACCCCAGGAGAGATGCATCCGTGGTCAGCACTTTTTGAGGCTGAGGAATTTGGAAAGGACGTCCCAGAGTCAAATTGGACCAAATCGTCCACCAATACAGGGATTTGAGAAAACTCGTGGACAGGTGGATCACGTCTTCTAGATCCCCAGCAGCCTGAAACCACTGGGAAGCTAGGGTCCATTGGGCAGATCTCATGTGAAGGCGGGCCATGGGAGTCACATGAACTGTGGAGGCCTTGTGGCCCAGCAATCTCAACATCTGCCGAGCTGTGATCTGCTGGGACGCTCGCACCCGAGAGACGAGGGACAACAAGTTGTTGGCTCTCGTCTCTGGGAGATAGGCGCGAGCCGTCCGAGAATCCAGCAGAGCTCCTATGAATTCGAGTTTCTGCACTGGGAGAAGATGGGACTTTGGATAATTTATCACAAATCCCAGTAGCTCCAGGAGGCGAATAGTCATCTGCATGGACTGCAGGGCTCCTGCCTCGGACGTGTTCTTCACCAGCCAATCGTCGAGATATGGGAACACGTGCACCCCCAGCCTGCGAAGTGCCGCTGCTACTACAGCCAAGCACTTGTGAACACCCTGGGCGCAGAGGCGAGCCCAAAGGGTAGCACACAGTACTGGAAGTGACGTGTGCCCAGCTGAAATCGCAGATACTGTCTGTGAGCTGGCAGTATCGGGATGTGTGTATAGGCGTCCTTCAAGTCCAGAGAGCATAGCCAATCGTTTTGCTGAATCATGGGGAGAAGGGTGCCCAGGGAAAGCATCCTGAACTTTTCTTTGACCAGATATTTGTTCAGGGCCCTTAGGTCTAGGATGGGACGCATCCCCCCTGTTTTCTTTTCCACAAGGAAGTACCTGGAATAGAATCCCAGCCCTTCCTGCCCGGATGGCACGGGCTCGACCGCATTGGCGCTGAGAAGGGCGGAGAGTTCCTCTGCAAGTACCTGCTTGTGCTGGAAGCTGTAAGACTGAGCTCCCGGTGGCCAATTTGGAGGTTTTGAGGCCAAATTGAGGGTGTATCCTTGCCGGACTATTTGAAGAACCCACTGATCGGAGGTTATGAGAGGCCACCTTTGGTGAAAAGCTTTCAACCTCCCTCCGACTCGGACTGGCAGGTCGCCTGGCACTGACACTTGGATGTCGGCTATGCTCTGCTGGAGCCAGTCAAAAGCTCGTCCCTTGCTTTTGCTGGGGAGCCGAGGGGCCTTGCTGAGGCGCACGCTGCTGACGAGAGCGAGCGCGCTGGGGCTTAGCCTGGGCCGCAGGCTGTCGAGAAGGAGGATTGTACCTACGCTTACCAGAAGAGTAGGGAACAGTCTTCCTTCCCCCCAAAAATCTTCTACCTGTAGAGGTAGAGGCTGAAGGCTGCCGGCGGGAGAACTTGTCGAATGCGGTGTCCCGCTGGTGGAGTTGCTCTACCACCTGTTCGACTTTTTCTCCAAAAATATTGTCCGCACGGCAAGGCGAGTCCGCAATCCGCTGCTGGGTTCTATTTTCCAGGTCGGAGGCACGCAGCCATGAGAGTCTGCGCATCACCACACCTTGAGCAGCGGCCCTGGACGCAACATCAAAGATGTCATACACCCCTCTGGCCAGGAATTTTCTGCACGCCTTCAGCTGCCTGACCACCTCCTGAAATGGCTTGGCTTGCTCAGGGGGGGAGCTTGTCCACCAAGCCCGCCAACTGCCGCACATTGTTCCGCATGTGTATGCTCGTGTAGAGCTGGTACGACTGAATTTTGGCCACGAGCATAGAGGAATGGTAGGCCTTCCTCCCAAAGGAGTCCAAGGTTCTAGAGTCCTTGCCCGGGGGCGCCGAAGCATGCTCCCTAGAATTCTTGGCCTTCTTTAGGGCCAAATCCACAACTCCAGAGTCATGAGGCAACTGAGTGCGCATCAGCTCTGGGTCCCCATGGATTCGGTACTGGGACTCAATCTTCTTGGGGATGTGGGGATTACTTAATGGCTTGGTCCAGTTCGCCAGCAATGTCTTTTTTAGGACATGATGCATGGGTACTGTGGACGCTTCCTTAGGTGGAGAAGGATAGTCCAGGAGCTCAAACATTTCAGCCCTGGGCTCGTCCTCCACAACCACCGGGAAGGGGATGGCCGTAGACATCTCCCGGACAAAGGAAGCGAAAGACAGACTCTCGGGAGGAGAAAGCTGCCTTTCAGGAGAGGGAGTGGGATCAGAAGGAAGACCCTCAGACTCCTCGTCAGAGAAATATCTGATGTCTTCCTCTTCTTCCCACGAGGCCTCACCCTCGGTGTCAGACACAAGTTCACGGACCTGTGTCTGCAACCGTGCCCGGCTCGACTCCGTGGACCCACGACCACGGTGGGAGCGTCGAGAGGTAGACTCCCTCACCCGCACCGGCGAAGCTCCCTCCGCCGACGTAGTCGGGGAGCCTTCCTGGGAGGCGACCGCAGTCGATGCCGGAGACCTCACCCCTGGCAATGGGCCAGCCGGCGCCTCACTCGACAGTACCGGTGGCGCAAGCACCCCCGGTACCGGAGGGGTAGGGCGCAACAGCTCTCCCAGGATCTCTGGGAGAACGGCCCCGAGGCTCTTGTTCAGAGCGGCTGCAGAAAAAGGCATGGAAGTCGATGCAGGCGTCGATGTCAGAGTCTGTTCCGGGTGTGGAGGCTGTTCCGGGCTGTCCAAAGGGGAGCGCATCGACACCTCTTGAACAGAGGGCGAGCGGTCCTCTCGGTGCCGATGCCTACTGGGTGCCGACTCCCTCGGCGACCCAGAGCTCTCGGTGCCGACACGGGAAGGAGACCGGTGACGATGCTTCTTCGACTTCTTGGAACGAAGCATGTCACTGGAGCTTCCCGGCACCGACGAGGAGGACGTAGAATCCAGCCGTCTCTTCCTCGGGGCCGAGGCCGAAGGAGGTCGGTCTCGGGGGGGCTGTACCGCAGGAGCCCTCAGGGTGGGGGGAGACCCACCCGAAGGCTCACCGCCACCAGCAGGGGAATGGACAGCCCTCACCTGCACTCCAGACGAAGCACCACCGTCCGACGACATCAGCAGATGAGGAGGTCTCGATACCATCGACGCCGACGCAGCCTTCCGATGACGCCCCGATGCAGAGGGCCGATGCCTCGATGCACTCGGGGACGAAGATGAAGGTCCAGGCGCCGACGACGTCGATGCACTCGATACTCCCGGTGCCGATGCCGACGAAGAGCCCGAGAACAAAATGTTCCACTGGGCTAATCTCGCTACCTGAGTCCGCTTTTGTAAAAGGGAACACAGACTACAGGCCTGCGGGCGGTGCCCAGCCCCCAGACACTGAAGACACGACGCGTGCCTGTCAGTGAGCGAGATTACCCGGGCGCACTGGGTGCACTTCTTGAAGCCGCTGGAAGACTTCGATGTCATGGGCGGAAAAATCGCGCCGGCGAGATCAAAACTCGAAATGCGAAAAAGGCACCGCAAAATTAGGGGGAAGAAAAACTTCGACCGAGGCCTAAATAGGGCCTACCCCGACGACGAAAGAAAACTTACCGGGGCAAAAACTGGAAGTATGGGAAGGGAGAAGACCATAAAGGTCTCCTTCCGACACCTTTTTTTTTTTTTAAAGATAAAGTCGATAAACGACGCGCGAGGTCAACTTTGGGGCGCGAACGGCGAAACACGACCGTACCGAGCGCGGACAAAAGAAGACTGGCCGGCACGAGCCGGTTCGGGCGGGAAGACGGCCGCACATGCGCAGTGCGCATCGGCGCGCGAGGACTAGCAAAGGACTTTGCTAGAAAGTGTTCCGATTGGAGGGGCTGCCGTGGACGTCACCTATCAGTGAGAACAAGCAGCCTGCTTGTCCTCGGAGAAAGTTGGCATCCACATACCTGGCGTAAATGCTCACACCCAACTGTAGGCAATTAGGCATGTAAATACTAGTATACCATAACCTACATGTGTGACTGCCTGATCCACCCCTGCCCTCCCAGGTCCAAGCCCCACTTAAGTTGCATGCAATTTATAGAATAGCAACTAAAAGTGCCAATTAAGGCCAGCTATAGCCTCCTATTGCTCAACACCAACCAGATTATTCAATTAAGTTACACGCACAACTGTCCTTATTCTATAATTTATGCATTATGTGCAAATTTGAGCGAATAATTTTCTAGAATTAGGAGTTTGATTGCATGGTAGTAGCAGAAATGATGGAGTCCAGGTTCCTAATTAAAGAAGAGGAGCTCAGAGTTTTCACTGGGAATTATTTACTGGAATCAGTTCCAGTTGTTACGACTGTGGTCATGACCCCTCTCAAACTTACCTTATTTCTGGTGGTCAGCTTCTGAGCTGGCTTCTGTCTGTCCTTCCTGAGTTAGCTCTGTCTCTGTATGCTGGCTGCTCCCAGCATGGTTCTAATTGCTTCACTATACTGCACCTGTGTTGCCTGAGTTGCTCTGCCTCTGTCTCTGTGTGCTGGCTGCTTCCAGCGTGGCTCTAATTACTCCACTAAACTGCACCTGTGTGTATTAAGCCTCTCTGTGCTTCAGTATGCTTTCTGCCTGTGTCCTATAGTTGTGACATCATCCGTCAGGGCCTTGATAAGGAAGTGGTGTTCTTCCATTCAGGGCCTTTGCAAACGGCAAAGGTCCAGGTTAGTGTTGGTACAGTTAGCACTTCTGCCTTGTCTTGCTTGCCTTGAATCCTATCCTGATTCCAGTCCTGTTGGCTCCCTTTCCTTCCTGTCTGAGAACCCTGAACCCCTTGTGCAGTTAGCACTGCAGCCCTGCTATTGCCTAGGTGCCTGTGGGCACTTCTGAACCCTGTCTGCTTTTGGCTTCCTTTCCCTCCTGTCTGAGAACTCTGAACCCTGTCTGCCCTGCTTTGGTCTAGGTGCCTGTGGGCACTTCTGAATCCTGATTCCTGGTGTTCCAGCCTGCTAGTTCCAGTCCCGGTTTCCCTCCAAGTCCTGCCGGCTGCCTGCACCCAGGGGCTGAACCCCTGGGGACCGGCGGCTAAGTGTAAGTAAGCCTGGTTCTAGTCCTGTGTGTTCCTGTCCAGTGTGTTCCAGTTCAGTGTGTACCAGTCCCGTGTTTTCCTGTCCAGTGTGTTCCAGTTCAGTGCGTACCAGTCCGGTGCGTTCCAGTCCAGTGCGTTCCAGTTTCAGTGCGTACCAGTCCGGTGTGTTCTAGCCCAGTGTTGGTTGGTGGGTTTTGCCTACTGCTGCCTCTCCTCGTCAGCAGCCCAAGGGCTCACGATTACTCCAGAGTCCGTGCCTGCGTGTTCTGAACCTGAGAACCTGACACCAGTGCTATGTTGAAAATTGGATTGCTGCTCCTAGACCAGAGCTTTTTCCACACCTTTAGGGTGACTTTTAAAAACCTCTCTCAACAGCACAGCGAATACTACTGAGACACTGCGTGTTTTGTGAATCAGAAGTGTTGGTTTGCATTTCTGGCCATAATGGACCAGTCAACTCTTGAGGAAGCTCCATATCCTATATAATAAAATGCACCTCCCACATTCTGAAACCGAGAAAGTGAAGCCTTCAAGCCTTGAAGCATTCCTGCAACGTTCCGGAACTATGTCTCGTCAATTGAGGAGATGGAGCCTTACAGAGCGCACGAATGCTTCAAGGCTTGAAGGCTTCACTTTCTCACACACACACTCACTCTCTGTCTCTCACATACACTCTCTCTCACAGACAGACAGACAGACAGACAGACACACACACACTCTGTCTCTCTCTCTCTCTCACATACACACTCCATCTCTTACCCACACACTCTCTCTCAAACATACACACTCAGAGGAAAGGGGAGCATGGAACATGCTGGGGAGGAGAGGGAGGGGGGCATGGAACTCAGAGGGAAGGGGGGGCCAAGAACTCGGAGGGGAGGAGAGAGAGGAAGGGAGGAGAGAGAGGGAGGGAGGAGAGGAGGGAGAGGAGAGGGAGGAAGGGAGGGAGGGGGGCCTGGAACTTGGAGCCCCACACACACACACTCACTCTCTATCTCTCTGTGACACAAACACACACACACTCTGACTGTCTCTCTCTCTCTCATTCTCTCTCTCACTTACACACACACTCCATCTCTCACACACACTTTCTCTCTCACACACTCTCTCCGAGGAAAACCTTGCATGCGCCCGTTTCATTTGTGTCAGAAACGGGCCTATTTTACTAGTTTCAGATAATAGATTTATAAATGTCTGATGTGCTTGCGTTTTTATGTTTCACATCATTTTCTTCAAAAGTGGTTAGGTTGGAAAATGAGTAAGCCTCTGTGTTTTCAGGGCAAACCTTTAAGAACAGAGTATATCAGAGTAAAATGTTGGAAGGAATGGTTACATCCTATATTTTTTCTCCTAAGGAAGATGGTGTTATCTATTAACAAACAATTGACCAAGGGCCATTACAAGCATGGTCAATGCCACATCTGTTCAGTGACATTTACAATGAATGAATTTGTTGACCTCACTGCTGTGAAGAAATATCAGCTGCATCGCTTCACCACTTTTTGTTCTTTACATCATCATTCGCCCTTATTCGAAAATATTCAGTCTTGCTATATCATTTTTAGATTTTGATTTCAGAACATAGAAACCGGTTCAAAAAATGCACAAATGAAGAACTTACAGGTTCTCCTTTTGCTACAATGAATTATTCTTTTAAATTTCTCCTTTTTACACCGATTGATCATGTGAAATCTAATGTAATACATCACTTTTTGTCATGAATTAAGAAGTTTACAGGGCAAAAGGAAAAAGCCAAAAAAGTAAACATTACAATTAAATACCATAACAACTATTCAAACTCAATGAAAAACTGTGAAGCAAAACCTCTTAAATCACTACAGACCGTAACGATGTACACAAAAACAGGTTTTAACAGCTTGACAAAATTGTGGGAGACTGTTACTCTCAGGCAGCTCTCCAGGCAGAGTGTTACACATAAAAAGGACTCCTGCAGCTAAAAACATTACTTTGAGTGAAAGATGAAAGGAAAACTGATAAAGGTGTAAGCTGCAAAAAACCTCTGGGAAGATCGTAAAGACTGACTAGGCATATACTCAACCAACTGTTTGGCTAGAGAATGAAGAATTCTCTTATAAAGTGCCTTAAACCAAGTATTTTAAGCTTGCTTTGCAATTCCACAAAGAGTCGATGTACCATATATACTTGACTATAAGTCGATCTCGTGTATAAGTTGATGAAAGTTTTGGGACAAAAAGTGGCCAAAATTGGTGTGACCTGTGGATAAGTCGAGGCAACACACATAGCACCAGATTTGAGCCCCCATCCCAGCCAACAGGTCTTTCTCCTTCACACTTCTCCCTGTCTCACTGTCACGGTTGTGACTGTATCCCATGCATACACTCACCTCGCCTCCTGGTGACCAGGCCCTATGGCTGCTGTGGACTGTCTTCTTCCTGTTTCCCAAACATGTTCCAGAGGTCATTCCAGTCCTATTCTGATGTTCCAGCATTCCAGATTTGTTTTGGGGTTCCTGCAGCCAAGCCTCACTTTGGTGCTCTTGCAACAAAACCAAGCCTCACCCTGGTGTTCCTGCTGCCAAACCTTACTGTGGTGTTCTTGCAGCCAGGCCTTGCTCTGGTGTTTTTGCTGCCAAGCCTCGCTTTTACTTGTGACCTCATCTGTAATTGCCTTTATTAAGCACCTGGGAACTTTCAGGCGTGCCTTTGCAACAGAGGTCTTCAGACAAGTTTTCGTCTGTGTGTTGTTGTTGCAGTTCCAGCCCTGCTAGTTCTTGTCTTGCCAGTCTTCAACTTCTACTCCAACCCTGCAAGCCTTCAGCTTCAGTTCTAATCCTGATTGTGTCTGCCCTGTCTTCAGCTTCAGTTCCTCCACTGTTTGTTCCAACCCTGTCTGCTTTCAGCTTCCATTCCAGTCAAGCCTGTTTGAGAATCCTGAATCCTGTTTGAGAATCCTGAATCCTGTTTGAGAATCCTGAATCCTGTTCCTGCCTTGTTTATTGTCTTGCTTCCAGTCAAGCCAAGCCCGTTCCCAAATCCAGTTCCAGTCAAACCAAGCCCGTTCCAGAATCCAGTTCCAGCCAAGCCTGTTTGAGAATCCTGAATCCTGTTTGAGAATCTTATCTACAGCTTTAGCTCCAGTCCGGTTGTTCCAGTCCTGCTTATTCCAACCCTGCTCATCTACAGCTTGTTCCCATCCTGCTAGTTACGGTCCTGCTTGTACCAGCCTGTCTGTGTTCAGCCTCGCTCCCTGTTTGGGTGGTTCACCTGCTGCTGCCGGTCACTGGCAGTGGCCCAAGGGCTCACTACTCCAGACTCCGTGACAGTCCGTGACACTCACTCATATTCCACCACACAGATTCAGCATGTTCTCTCTGCTCCCCCCTCTCACACACACACAGACCCAGCATAGACCTCTCTGCTGCCCCCTACTACGCATACACACATATGGAATATATTTATCCTCACTGATGTCACTCACTCTAAATTTTGGCAAGTTCACTAAAGCAAAAGTATTCACACAACCACTCACTCTTCCTATCCAAGGATAATGTTTTCTTCAGGAACCAGTATTTCTCAGCACACACACAGACTCATGCTTTTCCTTTACCAAAAAAAAAAAAAGTCAGTCACAATTTTACTCATCAATTCTTTCCACACTGCCTTAGCTAAACTTTCTCTACAAAAACTGAGCCATCAGCCAATCAAATGGCTCTTTTACTGGACTCCTGGTAATTGTCATGCAAATTTCCTGCAGGCATGCCCTTCTCTCAAGGTACATTGGCTCAGGACAAACTTTCAACCAGCCATAATATTTACAGATTTTAAACAATCACTACTACTGGTATTTATTTTTATCACTACCCAGTCTCACTTGCACTCCTCTTCCAAACCTCTTCTCTTTGTTGTCTTTTATAAAATAGGCTGCATTTTTTAGACTTGTCTGTCTAAAATACTAATGAAGGATCCCCCCCCCCCCCCCACTTCAGCGCATGGCACACTATGCTGTCAATCTGACAGAAGATGAAAACCACATTAATATTACCCGTTTCACCCTAATATCTGATAACTGTCAAAAGCGGCCAAGAAAGGGAAAAGGAATGGGACTTATATGCCGCCTTTCTGTGGTTTTTTCCAACTACATTCAAAGCGGTTTACATATTATATACAGGTACTTATTTGTATCTGGGACAATGGAGGGTTAAGTGACTTACCCAGAGTCACAAGGAGCTGCAGTAGGAATTGAACCCAGTTCCCCAGGATGTCCGCTGCACTAACCACTAGGCTACTCCTCCACTCCAGTTGGATGCATAAGGTACCACAGCTTTGGTCAGTCCTAACCCTGACACTATCCACCATCCATTTACATGGAGGGAGCTATCATATCCTTGTCTACCTTCCCTATTCTAGTTCATTACGTTCTTTTCACATGTCCTTTGTAGTGCCTTTCATAATGTAAGTAGTTATGATCATCACAATTTATAATACTGTTCCTACATTTCCTTGTTTTTACTGTATTCTTTACCATGTAAGATGCTTTCTTTACTATGTAAGCCGCACTGGACGTGGGAAAGAGCGGGGTACAAATGTAATAAATAATAATAATAATAAGGACTGTCAATTGAAATATTTAGAGCAGAGATGGATTTTCTAATTATAGTCCTTAAAACCTCAGAGCCTAAATCCTACAAAAGAATATGAAAGAACTTACTATGTGAACTGGGATTGGTTCTGATTATATGACATCACCAATCATTTTATTTCTGTTTTGGTTATCCCTGATCTGTTGATGCAAATGACATCAGATACATCCATGGGCTGATTATAAATACTGGCTCCTCTCATGACTGTGTTAGGTGACTGGAAGGTTTTTGACCACTGATGTTAGTCTTTTGCTACACAAATATTTCTAATTACAAACTGATTGCACTATCCCAGAGAAGAACTTGATGAAGTATCCCTGACGCAGCCCTTTGGATGAAACGATAGCTATGTCAAATGTGCCCTAAGTATCACTTTGGGATGTTTTTCACATTTATTTTGAGCATTAGTAATGTGCTGCATAATTATATTTTAATTACAAAGTTCAGACTACTAATAACATCTTGAAGCACTGTGGTGCAGCTTCTTGCTCACACCAGTGTTTGTGAAGCTTTTTCCCTCCTTCCACTTCTACGACTTTGTAAATTATTTGAAAGTCATTAATGGGTTTGTTTGGATTTGGTTTGCTGTTTTTTTTACCCATTGCCCTTTTCATAAGCACGTTCTGCGAATTACCTTATGAAAATCCTCTAGTGTCTTTGCACAAAGATGGAACATTATGATGGTGGATACACAGAAATTCCATATTTTGTTATGTACATCACTGAACTCTAGTTTGTCATATAAAACTAACCCCCTCCCCCCCAAATACACAGATACCCACACTACAGGCATGGTAACAATGCACCAGTTAAGATATGCTGCCAGTGTCTCCCCACAACTCCACGTTATGTCTCACTGGCTACAGTAAAAGAACATCCCCATCCCTCACCTCATCCTGCCGCCCAGAAATTTCAAAAAGAGCTTTCTACAACCACACAGCCAACAATGATTAAAAAAGCACAGAAAAGCACCTCGCCCCAACATAAGACCAGCAGCTACAACAGCACCTACAGTTTACTCCAAACTGCAGAATACATAGTAAAGCCTGCAATATATACCATACTGTATCACAAGCCCGACTTTAAACACCAGTTGTATATGTGATAGGTCTAAAAAAAACACCTATTTTATACAAGGCAACATAGACAATTCTATGCCTCTATAAAAGAGATACCTAGAACCAGCCCAGAGCTGAGGCAGGCATAAATGTGCGTTGTATTTTATAAAATATATGTGTACAGCTCAAGTCCGCTCCCGCTCCATACAAACTATGTCCCCGGAAATACCTACAGATGGCGCACGTGTAGGTACATACCATCCTGCCGGTGTGTGCACTCATACACGCCTAAAACTCTGTGCAATTTTACAAAAGGCCTTTTCTGCATGTAAGACATATTCTAATCTGAATGGAGGGGTAGCCTAAGGGTTAGTGCAGTGGCCTGAAAACCAAGGAACTGGGTTCAATTCCCACTGCAGCTCCTTGTGCCTCTGGGTAAGTCACTTAACTCTTCATTGCCCCAGATACAAAATAAATACCTGTATATAAAATGTAAACTGCTTTGATTGTAACCACAGAAAAGCGGTATATCAAATCTTTCCCTTTACAAAAGGAAAAGCATGATACAGTAACTGAAGGATGGAATAAAACAGATGTGCCTTCAACTAGTGACATTTAATTTAATCTGGACAGCTGTTACAAGAAAACACGATGGCTGTGTTGATTGCTTTTGCTAAAGTGAACCCATTTTTAAAACAACCACAGTTCACGTTCAGTTAACAAAAGACCAAATAATCCAGGTGATGGATCCTATGTAGAGAATGATGCGGGGCAAAGTCTGTCCCCATCCCCGCCCCTGTGAACTTTGTCCCCACCCACAGAAGCCTCAAACAGTTGATTTTATATTTAAATCTTTTTATTTATTTTTTTTCAATTTATAAATTTTATTAAACATGCCACAAATGTCAACTGTACAGCTTCTCAGCCCATACAACACGAACTTCCCCCATTCCCAAATCCAAACTTCACAGTACAGACAGAACTTCAGTGACTAAAATCATGCCCCTTATCGCCTCCATTTTCTCCCTCCCCATAATCCCTCCCCCATCCCCAGCCTCCCACTCCTTCCCATTCCTCCCCCCACCCATCCCCTCCCTCTCTGCTGCCCTCCATTCCTCAGTCCCAATTAGTCCCCATTAATCCCCACTCCTCTTCCCTTTTTCCCCCCCTCCAGTAGAGTGTTTCCCCAATAACCGATCAAAGTGCATCCATTCTACTGCTTCAGGATTATACCTCCCCCTCCTTTTGTCAGTCAGCTCGTCCATCGCTATTAACCCTGAGCCTCCCCATCCAGTTATGCACTGTGGGCCCCTCAGCCTTTTTCCAAAACACCGCTATTAAGGATTTAGCAGCTGCCAATCCTATACGCTTAAGCCTTTGTTTCCATTTGGCCCCCCTCTGGTTTCCCCACCCTAATAAGCACCACTTAGGCTCGTATGGGAATGGCGTGTCTAAAACCTCAGCCAATAGTCCCTTGACCCCCTTCCAAAATTCCTGTATTAACTTACATTCCCACCATACATGATAAAAGGTGCCTTTTTCGTCCTGGCATCTCCAGCATATGTCCGAGGCACCAGGAAACATAGTTTTTACTCTCTCTGGCGTGTAGTACCACCTACTCAATATTTTATATGCATTCTCTTTGAGGAGTACACATAGAGAGGCTTTTTTAACCTCCCGACACACCCGCCTCCACTCAGACTCTGGCAATTCTTGCTTCAAATCCCTCTCCCAAGCTTGCATATATGCATGTTTTACAAATGTAGTCCCCCATATGTGGTTGTACAGCCTAGAGATCCCTTTCCCCCAAAAGTCAATCTTCCCCCATGTGTCTTCCATCTGTTTCTTTGCTACTAATCCATCTTTAATCCACCTAACTGATGTTATATAGTGTGTAACTTGTGTGTATGCATATATGTCTGAGGATGGTAACTCATACGCCTCCCGCAATTCTGCAAAAGGTTTAATACTCTCCTCTGTCAGAAGATCTCGAAACCGTATCAACCCTTTATCAAACCATGTAGTGAACACCCCTCCCTGACGCCCCGCTGGAAAACCCGGTTCTTGTGTAATCCAAGCATAGATAGATTTAGTAGATCCTCTTAACCTATATTTTAATGTTCCCCATAGAGTTAGTAGGTGCGAAATGAAGTGATTTAAAGTTAACCTCTTATAATCAGTGTCCGGTAATGAAGCCCATAACAAACCCTCCAGAGCCCCCTCCTGGACAAAAATCTGCTCCAGTCTAGTTATTGGGGATAGATCCACCTTACTTCATACCGCTATTTGCTTTAATTGGGACGCCCAATAATACCATAAAATGTTTGGCATCCTCCTTCCCCCTTGTTCAGGTGTGCCCCACATTATTTTCTGTGCTAGTCTAGCCGATGTCCCCCCCCCCAAGACAAATTTCCCTAAGTCTGATTGCAACTAAACTTGGTCATTTCTGATTTTCGGCGATAATGGAAACTAAGGACGTCCATCTCAGAAACGACCAAATGCAAGCCATTTGGTTGTGGAAGGAGCCAGAATTTCTAGTGCACTGGTCCCCCTGACATGCCAGGACACCAACCGGGCATCCTAGGGGGCACTGCAGTGGACTTCATAAATTGCTCCCAGGTACTTAACTCCCTTACCTTGTGTGCTGAGCCCCCCAAAACCCACTACCTACAACTGTACACCACTATCATAGCCCTCACAGGTGAAGGGGGGCACCTAGATGTGGGTACAGTGGGTTTGTGGTGGGTTTTGGAGGTCTCGCTGTTTCCTCCACAAACGTAACAGGTGGGGGGGGCCTGGGCCCACCTGCCTGAAGTGCACTGCACCACTAAAACTGCTCTAGGTACCTGCATACTGCTGTGATGGACCTGAGTATGACATCTGAGGCTGGCAAAGAGCTGGCAATCAATACTTTTAAAGATACTTTTTAAGGGTGGGAGGGGGTTAGTGACCACTGGAGGAGTAAAAGGAGGTCATCCCCGATTCTCTCCAGTGGTCATCTGGTCATTTCGGGCACCTTTTTGTGCCTTGGTCGTAAAAAAAAACACGACCAGGTAAAGTCGTCCAAATGTTCGTCAGGGACGTCCTTGTTTCTTTCGATTATGGGTCGAGGATGTCCAAGTGTTCGGCACGCCCAAGTCCTGCCTTTGCTACGCCTCCGATACGCCCCCTTGAACTTTGGCCGTCCCTGCGACGGAAAGCAGTTGGGGACGTCCAAAATCGGCTTTCGATTATACCAATTTGGACAAACCTGTGAGAAGGACGCCCATCTTCCAATTTATGTCGAAAGATGGGCGTCCTTCTCTTTCGAAAATGAGCCCGAGTCACTCAGTGGTCACAGTCTTAATCAGGATTTTATGCCTCAGGGGTTTGGTTGCAGTGTACAAGTCTCTTATCTTAAGAGGCTTAGCTGCTGTACTCTGGGGAACATACCTCACTCCCTGACCCTGTAAGGTGACTGCTGCTACTCTCAGTGCCAACCTCTACTGACAGATATGTAACACTACATTACAGCATATTACCAGAGATTTCCATTCCGCTTGCACCAGAAAATAATTCAGAGCGGATTACAATAATAATAGAGACAAGTACAATAACTGTGAACTTAGAAAAAGAACCCAATAATCATAACAATTAGTTATCCTTAACCTGACAGTGCATGTTTCCTGATAAGGACTGCCCTAAGAAGTTTACAAAAGGGTGTAAAAGAAGATAGAGCAATAATAGAGACTGGAAACACATTCCAAATCTTAGAAGCTTGATAAACAAAAGAACAAGAAAATATTTTCTTAAAGCACAATAAACGTAGATAGTTCCAAGTATTGAGAAAAAAAAAAACAACTCTTGCCCTTGTCAGGGAATACACTCATTCTCCACACAAGCTGTCTGGACAGGAGCTTTAAAAAAAAGCAAAAGCCTAATTGTACTATGAGGTGAAACAATGCTTCTTTTTACAATTTATTGTAGAAGAATTACATATATAATAGTTTGTGTGCACCTTGCATTTGTTTCAGCATCCCCCAGTCCGTTCATCTACTGTTCAGCAGCACTGGTTGGGGGAAGCCCAATGGATTGCGCATGCTGTCTAAAAAAAAACAAAAAAAAAACAGCGCTGCATGTACTTGGTTGGAGGAAAGCTGGAGTGGTGGCAACCACATTGCAACCTGAACATTTTGACAGGCCTTTTCCACTAGTCCTTGTGTGTTAATCTAAAGCAGGCGTTCTCAACCCAGTCCTTGGGACACGCCGAGCCAGTCAGGTTTCTGGCAATCCACAGTGAATATTGTGAAGCCTACAGCTTCGGATCCCCCTGGGCACGTCCTACTCCGTCCTCCAGGTACAGGTCCGGCTCATCACGGAGGCAGTTTGCAGTTTATTTAGGCACAAAACATACGAGATAATCCTCCAGGTAACAGATAATATGGTAATCCACCAAGTAAATAAGGTACTGACTCTGCTGTCCAAGCGGCTTGGCTCCTCTTGTCTTCCCTCTTCCCCCTTTTCTTCCCCTTGCCAGTCCATGGGTTCTTCACCACACCCACCTGTTCCTCATCTCCCTGATTGGGTAGGCTCAGAACCTCTTCCCTTAGCCTAGTTCTCTGTGACAGGTTTTCCCAATTCCCCCCTCTTGTCCGTCTCCTAGCAACCTCTGGGGGCTGTTGGGAATGGAAATCCCTGTTTCTATGGTATGTCCTACTCAGGGGCTGTTGGGAGTTGTAGTTTTTCCCTTTCCTCCATTCTTCAGGGGAAAAAGAACCCGCTCTCTTTCTCTCTCCAGCCCCTTCCTTCCCCCTTGCGCTTTCATTCTCCCTCTCCTCCTCATATTCCTTACAATATGCAGAGGATAGATTTTCATTTACTGCCTTCATTTTAGGTAGATCTTTCTTTTTTTCTGGTAGGGTGGCTACGTCAGTTTCTTTAAAGTGTGATCAGCAAATCAACTTTTTTTTTCCCGCTCTTTGGTGTAGTCCTAAAATGAAGCACTTCTAGGGTCATGTTATTTGGAAAAGATTTCAGGTCAAAGATGTCCACTATCTCTGGTGGGATGGCTGTCAGATAACTATGAATCACTGAGAGTTCAGGGGAGGGGAATGCGCTTACTCATTTATAAAGAGAGATTGATTTGTAAAAGAATTATTTAAAGTTTATGGGTCAGCAGGATACCACCCTCATCTTGGAGTTGGCGAAACCATTTTCACGCCTTAATGTTGTTGGACCAACAGTCCAGGCCATAGGACCCTCCTTGCAGAGTAAGAAATCATTTTTAGATGTCCAAGAAGAATGTATACAATCTCTCTCTACGAGAGCACATAGTTTTAGTTCTTAATACATTTTAATGTTAATGGTTAGAAAAGGAAAAAATTGGGCCTGCTTTTCTGAAGGAGGCTGTGAAAACAGTAAGGCTGTTTCTAGCTATTCTGAGTGCTGTTTTAGATTCTTTAATTTGCATTTTATATATATATTTTTTTTCATTGCTTTAGGGCCCCATTTCAATTAAAATTTGTAATCACACAATTAAAGGTATGTTCATTTTTTTCCCACAGCAGCTCCTTGTGACTCTAGGCAATGGACTTGCTCACAGTCCCAAGGAGGGGCAGTGGGAAAACAACAACATACCTTTAATTGCACAATTAATCACGATTAAAATTTGAATCGAAATGCAGCACTACAAAAAATATGGGTCACCCCCCCCCCTTTTTTTTTTTTTAATATCCCATCGACATTGGAGCTAGGAAAGAGAGTAAAAGTCCTTGTTACTCCCTATGGATAGTTAATATCAGTAATGGATGTTTTTCTTATTGTGGGATATAATTCTTCATTTTGGTTGTGGCTTTATATATGGTTTGGTGAGGGGTTGGGGGTTGGCTGGGAAAGGATGGGGAAATGGGAGGGTTGGGTGGGTTATGAAGAACTTTTTACTGTCTTGATGGCTGGCTACAAACCTGTATCTTAATTAAACATGGTTTTAAGATTGTTCTTGTTTGAAATAATTTAATGCTCGTTTGTACCAGAGTAATTTTTCAATAAAAGTTAAACATATATGTAGATCCATTTTACATAAAAATACATAAAAATCTACATATAATGAAGGCAGGAAATGAAAATGTCTTTCGTGTGTATTCATTGTGGATCTCCTGAAAACCCGAATGGCGAGGTATGTCCTGAGGACTGGGTTGACAACCCCTGATCTATGTTACTGTGTAGAAAATGACAGAAGACAACCAATTGGTCCCATCCAGTCCACCTAGTTATCCCTGTCCACAGTGTATGGATACAGCCCTGCTGCCAGCCACACAGCACTGTGAGAAGAATGCTCAGTGTCAGACGGCATTTTCCAAATACCTAATTAGTGATTAGCCGATTCCTTCTTTGCAAAAACCACATCTATCCCTTGGCTGCTACGTGAACTGGGTGATGGTGAACCTGCAAACGGGACGTAGGCATAGAGAACGGCATTGGGACAGGATTAACGGGTCCTAGGGGGTTCCTGTGGAAGTGCGATGCCAGGCCAACCTACCTATCCTTTCTTTTTCTTGTGCCATGGCAATTATAATAGCACAAAAAAAATTTAATG
This sequence comes from Microcaecilia unicolor, assembly GCF_901765095.1. Lineage (NCBI taxonomy): Eukaryota > Metazoa > Chordata > Amphibia > Gymnophiona > Siphonopidae > Microcaecilia > Microcaecilia unicolor. Next base: position 52,320,580 of record NC_044035.1, read on the forward strand.
GATATGGTTGATAGCATAGAAATCCCATAAGCATTGAGAAGGGAAATTATCAACATATGCTACCGTTAAGTTCAGTTATTTTACCATAAGTTGGGTTATTTTAGTAAAGGGGATGGAAACAGATGGAGGAGATTCCATTGGGGATGGGCGGGGACGGGTGAAATTTCTGTCCCTGTGCAACTACTCTTTACTTTGGTGTAATACTTACAACTGTGGAAGTGAGCCATACTCAGGGCAAAGCTTCAGTTCATTCCATGGGAGACCAGCCAGATGCTCATTTGCATTCCGACCAGCCTGCTCTCTCCAAGTATGCAAATCTGATCTGCATGCAAGTTTTCACAAGCCTCAGATTTGAAAATGTAATGCTCTCCTCAAACACAAACAGTCTTCAGGGATGCAAATCGCACATGCAAAGCTGGATCTTATGAAACAGTATCACAGATTTAAGCTTATATCCCTGCATTCTATATAGCACATGAAGAGTTACATGCGAATCCGTGTGTAAATCTAGGTGTATTTTATAACTACGCACCTAGATTGTTTTAACAAGCTGTTGAGCGTTGTTAACAGCTCTTAACAAGCAATGAGCACTAATTGGCAAAAATTAGAATTTATGCATGTACATGGCTAAGCGTATTTTGTAATGCACTGTGTCTAAATTCTAACACGCACAGGCAAAAAGGGGCATGGTTAGGGGCGTGTAAATGGGTGTGTTGTGGGTGTTCCAAAATCTACGCATGTTGTTATAAAATATGGGCCAGTGCGTGTAAAACTACAAAGTGTATTCTAAATACTGCATGTAGATTTACACATGATATTTAGAATATGCTTAGGCATAATTGGTTAGCGCGTGTTAATTTTAAGCGCCATATATAGAATCGGGCTCATAGTCCCCTGACAACGGCAAGTGTGTGTACATAATACAGTCAATTATATCTCAAGACACACAGCAACTCTGCCAGAAAAAAAGAAAAAAAACTGTCCAGAACACAAAAAATGAATAAAAAAAATATATATATTTCCTGTTCAAAAATCAAAGCATAAAAAAAAACAACCGCTGATATTTTGAAATGCCAAATTTTGAAAGAGAAATTAATTGATCTTCTACTGCATATCGTACACTTACAAGTCAAAGGGTCTATTGAGGTTCTTTTCTCTTTGCTGCCTGGAACTAGGTTCACTGGGTCACCAATTCTCTCTCTACCATCTGAAGCATCAACCAGAAGCAGAACATAGCACTGGTGTACTCATGGGGGTGGGGCAGGTGAATTCTGCTATGTCAGATCCATTTTCTAAGGAACATGCTGGCTTCCAAGACATGAGGCTTTTATCCTTTCAGCCTTACTTCTGTACACAATCATATGGATTCTATATATGGCATCCAAACTGCGGGCCAAACTTTGCGAGTACTTCCAATATGCGCACACAAACTGGATAATGAGCTCTGAATTATCCATAAATGGATGCTAATATCCAATTATTGATGTAAACTGGCATTCATTAAACTTATGTGCCGTCATTTACACCAGGTTTCAGCAGGAATAAGTCTGGCATCCAAAAGTAAGGCACGGGATCCATGCTAAACAGTATTCTACATAAGGCATGCACCCTTTATAGAACAGCATTTACCACTGAATTTTTCAGGAGCCCTTTTACTAAAGTGCACTAAAAAATGGCCTGCGTTGGTGTAGGTGCGTGTATTGGACACGTGCAGGTCCATTTTTCAGTGCACCCACAAAAAAGGCCTTTTTTTTTGGCAGAAAATGGACGCGCGGCAAAATAAAAATTGGTGCGCATCCATTTTGGGTCTGAGACCTTACCACCACCCACTGACTTAGCAGTAAGGTCTCGTGCGTCAACAGGGCGGTAATCGTTAGCGCGCATACCAGGGGCGTAGCTACGTGGGGCCACAGGGGCATGGGCCCCTGTGGATTTGGCCCTGGCCCCCCCCGCCACCGACCCTCTCGACCCCAACCCTCCCCCGCCGCTGTGCAGGACGTCAGACTCACAGAAACAGAAGCCTTGCTTACAGATCAGCAACGCAGCCGCGCCGGAGAAGAGGACTTCAGATGGCGGGGGTTGGGGACTCCCGCCATCAAAGGTACCCGATGGCGGGTTGGCGGCAGCGGAAAGGGAAGGGGGGGGGTCTAAAGGGTTGATGCCGGGGGGGGGGATCAAAGGTGGTGGTGGCAGTGGCAGGGCGGGTAAAATGTGCCCCCTCATCTCGGGCTCTGGACCCCCTCCTGCAAGTCTGGCTACGCCCCTGGCGCGTACACTGCCAATTACCACCCGGTTAGCACCACACGGTAGTAACTAGAAATTATTTTCTGCCGCGCGTTTTGGACGCACGTAAAAATGAGAATTAATGCCAGGGGCATGTTGTAGCCGGGCAGTAGTTCTAATTTGACATACGTTGTATGCAAGTAGGCAACTACGAGTCTTAGTAAAAGGGCCCCGCAGTGCCTAAATTTCGGTGCTGTTTATAGAATTCCCCCCAATGCGCACAGCACATACCATCTTATAAGCATAATTGTTCATAGAAAGAGCTGAACATCAGACAGAACGACCTTGGTAAATGTAACAGAAAGGCACAAGCATCCCAAACCTGTCTTCACACCTCTGATGGATGGTGGCAAGTGGCAGGATTCAGCTGTCCATCTTTCATTTGGGAGGTTATTCAGATGTACAGTGGTGTCTGCTTTAGATGAGCTAGGAGTTTCCATGATTCTTACCTTCTTTCTGTGTCAGCTTGGGATAACACTGCAGCAAGACCTTAGATAGAAGCTGGACCCCTCGTCCCCGTGTTCTCGGCTCAGAGCTTGCAAGACATGACCTAAGGTGGACAGAAAATGCGTCAGAAAACTGGGATCATCAGCCTGCCAGAGCAAACAAGTTGTATCCAGACTGGACCAACGCAAAAAGAATCTGAGAAGATGGACCATATAAAATCAAAAGAATCCAGGTCCATGAAGCCCAGTATCCTGCTTCCAACAGTGGCTACTCCAGGTCCCTAAAGAATATCAAAACTCCATGCTACTTATCTCCAAGAATAAACAGGGGTTTTTTTTCCACAAAACCACCTTAATAATGGTTTACGGACTTTTTCTCCAGAACTTGTTCAAACCTTTTTTAAACCCTACTATGCTAACAGCTTTTACCACACCCTCTAGCAATGTATTCCAGAACTTAATTATGTCTTCAGTGAAAAGCTATTTTCACCAATGTACTACTACTCATAACTTCATTATATGTCCCCATCTTTGTAAAGCCACCTATTCACATTTACCTGTTCCACTCCATTCGTTATTTTTGTAGACCTCTTTGCAAGTAGTATATTGGGAAGGATATATTCTTATTCCTTTGTTTTCTTTCTTATTTCACTTATTCCCCATTTATGTGGGCTTCTAGCAACGGAGATTTATTTTCTTTGGTAATGTTTCTTGCTTAGTTGTATGTATCTGTTGCACACCCCACAGCTGCTCTCTTTCCCTTCACACATGGAATTTCTATCCACAAATATTCCACATCACAGTCTGTGTCCTGCAGAATATTTATCCTGTTTGACTCAATGCCCTCCTTAACATATAGCACCACTTCTCCAACAACTTGATCCACTCTGTCATTGAAATATAATTTGTAATCTGGTATCGCTGTGTACTATTGGTTTATCCTCCTTCCACCAGGTTTCTAAGATGCCTATTATATCTACCTTTTCATTTAGGGCACTATTCTCTAAATTACCATATTATTATTGAGGCTTCTAGCATTTGTATACAGATATTTCAATGCATGTTATTTTGTTTGTATTTACAACTTGCTTAACAGTTTACAGAGATAATCTGCTACCTTTAACCTCTGTATGCTTTTCCCTTAAAAGTACCTGGGCCCCGATGCTCAAAAGTAAACGCAGGCGCTAGAGGCCATTAGTGCCGGACTAGTGCCCATAAGTACTAGTGCAACATGCTCAGAGACTGGTAGCATGAGAACCAATGAGCTTCCTGAAGAACAGCGCAATGAGAATGCAAATGTATTCAAAGGCATCTAGATTAGGTCATTTCCTAGTCTCTCTGATGCTCTGCGAACAGCGCAGTAAACAAGTGTGCCCTTATCACTGGAAACCCTATGCATGTTCAGAACTGGCATTAGGGTGTTATGCCAAGGGGGGGGGGGGGGGGTGAAGAAAGAGAGGAAAAGGGGGGGTGGAAAAAAGCACCAGGTGTCCTGCAGCTCAGAAGGTTTGAGACCGAAGGGGAAAATACAGTCACAATTTTTTTTAAGGGGGAACAGCTCACTTCCATAAGAGTCATGACATTTTTAGAACTGGTGGCCTGGTCAAACTGAAGCCCACCATCTCCTGCTTCCCAGTCCTGGATGTAATATGCACAAAACCTCAGCATCCAAATAAAGGTAAATTGTGCTACCAGCAGCTTCTCTTTCTGGCTCCCAAACAGCAGACCCCCCCCACACACACACACAATAGATAAATGCAGCACCCATACAGTCTCATCCACCGCCCTGCCTCTCCCCCTGGTGCACTGGGCATGAGCACAAGAGCTTTGCTTACACACATCTCTTGTGCACATGCCCTTCGCACAATACTGCCACTTAACTTCCTAATACTTGATGTTAACAACACACATATCATTGCATACAATTAGCATCAAGCATAAGGAAGTTAATTTTGGACGCTGTTGTGGCAGTATTTTCCAGCGCTGTTCAGTATAGCGCTGGAGTGTTGAGCATCAGGGTTCTGGTTTCCTCTCATCTTTTTCACAGTCTCTCTATCTGGATGCCCTACCTACCCTGAGTGCCTGTCGGCTTAAACTAGGACCTGGGAGAAAGCCAAAGGTGCTCCGGGGCACATGGTTTGTAGTAAGCATCTTTAAAAGGATACTATCAAAACATGTGTGGTTGATACAGTTTTGAATTGCTCCAAAGTGTAAGATCACAGTGGGAGCTTGTTAAGGAATTGTGATTTCAATTCCTCCAATACTGACTGGATAAATGCGACATCAGGAAATGCTAGAGAAATTAAGTCCCTAAATTAAATGAATGATTACTTCATGAAGCACCTGGTTAAGGAACTGACAAGAAGGGGAGTTACTTTCAGCGGCGTACCAAGGGCAGGGTGGTGGGGGCGGTCTGCCCCGGGTGCACGCCGCTGGAGGGGTGCAGAGACCAGCTGCGAGCCTGTCAGCTCCGCTGGTTCCCTGCTCCCTCTGCCCCGGAACAGGTTATTTCCTCTTCCGTGGCAGACAGAGCAGGGAGCCAGCGGAGCCGAGAGCCGCACGGCTGCTCCCAGCAGCTAAGAATGCACCCGGGGGGGGGGGGGGGGGGGGGGTGCATCGGTGATCCGCCCCGGATGGCAGCCAATCTAGGAGGTGTCACAACTATACTTTATTAATCAGACCAAAAGCTAAAAAGAATAGCTGCAAAGGTTAAGAGCTAAAATCAGACTTGGACTTAGCATTTTTTAAAACAATCTTGGAAGTCCAAACCACATGTATTCTACATATTAATAAAAGGAAGGCCAAATGACAACCAGCATTTTTAAAAGGCGAGGCGGAAGAGGCTATTCTAAGCAAAAGAACATCTTTATGGGAAATGAAAGATCAGAATGAAGAAAACAAAAAGCAAAATAAGCACCAAGTTAAATCCAAAGCATTGATAAGGAAAGCACGTCGATATAACCTTTTCATATATATATATATATACACACACACACACACACACTATGTTCGATTAGATGCTTTTTAAAATGATGTTTAGTGATTGTAAGAAATATATGTATCTTTTATGTTGTCCTTTTTGGCTTTGCATTTGGGTCTCTTCATCTATGACCTATTTGCTATTTGATCTCTGCAGAGTTCTGGTCGTGACATTGGTTACTGATATTTTGTCTTTTCAGTTGTTTTCTATTATTTATGCTCAAACATGTGACCATCTCTGGGAAAAAGTGACTACAGTAGCAGATCCAAAATGTTAAGAATGGCTTTCATGTCATGGGTCCATAATCAGTCTGCTAAAGTTGCATGTTTGAACTTCTGTAACTTTTTAAAAAAAAATTTCACATAAAAGGATTGAGTTTGGACTGTTGTATTACAAATTGTTTGCTCTAACAGACTTCAACAGAACCTCATTTTTGGTTTCTGGTGACTTTAGTTACCTTTTCCCAGTGAGGGTCACATATCTTGTATTATCTATGTTCTCAAAGAAGTTTCATAGTTTTAAGTTTCAGTCAGTAAAAGTCTGATATTTATATGTTTTTAATATACTGTATTTGCTATATGTGGATTATTATTTTTTTTTTTTACTGTTTTGTAGAACACTTTCACTTGGATTTAGACTCTACATGTCACAACATGATGCTCTAATTTCTCCAAATTATGAAACACCTACAAAAAAGCAGTTGTTAAATCTTTGCATATTATCCCTTAATTTCACTACCTGTATATAACACAGCTAGGGCAAGGCATTATGTCAGTCTGAAAAGTACTGTTGGGATCTACATGTGTATCCTGTTGTGAGCGTCCACTGGATGCAGGGAAACAGGAAACAGTGACAAAAGTGAGCCATGGGACAGGCATGAGACAAGTGAGTCACAGGGCTGCCTATCACAATGTAAAACATGAACGCTTGCTCAAAATGGGCCTGGAGGGAAGAAGAGATGAGAGCAATGGCTATATGCTTGAGTGGGGATGGGGGGAGCAAATGTACACATCAGAAGCGATGTAGCGGGGATGCTGAGGCTTCAGTTAATAGGGGAAAAGGGGGCCAACTGGATATTTCAGTGAAAGTCATTGGGTTCACAGCTAGGGTTTTCTCTGCCGATATTCTGTGTATGAAGGTTACAGAACTAATCTACTCTTGCTTTCCACTGACTATAGAAACAGTCATGCAACTGCAATATTTTGGCTTACTGAGGATTTTTTTTTCCCATCTGCTGTTGCTTTGCAAGGACTCTTATTAAAGCTGTTCTATCAGCAGTACTCCCACTGGATTTAGAAGAGATTAGAAAAGTTCCTACAAGAAAGGTCCACAAACCACTATTCGTTTATATAGGCTTGGGAAAGCCACTACTTAGCCCCGGGAATAAGCAACAACAACAACAAAAGGTATCTGTTCTTTAGAAAGTTGCTGAAAACTTGTGACTTGGAATAGTCACTATCAGAAATAGAATGCTGGGCTTGATGAACTTTTGGCACATCTTATGATTTGGGATGATAGTTCCCCAACTCTCTTTTATTCTAAACTGAGCAGCTAAGGAATATTGTTAAGACTATAAAATGACCAAGTGTAATCAAGAGTGTGTGACAGCAAAATCTGCCTTCTATGAACTGTAATTACTTTGCCACATGATCAGGGGGGTAGCCATGGGCGGGCCTGGACGGGCCCAGGCCCAGCCACTTTTCCTTCAGGCCCGCCCACCCTAACAAGCCCCAACCCAAGTGAGGCGCCAATCTTTTCCTGCCTCTTTTGCCCGCTCTCCCCGTCCGCGTGGTCTGGTCATTTTTACTCCCTGAAGCGCCGTTCTCCCTCCAGCACCGGCAATTCCCATAGCCTTCTGCCAGCGTGCATCGTCATGGGCGGGGTCTCTCCTTAGCCGCGTCCCGCCTACTCTGCAAAGGTGGGACGCGTCTGAGAGGCCCCGCCCCCGACGACGCACGCTGGCAGAAGGCTATGGGAATCGCCGGTGCTGGAGGGAGAATGGCGCTTCAGGGTGTAAAAATAACCAGACCATGCAGACGGGGAAAGTGGGCAGAAGAGAGGGAGAAACGCAAAACTCAGGAGGGGATGGCGAAGGGAGAAAGCGCTGCCCAGGTAGGCCGAGGGAAAGAGAAGCAGATGCCCGGGGGGGGAGGGAGGGAGGGACGAACGAACGGCCCACCCAGGTTAATTCGGTGCCCATCCAAAATGGCAGGTCTGGCTATGCTCCTGATTCTACTCTTGATTTCCAGTCAGTCCTGTAGCTTTCGGTTTTGGTATGCCTAGACTTGTATTCTACTGAACCTTGAAGTGCCTGCTTGTATTTGGAACATATTTCAACAGACTTGAAATTCTTCAGTACAGCTTTTGACTAGTTGGGAATACCATGAGCATATTACTCCACATCTAAAGGCTCCATATTTAGTGGCACAGTGAGTTTAAATTAAAAGTTGTTATTCTAAAATTTCATGTAAAGATTCTCCATGACACAGTTAAGCATTAGCAATCTCCCAGGCCATTCCTAGGTCTCTGTGATCTTTAAATACAGGATTAATAGTTACTTCTGTTTGTCAGGCACACGTGATTACTATATGATGTTGAGAGTTACCTATTGCCGGTCCACAATTATGGAATTCTTTGCTTTTGTCTGCTCAGGTGGAAAATGATTTTCTCTCTTTTTGAAAGAAGGTTATAATGGAGTTTCCTTGTGAATTGTTTTATGTAAATAATATTGGAAACCACTTTACGCAAATGTACAGTTTGGATTATCAAATTATGATGGAAATAAAGTAAAACAGAAAATGAAGATTTCGATCATGTGCTAGGCTGTAGCCCCAATATACACTGAATTAAATTAAGCAAAATATATTTAGTAAGGTTTACATTACCCAAGAGCTTCTACAACTTGTAGAACTGCACATCTTCCAGCCTTCACCTCTAGAAGAGAAAAAAAAAAAACACACTCAGGAAAAAATCAAAATCAATCAAAAGGGCAGAAGGACAAAGGAATAATAACCAAAAAAAAAAAAGGCCCTGCCACATATATTCTAGTAAAAAGCAGGGCACAGCAATCCTAAGATAGCAGATTCCTAAATATTCCCAAATGCTGTAAACTAAAAGAGCCAGCAACTCATCACCCAAGAGAAGTTGAGCAATTTGACAGCAGGAAGGGTTTTACACTTTTCAAATACCTTTAAGGAGTTTTATTCAGAACAGAAACCAGATAAGAGATAAAACGTGGGCATCTACAGGTAATGGAGATCCTTCTAGAAATAGTTGGTGAGAGCACAGGGTGAGAGGCAAAGCCCCGAATCTCAAATTGTAGGCCAAATCCTTCCACCTCTATCACCTCCAACTCACCCTGCAGCATTGTCTCTTATGCTGAATGGTACCAGTACCACCCCATAATAGTACTAGTTGCTCCAGCTGCAAGATTCGGCTTGAAACCTGAGAGCTTTCATGAGCTAACGAGCCCTGCCTCTAATGAAATCCATGTAAGGGACTGGGCCCTGTGCTGAATTTTATGACTGAATAAGTTATTGCTGCTATAGGGTGGGGCCAGTGCTATTTAGTAGAGAAAACAGTACTGCACAAGGCCCAAGTAGTGGTATGACTGCAGTAGTGGCACTGCAGTGCCTATGAAAATTTGGTAGTGGAGAGTGGTGCCTATGTTGCCTATGCCAAAATCCGGGCCTGGATCAGATGACATGCAAGAAAGAAAAAGGAAACATGGAACATTGTGCCAGATCAAGTTTGGTCTCTCCTAGAAGCCAATTTGGTGAAACATTCTCCATACCTCAAACAGGTTAACACCAACATATCAGAGTGAAGGACAATGAAAAAGGACATCATACCCAGGACATCCCAAATGAACATCCCAAAAATACTAGGACTAGGGGGCATGTGATGAAACTACATTGTAGTAAATTTAAAACAAATTGGAGAAAATGTTTCTTCACCCAACGCATAATTAAACTCTGGAATTCATTGCCGGAGAACGTGGTGAAGGCGGTTGGCTTGGCAGAGTTTAATAAGGGGTTAGACGGTTTCCTAAAGGACAAGTCCATAAACCGCTACTAAATGGACTTGGGAAAAATCCACAATTCCAGGAATAACATGTATAGAACGTTTGTACGTTTGGGAAGCTTGCCAGGTGCCCTTGGCCTGGATTGGCCGCTGTCGTGGACAGGATGCTGGGCTCGATGGACCCTTGGTCTTTCCCCAGTGTGGCATTACTTATGTACTTATGTAACATGTCGCTCCAATTCCCTTTGCCTATTTCGGCAATGGACAGCCTATACTTAAAGGTGCGTTACCACAATAGCAGAAAATGCTACATATAATAAGTTACTGTGAACTAATCCAGATGTATCCTTGGGTCCTTCGCATTCCATTCATATGCTCCAAAAGTCTGTTCAATAGAAAAAGAGTACTATAAAGTATAATTTACCTGTCCAAATTTACATGGAGGCATATTTTCAAAGCACTTAGCCTTCCAAAGTTCCATAGAAACCTATGGAACTTTGGAAGGCTAAGTGCTTTGAAAATATGCCTCATTATGTCCTAAAGAAAGACATCCAATATAGTTCTTATATTTATTCCCCTATAAATTATGTTTTTTTTCTCTTTATGTACGCTTTGTGTCAACAATGCTGTGGATTTTCAGTAGCTAAGCTGTGGACAGCAGCTGCAGTCGTGACTTTTCAAGGAAATTGCTATGTTACAGAGGGTGAGATGATGAAAAAAACACAAGGCAAAACTGGGTCATTGTGAATTAGGGACTGTCTATTCATGTTCAAGTGTACAGCGCTGCATATGTCTAGTAGCGCTATAGAAATGATAAGTAGTAGTAGTAGTAATTAGAGAATGACACGGGGACAAAGTTTGTCCCCACTCCATCCCTGCAGGTTCTGTCTGTCACCATCTCGTTCCCATAGGTTCTGTCCCCACCCCATCCCCATGGGCTCTGTCCTCATCTGCAAAAGCCTCGAACACTTATGATTTTATATTTAAACCTTTTTATTAAAGTATAGAAAGGTACAATATGCTGTGCAACTACTGTTTATAAATCACAAACAGAAAACAATAATAACAATGAGCAACTATAATAACCCCACCACCACCCTCTACCTTTCCAACCCCAACAATAGCTGACTTCTACTACCCCAAGGAATCCTAATCCACCCTGTTAAAATGTCCAGGAGTACAAAATACAACCCATTCTGTGTGCCCCAGTGGTGGAGAAATGTGCCCTATTGAAGCACTGTTACGATTTTTTAATCTATGGCTAAATAAGTGATCAACAATCTCAGGATTCAGTCTAGCTCGCCTGTCTTCCACAGTCCTTCCTGCAATAGAAGATGTCTTCTTAGAAGATGTACTGGTAGCAGGAATGTACAGGATCCCCCATGCAAATTTTACTAGTTGTGGCCAGCACGTTTGCTTGTTTTTCCAAACAATCAAAGTAGCGTGATCTGCATCACTCAAACAGTCCAGTTCATTAACAGACTTCCAAGTAGAAAAATGACATGGAGGCAAACTCCCACGTGCTCTGTCCCCATCCCCTCCCAGTGGGATCTGTCCCTGTCCCCATCCCCGCAGTTACACAAGTCTCCATCCCCGTGTCATTCTCTATTGTGAATAAAGGCTCATGACACCACAGTCCTAACTGAAACAGGTTCTAATTTTACTAGAAGGCCAAAGGAGATAAAAGAACCTCTAAACCAAAATGATTTACATATATTATATACAGATACTTTCAATATCCCCACTGGGATACCTGGGGCAATGGCAAGTTAAGCGACTTGCCCAGAGTCACATGGAGCTGCAATGGGAATCAAACCTGGTTCTCAGCACACTGCACTAATCATGAGGCTGCTTCTCCACTCCATTTTAAAAAAATCCAAGAAAACCAAATCACAAATATCGGGACATGATGCAGTTGAGTCTGAGAAGTACTTCGTGCTGCAGAAAAGGCTGGTGAGGGCACACATTTTGCCCTCTGAGGTGCCGATGCACAAAGCTTACCATGCTGTTAAAATTTGCTTTAAACTGGTTGTTGCCAAGCAAACGTTATTTAGCCAGTAATGCACAAAGTGGTTTTCCATGACTCTAACGTGTGCCGTTAGCAGCCACCTAGAACCCCATGCAAATGTATTACATTCAGCTCATTAGTATTCTGAGCATTCCGGGTGATGCACAACTACACAGTAGCCGTAAAATCCAAGCTACATTTTATGGCAGCTCTTGAGCTATCAGACAGGAGGAAACCACAAGCAGACAAGCTGCAAAGGCTGCCTGCTTGTGCTTCCTACCTCTTCCCTCCAGGTGACCCACCCTGACACAATTTCCTGGTGGTCCAGTGGACCCCACATCCCCCGGCACCCCACACCATGCAAAAATTGCCCTGGTGGCCTAGTGACCCTCCCCACTCCGTCCTGTACCTTCTTAAAAGGTTGGAGGCAGAAGGGCAGGAGCAACACCTCCTCCCTTGGGAACTGCCTCTTCCAAAATGGTGGTGCCCAGCCCCTGCTCGGTGCATTCTGGAATGCACTGGACAGGGCTAATCACCATTTCTCCTTATATAGTGCTTAGCCCCACCCAGTGCATCCCAGAATGTACCAGGCAGGGGCTGTGTGCCACCATTTTGGAAGCGGCAGTGCCCGAGGCAGGAGAGAAGTGTTGCTCTTGCCCTCCTACCTCCAACCTTTTAAGAAGGTATGGGATGGGACAGGGTCACTAGGCCACCAGGGCCATTTTTGCTTGATGTGGGTTGGGTGAGGTCAGGTCTACATCGGAGCTGTCAAATGCATTTGACAGCTCAAAGTTGCAAACAGAGACCGATGCATAAAGTGGGATCCATGCAGGGAGGGAAGGGGGGTCACTAGGCCACCATGGCCATTTTTGATTGGTGTGGGTTGTGTGGGGGAGGTCGGGTCAGGTCTGCATTGGAGCTGTGAAATGCATTTGACAGCGCAGAGTTGCAAACAGAGAACGACACATAAAGGGGGATCCATGCAGCTCACTTGCATGCATCTCCTTTGTGTACTGGTCGCTGTTTGCGACTGACTAAATTCTACCAAGGCAGCCGTATTTTACAACTGCCTTTATGCATTGGACCCACAATCATTAACTGAACCAACGCACCACCACTGGCTAACTGCTGAAGCTTCCATTTTTTTTGAAGACATTAAAGCAAGACTTGGCTGTTCTGTGTTTCACACAAGTATAGGTGCTACCTCCTGTACATGGCTAAGACTCAGTTGTAAAATTTAGCAAGTTTTAACTTGACTAAAAAAGAACCTTACTGGGCTCAGAAAAGAACTGGCTCTGTCCCACATGGTTCTTTGTATTCAAAGATCCTGCTCAATTGTGTAAACACATTTGCTTTTGTGGTCATTCTTCCGGATGCACCTTACATCAGTGTGTTCTCAATTTGTTCTGCAGATTACAAGACATGTATCTACTGATACTGTAGGCATCATCTCAGATGCAACACTGTCAACTCCCAAAGCAACCATCAGGAAGTTATAAAATCTTGGCAGTTACCTCAGACATACTGTAAAAAGCACAGAGCAAACAAAACACAAGATACAAAGGGATAAATCAAAAACTCTATGCAAAGAAGCACTACACATGATCTTCCCATCTGAAGTCTGGCATTCCATCAAGCTTGAAGAAATGTTGTCCCACTCACCACAACAGCAGAAAATGTTTCTTTTAAAATTGTATTTTTGTTCAAGTAAATCCCTCCTAGGTTGTGCCTTTGGATTTGGGTCACACCTTTTCAGAAGTAATTTAAGGTGAGTTACATTCAGATACACTAAGTAGATAGGTCCAGGAGTTTCAGCTACACGGGTCTGCTCCTGAACATAGTATCATGTGATCACTCCTCTAGGATGCATTTAATTTGCCCTGCAGAAACCTTTCGCATATTTCCAACTGCACCATTTTTTTTGGCCCCTCTGGAAAAGGATTTGGTGCGTTGCCCTTAGAAGTAGGAGTGGAACAACATAAACCGCTGTCTAAAATTTTACAGTGCACTAAATCATCCTGGAGATAATTAACCTACTCATCTTGGGAAGTAGGAGGACTTAGGTGAAACTTTTGAGACTAGTGAAGGGGGGACTATTTTCCAGAATAAGAATAGGTTAGCAGTGTCAGCCAGTGGATGGAAATTTACTGCTCCACCTCCAACCTGTGAAGAAGTGTGGGCAAGTGGACACTCTACAGCATGTATGGTGGAATTACCCAGTCATTCAGCCCTTCTGGAGCAACTGCTGTGAGCTATTTCAGCATATCACAGTTGTGTGCCTCCTACTGAGGGGAGATATGGTAGAGGTCTATAAAATAATGAGTGGAGTGGAACGGGTAGACGCGAATCGCTTGTTCACTCTTTCCAAAAACCTAGAACTAGGGGGGGCATACAATGAAGCTACAAAGTAGTAAATTTAAAACGAATCAGAGAAAATATTTCTTCACTCAACGTGTAATTAAACTCTGGAATTCGCTGCCAGAGAATGAAGTAAAAGCATTAAGCTCAGCGGGGTTTAAAAAAGGTTTGGATGGCTTCTTAAAGGAAATGTCTATAGACCATTATTAAAAAGGAACTGGGGAAAATCCACTGCTTATTTCCCATAGTTTTCAACTGAAACTTTTTCTAGAGGTAGAAACTTAACAGCCAAAGAACTTTAAAAAGGATAGTAGTAAGGCTCAGATTCTGTCCTAAAAGACATTTATTTTTTTATCTTTGGCTGCTGGAAAGATAACACTGCTACTGACCTGAATTAGGTGTTAATTTAAGGTATGAGGAAGTAGAATATTTGCAAAGGTTACTGAGGGTTTGTTTGAAGCAGTTCCCTTAGAATCAAAACTCTATAGAGAGGAAAGGTCCCACTTAACTTTCTTTCTGAGAAGTTCTGAGACAAGAGGACATTTCTCTGGTAAGAGAACATTATTTTGCTCTGTGCTTTGGAAACTTAAAGATTGAGGTTTAAAGGAGGAATTGTAGGTTATTGATATGCAGAATAAAAAGAAAAGAAAAAACAAACTTATCAACTAGTCTCCATACCCTTTTCCCCCTTGTTTTAGAACTTGAACTTTGTACTACAGCATTAACTGATAGCCTCTAACAGGACTCAGTACAGTTTTCATTCCCACCCCCTACCCAGCTCCCACCCACCCCTAGCACAACTCTTCATTAATAATCATTATTCTAATCAGGATAATAGGAGTGTTTTCATTACAGTTGTAATTACATCTTTATTAGTTTTAATTACATTTAATTAGTTTCTGGGAAGCAAACACTAAATAAAATACACACTATACCATATAATCTTAAGGCACTTTATATTCATCTAATATCCCTAATACCTGAATAAGTTTTAATTAAATAATTCTATAATACTACGATGCAGACAGCAGTCCAGCAGCGAAAGGGTGTTATCCAGTCTTTTGAATTGAGTGTCACATGTATGACTATCTCCCAGTTGGTAAGAGGTTATATTTGTATGCTGAATGCAAACAGCTCCTAGCTCTCAGAGAACAAGTCTATTCTCTTGAGGCTAGAATAGCAGACTTGGAGGAGCCGAGGGAGACAGAGAGGAACACAGAGGAGGTCTACAGGGATGCTGTAGAGAAGTGCCACCTTCAGTATGGCAGCCCCTGTGCTGCCTTGGAGGAGGGAGGCCTCCTAAACGGAGAGCATCACCCTAGTAAAGTTAGAAATAATCCTGTAGTCAGGACCAGCCCACCAGGGGCAATAGCCTCTCGTACCGAGGATGTGTTTCCAGGAGCTTCTGCCCAGAAGAGAAGGGTTAGGATGGCTGTTGTAGTTGATGATTTGATTATTAGGCATGTAGATAGCTGGGTGGCTGGTGGACATGAGGATCGCCTGGTGACTTGCCTGCCTGGTGCGAAGGTGGAGGACCTCATGCGTCACCTAGATAGGATTTTAGATAGTACTAGGGAGGAGCTGGTTGTCTTGGTACATGTAGGTACCGATCATATAGGAAAATGTGGGAGAGAGGTTCTGGAAGCCAAAGTTAGGCTCCTAGGTAGAAAGCTGAAATCCATATCCCCCAGGGTAGTATTTTCAGAAATGCTCCCTGTTCCACACACAGGGCCCAAGAGACAGGCAGAGCTCCGGAGTCTCAATCCGTGAATGAGACGATGGTACAGGGAGGAGGGTTTTAGATTTGTTAGGAACTGGGCAACATTCTGGGGAAGGAAGAGCCTATTCCGAAAGGATGGGCTCCACATTAACCAGGGAGGGACCAGGCTGCTGGCATTGGCATTTAAAAAGGAGACAGAACAGCTTTTAAACTAGAAACTGGGGGAAGGCCGACAGTTGTTCAAAAGCGCGTTGTTCAAAATAAGGTATCTTTCAAAGATATCAGCAAAACAGGGAAGATAGGACATCCCAATAGCGAGGTTGCAATAGAGAGCATAGTAGACCAGGAGTCTTTAAATAAAAAAACGATTTTCAAGATTGCACATTATCCCTGTCAACTGCTGAGCAAGATGTAAATAGAAACAACATGGTCTGAAATGTCTATATGCGAATGGCAGAAGACTTAAGAAATAAAATAGGAGAGTTAGAATATATTGTACTAAATGAAAAAATAGATATAATAGGCATTTCTGAGACCTGGTAGAAGAAGGATAACCAGTGGAACACTGTCACAGCAGGATTCAAATTATATCAAAGTGATAGGGTTGATCGAATTGGTGGAGGGGAAGCATTGCACGTTAAGGAGGGCCTTGAATCAAATAGACTAAAAATTGTACAGGACACGGAATCCCTATGGATTGAAATTTCATGTGTAAAGGGAAAAGGATAGTGATAGGAGTGTACCGTTCACTGGGCCAGGATGAAGAAACAGATGTAGAAACATTAGCAGAAATTAAGGAGGCTAACAAACTGGGGAACACGATAATGGGCAATTTCACTTACCCCGATATTGACTGCATAAATGTAACATCAGTGCATGCTAGAGAAGTGAAATTCCTTGATGGAATGAAGGACTGCTTTATGGATCAGATGGTTCAGGAGCCAAGAGGTGGAACAATTCCAGACCTAGTCCTTAGTGGAGCGAATGATCTGTTGCAGGAGGTAATGGTGCTGGGGCCTCTTGATAACAGTGATCATAACATGACCAGATTTGATATAAGTTCTGGAAATCCAATACATTAGCATTTAACTTCCAAAAAGGAGATTATGATAAAATGAGAAGAATGGTGATAAAAAAAACCTAGAGGAGCAGCTGCGAAGGTCAAAAATTTACATCAGGAATGGATGCTGTTCAAAAATACCATCCTGGAAGCCCAGGCCAAATATATTCCATCTATTAAAAAAGGAAGAAGGAAGACTAAACTACAGACGACTTGGTTAAAAAGTGAGGTGAAGGATGCTATCAGGGCTAAAAAAAAACCTTCAGAACACGGATCCAACTGAACATAATAGGAAACTACATAAAGAATGGCAAATCAAATGCAAAGCGTTGATAAGGAAGGCAAAGCAAGACTTTGAAAAGATTGTGTTGGAGGCAAAAAACACATAGTAAAAACTTTTTTAGGTATATTAAAAGCAAGAAGCCGGCAAAAGAATCAGTTGGACCGCTAGATGACAGAGGGGTAAAAGGGGAACTCAGGGAAGACCAGGCCACAGCGGAGAGATTAAATTAATTCTTTCCTTCGGACTTCTCCGAGGAAGATGTGGGAGAGATACCGGTGCCAGAAATGGTATTCGCTGCTGACGAGTCAGAAAAACTGAATCAAACCTTTGTAAACCTGGAAGATGTAATGGGGGCAATTTGACAATCTAAAGCATAGTAAATCACCTGGATCAGAGATGGACACAACCCACCAGTTCTTGGATTTGTCTGCTGCATACGATAAGGAAATGACAGTTTTAGAGGGATTAAAAGCAAGTTTGTAATCAGATAACCACTGGGAGATTCTGGCAGCTAGACAAAACTGAAGTCGACTCGGAGAGGTGGGAAAGATCAGAAGAACGTCATCAGCATAGATTTTAAAAAAACTAATATTAAAGCTTTGAATCATGCGGAGCACACTAAGAAATGTTGAACATGCAATATGGGAAAAGGTACTTTGGAGCATATGGTTTTTGAGTGTCCTACAATACATGGCTTTTGGGTGAAAGCGTGATCCTATGTGCAAAATATTATTGGGATTACTGACTTTGTAACCTATGCAGGTGCGATTGTTGGTTATTTTAAAGAAAAGATGGACGGAAGAGAAGCTCCAGCTCCAGTTGTTACATATGCTCATGGCACTGAAAGAGTGGAAGTCGAGTCATGTTCATTTTTGATGGAACACAGTGATCCTTATATGTAAATATGAAAATAGCCGGTGGGGAGGGGGGGCGAATGGAGGGGCAACAATGATCCCTCCACCAGTGAAAGGGAAGAGGTACACAAAAGCTGGGTATAATATAACACGGTACCTGGGCGGAAGGAACTGAAATAAGAAAATGGAGTGAAGTTTACAAGATGTATTAGTGTTGATAATAAAAGTTAGTGGACAGCCAATATGATGAAAATAAGCAAGGAAATGGAATGTATAGTGGTACACTTTTATTGGTATGTCTAAATTAATGTTGCATAATGCTTCAAATGTTGTAAAGAAAATATTTCAAAACATTCAATAAAAATTCAAGTTAAAAAAAAATATGAAAATAGCATGGTGAATACAAGAACCACAGATAGTAAACAACTAAAAGCCACTTAAACAGCACTCAAATACATGATTGATATACTGTGAACTTGTACTGAACATTCCAGAAGAATAGTATTATGGGGTGGGATGTGTGGGAAACTGGGGAGAGTACATTTGAATCTAATAACTAGTATATGGGTGTATAACGCTACCAACACTGTTTTGTTCATATTATAAAGTATATACCTTTTACTAAATTTTATAATATACACAAAAAAAATGCTAAACTAAAAAAAAAAAAAAAAGGAAAGGAATTGCCTTGTGTAAAGTTAATCACAACATAATATACTGACGAAGTATTTCCTTGGAAATGCAAACATTGGAGACTGGGAGGCTGATGCACAAAAGTCCCCGTCAAAAAATTACCAAGGTGGAAATTGCGAGCAATGCTTAAAAAAAAAATTGGATGCAAATGAGCTGCTCGCAAAATCAGCAAGCAGTTCAGTAAGAGAAAAGTGAGTTGGTAAGCTGCACATGAGCACAACAATCACTAAGCATGGTTGCTCTGCACATGTTCAGCATGCTACCTAAGGCATTCTTTTTATTTCAAACGCTACCTATGGCTTTCATACATGTATATAAGCTGTGTGTATGAAAGCTGTGGGGGGAGGAGCTGTTATCCCAAAGTGGTAAAACCTTCTGCCAGAGATCTATTTGTCTAGTGAAAGTGGAGGGCTCAGCTACGGGGGACCTTCCTTCATTAATGGTGAGGGTGAAACATGAGAAGCACGGCTGCAAGGCAGCTCGTGCAGGATCCAACTTCAACCCCTCAGGATTCTGTACCCCTGCTTCGTCACCTCCTTGCACTTTTTTGGTTTGTCCCCACGTTGGGCTGCGCTGCCGCTCCTCACCGCATTACGTTCACCAGGGCTAAGGAAGAAGCTGATAGTCCATCAAGACGTTTGGGGAGGTTGGTGTGGGAGTTTCCTTCCTGTGCTGTGTTGGCTGTTGTGCTGCAGCAGTCGCTTTCAAGCTGTTCCACAGAATTACAGTTGCTCACACCTCCCATCAAATTTCACTTGCTAAAGGTCTTTGCTGTGCATCCCTCAAAATGCACATCTGAATACAGATCTGCTAGTTTGCATTGTTTTGCATGCAACTCTCACTGGATGCCACCGCGGACGGAAAAGAGCCCACAGAACCCCTGGGTGCATCGCCCGCTGAATACCGTGCTCACTAAACCGGCTGGAGCTGGTCAAAAACGCACGGTGCTCGCCAAGTAAATTTTGTGCATCAGGCTCCTAGGTCTCTTCTTTTTAAAGTGTATTATATTCCACAATAACGAATCAGAATGATTCCACAGAAAGGGAACTTCGATTCACGCTACTACCTAGACCAGTTTTCAATCGGGGACAATGTATTCGATCAAGTAATACTGAGCATGTCTTTGTGATTTACTCAATTCTTGCATCATGTGAACAGGTTGCTCCTCAACACCAAGATATTTCTGTAGGAACCTGAACGAACTGAGCTTGGGAATCAACCTCGCCTGTTGATAAAAAAACGCAAAGTTCTTACCTGTAACAGATGTTCCCTGTAGATAGCAAGCTTAATTAGGTACATAATCCCTCCTGGAGAGTTGATTTTGAGCTCTAAACTAATTGAAAGGGACTGAAGGTAGACCACAGCACAGGAAGGGCTGCTCATGCATCAAACTCTCCACTGGTTCCAAGCCTGGGAAAGTTGTTCTGCCTCAGCACCCTCAGATGTTATCACCCACTTTTTGTACATGATTAATCTTGCTGTCCATGGAGAACAGACTCCATTAATAAAGTTGCTTA
The DNA here is from genome assembly GCF_901765095.1 of Microcaecilia unicolor. Classification (NCBI taxonomy): domain Eukaryota; kingdom Metazoa; phylum Chordata; class Amphibia; order Gymnophiona; family Siphonopidae; genus Microcaecilia; species Microcaecilia unicolor. The sequence continues at coordinate 52,340,805 of NC_044035.1, forward strand.
CATATAACGGATGAACATCTGAAAAAAGTTTTCCGAGGGATCCAGATTCTGCTCTTTGACAATTATATTAAGTCCTCTCAGTTTTCTGTTGACAGGTGGTATCTTTGTTAACGACCAAAGAATGCAAATCCTTTACTCTATTTCAACTTGCTTGGCTGACTTGAGCTCTTCTCCCTTTATATGGGCTGGAATCAATTATTTGCCGTGTAATTCGTTGCTTTCTTTTGATCATTTCCTTTACCCCATGTTTTTCTATGTGATTTCCTTATAAACCTGTACTGAAATGACTAATACCTATTAAAAATACACACTTTGCCATTATTTCTACTAAACCATGAGTGCAGCCTCTTTTATGACAGATTCTGGACCTAAAGGGGAGACTGGAAGGAAAATGATGCTAACATGAATGGTAAATTGAGGTACTGGAAGATTACGGGCATTGCACAGGCTCACTGATAGGTCCAAGAACTTCTGGCTCACAGTTCCTATCTCTCACCAGCACCAGACCATTCATAACATTCTAGCTAACACAGACAACTGGCTCCAGCAGGATGCATTTTCCAATGCTTCTTAATTTAGCTGTGGCTGGAGACTGTGGGTTGTGAACTGTTTTCAGCAAGGCTCTATGCTGTTTTTCATACTTCAGGCTGAATAGTAAATGCCCTCCCTGAATTGGCCAATGTAACAAACCACGGGCTTGAAATTTGGTGCATGGTTTCCTAAAACAGCACTGGGTGCAATTTGTTTAATGTGTGCAACTAAATTGCATGCATGTTATCCCCTCAAATTCTATCAACTTTCACATCCAACGTTGTTATTCTTAGTGTGCAAAGTTGCAGGCAGAAGATATAGAATAACATCAGTTGCATGTGTAACTTGATATGAGCTGAAAATTTACGGTAACAAGCATTAATTGGTACTAAGTAGCAGAGCTGTACCAAATAGCATATTATACTATTCGGCCAAATACAAATAATGGACATTAAGCTTTAACATAATAATAAAAGAAGCAACATAAAATAAGAAATCAAGTGTTTATTTCAGTAGGATTTAGCACAGTAGAGCCCCAGATTATTCCTATTCGGCCAAATAAGAATAATGTAATATGAATATTCAGCGTGGAGACAAACAAAGCAGATCAATCAGTGATATGGTTCAAAACTTTATTTTCAGAGATTCGCCCGACACAGACTGTGTTTCGCCCACAAGGGCTGCGTCAGGGGCTAATAGTCCAAGCAGGACATGAGATTGAAACGTAAAAAACCAGCAGGGTGCTTTCCTCAGTCAAGATGAGGACATCAGCTCAATGCACAGGGTAAGTCTCTGGTCGCATATCACTGATTGATCTGCTTTGTTTGTCTCCACGTTGGATTTTGCGGATCGCTTGCCATCTTGTTTCATATGAATATTCAGTACAGCCCTACTAAGAAGTGTTAATTGATGCTGGCACCGATTAGCAGCTATGCACCCAACTGACCCTAGTCAGTATTCTAAAACGGGTGCATGCAAAATCCATAGCATGCAACTGCAAGGAGGGCACAGGCGGGTCAGGGTGTACACATGTTATGGAATACAGGCAGCTACACGCTTGCAACTAAAGTTAGATCATCAATACCGACTTACACTACTAATGGTTGGGAAAATGAAAGGAAGTGATATCACAAATAGGAAACGAGAATGGGAGGAGAAAAAAAAAGTGTAGTCCAAGCAGCAGATGGTGCTCTCAGCTACCTTACCAGGAGACAGTTGATACCCTACCGCAGTGGTTCTCAAAACAGTCCTTCGAGCACACCCATCCAGTTGGGTTTTCAGAATATCCACAATGAATATGCATGATATAGATTTGCATACCAAGGAGGCAGTGCATGCAGATCTGTATCATGCATATTCATTGTGGATATCCTGAAAAGCCAATGGGCTGGGTGTGCCCCGAGGACTGGACTGAGAACCATTATAGTAGGTTTATCAACCGTCTCCTGGTAGGGTAGCTGAGAGCGCCATCCACCGCCTGGACTGCACTTATTTCTCTTCTCCTCCTATTCTCCTTTCCTATTTGTATTTGTGATATAACTTCCTTTCATGATGCATCTAACTTTAGGTGCACGTGTGTAGCTACATGTATTCCAGTTTTAAACCAAGATAAGCCAGTAACATGCTGGACTACTGGTTCCTCATCACAGCTAAATATCGTCCTCACTCTTTTGGGGATTCCCATTACTTTGGTCTCCTCTTTTAAATATCTAGGCATCTGGTTTGATGCACAATTGTCTTTTAAGAAACAAATTTTTAAAGTTGTTAAAAATCAGGTTCTCAACCCTTCATATCTTTTGATACCTATGCAGCTTCATAAGATTTCTCTGCACTTCACACTGTATGTCACACACTTCTGATCTCTCATAATCGACTATTGTAACGTTATATATGCTTGTCTGCCTAAATCCCAAATACATCGTCTTCAGACAGTAAATAACACTGCTGCAAGATTTCTGTGTATAGCAAAGAAAAGTATATATCACTCCATTATACATCCATCTCCATTGGTTGCCAATCCCATATTGAATTTGGTATAAAACCTTAATCCTAACCCATGAAACTTACTATTCTGGTGAATCTACATATGTATCATTGTTGATTATCCCCCCCCCCCCCATATACCATTCCGTTCACTGCGCTGGTCTGAATTTTGGATTACATGAGACCATCTGCCAATCAGCGTTCTTCTGAATTATGGAACGACCTTTCCCCACAATTATGAGGAGAAATGCTGCTCATCAAATTTATAAACTGTTTGAAAACTCATTATTTCATTCTAGCAATCTCTTCACAGAAACTTCAATTGTTGACTGAATGGCCAGGGCCTGAGTATATCTTTTATTTTTTTTTTTTGTATATTCTTGAGTGGCTGTTATCACTTTCCTATCTGGCTTAATGGGGTTCCTTTTTAATTTGATGTTTTAGATTGCTATATTGTATACCACCTAGGTATGCAATAGCAGTACAAGTGGTATAAAAAGATCAATAAATGAATGAAGGACTAGGATGAGAATCACTGCCCTACCAGTTATACAATATGCCATCGGCATCCTATGTCTTTTATGTCTTCCTTGAACATTGAGAAGGCACACTCCAAATGCAGATGTAAAGGCAGGGCATTGCAGAGAGTGGATCCCATAACGCTGAAAATTCTGGTTCCCATGTTATCAGGCATATAATATGGAAGCTAGGGACTGAAAAGAAGACCTGCTGAAACGATTGGAAAGATCTGGTGGGAAAATATGGATTAAGTAGGCAAGATAAACAGGGTAAGGTGCCAGAGAAATAATTAGGTAAGTGATGGGTAACCAGTGTTCAGCATAGAACAAGGGAATTACATCATCATATTTTTTTAAAGTTAGCCAAAGGTTTTATGGCAGCATTCTGTACAATTTGAAGTCTTGATATCCAAAGCTTGCATGCCATTTTGTAGGGCGTTACAATAGTCAAGGTGTGACATCACCAGAGAATGGATCAATATGTAAAGTGCAGGCATGGTAAACAGGTTTCTAATTGAGATATCTTCTGCGGGACCCCTGTGGTTTACATGAATGAACAGTCCAGTCCAGTGGTTCCCAAACCTGGTCGCGGAGGCACCCCAGCCAGTCGGGTTTTCAGGATATCCACAATGAATATTCATGCAAGAGAATAGCATCCACTGCCTCCACTACATGCAAGATCTCTCGCATGAATATTAATTGTGGGTATCTTGAAAACCTGACTGGCTGGGGTGCCTCCAGCACCAGGTTTGGGAACCACTGGTCTAGTCTAAGCAGACAGAGGAGGACGAGGATGTGCAGTGGTTCACTTGCTCCTCCTCCTGCACAATCTCTGTGGGAAAGATCTGATGGCAGCAGCTGTGCAGAATTCTGTGGGGCTGCTAGGGAATTCTGCACTGCACAGTTGCACAGAATTCCCCCAGGAGTAACCCTTAGACATTTTATATTGTACGGTGTTGCATCAATTTCTGGTTTCAGGTAAAATGCATGCTTGTAGATGAGCCCTTTCAATAGTGTACATCTGTCCCATTCATTTGCGGGCCTGGGGGATACCCTAAGGTTTTACTGAATGTTGACAGAGTGATACATATCATTTATTATTCAGAATTCTATTCTAATAAATGAGAACTGCTTGACTATTAAATAGCTGGAGTTTTTTTATAGTGTACATGCTAAAATGTAACACCTGAATTCAGAACAGGTACATTTTAAATCTTAGTGAGTGTATGCTCAATAGCAGGTGGAGAAAAACATAGGATGCTATTTCTCATGAACCTAATGGCAAATTTACATGTGCTACGCCTTCATTTAGGTATGAGTAGCTGCTAAATTTAACACATACCCATTAATATATCCTGACCCCAGTTTAATACACATGCTAAGTCTTTAGAACACAGATGGTAGTTCTATAAAGGGCCTAGTGGCAATTCTATAATGGCTCAAGGGCATGTCTAAGCCGTTACAGAATATTAGCAGAAAGCCGCATTGGTATGCAAAAAGTTAGGTGAGCCTATTTACAACAGGCCAATATGGGTATGTTAAGTGTGTCATGCAACGTGCCAAACTGCTCACTCCACATGTACCCCCTGATAGTTGTGTGCTAAAAGCTTTACTCACAGTGTTTATAGAATAGTACCTGGCACTTAAAACTGCTAATTATTGGCACCAATCACACACTTAAACACTACTATTCTATAAACTAGGCATCAGCTTATAAAATTGCCTTTACAGCTTTTTAATTTTACAGGCTGCTAAAACGTACCAAAAACACTAAACCTTTTAGTGCGCAGGCCCTAAAGTGTTGTTCAAAGTACGACTTTTGAAATAAGTACCAAAATACCTCAACAGCAGGAAGAGCCCCCTTTATAAACATTTTGCTAGCATGAATGGCAAAACCCAGTTATTAAACTAGAAAGCTGACACTGAACCTGCCAGCCTCCCCATGGGCATCCTACTCCCAAGGCTGTTGAGCGAACGCTTCTAAGAACGAGACCCCCTGAAGTCTTCCTTCGTTGCTCGGACATGCTCAGCCTTGCCCCGCGATCTCTCCAGGATGCAGCTACCACATGCATGGGAAGCAACTTAGGTGCAAAAGCCTCTCAGGCCACCATTAATCTACGGGGTCTCAGCCAGGAGAGGAAAGACTAAAGGAAGAAGAGACGCGTGCACGTGTACCTGTTGCCACCTCCGCAGCTTTGCTGTCCTGCTGGCCGGACACAAATTCTTCCACCAAGCCCCACACTCCATTCTCTTCCGCAGCCATGACGGAGAGAGGCGGGCCGGGGAGGGGAGAGAGAGGAGGAGCCACAGCGTGGAGGCCGAACCGGAAAGCGCCGCACACAGACAACGCCCACAGCGCTCCAGGTCGTACGTCGCGGGTGAAGCGGGTGCTGCGCGTGCACAGCACTTCCTTACACGGACGACGCGTTCTGTGCGCTTGCGCAAGGCTTCAAGTGTCGCTTGGTTTGAAAGAACGAAAGTTAGAGGATTAGAGTTAGCGCGTGATGAAAGAAAGTTGTGAGAAATGGATAAAATAAATCCCCCTCAACTGCGGTGGAGTCTGATTTCCGGGAAGCTAGAGGGTAGGGGCACGTGGTTTTCTGAGAGTTCTACACCTAGTGACGCTTGTTTCTATTACTAACTTTCTTGTATTGGGATAGTCACAAACTGGGCTTTTTTGGAGGGGGGGGGGTACTCGGGGGTACTGAGTACTGGCACCTTTTCCATTGTCTGTTAAAATTGACCTAGGCTATGCACCCAAGTTTTAATGATAGAGCTCAGGCTTTACACACCAATTCGCTCTTGTAATTTGTTCTGTGACTGGTTGCAGCCAGGGGGCCTGGCCATTATGGGGTGGGTGTCTCCCGTGATCACCCCACTCCTGAAGGGTGGCCTAGCATTTGAGTACCGGCACCTTTTTTGCTAGAAAAAAAAACACACACACACTGGTCACAAGCGTTCTTACTGGCCTGACATGAGGAAGGGTGTTTTAGGTCTTGAGAGCTACTGAAAAGTGTATTAAGTTAATTCAGTGAATAATTTATGAGTTAGCCCCGTCCTATATGGGACATATATTAGCTTCCTGATAAATCGTTAAGTACTCGTGATCATCTGACCCTTAACTTTTTCTCGAAACCAAAACTTGCAATGAACATTATATAACTCTTCTTCTCTTGATTCTCTAATGTGACTGTAACAACATCACTCTGTATTTGTTTCATCACCGGAGGTGGCTAACACCTCACGGTACTATGTAAGCCACGTTGAGCCTGCAAATAGGTGGGAAAATGTGGGGTACACATGCAACAAATAAAAATAAAATAATTTATTCAAAACAGTTATTAAATTAAAAATGGTGTAGCTTTTTTTTTTTTAGTATGACCATCCAATATTGCTAAGTGAAAGATATACTTACTAGATATTCTTTTTTCATCAATGCTTTGTTATGAAATATATTACGAAAATTCAATTAAAAAAAAGTTTGCAAACCAAAACCCCACTAATGCTCGGTAGTTATGTTGTATCAAAATGTTATCCTTTGGAATTCATCATTCATTACCGTTGGGTGTTAGATTGAATTTGATTATATGCAGTTTTGTATAAACTTTAAAAAAAAGTATCTTTTTCAGAAGTTTGTTGAAGGATAGACTTTTTTTTACAAGTAGGAGGAGACTGAAATTTATTTGTGTAATTCCTATGAATGTTCTGTTCTTCCGCATTGAACTAAATTGGGTAATTGCGGAATGCAAGTATTGTATTGAAAGGTATCACTTTTTAACATGTTTACGCTTTCTGATGTGATCGTCATTTAAAAAAAAAAAGCCCTTAATGGTATCAAGGAAAAAGATTAAATCATCCTGGCCATTGTGTAACCTACAACAACAGCACGTCAGTAGGCACGAAAGAGTTATCTAGGGTCTAGATGGAGGATCAAGAAAAAGAGGCGTTGGCAGAATAAACAATCATTGAATTGCTGCCTCTGCCAGCGGGTGTCCCTCTTGTAAGCTGAGCGGAGGAGATCTGAAGAGACTGCTTGTGCCAGCCTCGGTGTCTCTCTCCCAGCTGCAGTCGAAGGGGAGGGAAGAGATAGGGGGAGGCCTTCTAATGTCACATGTTCACCTGCAGCCTGGGAAGGAGAGAGCTAAGCTTGCTCACACAGACGGACGGTGTGTCTTCTTTCAAAAGTCCTTCCTTGATGTTGGAAGTACGAGGGCCCGGCAAAGGTTGCAGTCGCTTCCTCCAGATGAGGCCGGTCGGGATCTGAGCTGGTTTCCCTGCCGTCGCTTTCCTAGATGTCTGTCAATTTGCGAGATTTCAACACTTTTGGGACGAGGATAACTTTTATTTCGCTTGGAGAGAAAATACCTGGCGAACAATCCGCAGCACAGAAGCAGAAGACGCTCCAGCAACTTTGTAAACCTGATCTTGAAATAAGATCTCGGCGGATTTAAAGGGGGGAGGGAAGTATATATATTCTTTGCGGATACACTCGAGCCTGTAGTCTTCTTGAAAGGCTCTGGAAGTACTTTATAAGTTGTGCGGCTGGGGAGTGTTTGCCTGGCCCAAATCAAATGCTCAGGCTGCGTGGAAGGGCTGCAGGAGTCTGAGGGCGACCGGGCTAGAGGGACGGGATCGAGCTGAGCGGGTTCGGTACCGCACCCGGGAGTCCCTGCATGGCGCGTTGCTGAGTCCGATCCTGCCATGGGAGGCTGCGTAGGGAGACCGCGCAGAGACAGCCAGCGCTCCCGGTCCAGGGCCTCCGGCCATTCTCGCAAGAGAGCAGGTAACAGAACCGCATTCTTGAACGGACAACTCAAAAGTCCCCTGATGGAGCAAGTCAGTTACGTGCTGCTAACTCTGAGCCTGGCCGTAGGGTTTAGTGGAATAATTCACTAGGAAGATTGTGCTGTTTGTGGGGTTTTTTTCATCTGAAAAATATGAGCTGTGGATTGCAGGTTTGGTGAGAGAAGAGGTTGTCAGCTTCAGATGTGCGGTGACCGAGGTGTGCCGAGTAGGAAGTAGTGGCTTTCTTGCAGCTGGAGTTGCTAGCTATGATTTGGAGGTTGGGAATTTAAATATCCCCCCCCCCCCCCTTATAGTTTAATTTCTGTCCTGCTCCTGTTAATACTGAGGCCTGATAAGCAGATGTGTTCAGTTTGTTACAATTAAAGTGATGTGGTAGCCGGTGTTAGTCCACTTTTAAAGGTAATAAATAGAAATAAAACAAAATAGAGAAAAAAATAAGATGAACCTTTTTATTGGCCTAACAATAAATTTTTTTATTAGCTTTCTTCAGATAAATGAGCGAATGTTGACAAATATCAGAATATTTGTGAAACACAAAAGAATTCCAATGGCAGCCTCACAGGAAGAGGGTGGGGTGGATTAGGTGAGAGACAGGGAGAGATGGATGAGTGATAAGAGGGTGACAAAGCAGTAGAAGTGTTATGGTTTATTGTAAAATACAAAACCCAGATCATTAAGCCCTGTCTGGTGGGTGTCAAAATATTTCATCATTTTCACTTCAAAGGTTTTACCTTCCTGGATTGTCTTAAAGTCAAAGTAATGCTTTGATGTTTCTCTTATATATACTATCTGCTAACACATTTGCTTATTTCCGATCTGAGGAAGAAGGGCAAACTTCGAAAGCTAATCAAGAAATGTATTAAGTTATGTCCAGTAAAAAAGGTATCATCTTATTTTCTTTTCCATGTTTTATTTTGTTTGATTTCTATTGATAATCTTAAAGTCAAGAAAGACTTCTGTTGTCTGTGGGTCAATCAAGGACAGGTAAACTAGAAATTTTATTATTGATCATCACATGGATTGTGATCGATTCCTTTAGTGTTACTGCAATTATTAAGTCTTAGGGGGTATGTCTACTAAAGGGTGTTAAGCCTTAACGCGCACCGCAAAGTGTGTCAGGGGTCCTTTTACAAAGGAGCGCTGAAAAATGGCTTGTGGTAGTGTAGGTGCGGGTTTTGGGTGTGCGCAGCAATCCATTTTTCAGCGTGCCCGTGAAAAGGCCTTTTTTTAAAAATGTTACCGAAAATGGACGTGCGACAAAATGAAAATTTGCCGCACGTCCATTTTGGGGCTGAGACCTTACCGCCAGCCATTGACCTAGCGGTAAAGACTTACGCAGTAACTGGGTGGTAATGACCTACGTGCGCCAAATACCACTTGGCTTGTGTCCGTTACGCGTGCCTGAAAATAAAAAATATTTTTCAGATGAGCATATCGGACGCATGCCAAAAATGAAATTACCGCAAGAGCCACGCAGTAGTCGGGCGGTAACTCCATTTTGGCACGCACTGGGCGCAAGTAGACGCTTACACGGCTTAGTAAAAGGACCCCTTAGTGTTGTGCGGTTAAGTAATTTGTTTGCCTGTTCTAAGCACAGGGTGTTTCTGGAGGGAGTGTGTCGGGTGGAGAATGGGTGTGGACGTGATAGCACTTTCTGTTTACTGTGTGCTAATTGATTAGCTCGTTGCCATCCTAAATAAGAGGTGGTAAACGTTCCCCATCAACATTTTTTCAGGTTACGCCTGAAAAAAAAATACTGAAAATTGCTCTATTTCCTGGGCACGCTAGAAATGGGCATAGCACGCAGGATTGTCCCGCATTAGCATGCGCTAAGTCCATTTACTAGCATAATTAAGTAGGCATACCCCTTAGTTGAGAGAACTTTTGCCAAATACATACTCAGCAGAAAGTTCTTTTACAGATCAGAAATGTCTTTCATTTTCAGCATTTTCATGTTATTTATACATTTTTTAAAGGGTAGGTTGGTTACTGTAGTTAAGTGGAATTTTTACCAACCTGAGGTTACCCCCAGTATCCTGTTGACATGGTCTGTTGTGCAGATTATACATGTGCCACTGTAGTCCTAGTGTAGCAGCCTCCAAAAAAGAGGAGAGTGAGTGGTGCCTGAGTTTCCTTTAACTGTTTGGCAGTTGCTGTGTGAAAAGGGAGAATGTGATTTCCCCCTTTTCTTTGGCTACCAGAAGGGTCTAGGCTGGTTCTTCAAGATGTATGTACTAAAACAATATTCCACATATTATCCACTTTTTTAAAGCCTTCTTATAAGCATGTGAAGCAGGATGCCACCATCTTTCAAGATAGTGGTGCTGGAGGCAGGAGCGAGTGGGCATAACCCCTGCCTATTAAGATACAATGGGGAGGGGGGTCAGGGGTGCCTGATATGAAGGAGGAGGTTGGGGGAACCTGGCGGATGGTGCCACTAAACACCAGGGATTATGTTTGTCTTCGGGTCAGGGAAAGGGTGTGCCCCAGGGAATGGGGTTATTTTGAGTGAGGGGGGGGAATGGGGGAGTGATTGGGTGGGTACCACTAGACACCAGGGGGGTCAGGTCAGGTTTGGGGGCTGATGCAGGTGACTTGGCACTAGTGTGGGTTTTTTTAAATGTTGCCCTTCCTGTCAGTGCCTGAGTCAGTCACCAGATAGGCACTGACAGGAGGTTGACATTTCACAATTTATTTATTTAGATTTTGCTCACACCTTTTTCAGTAGTAGCTCAAGGTGAGTTACATTCAGGTACACTGGATATTTCTCTGTCCCAGGAGGGCTCACAGTCTAAGTTTGTACCTGAGGCAGGGGAGGGTTAAGTGACTTACCCAAGATCACAAGGAGCAGCAGGGGGATTTGAACCAGCCACCTCTGGACTGCAAGACTGGTGCTCTAACCACTAGGCCACTCCTCCACACAATGAGCTGCGGATTACAGCTGGGGCAGTTTGCATGCTTCATTCGTTGTAGCATGCTGTGGTAGTTTTGTAGTGATAGAGCTGCAGCTGTACTATGAAATTATGGTGAGGCTTTCTACCTCGGCCCTTTGGTTTCCTTGCTCCTTTGAGATATTGATAATTAAAATCAAGAGTCATCATCACCCCAGCCCATCGCTCCCAGAAAATCCTGTGAAACTGCATAATTGCTCATCATGCTTCTTAATATTATACTTTTTTTATATTATAAAATGAGGGTATTTCCAAAACGCTACTTATTTAGGGGAGTATATACTGTGAAAATTCCCCTCCCTCCCGTGGATGTTTCTTTGAAGCTGTGTGAGTGGGTTGTAGCTGCCCTTTAATGACCTTAGCAGTGACCTACTGTGACCGAGAAAAAGAAAGCACCAGACGGCTAACAGATAGAAACCCAGATGAACCTGTAGGAGATTTAATTTTTCTTTGCATATACTTTTTATCTCCTTTATTCTTAGGAAGCCAGTGCTAGCTCCTCTCAATTCCTGAGGTTAGAAGACAGGAGAGAAATGCAAAGCTCCTGCAGGGGAAGGAGGAGCTGATTTAAATCTGAATTAAGAAATTATAAACACATATACAGTAATCATACGTGAAGACCACCGTAAACTTATTTTTGCCCTATCTACTGCTTTGCCTCCCTTTGAGATATTGATCATTAAAATCAAGAGTCATTATCACCCAGACCAGATTGGGTTGTTGGCAGGTTTTGTTTGTGCCCTACAGCCATCCTCCAGAGCAAGGTGAGAAAACCAGGATTTCATCACTGCTGTGATGCATTGTAATGGTTTTGTTTACATTTCCAGCTTGGAAACCACCTTCTGTGACTGACAAACTAGTTATTGTACAAACTTCAGAAAAAAAAGAACAAACCCCCTCGCAGTGGTCGAAAACCCAGGAAACTATAGAGTTTCTTTGCTTATTTTCAAGTTAGCTTTGGGAAGGATTTAATCTAAATCCCGTTGAAAGAACTAGTTAGGAAAGTTTCTTCACTGATAAGCCAAATTGTATAAAGAATGTTTGCTTGTTTTTATTTTAATTGTGTGGGTCATGATTGAACAAAACTAAATTTGTTACTTTATGTTACTGACATAAAGTAGTAACTTCAGAAACCATCCCAAAAGCTATGGTTAGGAAAAGATTGGCTGCCCTAAAGAAAAAATAGTATGATATAAGAATACTGTATTTGTAGACTTGAAGATCTTGCATGTTCAGACATGCTCTCTTTATTATCCTGAAAAAAAAAGGAGAAATTCTGGTGATGCAAGATCTGGGTGTCTGAACAAAACAGCATTTTCTTGCTGGTGTGTACACGTGCCTGATAGATACCGGAATGTCATTAAAATATTCCCAAATGGGATCTTTTACAGCCTACTGCTATAATAGGAACTTTGTAGAAGGGAATACTTAAGCTTTCAAAAACTGATGCAGGGTAGATTGAGAATCAGAAACTTATTCCTTAGCACTGCAGAAATATTTTCTGTTTAAGTGCTTATGTGTGTGTGTAAATATGTTTTGTTTTTTTTTATATACAGGGCCAGTCTTAGCAATTGCGGAGTCCTGTGCAGACCAGTTGGGGGACCCCTGGCCCCTTACCTAGCTCTGCTCGCTTGTGCAGCCACACCCCTTGCCCACTCTGCCCTGCCCCCGATGACAAGAATTTTTGAAAATTATTATTTAAGATCTAGGCTCATACACCGAAAACACAGAGCCTCATTAAGTATGAAATAACAGACCACAGATCAGTCATAAAGATGAATTTTTCAAAATTATTATTTAAGATCTAGGCTCATACACCGAAAACACGGAGCCTCATTAAATATGAAATAACAGATCAATCATAAAGATATGAAGGTAAAAAACAATCTCAGGTCAGACTTGCATATACAGCAATACTAGAGAAACAGAAACTACTACTACTACTACTATTTCATTTCTAAAGTGCTACTAGACGTACGCAGCGCTGTACACTTGAACATGAAGAGACAGTCCCTGCTCCACAGAGCTTACAATCTAATTAGGACAAACAAGAGATAAGGGAATATTAAAGTGAGGATGATAAAATAAGGGTTCTGAACAAGTGAATAAGGGTTAGGAGTTAAAAGCAGCATCACAAGATATCAGAAATACTGATTTCCCAAAGCTGATATGTTCAAGTTAATACATTCAAAATAAAACACTTTTTTTCTACCTTTGTAGTCTGAGCATTTTATTTTCTATTCTATTTGGACCAAGTGTCTTTTCTGCTTTTCTTTCTTTTGTCTTTCCAGTTCTCCTGTGTATTTGACACTTCCCCATTCCACTATCTTTCCTGTCCAGAATCTCTCCTCTGTGTCCCTGTTCCTGTCCTCCCACACATGATCAGCACCCGACATCTTGGTTCCCCTTTCCTCAACTTATATTCAGCATCACCCCTCTCTCTCTCGCTCCCTGCCTCACCTCTTTTTCACCCTTGTCCCTCTGTATCCCTATCCTTATGCTCTTACTCCATGCCCAGCTTCTCTGTGTCCTGTCTCTCCCTTTTCTCTTCCCTTCCTCCTGCATCCCCCCCCCCCACACACACACACACACACACAGAGTCCGGTGTCTCTCTTCCTGTGGTCTCTTCCCTTCTTTGCCAACATGGTTTTTCCTGTAGGGTGTCCTGCCTGTGTGAAAACAGGAAGTTGCGTCACGGGAGGCAGGGCACTGCACAGGGAAAACTCTGATGTTGGCAGAGGCCGTCTGCTGTAATCACAGCCGCTGGCAGTGATCAAGCCAGGTGGGAGGATGCGGGGAAGTGACAGACTGGACTTGCTGGGAAGGCTGTGGGGGCGAGGTAGAAAAGTTCTGGACTTGTGAGAAAAAGGGAGAGGAAAAAGGAAAGAGAAAAATGTGAGGTGTTCGGTGTGCAGTGAGGATCAGCCTACCTGGCATAAAGAGTTGGAGGCTGCTTTTCCTCCTGCATTTCTCTTCTTCTCTCTCTCTCTCGTCTCCCCCGCTCCCCCCCCCCACACACACACGCACGCAGTGCAACATATTTCCCTCTTTCCCTCCATATTCAGCATCTGCCCCTTGTAACCTAGTAATATATAGTAACATAGTAGATGACGGCAGAAAAAGACCTGCACGGTCCATCCAGTCTGCCCAATAAGATAACTCATATTTGCTACTTTTTGTGTATACCCTACTTTGATTTGTACCTGTGCTCTTCAGGGCACAGACTGTATAAGTCTGCCCAGCACTGTCCCCGCCTCCCAACTACCGGCTCTGGCACAGACCGTATAAGTCTGCCCAGCACTATCCCCACCTCCCAACCACCAGCCCTGCCTCCTGCCACTGGCTCTGGCATATACCGTATAACTCTGCCCAGCACTATCCCTGCCTCCCACCACCGGCTCTGGCACAGACCATATAAGTCTGCCCAGCACTATCCCCGCCTCCCAACCACCAGACCCGCCTCCCAACCACCGGCTCTGGCACAGACCGTACAAGTCTGCCCAGCACTATCCCCATCCCCCCTTCACCTGTACTCCCACCCCAGCATCAGTATCTCTAACTCTTTTCCCTTGCCTCATTCCCATGGTACCTCATCTGGTTCTTCTTCCCTCCCCAGATCCAACATTTTCTCAATCTCCTCTCCTCTCCTGGCTCCAGTTCCCCTTCTCCTGTGCTCTGGAATCTCTTCCTACCCGTTTCTCCTCATCATCCACAGGACAACTCTACTGCTTTCCCTCTCCACCTCTACCTCCCCCCCCCCACCCCAGGGATAGCCAATACCGACCTCCATCCCCCCTCCCCATGCTGCAGGCCTCCAAACTTACAGACCACCCACAACATCAACAATGTAAGCTTTGGCCTGCCCTAAAATCCTCTGTACAGCGGCCTGCCTATAAAGGAACAGGAAGTGGCTTTACAGAGAAGGCTTCTGGGGCAAGCGCTTATATCGCTGACACTACTGGCGGCCTGCAGCATGGAGGGGGGGGGAGGCAGGAAGGAGAGATCCAAACCTTACAGGGGAGTTGGAGAGGTGCCACACCACTCAAGGGGGGAAGGTGTGCCTCCTTGCAATGCAGTGAGGTGGCAAGCTGTTTGGGGGGGCAGTACCCCATTGACCCCCCCCCCCCCCCCCAAAAAAAAAAAAAAAAAAAAATCTACACCCATGGCTGAGCAGGAGTTCTTCACTCCCCAGCAGGAGTGCAGGAAATGATGTGCGAGAGATTTGACAGGTCTGATGATATCAGAGCCAGCAGCATGGAGACCCTGAGATCGAGGCCCTCTGCAGCACTGGTCACCCCTGCATCTACTGCTCTTTTACCAGCTGTCATAGAAGTTGAGCTCTGCTTGTGTATATAATCTTGTTGAATAGCAGATTGATCTCTATGGGGCCCTTTTACTAAAGTTTAGTGCAAACTTAGTGCACGCTAATGTCTATTAGTGCATGTTAAATGCCAAGAAGCCCATTATATAACTGTGGGCTTCTTAGCATTTAGTGTGTGCTAATTCTGTTAGCACACACTAAGCTTTAGTAAAAGGGCTCCTATGTGTGCAGAAAGTGCTTTGCAGCTTTGCAAAAGTTTTCCCATTCTGCTTTCAAAACAAATGCAATTCAAATGCATTAAAAGTACAAGTTTTAATGATCAGCACAACATACTCTACACTTTTTAATGTGAAAGAATCATTCTAGAAATATGCAATCAAGACTTGATATCTTATTCTAAGTTACTTTTTGAATAAGTCTTCACATTCCTTGAACTCTGTATTTGGCAGAAGCTCATTTTGCAGCAACAAGTCATGAGTCATTGGGATAAGTATCTACCAACTTTGTACAGCTGGCTAGTGCAGTTTTTGCCTGTTCTTAGCAGAATGGTTCAAATTCTTTCAGGTTCACTGAGGATTGTCTGTAGACTGCAATCTTCAAGTCTTGCTACAGACTTTCTATTGGATTTTTTGACTGAATCATTTAACATTCACTTATTGTTCATCCTAAAAAAAAAAAAAAGTGAATCTTTTTCCAAGACCTGGTCAATTGCACTGGAAAAGCGTTTCCTCTGGGATCTCCTGGTGCTTGCATCATTCGTCTTTTTCCCTTCGGTCCTCGAAAGCCTCCCTATCCCTTCTACTGCCACCACTCTGCTTTACTGTAGGGATAGTGTTCAGTAGAATGGTGTGCTCTGTTTCAGCCATATATTTTGATGTGTATTCAGATCTAAAAGTTCCATTTTGGTCAGAGCAGATCACAAAACCTCCCATGTGTGTGTGCAGTCTCTCCTAGCTGTTTCTTTGCAAATGCTATGGCTTTTTTACAGCAGTGGCTGTCATTATGCCACCCTCCCATACAGAACGTGACTCAATTAATTATTACTGAAGTTATTTTTCTTTAGACCTTCAAAGGTAAACCCAGCGTCACTTGTTAATCACAATCACACTGTTTTATGTGTGGTTACAGGGTTCATACCCTTCATGTCACAGGTCAATGCATATATTCTTGTAATTCAATTTGTTTTCTTAGCTTTTTATATATTCATATCAGCTGAAAAGTAGGGTTATACAACAGCTTATAGATTCTTAAGAAGCTGGAAAAATAGGGCTATACACCGACACGTGTTTCGCCAACAGGGCTTTCTCAAGGTATATCCCTAAAAAAAACCAAAGAGAACAATCACCTCTGTTTGGAAAAAACCTTTACTCAATATAGTCATAACTTGCTGGTCTGTTACCTTTAAGTCTCGAAACGAGTATCCAGTGTTCGGAACCCCAGCTGCCAACGTGGCCACGGCGTTATCTTTGGAAGGTTTTTAAAGATACAATCACATGACTCATCCAGCCAGTAACAGAATCTGTCAAATTAAGGATTGCCATTCAATTTCTCTGTTGAGCCCGTAAGGCTCAACCGCATTCAGTTTAAAGATCCAGCGTTGTTCCTTGTAATTCAGAATCGCATCTGTATTACCTCCTTGAGCATGTTTTGTAACAGTGTCAATAATTCTCCAACGTAAATCAGTTGTAGAATGATACAATTGCACCCAGTGTTGGACTAAAGGCGCCTCGTCCATTTGAGTAGTGATCTTAGATTTGTGCTCAGTGAGTCGGACTTTCACTGGTCTGCTGCTCCTGCCTACATATATTTTGTTTCATGGGCATTGGATAATGTAAACAACATTTCGGATATTGCAGTCAGTGTTTCTGTGTGCATAGATTGTAAGATTGTTATGCGGGGCGGTCTAACTGTTCCCCTGTGTCGTTAAAACGCACCATTGACAGGGACCACAAAGACTGTGTTTAGCATCTGCTGTTATCATTTTATCAGATTTATATTTAATTAGTTCACCTACATTTTTTCCGCGCTGTAGGGCTGTGATAGGGTGGTCAGAGAAGAATGTATCCAATTGAAGAACGTGCCAATGTTTATGGATAGCGCGGGTCACTGCGCCTGAGGCTTGAGCATATGGTAGAATGCAAATTAATTTATCCATTTTTTTCTGGGCGTTTATATTGTAGTAATAATGATCTATTTGCATATCGAGCACGTAAATATGCCTTTCTAATTAGTTTCTTTGGATATCCTCTTTGTAAAAAAACATCAAGTCAAGTCAACGGCTTGTCTTTTAAATTCACCTATCGTGGAACATATTATTCGGAGGTGTAAAAATTGGCTCATACAGGCCATGTTTGTGGAGTAATCTTGAAACTATTCCACAGGAAACATTTTTCCTCAGTCTCAATCAGAGACCTCTATAGTTCCTTTAAAGTAATCTTAGCCTCACAGTGACTTTCCTTGCCAGCTTCTTTAACCCACTGCTTTGGAGGGACAGCCTGATCAAGGTGCCGGTAAACTCTTTCCACTTTACAATGATGGACCTGACAGCGCCCCAAGGGGTACACCAGGCCTTAACAAATTTCCTTTGAATTTAGGAGCCAGCTGCTCAGACCCCTTTTCCCATGCCTCTTCAAAGTCTACTGTACTAAGTTACTAAGGTCTGAGTTACTAAGACTGTTTGGTTTTTGTTTATTATTTCTCCATCTACAAAATAAAAGTTAATATATTAAGTCCCTTAATGCAACACTGTACTGAACAGTGCTAGCAGAGGCCAGTGGTCTCCATCTCCCTGCCCAACTGTCAGTAGCATGTCATTGACTCCAGTACCCTTCCCTCACCTACTTTCTCTTTCTCCCTGCCCCCCTCCCAACAACTTACCCCTAAGAAGTCATCCATTCTGCATATTTTATTTATTTATTTTGAACATTTATATCCCACATAATCCCACCAAGGCAGGCTCTATGTGGCTTACAACGTTGAAGGAAGAGTACAATACAATAAGTCATATGCAAGATGGAGTAAAGAGTAGAGGAGGGGAAGAAAGGGGGTCAACAGGGGAGAGGAATAAGGGAATGCAGGGGATCAAGCAGGAGTGGAGAAAGAATGAGTACACAGGTAAGTCTTTAGAGATTTCTTGAATAGGCTGTGTTCGGCCGTCTCCTTTAACGGTGATGGTAGAGCGTTCCAGAAACGGGGGCATGTGTAGCTGAACGACGAGGCAAAGAGCAGCTTATATCTCAAGTTCCTGCAATCTGAATGTAAGATTAACTTTCAGTAATAGCCCCCCTAAATCATGGACCTGGCTCACCAATTTCACTGATCGATCACACAAAATGATGTGAGTTGGAATATCTTGGGTCACATGACTAACAAATATCGCTTCAGTCTTAGACACATTTAAAATCAGTCTATTCAATGTCATCCAGCTGGCAAGTTCAGAAAAAATTGATTGCAGTTGGCTCACTGCCTGTCAAAATAAAGCATCAAAATAAAAGAAACTATCATCAGTGTAAATCAGGCTTGCCTAACCTACAGCCTGTGGGTCAGAATCCAGCCCACCAAGTGCTTTTTTTTTTGGCCCTCGGAATCTTGGCAATCCTTGTGGCACTTACAGCAGGATTCCTGGCTCATCATCGGCTCTCTGTAAGCTTGAGCCACTTGGTGCCAGAAGTTCAGATTAGTAGTTCAGTTTCAAGTCTCGTGCGAGACCAACCCAAACTTCCAGCACTGAGTTCAAGCTTGCAGAGAGACTAGGTGATGACTGTGTGCGGAGGGGGAGGGGGGGAGTACATGAGAATGATGAGAGAGACTGGGTGAAGGCTGGGGAGGGGACAACGCACCATTGCATTTTGCCACTATTTCAGGAAGCATACAACAAAATATGACAATGCATGTTTTGGCCCTCTAAATGTTACAAAATATAAAATGTGGTCCCCGATAAAAAAAAAAGTTTGGACAAGCCTGATGTCAATCCTGTACTGCAAATTCAAAGTCTTCAGTTTCCACCATAACGGTATTTAATAGATATAAATATAGTAGGCAACGACAAACCTTTAGGTACACCAGTTAACCAAATCCTTCAGATTAGAAAATAGATCTCCAAAGCATACTTCCTGTTTTAATTTACTTAAGAATGATATAAACCAGTCAAGAACTGGTCCAGAAAATCTAAAGGACTGCAGCCTTTCTATCGAGATGCGATGATTTACAGTGTCAAATGCAGCCAAATTGTCTAACAAGACAAGAAAATTAGCCTTGTTCCATCGTATCAGTCCTTGATAACAGAAGAGACTCGGGGCCCGATGCCCAAAACTTACTGGGCCAGCAATGTGCTTTTTTGACTGGTTCCAGCTGGAGATGCACAAAGGACAATGGGAATGGTATGCTAATGCATTTAAATGAGCTTATCAACATTCAGATGTCACTACTGAGCGATGCACAGAAGCAGCCCCTACCTCTACAGGGGGAATTTTAATGGGAGGTCAGAAGCTGTCATAGCGTGACGGTGGCTACTGGATCTCGCCACTGCAGACATCTGTTTTTCCTGAAGCCTGTCTGTTTCTCCTGGATGTTGTAGACCTTTACTTTATTCTGTTCCTATTCCTGCTCGGTAGCTCTGGGAAGGCAGTGTGTCATGTAGTGAGTGAAGGGGAATGTCTGATCAGAAAGCTCTGCTAGAGAGCTGGAACTGAAATTATTCCAAAAGTGCCTTCCCGATCTGTGTGGTGTCCAGTCTGGAGCAGAACTCGGGCAGCCAGCCCAGCTCAGCCTGACGCACCCATTCCTTCCATACCAGGCGCTCCAGAGAATCTGCGGGACCAGCTCAGTTCCTGCCATTCCTGGGCAGTCATTCGATGCTCGGATCTTTCCCGGGCCTGCTGCATGCCTCCCAGCACCTCTTGCACTTATATTCCCTGCCCTGGGCTTTTCAGCTTGCCTCGGAGCCATGAAAGATTTTTTTTTTTTTTTTTTTTTTGGGGGGGGGGGGGGGGAACACATGTATGAAAGCAGTGTATAGCACCCACTGTTCTGAGCCACGCTTAGTGTGTGGGTGCTCTGCGCATGCCCTGGTGCTTTCCCTATTGAGCTGCACAGTAAAAGTCCGTGCAACTCATTTGCATGCGATTTTCTTCTGAGAATCACTCGCTATTTCCACTTCAGTAACCTTTTTTTAAACTTATATAATCTTTATTATAAACCACTAACAAAATACAAACAGCCAAGAAAACAAACCAAGCATAGCAAGGTCACTAAGCACAATTACATAGTGGTAGTTTTCAATTTTTATCCCCTCCCCTTCCTCCCACCCTAGCATCACCTACATAAAACAGGATCTAGATCGCATATGTTAACTTTTCACAGTGACAGTAACGTGGTCGATCCTGACACACACCCCCCACCCAATTCAGCAAGTAACTGCAAGAGCAAGGTGACAAATCAATTCCACACTTGGAACCAAACCTGAAACAGCTGCCTTGCTCTATGAGATTGCCGTTGAACATCCAGCCTCTCCAGTTTCATTAGATGAAATAGCTCATTTCTCCAAGCAATCACAGAAGATGCAGTGTCCTGATGCCAACACTGTAATATACACTTACAGGCCAGAAAAAAAAGCCTTATGTAAAAGAAGATTCAGACCCGATCTGAGGCCTAAGGAGACAAAGTTAGAAAACAGGATATTGGCCCTAACGGACAAGGTAGAAGTCAACCACCGAAGTGGAGAAACAAGATCAAGACCAGTCAAAAGGCGGCAGGCATTTACCCAAGATTGAGGTCAAATAGTTCAGTACCCACATCCAAAATGGCTTAATCAATGCACTTGAACAAAACATATGTAACAAGTTGGCTGGAGAAACCCCACAGTATGGACAAGCGGAAGTAGGCACAATATGGGCCAAATATGCCCTATGAAATGAGATACACAGTCTGAGCAAAAATTTATATGGATTGAGTAAGTCTTTTGATTTTTTTTTTCATTAACAGGCAGAGGCCATCCACCGTGATCCTCTCCTCTGCCTGCAGGCCCTCATTCCATGCACTGGACACGGTTTCATAGTCCCAATGGGGCATCAAGCTACGCAAGCTGAACCGGTAGAAAGAGAGCCCCACCTTGGTTCGCTGAGACAAGATTAAGGTTTCATCAAGTCTACTGCAACCCCATTTAAAGTTTTATTTTATTTATTAATTGGGATTTATTAACCGCCTTTATGAAGAGATTCACCCAAGTTTTATGTTAAATTGTACAGCAGGTACAGTTTAACATAAAACTTAATTGTAGCATCAAGGGAAACAATGTAATGATGAACCTGGCGATAATTGGAAAATCTTAAGCTGCCCTCCGTCAGAAGAGTCTCCAAAGGACTTCATGGTATTGTCTTCGGTCACCAAGTCATGGACTTAAGTCAAACCATGATGAGATCATCTTTGTAAGTAGAGTTTTGTAGCATTGGGATCCAAGTCTCTATTACCCCACAGTGGAAGTAACATTGTAGAGTTAGAAGACAGCTTAAGTTGCTTACACATCCAATGCTATCCCTGTTGCATTGTTTTTAAGATTGGATGCGCCTTGACCATCTCAATATGAGTAGGGTACTTAGTGTGTAGATAGAGCAAATGGGTAGGTGCAATTAGTTGTTCCAAGGTGACCAGAATGAAGTAAGTAGTGCCATTAATCCCGTCCACTAAATGTGTCATTATAAAAGCCATATTATAACGCCTCAAATCAGGTAGTCAGGCCTCCCCAGCCAAAGGGTAAAGAAACTCTTGGCCTCTTACTATTCCACAAAAACTTATGCTAACTGTTCTGTAAAAGATTGATATTACAATTTGTAACATACGATGGAAAAGTCTGTAATACATACAACCATTTGGGAAATAAAACCATTTTATATAGCGCAATACGCCCACTGAGGGACAATGGCAACGATGTCCAAAGGGCTAAGACATCCAAGGATTTTTTTTTTTTTTAAGCAAGACAGTTAATTTGCCCTGTAAGCATCTGTCACCTTGCTGGTTAAATAATCTCCCAGGTACCTTCATACTGGTACTCCCCCTATGGCCATACCTTTCGACAGCCGCAAACCAGAGATCCAACCGTGTACCCGCACTAGGTATAAAAGCCCGAGTTAATAGAAATAACATATCATTAGCAAATGCCATACACTTTACCTCCTCCCCACCAATTTGTATGCTTTGCACCCCCTGGTTTGCCATAATTCTATCAACAGGGGCCCCATAGCAAGCACAAATAATAACAGTGATTTCAAGGGGCACCACCGACGAGTACCTCATGCCAGTGAAAAGTACTCAGAGAGCTCGCTGTTGATCAACACCACAGAGACAGGGTTAATATACAAAACTTTTATCATATCCAAAAATGGCCCACCCAAACCATACTTGTCCAATAATAGAAACAGATAATCCCAGTGGACACAATCAAAGGCTTTTTGTGCATCCAGACTGATTAATAAAACAGGGATGCTCCCAGTGACAGCCATGACCCTGCGGATATTCCAAACTGCCTGCTGAGACTGCATAAAGCCTACTTGATCGGAATGTATAAGCCCAGGCAGTAGCCCTGACAATCTGGTAGCAAGGATCTTGGCCATAAGCTTAATTTCAAAATACAGTAAAGAAATAGAACAGTATGATTCCATAGATATGGGGTTGTGACCCAGTTTAGCCAAAACCACAATGATGGAACGATTGGCATGTGGTGGAAATGCAGGTGCCTCACAAGCCTGTCCATAATAGGCTGCTAAAGGCAATTAAACTTGCTCTTGTAATGTTTTGTAAAACTCTGCGCTCACGCTGACCAGCCCAGGTGATTTTGGCAAGGGACCCTATCTTATAGTACTAAGAATTTCCTGGGCTGATTTCAGCTCATGCAAAGTCTCACAGTCCTGGGGTCTAAGACAAGGCAACACCAAAGAAGAAACATATGATTGTAACTCCCCAATATCTACAAAAGATTTTTGATAAAACCATTTAAACTACTGTGAAAACAACCAAGTCATATGGTCTGTATTTACCACAGTTTTACTTGGGTGTCTAATACCCTGACAAAATCTTGGCCCCTCCCAAGGATTAGCCAAATGAGCCAATATTTTCCTGTACTATTGCTATAATGGTATAATTTATGCCTATAGTACACCCTTGTTCTTTCCAACTTCTCAGCCACCCTAGCTACCTGCAAATTGTCATGATTCACTGGCAAGGGGTGAAAGATCCATTCCTGTTTACACTGGGTTACCTGATGCTCTAGACACAATAGTTCCTTTGCAAACTTTTTCCGCTTTGCGATCACATAGGCAATTGTTCTCCCTTCAAAACTGCCTTTGCTGTCTTCCAAAATAAGATAGGGTGTGAGACATGTGACTATTATCCTCCAAGTAATGCTGCCATTTCTGAACTATGTAAGGTTTAGACTGCGTGTCCCAGTACAAGTGCGACGAGAAGCACCAAGCACCTAACAGTTTCTCCCCCAATACCTTCTGCAGGTCCATCCAAACCATCGTGTGGTCAGATAAGGTTGAGAGTCCTATGGCCACATCCAACACCCAATGAACTTGAGAAGAAGTCACAAAAATATAATCCAACTAAGACATAACTGGATGGGCCCTAACCATATGGGTATAATCTTTAACCAAGGGATGTAGAAACCACCAAGGGTCCACTAAATCCAAAACATCACAAAAGTACTGTAACCCCCGACTAGTCCTAGAATCGGGGATGCCTGTCCCACCTACGCAATCCATAGTAGGATCCAGCACAATATTGAAATCACCTAATACTACAAGGAGAAGATATAAATAACACTTAATAAGGTCCTGAAAAAAGGAACGGGCAAATATGTTAGGAGCGTACACATTAAGAATAACTAATTTGGACAGTCAAATGCACCAACATATACCGTTCAGTTGTTCCTTGGAGCACAGTATGAACCTGCAAAGGGACATATTTACTGAGCAAAATCACCACTTCAGAACTATGAGTAGTACCTGAGGAATAATACACATCCCGAACCCAACTATGCTTTAATTTATGTTCCTCGTCTGATAAATGTGTTTCCTGCAGACATGCAATATGGACACATTTCCTCTTTAACTCCTGAAAAATGTTTGTCCTCTTTATGGGTGAGTTAACTCCTGCCACATTCCAAGATTAAACCCTCAAGAATGTTCCCATGTGCAGACTAAACTTATCCAACCCAAATGCTTCTCAGTAGCTACAAATAGAACCCAATGCCCAGCCTCCAATGGGTCCACCACACAACATAAACAACTGGAAACCCCTCACATTCCCAGAAGAACAAACAAACCACACACTGCCATCCCCAAGCCCCACCCGTCTCCCCTTCCTGCCCTATAACTCCCCCCCCCCCCCAACTAATACTCCCCAAAGAACAACTTCCACGTGGTTACCCATCCTCCCTTCCATACAACAAACCCAACTCCCCCCTTAAGACACATTCTCCCACTACACTAAAGAGGCACAAAGAAGGCACAGAATAAAAGAGAGTTCATAAGTGCTACTGAGACGTGCTGAGGTAACCAGGCAAAGAGCTTCACCCATAAAAAAAACCCTGAATAAATCAGGAAAGTCTGCAAAAATGTCCTAGCAATAAAGGTCCACCATGTCTATTGAGAAAAACACAGCTCTACCTGGCCATGCACCCAAGACCTCGAGCCAGAGCACTCAGGCCCAGGCAGCACAACCAATCAGGTCACAGGTCCCAAAGTGTCACATAGTTAAGGTAGTGTAAAGCTCCACTAGGCCCTAGGCAATAGGCTGAGTGTAGAGCTCCCTCAACAAAAGACCCAAGTCAAATCATTCCGTTCAGGCTGGAGAAGAACGGCCCACACCCACTATCACCAACTCCATGTAGGCCTGGGCCTCTGCTGTGTTATCATAAAATATAGTGTGACCCTCATGCATGACCCAAAGGCACGCAGGGTATAGTAGTACAAATCACACTCACATTGCACTAAAGTCCCTGCGGCGGTCTACCATCACTGCCAAATAGTCTTGAAAACAAAGCCCCTTCTGGTTATCCACATGCAGAGCCTTTCCAACGAGGAGGGCCCACAATATCTCCACTTTATGAGCAGAGTTTAAAACTCACAAGATGACCCTTAGGGGCCCGAGCCCCCATACGATAGGCTCGCCCAATCTCAAATGGGCCATGCTGGGAACTAAGCTGCAAATTCTGGGGGATCCAGGTTTCCAGGAAAGTAAGCAACTCACCATCCACAATGCATTCTGGAACACTCGTCACCAGATGCAAATTATTATGCCTTGCCCGATTGTAGAGGTCCTCCACCTTGTCAGTGAGGGCCTGCAACTGTTTGTCTATACTTTGCTGCTTGGTGTCCACACACTGCACAGCATCCTCCACTACCCCAGTCCAACGCTGCACTTCATCCAACTCCAGACCTATTCTGTCAAATCGCTCATGTGCATTGTCTATCATATAAAAAAAATTGCTGGAGTTTTTTTGTAATCTATAGCAGCCTCCACAGCATCCTGCACCTCCATGATGATCTCCAGTCTATTGAACCCAAATTTGTCTGGGATATTGCAGGATATAAATGTCATTTTAATAAATACATTCCAATTTGTCTGAGGAGCTGAGGAGCTTAGTGGGCTTGAACTCCACACCATCTTACTTTCTGTGGATTTGACCTTATCTCAGTCCTTGCGCAGAAGGAATGGCGTGCCAAAGCTGTTAGACTCTACGGCCTCCATTCCCGGTAGGGAACAACAGTTTTTTGGGGTGAAACAATGGTATAGCCTTAGAAGGGAGGCGAGGAACAGTGCTAATTGGCAACCACTTGGCCTCATGGCTCCTCTGGAAGTCCTGTAAATTTTTACCTAGGTGGAAATAGCGAGCAGTTGAGGCTTTTGTGCATCGGCCATTCAGTACTGTGAGCTTTCTGAATGCATTTCAATATGGCTACTGATATCTGCCACCTTCTCTAAATAAGGTTCAAGTTGAGAAAACAAGAATTTCTTGATAAGTTTTGCCAGAATCAGGAGTGAAGAAATAGGCCATAGCTATATTTGGATCTAATGTTTGTTTTTTTCAATAATGGTTCAATTGTTGCCAATTTTGATGACTCCAGGAGCATTCTTGACTGTAATGACACATTCATAATGGATACCAAAAGTAGTATAGCACCTGAACTAATAAGGCGAAGGACAATGAAAATTCATTTTTTTCCCATGCACTACTTATTAAAGAAATCTAGTTTGGTTCCTAACCTTCTGATAAAGAAATTGCTAAATAAACCGTAAAAGACACAAAGATTGATCCGGAGGCTTATTGTCTTGTGTTTAGTAAATTTACTGTATAAAAAAGCTTTCTGGGCCTGTTCACTAATTCTTTTTTTTTTTTTTTGTGATAAAATAAGTTCATTGCCTGATTAACTGCAGAGTTATACTCATTCATGTTGATCATATGATTCCCTCTTCTCAGAATTCCTATTCTTCTAAGTTCTTTTCTTAATTGCTGCAACACCCTCCCCCCAAAAAACCACAGTAAACAAGATTTATTACAAGAAACACAATTTTTTCTCTTTGGAGCAACTGTTTCAAGCACTGTTTGGAAGAAATGGGTAGAAGACTTGGAGCATGTATGGCGAAAAAGGACTAGGAGAAAATCTGTAAGTGGTTACTTAAAGTATCATTAGCTAGAAACTTGATATAGAATGTATACAAAATGCTACCATCCCCAAGAGATTAGAGGATTCATAGAACAGGATTGCTGGCATGAGTGTACACTACCAGGAACATTTAAACATATTTGATAACGATTTCCTGAAATCAGATTCAGTGAGAGATGTTTCCTTTGACCGACCTACATGCTAGACCTCGTGGACCTGCCACCAAGAAATGCTAAATGATCTTCCCGCACCTTTCTGAACCTACACTTCCCCAGCTGTCAAGGATTAAAATACAAACTAACACACGCGACCAGCTTTTCTTACATGCATACGCAGATGTGGAATGCACTACCAATTTACTTAAAAACGATATATGAACTAAATAGCTTCCGTAAAGCTCTGAAAACATACCTCTTTAACAAGGCCTACCACGAGAACCCATAACTAACTACATCACAACACCTAAACACCTTCTATTCAGATTGTCTTACTCTACTACTCCTTGACCAGATCCTCTTGCTCTCTAATTTCTCTGTAACACCAATTGTATTATTGACCCTGTTATGGCGATGCCATAACAGATCTTTGTAAGCCACATTGAACCTGCAAATAGGTGGGAAAATGTGGGATACAAGTGCAACAAATAAATAAATAATAACATCATTAAGTTGTTTTCGTTTTTTTTTTCTGGAATCTAAATGTTCCAGATAGGATGTCCAGGGTTATTAATATGACAGGTTGATGTAATTGCCGTTTTGAGTAGGTTTGTAGGATTGTGGAGCCAGTTCTACTCAGGATTTGTTCTGAGGTCTAACGCTTTGTATTATGTTATTTGATCCCTAGTATTTACTTTAGGTTCCTATGCCATCTCCCCTCCTCCCCTCTTGTTTTGTGGACTAATGTTTATGAGCCATTATTTCTAAGTTTAGGTTTAGTGTATATAATTATTTTTCTTTGTATTCTTCTTGTATAGGGAAGTTTCCATAATGGATCACTGATTACGTTTTCAAATGTTCATTGATTTATTTATTTAAACCGCCTTTATGAAGAGATTCAGAAGGCGGTGTACAGATGAACATAAATATTATCATTTTAACAGCATAACAATAGTAAAATAACCAAGAATAAACAAATACAATAAATGAGGTAAACTTGAAAACAGTAAATTGAAACCTAATAATAGAACTACCATGAAACAGTATCAAAAATATACACATTAACAGCACTGGAATTCAAATACCAGAGATATAATACAATGTTAGCATAATACTGATGATATACCTCATAAGCATGCGTTAGAACATTAAACTAACATAGATATGATGCTAAAGATGTTCTACAATACAGCTTACCATGTAGCTGAGGCAGAAGTGGAGCCAGGATGAGGCAGGTTGACGGCGCGGGGGGAGCGAGAGCGGACTGGCGCCGGCGCACATATTCAGTGCAACAGGATGAAAAATATAGGCACCGGCAGAACTCCGTTTAGGGGAGCAGCTGGTCCCCTGGCGCCCCACCTTGCTACGCCACTGAGCTGAGGGACCAACAGCAGATATATGATGGGGAACAAGATGCATGGTAATGTTTTGAATATACTTTCAGAAATTTAAAAAAAAAATGTAGACATGCCCAAAGATTAACGGGCTGCTGTACAGTGGCACCTGTTAAATGTGGGTGCAGTGGTAAAATTTACTGGGTCACATTTAGTGGTCGATGCGCAAACAGGATCATATGCAAATGAGATGCATGGATCCCCTGAGCAGCAGTCGCTGTTTGCAAGCCAGAGCTGTAAAATGCATTTGACAACTGAAGTTTTTTTTTAGTTGTGTCGGAGGGGGGGGGGGCGGTGTTCAAGAGGGGGTCCACCAGAGTCCAGAGGTTCCCCTTGCACAACTACAAAAAAAACTCCCTGGTGGTCCCAGTGACCCCCCTCCCCCGCTCCTTCCACTACAGTCCCTGATGGCCCCCTCCCTGTACCTTGATAAAGATGGAGGCAGGAGGGATGGGGCTGGGTGCTGCCATTTTGTGCAGGGTGGGCCCTGAGGCAGGAGGTTGAGAGGTGTTGCTTCCGCCCTCCTGCTTCCATATTTTTCAAGTTATGGTGTGGGGAGGGAGTCCTCAGCCACCGGGGTGATCCCTGCTACGAGCATGGGGAGGAGGTCACACCACCAGGTTGACTTGCTGCAGCGGGGTTGGGAGGGGCTCTGGGCAAGGGAGGAGGTCACTAGACCTTCAGGGTGATGACTTGCTGTGTGTGGGGGGGGGGGTCACTAGACCACTAGATGATTCTTTCTGCTGGGGGTCTGGGTCCACTAGGACCACAAAGGAACCAGAAAGGTTCAAAGGGGTGGTGGGGGGGGGGGCATCCTGGGGGAGGTAAGGTAGGGAGCACAAACACATTCTAGAATGCACTACCCTGAAAGGCTCTGATTAACACAACCAGTCTAAAGTGAACGTTCCCAGCACGGTGAGCTTCAGGCCTTTTGTGGAAAAACCTGTGTTCCTAAAAGACAAATCTCTTCCACTTGGTTGCCCTTAATTTCCATAGGACTGGGAGAAGAACTGAGTTCACAGTTCAGCTAAATCTATGCATGCCCATACCCTTTGCCCTCAGTACCTTGCTATTTTTTTTTCCAGTCAACACTCCAGTTGCTGCTGCCCAGTCTTTCTTTCTGGCGGGTTATCACATTATTTAAAAAAAACATTAAGGGGGCGTGTCAAGATGGCGAATGCAACCCGCGGTTTGGGGAAACGCTCCTAGATCTTCGGAGCCCCTTTGTGGATAATTTTGCCTTCTTTTCTCTTTTGCTATCGCTAAACAAATGCCGCATACAAAGAGGAAAGGCGCGACGAGGATGGGAATCCCGCCTGCCTCATCTTCGACCCCGCTCCAGTCGACCCTCGAGCGTTACCTAACCACTGGATCCCAACTCGGAATGAGAGGGACGGGACCCACAGTAGAGAGTCCGGGAGAAGAGAACTCCCTACGGGCCAATGAAACATCATTATCCCCTCCCCCAGCTTCAAAAATACCTCCGCATCCAGCAGCGTTTGCAGCAAGAGAGGGAGATTCGAGCTCCACCGGAAGTGTGAGAAGCAAGAACCCCGAGCGGGACCTCAAGCAGCAACAGAAGCTCCTGGAACAAGCTTCCCCAGCATTGGCGGGGAACGTAGGAAGAGCAGCGGAGGTGAATCTGGAGACTATCTGGCAGGTGTTGAAGAAAATGGAGGCTTCTCTACAGGAGTCCAGAGGTGAGGTTACGATTTTAACCACTAAAGTTGGAGAACTTCAAGATTCAGTAGTGAAGATCCAAGCTGAACTCTCAGATAGAGTTAAAAATTTACAGCAAGAATCAGAACAACTTATTGAGTTTAAAGCAACTGTTGTAAAAGACAAATTGTTTGTGCATAACAAAATAGAACAACTTGAGAATTACAACAGGCGCCTAAATTTAAGGGTTTTGAATTTCCCAAGACTTCCAGGGACAACACCTTTGGACATGTTTAAAAGATATTCTTTTTGAGATATTGAAGTTACCCCAGGAAGTTTTCCCTCCTATGAACAACATTTTTTATTTACCCCAAAGGAAAGGAAAGGATTTGGGTGAACCAGGTGGTCTAGGAGAGAAAAGCTTGGATTTGGAGAATATATCTGAAATATTAGAACAATCTTTGGATACTAATACGGAGCGAAGGACTTTATTAATTTCATTTACCTTTGAGCAAGATCTTAATGCACTTCTACTCTATTTGCGGGTGCCAAGGTTTGGATGGTTCAAGAAGTGCTGTGGCCTAGTGGTTAGTGTGGTGGACTTTGGTCCTGGGGAACTGGGTTCGATTCCCACTTCAGGCACAGGCAGCTCCTTGTGACTCTGGGCAAGTCACTTAACCCTCCATTGCCCCATGTAAGCCGCATTGAGCCTGCCATGAGTGGGAAAGCGCGGGGTACAAATGTAACAAAAATAAAATAGATACTATTGGAGATTCTACATGGAATGTTGCTACTATTGAAGATTCTACATGGAATGTTGCTATTCCACTAGCAACATTCCATGTAGAAGGCTGCGCAGGCTTCTGTTTCTGTGAGTCTGACGTCCTGCACGTACGTGCAGGACGTCAGACTCACAGAAGCAGAAGCCTGCGCGGCCACATTGGTGGAATAGCAACATTCCATGTAGAATCTCAAATAGTAGCAACAGTGGAGGAGTGGCCTAGTGGTTAGGGTGGTGGACTTTGGTCCTGGGGAACTGAGGAACTGAGTTTGATTCCCACTTCAGGCACAGGCAGCTCCTTGTGACTCTGGGAAAGTCACTTAACCCTCCATTGCCCGCCGCATTGAGCCTGCCATGAGTGGGAAAGCGCGGGGTACAAATGTAACAACAACATGGAATGTTGCTACTATTGGAGATTCTACATGGAATGTTGCTACTATTGGAGATTCTACATGGAATGTTGCTATTCCACTAGCAACATTCCATGTAGAAGGCTGCGCAGGCTTCTGTTTCTGTGAGTCTAACGTCCTGCACGTACGTGCAGGACGTCAGACTCACAGAAGCAGAAGCCTGCGCGGCCACATTGATGATCTGCAAGGGCCAGGCACAGGCAGCTCCTTGTGACTCTGGGCAAGTCACTTAACCCTCCATTGCCCCAGGTACAAATAAGTACCTGTATACAATATGTAAGTCATATTGAACCTGCTATGAGTGGGAAAGCGCGGGGTACAAATGTAACAAAAAAAAAAGATGTAACTAAATCTACTCAACAGAAAGAAAGTCTTTTTTTGGAATTGAAACAAAAACTTTGGATTTGGGAGGATCTTTTCTACTGGCCTATCCATGTAAATGTATAGTTCGGTTAGGTTCAACAAAGTATGTTTTTTTCACGCCTGACCAATTGAGAGTCTTCTTAGATTCCAAAAAGCTTGATAAAATATGAGTTTGGGATTTGCATCTGTTCTTCTTTAAAAACTGAATATAATTAACTTCTCTATTATGTTTGCCTGTCCCCCCCCCCCCCCCCCCCCTCTTCATGTGTGGCCTAAGGAAGCAAATTATTTGAATGATATGGATTAATAGGTTAGTGGATACTAATGGTAAATATGTGTTAGGTGGGAATATTCTTTTGTTTTTTACTTGATTTGTATCCATCTACTTTATATAACATTATGATGCTGAGTTTCATGACAATGTAATAAATTACTTGTCAATTTAATTTGAAAACAATAAAAAAAAACATTAATATTTTTTTCTTCTCCCCATCTTTTTCTGAGCCTCAGCACCGTCTGTCCTGCCAGTTCCACACCTTACTGCTGCCTGGCCTGCTCTTTCGGTTCAGTGGCACTGCCCTGCCCTTGCCTTATTTCCATTGTGTTGTTTATTTTTTGTTTGTTTTTCCCATCTTAATCTTTATTCAAATATTTGACCTATGACCCATTTATTCCTTTAATATCTGATGCATAAAGCTTACCATGCTGGGAATGTTTGCTTTAGACTGGTTGTAGTCAGTCTAAAGCAAATGTTATTTTGCCCAGTAATGCACAAAGGGGTTTTCCGTAGCCGTTAGCAGCCACCAAGAACCCCATGCAAATGTATTACAATGACCTCATTAGTATTCTAATGAGCATTCCCAGCAATGCACAGCTGTTATGACTGGAGATGTGTGAGCCCTTGTGCCCCGACTGAGCACGGCGAAGATGGAGAGATGCCGTACTCGGTCAGGCAGCCAGACAACCCCTAGCTTCACCTGGGAAGCGACCACTGTTCACCGAGAGTTGAGCCCTCAGCTGCAGGTGGCCACCAGGACTTCTGGAACCGGCGGGGTTGCACAGCCGCTGACCAGGATGGCAGGAACACAGACACAGTCCAGCACCAGAACTCCGAATAGGCAAGAATAGTAAAAAATCAGTTCAGGGTCAAGACAGGCAGCAAACAAGCGAAATCCAAGAACTACCCAAGGTCCGGTACACAGGAGATAACCGGCAAACAGCACTCCGACAGCAACTCCTCAGAACAATTGAGGCCAAAGCAAACCGAAGGCCTGGAGGCAGTGCTTTAAATAGTGAAGCAATCAGAGCAAACCAAACTCAGGTGCATCCAACATGGCAGCCCCCATAGGAGATCCTCCTACGACTAGATAGGGAGTTCCTTCCTGTACTCGTTTAGACAAGATGGCTGCCCCCTCCTGAGCTAGCCAAGATGGCTGCTGCTCTTGCTCCAAGCTTGATGATGGCTGCCGGGTAGGAAACAGAAACCAACCCATCCTGGAGAAGTGTAGCAGAGCGTAACAACAGCTCCAGAGCACTTAGTTCTAAGAAGCTATTTTACTGCTGCTCTGGAGCTGTCGGAAGAGGAAGAAAACATAAGACAGCCAGCTTGCAAAGGCTAGACTGCCGGTTTGTGGTCCCTACCTCTCCCAACCTGCCCCCCCCCCCCCTCCACCTCAAATTTTTCTGATTCCCTGGTGGTCCCAGTGGACCCCAAACCCCCCCCCCCCCCCGGTAGAAAGAATCACCTAGAGGTGTAGTGACCCTCCCCCAGCAAGTTGCCTTGGTGGTCTAGTGACTTCCCCCCCCCCCCCCCCCCCCCCCGCAGCAAGTCACCCTGGTGGTTTAGTAACCCCCCCCGCAGCGGGGGTCACCCTGGTGGTGTGATTGCCACCCACAGCGGGGGTCACCCTGGTTGCTGGTGAATCCCTCCCCTCATCTTGAAGATGGGTTACTGGTATGAGAAACAGCTGCTGCCTATATGTTTTCTGAGGGTGTTTGGTTTTTCTGGTACTTGTTTGTATAACTATTTGCCTTATCTTTTATTTGCCTTATCTTTGTAAGTCAATCAGGTGTGGGTGTAGAAAGTTTTGTTTAATCTGGAAATGTAAAGCAAACCATTGTAAAGTGTCACAGTAGTGGTGAAATCCTGATTTTTGTCTGACGTTACTGGGATGCTTGTAGGGCAAACTCATAAAAACTGCCAAATTCATTTATTTATTTAGATTTTGCTCACACCTTTTTCAGTAGTAGCTCAAGGGGAGTTACATTCAGGTACACTGGATATTTCTCTGTCCCAGGAGGGCTCACAATCTAAGTTTGTACCTGAGGCAATGGAGAGTTAAGTGACTTGCCCAAGATCACAAGGAGCAGCAGCAGCAGGACTTGAACTGGCCACCTATGGATTGCAAGACCAGTGCTCTAACCACTCTTCCATTTCTAGTCAAGTTAGGACAAACAGAGTTTTGAAGTAGTCTTCTTATAAGAATATATGCATTTCATTTCTGAAATACACAAATGTCAACATCGGTGCCTTGCTATACAATTGAAACAAAATAATTCTGAAATGAAGGAATGGCTTGCCAACTGAGGCCCAGATGCACAAAGGCCCCCCCCCCCCCCTGTTAAGAGTCCGTCTGTGTTTCCAAATCAGATAGAATCTGCTTTGCTTAACCCATTGATTCCCAAACCTGGTCCTGGAGGCACCCCAGCCAGTCAGGTTTCAGGATATGCACAATGAATAATTTGCATGCACTGCCTCCACTGCATGCAGATCTCTCTCATTAATATTCATTGGAGATGTCTTGAAAACCTGACTAGCTGGGGTGCCTCCAGGACCTGGTTTGGGAACCACAGTTAACCTCTTACTGGTGTGTACTTTTGTGTATTTACTGCTTTAGAAATTGGATGGCTTCGTAAAGGAAAAGTCCATAGACCATTATTAAAACGGACTTGAGGAAAACCCACTGCTTATTTCTAGAATAAGCAGCATAAAATTTATTGTACCATTTTGGAATCTTGCCATGTACATGTGTCCCGGATTGGCTACTGTTGGAAACAGGATGCTGGGCTTGATGGACCTTCAGTCTGTCCCAATATGGCAATACTTATGCTCTTATGAAATCTGGAGAAAATTATAAATGCACAGTTTCTTGGGTGTTTGAGTCTGTAACTTGCAGATAGATAATTTAAATTCATACGAAGATCAGAAGTTTGCTTTGGTTTGATACTAAGGGATGACCTGATGCTGCCTTTTATATGCAGGGGCAATAGTAAAATATTTAATTAACTTTTTATAAATAAAGTTCTGCAGTATGTATAATACAGTACACTAAAGATTTATATTCCTCAACTACCCAATTAGTGCAGATTACAGTAACGCTAGCTGTATCTATGAATTACAAAAACATATTTACAACAGAAGTAATTTGATATCAATTACAATTTAAGAATGTATTGAATAGAAAGATTGTCAGTTTTCCCCTGAAACTTTAACAATAAGCTTCCAATCTTTTTTTCATGAGTAAGTGGGAATAAATGTGGGAGGCAGGGATAGTGCTGGGCAGACTTGTAGGGTCTGTGCCAGAGCTGGTGGTTGGGAGGCGGGGATAGGGCTGGCCAGACTTATACAGTCTGTGCACTGAAGAGGACAGTACAAATAAAAAAGTAGCACATATGAATTCATCTTCTTGGGCAGACTGGATGGACCTTGCAGGTCTTTTTCTGCCGTCATCTACTATGTTACTATGTATAAATGTGTGAAAATATCTGACCTACACATTCTTTGAGGTTTGGTGCCTAGACTTGATTTGGGACTGTTAAGTGTACTGAAGTATTTGGGAAGAAGACAGCACTGTAAAAAAAGAGATCTTTTATTCACTGGCGGCAGAATATTGTAAGACTGTCCTTGCATAACAGTTGCAAACAGTTTGTCAGCTTCATTAGGAGCATCCGTAGGTATTGTCTGGGGAGATGAAGGGGAGCAGCACCCCCAAAGATGTAAGGTGCTGGTGCAGAATCAACCTCCTTAATCAATATGGCCTCTCAACCTTTGTCCCCCTCCCAAATATAGCAGGAAAATTAGGCCTGTGTATGCATCCAAGCTTCTTATCTGTTCAGGTGCGGGTAATTTAAGTACATTATAGTAGCTACTGTGATTCAAAGTCCTGCATAGTGGGGGGTCTTCAAAACCTTCCCTGCTTCTCATGAGGAAGGGATTTAAAACTCATCCTCTTTCTGTGTGAGCCTCTATTATGAGATGTTGCAGGTATAGAACCTTACCCATAGAAATTAGAATTCTTTGGGTAAGGAAGTTTTTAACTCCTGTTCCGTAGGAGTTTGAGCCATTTCAACTTTTGATTAGCTTCAACTGAACAGATTAGAAGTCTTTATATTTTTTTTGCAAGTAAGAACTCGAGGTGTGCTCAAATAAAATACTGAGCAAAAGGAGGCGCTGTAGAGAAAGGGGTACCATGGGTCACGTGTGGTGGTTATGTTGAAAAGTTTTTGAGTATTTTGGAAGCGTACAAGCTCAGATTGGGTCAGGAGATCCCTTGGGATACAGGTACATTTTCATTTAATAGACCATTTGATGCTATTTTGGTCCAAATGCGAAATACCCTAGCTGCAGCTTGGAAGAGTGTACATCCCCCATTGGTTCTCAAATAGTAAAATGGAGATATATCTATGACATGCAGAGATGAATAGCTCAGAAAATGGGATAAGATCAAGCATATTTTGTCTTGATGTTAATGATCATTGCTACATTGTGTTAGGTTGAAGCTAGTTCTTCCCTTTTCGATAATGCTTCACCTCTGTGACTGGGGTTAGCTATCAACAATCCTTCCCTGAGGTTTTGGTTTGTTACTAAGTAGGTTGATCACTGTGG
This sequence comes from Microcaecilia unicolor, assembly GCF_901765095.1. Classification (NCBI taxonomy): domain Eukaryota; kingdom Metazoa; phylum Chordata; class Amphibia; order Gymnophiona; family Siphonopidae; genus Microcaecilia; species Microcaecilia unicolor. The sequence continues at coordinate 52,377,225 of NC_044035.1, forward strand.
AGGGCTGGGGGGGTTATTTCATGTTGAAAAAAACACACCCATTTATAGAATAGCGCTTAAGTGTCTCCATGCAGATCTGCAAAGAGGGTGTAATGATGGCAGGGACATGGGCGAGTCAGAGGCGTTCCCTTAAGGAGGTGCACAGTGTGTTAGACTACTACAAATCCATGCCCAATTTGCGCTCCGAGATTTACACCTGTTGCTACATGTTATTCTATAATGGGAACCTATCCTGAAACACCCTTTATAGAATACCGTTCAGTGCCAAATTTTGAGCTGCATTTACTGAATCCAGCCCTTTATGTGCATTAGTTGTAACATTTGATGTGATTTTGATCTTGTACTTTGTTTCAACAAAAAGAATAATGAAAACGAAAAATGCTGAGCAGTTAAGCATTGGGAGTCTTATGTTCCGTCTCTCCTAAATATATGAAACATAGTTCAGTATTTAAAAGCTAATATCCAGCTACGCATTTTTATAACCTCATTTTGGGAGAGTGGTATTACTGTGATCATGATAGTTCAGTTTAATTATTACATTTATGGTGGGGGGTAGGGACTGAAAGTTAAATTGAAGGAACGCAAAGGCTGAAAGTTCAGCCTTGCACTAGCCCTGGGGGCTGTTCAGCTTAGATGTTGGGTTTTGAGGTTTCTGGGGGGGTTTTAACCAATTGGGATCAGTTGTATTCAAGCCTTCTGTTTAGGTCTTAGGCCTGTCTTACACAAGTAATTTTGATTGTCTCTAATATGTGCAGTAACTGATATCTTGTTAAACAGGGTATTCATTTTTATAAATTATCTCATAGTTAATTGGTAGTTTTGTTCACTTTGGCTGCTTTTCTATGAAATTTTTAGTTTTCCACAGAATTCTAATTTCTATGGGTGAAATCTAATTATCCCCTGGGCCACCCCAGGTGGCTTTTCTGTGGCTTGCAAAATGAATGCCTTGAGCTTGAATACCTCTGTGTTCACCATTTAAGTAATTCTGAGATCTTAAAGAATTGAGGCCAACATATTTACAAAGTACACAATACAGACCAGGCACACTGTCTAGTTACTAAGTGCCTGACCTAAAAAGCTTGGTCTAGTGCAGAGACTTGCTTGGAGTCACAGAGTGTATAGACATAAGGGAGATGAAAGTAGAACCTGGGTTTTCACATTTCACAGCTCTCTCTGTACAAGCGATTTAATGTTTAGAACAATGTTTTAAAATATTTTTGACAAAATCATATAAATAGTGTTATCTATTCCCAGTGCTAAAAATAAATTCTGTATTAGAGAATTTGCTAAATCTCTATCTTAGCCCTTCTATATCACCTCCTTTCCAAACTGAATAGCCTTAACCTCTTCAGTCTTTCTTCATAGGGTCATTATTCCATCCTCTTTTGATTGGCCCTTCTCTGTACCTTTTTCTAGCTCTACTGTATCTGTTTTAAGATGGGGAAACCAGAACTGCACTGAATACTCAAAAGTACAATTATACCATCAGTGATAGTCTTAGTTTTGTTTCTGTTCTTTACAAATCATAGAAACAGAAAAATGAAGGCAGATAAAGACCATATGGCCTATCTAGTCTGCCCATCCATGCCATCTATTCTCCCCGTCACTCCCTTAGAGATCGTATGTACTTGGCCCAAGCTCTCTTGAATTAAGATACTGTTTTTGTCTCTCGCTATCACCAGGAGGCTGTTCCATTAATTTACTACCCTTTCCATGAAGTATTTCCTCGGGTTACTTCTGAGTCTATCCTCTTGAGTCTATCCTCTTTCACCTTCATCCTATGCGCCTTCATTCCAGAGCTTCCTTTAAATCGAAAAGAGACTTGCCTCCTGTTCACTCCCAAGATCTTGTCCCTGGGTGATAACTCCTAATATGGAACCTAGTATTGTGTACATATCCTTTTAGATTGTGTTCCCCTATATGTAACACATTGTACTTGTCCACATTAAAGTTCCTCTACCTTTTAGATGCCTAGTTCCTAGATCTTAAGTGTCCTCTTACAATTCCTCAGTCAGCTTGTGTTTTTAAGTACACATGGGATTGCTTGATTGCTGCAGCTGTCTAAGTGGAACTGACATTTCAGCTATCATGCTGTGGCTTTCTTCGGTATTCCTCTCTCAGTCATTGGAAAATATCCGTGCTTTCTCTAATACATGAAATTCCATATATTCAACTTCTTTATAAATCCAGTAAAGGGAATATATTGCACAATGTGGACCAATATAAAAGAACACACTTGTTCTGGTACATTGCAACTGTACATGTGAACGGAGGCTCAATAATCCATTGTTGTGAAGAACATAATTGCCTACAAGGGCCATAAAGAAACAAACCATTGATCATATGCCTAGTAATTCTGTTCTTAACAATAGTTGGCATCGGACTCACTGGACTAGAGTTTTATGGATCACCCTTGAGACCCTTTACAAAAAAAAAATAAGACATTTTATTGGTTAACCTACAATCCTCAAGTACAATGGTAGATTTGATCCCCTAAACGTACCATTCCCCCCCCCCCCCCCAGCAACCTAAAGTATTTAGAACAACACTTCTCATCTTGGGGGTTATGGTTTTTATGTGCTTATACCATTAAAAACTAGGGTCGTCCTTTCAGCATGATTAATCGCGTTAAAATTTTGAACTGCACTTATAATTTTGACTCTGTTAATCGCATCATGCTGCTCGCTCCCATAAAGAGGAAGAAAAATGGCCGAAACTTTAATGTGAAAGATCTTATAGGAGAAGAAGTGAAGAAGGGAGGAGGAGAGAAAAGAGAGAGTGAGGAGAGAGGAGGCCGAGGCCCTGAAAGTAGAGTTCAGAGCACAGACAGAGGAACAGAACAGGGAATAAGATGATTAGAAAAATAAAATCACCAGACAACAAAGGTAAGCAAAATGGCTTTATTTTCAGTTTAGTAACTGAAGTAGAATATGTCAGTTCTGAGAATTGACATCTGTAGTCTATGTTTTGCAGTATACAGGTGAAAATGTGAGGGGGACACTTTATGCGACTAAACACGCAATTTAAAATTTTAATCACAATTAAGTACATAAGTACATATAAGTACATAAGTATTGCCATACTGGGAAAGACCAAAGGTCCATCAAGCCCAGCAACCTGTTTCCAACAGTGGCCAATCCAGGTCACAAATACCCGGCAAGATCCCCAAAATGTACAAAACATTTTATACTGCTTATCCCAGAAATAGTGGATTTTCCCCAAGTCCATTTAATAACGGTCTATGGACTTTTGCTTTAGGAAGCCGGCCAAACCTTTTTTAAACTCCGCTAAGCTAACCGCCTTTACCACATTCTCTGGCAACAAATTCCAGATAATTACACGTTGAGTGAAGAAAAAGTTTCTCTGATTTGTTTTAAATTTACTACATTGTAGCTTCATCGCATGCCCCCTAGTCCTAGTATTTTTGGAAAGCGTGAACAGACACTTCACATCTACCCGTTCCACTCAACTCATTATTTTATAGACCTCTATCATATCTCCCCTCAGCCACCTTTTCTCCAAGCTGAAGAGCCCTAGCCGCTTTAGTCTTTCCTCATAGGGAAGTTGTCCCATCCCCTTTATCATTTTTGCCGCCCTTCTCTGCACCTTTTCTAATTCCACTATATCTTTTTTGAGATGCGGCGACCAGAATTGAACACAATATTCGAGCTGCGGTCGCACTATGGAGCGATACAGAGGCATTATAACATTAATCACACGGCAAACCTTTTGATTGATGAACAGCCCTATTAAAAAACCTTTTTTTTCCCTCTTGGGGATACTTTTCGCACCTTGGGACTCGATGACTTGCCGGTTATGAAACTTGTTCCTCTAGTGCCAGAGTAAAGATGGTTCTTCTTGCATCAAACACTGGAGGATATGTTTCTTACAATACTTCATTTACATATAAAGGGTTAGGTCCCTTTCCCTTTAATTCCATGCACCTCTATGTTGTCTAGCAAAAGACCCAGTTTGTCATAAGAACATAATAGCCATAGTGGGTCAGACCAATGGTCCATCTAGCCCAGTATCCTGTTTCCAGTGGTGACCCATCCAGGTCACAAGTACCTGGCAGAAACCCAAATAGTAGCAACATTCCACACTACCAATCCCAGGGCAAGTAGTGGCTTCCCCATGTCTGGCTCAATAACAGACTGTGGACTTTTCCTCCAGGAACTTGTCCAAACCTTTTTTTAAACTCAGATATGCTAACCACCATTATTACCACATCCTTTGGCAATGACTTCCAGAGCTTAACTATTCATTGAATGAAAAAATATTTCTTCCTATTTGTTTTAAAAGTATTTCTATGTAACTTCCTCGAATGTCTCCTAGTCTTTGTGCTTTGGAACAAGTGAAAAATAGATTTATTTCTACTTGTGCTACACAACTCAGGATTTTGTAGACCTCAATCATATCTCCCCTCATCTGTCTCTTTTCCAAGCTGAAGAGCCCTAACCTCTTTAGCCTTTCCTCATACTAGAGGAGTTCCATCCCATTTATCATTTTGGCAGCTCTTCTTTGAACCTTTTCTAATTCTGCTATATTTTTTTTGAGATACGGCGACCAGAAGTGAACGCAATACTCAAGGTGCGGACATACCCTGGAGTGATACAAAAGCATTATAGTATTTTTGGTCTTATTCACCATCCCTTTCCTAATAATTCCTAGCATCTAATTTGCTTTTTTGGCTGCCGCCACACACTGAGCAGAAGATTTCAGCGTATTATCTACAAGGACACCTAGATCTTTTTCTTGAGTGCTGACCCCCAAGATGGCCCCTATCACCAGGTAACTATGATTCAGATTATTCTTTCCAATGTGCATCACCTTGCATTTGTCCACATTAAATTTCATCTGGTTAATGGGGTATAGTCTTTGTGTCCCAGTAACCAATTCCACATATGCCTGAGCAAGCAGGTGTTATATTTTTTCATGTCTGTTAGACCTAGCCTGCCCCTCCCCCTGCTTGCTACTTCCTATACAGTTTACCTATTTTCACTTCAGGTTTTTTAGACCCTTCCCCCTCAATGCCCAGCAAAGGTTTGCTAATTCCTGCTGCAATAATTCTAAATCCCTCTTCAGATCATTTGTATTATATAGATCCACGTAGGAAATGGTCATATGAAAGAGACATATTCTACCACTGAGTGAAAATGGAAGAGACCCCCCCCCCCCCCCCACAACTCACAACTGTCATTTTTTTGTCCTATTGCAGATTTTTTTTTTTTTTTTACATTTTATTTAAGTCCTGAGTATCTAATGAAAGCTGCACTTCTAGGTACCAAAATGGACCCTCCACTTACTTAAGGGGAAATGTTCCTATCTGTTCCTTCCTTGAGGAGTCATCTGAGGCCACTTCCGATTTAGATAATAAGTTTAGCTTGAATTCTGAAAAGTTTCAGGGGTAGATGCACTAAAAAAATGAGCCATTAACGTCTGTTTTAAACTGGGTCAAGCCAGTTCAACAAACAAGTAGTAAACCATACCATGCACAAGAGGGCATTTTCCTGTCACGGTAGCAGCTAACGAAAACGGAATGCAAATGATCCAAAGACTATTATAATAAGCTGCACTACCATTGCAAGGCTATTATAATGAGATGCACTACTGTTTTCCTTACCGTGGAAAACCTAACGAGAGGTCTGCACCTCTCGTTGGGGCTGCCCGGGATTTTTTCGCCTCTAAAGACTTCTATAAAATTAAAAAAAAAAAAATCAGGGGAAAAAAAAACGTCTGTGCTCATCAGGGACGTCCTTTATGAATGTCCTTCACTCAACAACAAAAAAAGGACGTCCCTGACGAGCACTTGGATGAGCTGGACATCTTCCTGGAGCTTTTGTGATGGGTGCCCTTTTTGGACGTGTTTTTCTTACCTGCTTGAACTGAGTAGAACCACAGTTCTCTCAACAGTCTCTCCAAGGTTGTTTTGAGCTCGCCCCCCCCCCCCCCCCCCCCACACACACACACACACGATCGGGACGTGCGAGGACGTCCAAATCAAAACTTTTTGGACGTCCCGCCCTCCAGGTCTTTCTCAGCCAATCACAGCGCATTTAGCTGTTACCAGTATCAGCTAAATGCGCTATGATTGGCTGAGAGAGACCTGGAGGGAGGGACTTCCAAAAGATAAGAAAAACACATCCAAGAAGGACGGCCATCACAAAAACTGCAGGAAGACGTCCACCTCGTCCAAGTGCTTGTCAGGGACGTCCTTTATGGACGTCCTTCACTCAAAACAACAACAACAAAAAGGACGTCGTACCCACGGCCTCTCAGCCAATCACAGCGCGTTTAGCTGACACCACTGACAGCTAAACGTGCTGGGATAGGCTGAGAGAGACCTGGAGGAGAGGCATAATTGAGCACCGACCGACTGTTTTCCAAGGGAATAGAGAATGCAAGTGAGCTACAACGAGCAGCTCATTTGCATTCCATTCCCTTGATGCATGGCCGTTCCCTACCGATTCACTATGGAATCGGTAAGGGAAGGGCTCTTCCAATGACTTTAGTGCATCTGGCCCTCAGATTTCTTAAAACTATTCATCAAATCCAGGAAGGATCACTTAGGCTTCACAGTATGAGTTAGCAAATCATCTGCAAATGCTGCATTTTTTTGAATTCTGTTTGTTCAGTTCATATTCCTCTTATCTCTGGGTTGTTTGAATTTCCAGCATAGGGGGATCAAATGATAGAACAAAGAGTATTGGGTGGGGGGGGGGGGGGAGAGATGGCAGATATTCTCCTGTATATATAGAAAATTGCTCAGTCATCCCAGTTCCACTAGCGAAGGGGACTGGCTGTCTTGCATCGTCATCTTGGGGTCAGGTATGCATCTTGTCTTTTTCTTATTGCCATTATCACTTACTAAAGCTAAGTGCCCCTCAATAAGAGTAGCCTAATGATTAGAGCAGTGGGTTGGGAACCTAGGGAACTTTTAATTCCCACTGCAGCTCCTTATTACTTTGGGCTAGTCACTTAATCCTCCATTGCCCCAAGTATAAAACCTGATTGTGAGCCCACTAGGGACAAAGAAAGTACCTCCTGCATATAATAAATGTAAACTGCTGTGGTTGTACCACAAAAAGGTGGTATATCAAATCCATGACGCTTGACCCTGTTGAGTAACGGTGATGCACCCTGAATTTTGTGCTGTCGTGGAGTGGAGGAGTGGCCTAGTGGTTAGGGTGGACTGAGGAACTGAGTTCGATTCCCACTTCAGGCACAGGCAGCTCCTTGTGACTCTGGGCAAGTCACTTAACCCTCCATTGCCCCATGTAAGCCGCATTGAGCCTGCCATGAGTGGGAAAGCGCGGGGTACAAATGTAACAACAACATGGAATGTTGCTACTATTGGAGATTCTACATGGAATGTTGCTACTATTGGAGATTCTACATGGAATGTTGCTATTCCACTAGCAACATTCCATGTAGAAGGCTGCGCAGGCTTCTGTTTCTGTGAGTCTGTCAGACTCACAGAAGCAGAAGCCTGCGCGGCCACATTGATCTGCAAGGGCCAGGCACAGGCAGCTCCTTGTGACTCTGGGCAAGTCACTTAACCCTCCATTGCCCCATGTAAGCCACATTGAGCCTGCCATGAGTGGGAAAGCGCGGGGTACAAATGTAGCAAAAATAAAAAATGAAATAAATAGCAGAGCAGAAGTAAGAATTCATCACTCGGGTTTGTATCTAAGACTGGTTCTGCTGTCAGAGCTTCTGTGCAAGAAGAGTTTAAGCAGATATCTGTCTCTTGGTCTGTTTTGCTTCTAGGGAAGATCAGAAAACGTTGAGAAGCTTATCTTTAAGTATAATCCCTGTGTAGTTGGGGCAGCTGGAGCTTGTCTTTTTGGTGTTACAAAATCCTTCAGAGCCCTTTTAACTGACAGGGTTGCTTTTACCATTGATAACAAGGACTGTATGGAGTGGTCCTGCCTGGTCTTGGTTTCACACCTGGACTAGACGAAAAAGAAGTGATGATGGAAGCTGAATTATTTTCATTTTCCTTCAGGGACCTGTAAGGGGTACTTGTTTGACTGCAGAAAGAAGTGAGCGGTTTAAAAGTCCTCTGCATCCTTTGCTGGAAATCATGGGTGTAAAAATATCCCAGTGGTCTTTATAGGGCTAAGAAATGAGCAGTGAAAGCTACAGGATGTTTAGAAGTAATCCAGTGAATGATTTAAACTTTGAATAGAGGCTTTACCTAATACAGAGGTAAAGGCAGGCACTGGGAATGGTGACAGAGACAAAACCAGAGATCTAGTCAGCTCACAAAACATCCAAGAGTGGTGTAGCCCCGGGTGTCAGCAGGATGACACCCCCCCCTCGGCGCATCAACACCCCCAGACCCAGTGCCTACCCTTAGCTCCGTCCAACCAGCTCCCGCACCCTACCTTTAAAGAAATCTCGGAAGCCGTGGCAAGGCAAGGCGCAGCGCCTCGCGCCTGCATGTAAAAGAAGTGTGGATCGTCTCATCGGGCCTTCCCTTGCTCTGTCTGTCCCGCCCTCCGCTGAATCAACTTCCTATTTCCGCAAGGGCGGGACAGACAGAGCGAGGGAAGGCCCGATGAGAGGATCCACACTTCTTTTAGATGCAGGCGCGAGGCGCTGCGCCTCGCCTCGCCACGGCTTCTGAGATTTCTTTAAAGGTAGGGTGTGGGAGCTGGTTGGACGGAGTTGAGGAGGGTAAGCACTGGGGGGGGGGATGTCATCGTGCTGCACCCCGGGGGGGGGGGGGGTGCTACGGCGAACCGCCCCGGGTGGCAGCCCCCCCTTGCTACACCACTGTAAGCTGCACCAATAAATCTGATGTCCTTTTATTGTGAACAGCAAAAATTCCCCAACGTGGTCTATGGCTGCTTCAAGGATACAGGAACAGCAAAACAGGAAAAACCTCTACGATGAATCCGCACAATGCAAAAGAAGTAGAGGATGACCATAGACTAAACCAACTCGGGAGATGATGTATAAAAACATTCCTCCCTTTGCATTGTGCTTCGAGGATACAGATACTACTACTACTACAAATCATTTCTATAGCGCTACCAGTCGTACGCAGCGCTTCACAATTGAACATGAAGAAAAGACAGTCCCTGCTCAAAAGAGCATACAATCTAAATCAGGACAGACAGACAGGACAAATAAGGGATAAGGGTAGGACAGACAGATAGGATACATAGGGAAAAGGGACTATTGAAGAGAGGAAGACAAGATAAGGTACGAACAGGTGACAAGTTAGGAATTAAAAGCAGCATCAAACAGGTAGGCCTTTAGCCAGGATTTGAAGGCGGCCAGGGATGGAGCTTGACGTAATGGCAAGTGGGTATCTGTGGTAATGGAAAATAGTGATTTGCAAAGGTCACAAGGAGTGTCGGTGGCAAAACGGATCTAAACCCTGGCTTCCCTAATTTTCAGCCCATTGCTCTAACCACTGGGCCATTTTCTATTCTCATTGAAGGTATCACTTGGAAGAACAGGGGGGGGGAGGGCAAATGGTTTTTGGTTTGACACAAGAATACTGAATAACTCCCTGGCTTCACCAGGCTACTTGCAGAAAAAGGTTTAGCTTGATTTCCATCTGCTGACAAAAGGCATATAACCAACTTTTGTCTGAAGTGGTCTGGCAGGACTCAGAATCAAAATGATTGTCAGGTAAGCGACAATTAACCACTGAATAAGGCTTTGCCCTCCAGAATCAATATACTGTACAAGCACCCTTGGCAGCAGTGTGGGAAAGGTCTTTGCCAGTTTGCACACCTAGATTGTCAATATTTAGCCATTCTTTAGAAAAGAATGGCATGTCGCTATAATCTGCTCAGGAAAGAGAGGGGTGTGTGGTATATTATATGTTAATTTTAAAGCCACAGGGTAAGGAAGAGGCACTGTGGGTTACTCTAAAAAGAGGGAATGGCAAATGTATTTACATTGGTGTGATATACAGGCCTCCTTCACAATCAGAATTGGAGTGACACATCTCCCCCCGTTTTCTATTTCTGTTGATGGCTCTCTCATTCTCCCTGTCTCCTCAGCTCGAAACCTTGGGGTCATCTTTGACTCTTCTCTCTCCTTCTCTGCTCATATCCAGCAGACCGCCAAGACCTGTCGTTTCTTTCTTTACAACATCCGTAAAATCCGCCCCTTTCTTTCCGAGCACTCTACCAAAACCCTCATCCACACCCTTGTCACCTCTCGTTTAGACTACTGCAATCTGCTTCTTGCTGGCCTCCCACTTAGTCACCTCTCCCCTCTCCAGTCGGTTCAAAACTCTGCTGCCCGTCTCGTCTTCCGCCAGGGTCGCTTTACTCATACTACCCCTCTCCTCAAGACCCTTCACTGGCTCCCTATCCGTTTTCGCATCCTGTTCAAACTTCTTCTACTAACCTATAAATGTATTCACTCTGCTGCTCCCCAGTATCTCTCCACACTCGTCCTTCCCTACACCCCTTCCCGTGCACTCCGCTCCATGGATAAATCCTTCTTATCTGTTCCCTTCTCCACTACTGCCAACTCCAGACTTCGCGCCTTCTGTCTCGCTGCACCCTACGCCTGGAATAAACTTCCTGAGCCCCTACGTCTTGCCCCATCCTTGGCCACCTTTAAATCTAGACTGAAAGCCCACCTCTTTAACATTGCTTTTGACTCGTAACCACTCGCCTCCACCTACCCTCCTCTCTTCCTTCCCGGTCACATTAATTGATTTGATTTGCTTACTTTATTTATTTTTTGTCTATTAGATTGTAAGCTCTTTGAGCAGGGACTGTCTTTCTTCTATGTTTGTGCAGCGCTGCGTATGCCTTGTAGTGCTATAGAAATGCTAAATAGTAGTAGTAGTAGTAATTTATTTTAGTTACATTTGTACCGCGCGCTTTCCCACTCATGGCAGGCTCAATGCGGCTTACATGGGGCAATGGAGGGTTAAGTGACTTGCCCAGAGTCACAAGGAGCTGCTTGTGCCTGAAGTGGGAATTGAACTCAGTTCCAGGACCAAAGTCCACCACCCTAACCACTAGGCCACTCTTCCACTCATATTCCTTGTAACGATTATGAAAGAGCTGGAGGAACGTGGCTGAATGAGATTTGCACCAACAGCGCTCAGCACTGGTTCTGCGGGCAAAAACCAAGGGGCAGAACAGGAAAGGTGACTTTGAGTGACTGTTAGAGGGTTGTGAAAGTTGATGCTAGCAGTGAGGAAAGAGTTTAAAGTCAGCAACCTGCTGTTCAAGTGAGGATGAAGATGAAGAGAGGGGGGTGGCAGCGTGTCCAGGGAGACAGCTAGTAAAGAAGCAGAATGTTCATTAAGGGTGTGGGAAGGAAAGACTAACGATGGTGGAGGAGAAGGTGGAATGGGTAGGGGAGAATAAACCTAAGAAGAAAATGATCTGTCCAAGGGTAAGTGAAAGTTGTAATAGTAGAGGGATAAGATTGGCGGAGGAAGAAGTGAAAATAAGATCCAGGGAATTACCATGTTGTGGATAGGGACATGGATGTGCTGTGACAGCATGATATAAGTGCAAAGAAGGAAGAGGCGGTGTCAGAGAGGAAGATTGGAATCGTCTAAGGGCAAAATGGGGTAATAGAGAGCAGTGCATTCTGAATTGAAAGTAAGCAATTCCTGAAAGGAAAGGGCTGGGGGAGGGGGGTAGATAAGAGCAAGGAAAAAGTGGGAGAAGGAGGAGATGCTGATGAGAACCTCTTCTTTAAAATGGCTGCCGAGACTAGTGAGGTGGGTGCCAAGGAGGAACTTTTTACTAAAGTGTAGGTTTTTTTTTTTTTAAGTTACCATGCCTTAACAGCAAATATTAATGCATGGTAAGTGCGAAGGCTGTGTAGTTATTGTTCGGGTGTGTGCCCAGCATATCCTTTGCTCTTACCATATTGAAAATGTCTTTTACAGCATGTTAAGATTACAGGAGGACCTCGCGAGACTAGGGGATTGGGCGTGCAAGTGGCAGATGAAGTTCAATGTTGGCAAGTGCAAAGTGATGCATTGTGGGTAAGAGGAACCCGAATTACAGCTATGTCATGCAAGGTTCCGCATTAGGAGTTATGGACCTAGAAAGGGATCTGGGAGTAATCGTTGATAAGACATTAAAAACATCTGCCCGGTGTGCTGCGGCGGCTAAGAAAGCGCACAGAATGTTGAGTATTATTAGGAAAGGGATGGAAAACAAACACGAGGATGTTATAATGCCGTTGTATCGCTCCATGGTGTGACCGCACCTCGAGTATTGTGTCCAATTCTGGTCGCTATATCTCAAAAACGATATAAAGGAATTAGAGAAGGTGCAGAGAAGGGCGACGAAAATGATAAAGGGATGGAACGACTTCCCTATGAGGAAAGGCTGAGAAGGTTAGGGCTCTTCAGCTTGGAGAAAAGGTGGCTGAGGGGTGGTATGATAGCAGTCTACAAGATAATGAGCGGAGTAGAGCAGACAGATGTGAAGCGATTGTTTACACTTTCAAACAACAACAAAACCAGGGGACACAAGATGAAGCTAGAATATGGTAGATTTAAAACAAATAGGAGAAAGTTTTTCTTTACTCAGCGTGTAGTTAGACTCTGGAACTCGTTGCCGGAGAATGTAGTGACAGCAGCTGGCCTTCCGGAATTTAAAGGGGGTTTGGACAGATTCCTGAAGGAAAAGTCCATTGAACATTATTAATTTTTTTTTTTTTTTTGGGGGGGGGGGGTGCCGGGTTTTTGAAGCCTGGATTGGCCGCTGTCGGAGGCAGGATGCTGGGCTTGATGGACCCTTGGTCTTTCCCAGTATGGCGGTGCTTATGTACTTATGCACTTATCACCTCTAGAGCAGGCATGAACTACACAAGTGAGTGTGTGTGGAAGTACTGTGCACCAAGGTGTGCTGTTAGTATCTATAACCTGCCTAATCCCTGACCCCTAAAACACAGCTTGCAATTAACATGTGAATTCTTGTGTGCTGCCATGCCACTGCAGCAGTGATGTACACTACTTCACATGTTAACTGCTTAATGCACTTAAATAAAAGGATCCCTATTTTTTTTCTAAATATATTTCTACTCACAATTATAGATGATCTTCAAGCACATTCCTTATTGTCCTGCCAGACCAGTCCAGAAAAGTGGGTTATATCCCCCTGCCAGCACATGGAGCCAGAGGGGAAAAAAAACGGTCTAAAGCTGACTTGGCTTATGTTACAAGGGGAAATCCAAATTTCCTCTTGAATACACCAAGTCAGAGGACTGGGTTCAGAATCTCCCCAGTAAACTGCATTTTCACAGGCTTTGCTTCTGTTAATAACAGAAAACAAGTTCTTACCTAGTTCTCATTTTTAAATTAAGTCTTGAGCCTTGCTTGTTTCCCTGTCTTCATTATCTGTTGCCACTCAGTCCTGACAGGATCAACTCCACAAGATGCTTTGGGTGCTTCTGTCCAGTGAGAGCTGTTGGAAGGGGTAGAGCACAATCTAGGAGAACATGAACTAAAAATGTGCAAAAATCCTTAAATGTATAGGCCTAGTGGTTAGTGTGGTGGACTTTGGTCCTGAGGAACTGAGTTTGATTCCCACTTCAGGCACAGGCAGCTCCTTGTGACTCTGGGCAAGTCACTTAACCCTCCATTGCCCCATGTAAGCCGCATGGAGCCTGCCATGAGTGGGAAAGCGCGGGGTACAAATGTAACAAAAATAAAAATAAATCCCCACAGCATTTGATCTTTTGCAAAAGATTTGGACTAGTGTGGGATTTTCTGCCCATTCCATGGAAATTTCTTGGGGATCATCGTTTTCACGCTTGTAATTGCAAATATGTTTAGAAAGGTGCAGGTGCCAGTCTAAAGATTTGTAAACTTTTTTTTTTTCATGTTTTTTTTTTTTGTGTGTGTGGATGTTTTCTCCCCCCCTCTACTTTTCTATGCTTTTTTTCTAGACAAAAAAAGGTGCCTGTACTCACATGCAGGGCAGTTGTTTATAAGAGGTGGAGTACTGGGGGACCCTGCCACAATAGCCATGCTCAAACGGCAGGCAAGAGTCTATGAAAAAGCAGCACTGCAAATATTACACCAGCCTTAGAACGTTTGTTAGGCAGAGAGAACAAGCCGGACTGTTACATATCACAACACACAAACTACATGCTCACAAAATAACTCGCCTCGCACACATACACAAAAAATGGATACAGCCTTAGCAAATATAGAATAAATGACCACACATTAAACACAGAAATAGGCAGACAACCCCTGAACTAGAAACTCCAAGAAGCTGAATTCAGCCTACAGTAGAAATAGGAGGAATGCATTTTTGTTGCTTACTATGCAAAATACAAGGATATTAGAACTGGCACATTAAAATTATGAATTAAAAAATTCAAAACTCTTTTTCTACCTCAGTCTGTAGCCAATGTCACCCACATTTTGCAAGGGCTGAGCCTGCTAGGGACAGAGGAAGTATATCAAATACATGACCCTTTACCCTTACCTGCTGGCTGCAGCATGCTTCATATTTTTCCTTGGTCTGTGGGGATTGTCTGGAGACACTGCTTCTTTCATTGGGGGATAGCTTGCTCTTTTTGTGCATGAATCAATTTTAGCAGGCAATGGAAACAGGATGGGTGCTCAGTTAGGCCCTGCTACTTTCTAAAGGCAAAAGGCTTCTGAGAGCACAGTGCCAGGGTGTGTTCCTCAGATGCACATACAACACACATGTGCCCCAGAAAGTAGGTTCCGCTAGTTCTAAATATTAACTTTGTTTGGCTTGCTTTATTTTGTGTGGGGTTTTTTGTTTTGTTTTGTTTTTTATTTTATTTTATTTTATTTTATTGTGTTTGCATTTTAGGAATCCAAAACTTTTCCAGCCCTGTTCACTCACCTAACCTTCACTGCAGTTTTCTAGATTTTAAACCTTGGCAAGTAACAAGATTATATAGATATATAGACAGATTGTATTTATCTATCATTTTGTTTTCTAGTACATTTCCCTTCCCCTCTTAAGTTTCTGTCACTCTGATTCTATAGATGTTGTTGGTTTTTAAAGGTGCAGCACTGGTCCCCTTGTTATATTATTATTATTATTTATTGCATTTGTATCCCACATTTTCCCACCTTTTTGCGGGTTCAGTGTGGCTTACAATAGGAGTTAAATGTTGGAAATACAATTTATTACATATTGGTTATGGATTATATCTTGCCTAGTTATGCGAAACAATCAAGTGTCGTTGAGAGTGTAACAATGGAGCACAAACAGTGAAACATTGGAAGGAAACAATGGGAACTTAGGGGCGATAGGGGGCATAAAGACATATATATCTTTCTGTGATTGAAGGTATGAATGATGTGATATTATGAGAATGAGAGGTCCGAGGTGAATGTGTGTTGCATTCGTGGATAGTAGGTGTGGTCTTTATGTGTTTTGGTTCTTTCCGTAAGTCTTTTCGAAAAGATGGGTCTTCAGTGATCTGCGGAAGGAAGCTTGCTCATTGATTGTTCTTAGGTTGCGTGGCAGTGTATTCCAATATTGCGTGCTCATGTGAGAAAAGGTTGATGCATGTAGCGTTTTGTATTTCACACCTTTGCAATTGGGGAAGTGGAGGTTTAGGAAGGTTCGGGATGATCTTTTGGCGTTTCTGGGTGGTAGGTCTATTAACTCAGACATGTAGGCTGGGGCTTCGCCGTGAATGATTTTGTGGACTAATATGCACACTTTAAAAGTGATGCGTTCCTTTAGTGGAAGCCAGTGTAGTTTCTCTCATAATGGTTTTGCACTCTCATATTTTGGCTTTCCAAAGATGAGTCTGGCTGCCGTATTCTGGGCTGTTTGAAGTTTTCTCATCACAGCTTGGATTGTGAGTTCTCCAGGGACAAAAAAATACCTACGGTATCTGATTGTACACCGCTTTAATAGTTTTCATACTGTCAGACAGCATATAATGAACTAAAATACATTTTTAAAAAAGCTTAACCCGGTCACAAAAATATTTGGACCGATATTCAGAAGCATGTAATTGCATTCATCTAAGTTCCACTGACTGAGTCTGTTTGCTAATTTTAAACTGAAAAAAATTATGGACTTCCCTGCACCTTCCTCATAGTACAGGGGCGGTGTCTGGGTGAAGTGTGGGTAGTTCCAGAAATTATCTGTGTAGCAGCACAAAAACTGTCCTCCTGAGTCATCCGGATAGCAGGACCGCATATCACTGTAACCCAGCTAACCCTGTTGCTAACTAGTGTATTCAGATGTTCAACGACAGACATCATCCAGTTAGTGGTGCTAAATATCAGGCCAACTGTGGTGTTTAAATATTGACCCAATTAATTTTTTTGGACATGCGTGGCCTGCCACAAGTGGGTCAGTCCTATCTTAACCGACAGTGCATTTAATGGAACTGTGACCAAGAGAAACAGCATAAAAGTTTGAGGTTGATTATAGCAACACTTGAAAATCAAGAACATTGTATTGTGCTGGTTTAATTTAGATTTAAACAAAACCAGGCTGACCTGGGGTCGCCTTGCCTTGCTTTTGTGAGCAGCATCAGGCACTGTTGCAACTTTGACTTCAGGTGCTCTGTAGAATTTTCATGCTATGGACTGTGGCCGGCAGCAACCTTGGAAATGGAGAGGTATTGCAAATAGGTGAATCTCGTCTGTGTTTTGCCTGTTTTTAAATTGTGGACTGTAAATTGCTCTGATGTTTTAAGGGCAGTATATCAATACTTAAGCAAAACTAAAACTAAACACAGAGAGATTCAGCTGCATCTCAAGGATTCTGCCTTCTGCTCTGAGCTCGGGTGCTGGGGATTTTATAGGTGAAACTTGGTTTCGGTACGCAGTCTTCTGGTACTAGTATCAGAATAAGTAGAAACGTCTGCGTGCAGTTCAAATATTTTCTGACTGCCTGTTCTGACATCGGCAGTCGTAGGCCTTGGGTGATGTTTGGTATCCACCTAGAAAGTGTAGCTGCAGTAAATACACAAACACATAGGAATCTGGTATCTTGCTCAGAGATGACTTTACCTGCCTTTAATCCCTCAATACAAAAATGTTGACTTTTGACTTGCACCCTTTGTGTGGAGATTTGTGGATAAGTTAAATTCTTCATAAGTCACTCGGATGACATTTTTCATGTGATGCAATTGCTTTTCAAACACAATATTGTTGTAACTTTGAGACACTTCTACAGCAGTTTTTTTGTTGTTGGGTTTAATTTTTTTTTTTGTTTGTTTTGGTTTTTGTGGGGTTGTGGGGGCTTTTTTTGTTGTTGTTTTTTTTTCTTCTTTCTTTGCTCACATGGTCACTACAATCTATTATTATTATTATTAACATTTGTGCAGCGCTGAACACCTGACACAGAGAGACAGTCCCTGCTCGATAGAGCTTACAATGTGTAGGGCCCTGGACATAGCCTTTCACCTACAGGAATTTTAGAAACGTAATCCTCTTCTTTTTTTGCCACACAGCTTCATGGAGGAATCCATGTTCTGTGATTGTGGTTTGCACCTGTTTTGGTTTCTGAGCTTCAGAACTCCACCATATAACTTTTTTAAAATGATGTCTTCAGAACCCTTGACACATCCAAAGCATTGTACTGTGGAGTTGGAAATCCATCATTGCCCGCTGTCTGGCAGCAGAAGAAGATGTTTTCGAGATCATAATTTATGATTGAATATAAACCTGTTGATGAATCTATGGAAAGAGTTTGACGCGATGGTTCTCAACACAGTCCTTGGGATGCACCCAGCATGCAACAAGACAGTGCTTTTTAAGTTCCTCATGCATATTCATTGTGGATAACACAAGAAACCAAAGAGGCAAAGATCCACACTAGATGGTCAACAGCAAACCAGAAAATCCAGAGAGGACAACCAAAATGTGGATAAAGTCTCTCTTTAGTCAGTAAATACCACAGAGACCAGACGTGGCTATGTTCATCTTCCTCAAGGGTATAACTGCACAGAATGTAATATATGAGTCTACTTTCCCAGTTGGTGAAGTAGTGGCTCTAAAGCAGTGGTTCTCAGACAGTGTTGTCCCCCCTAGAGATTGATGTTGCAAAACATTGGGGGTCTGAGATTCAGCCAGTGGCTGCTAGTGTTTTCCTCGCCACCTACGGAATTATTCCCAGATATTCAAACCGGGCCCTGTCTGGCTTTGAGTTATTTTTGAGCCAGCTAGCATCCAAGCACTTAAGTCAATTTTCAGCACTTAAGTGGCCATGGGCTAGCACATAAAATAGGACAGACTTTTATGCAGTCCCGCTTATGCAGTAGACCTGCCCACTTAAGGGCTGATTATCAGCATTTAAGCAGCCAAGAGCTGACTCCACCTCTGGAATACCCCCAACATACCTGGCTTTGAGTTTGGTGCTAACCGTGAATTTCAACGGCACTTAGCTACTTAATTGCTGCTGAAAATTAGTCCTGACCAAGCAATTTAACCAGTCATGGGTTAGCTAAATCACTTTAAATAGGGCCCTTGGTATACACAGAAAACCTTGCTTTCCTTTCAACCATCTGTGTCTGCAAGCAGAGAATACCAGAGATTCTGAGTCTGAGTCTTGAAATCCCCATAACTGGTCTTTTTTTTTTTTTCTTTTTTTGCTTCCCAACTACCCATAATTATAACTGCTGCCATCAGCCCCAATTGTAAATGTTGCTGGTATGATGTCCGTGATTTTACTTTCTAAAATAGTTTCCCAGTATCATAATTACATGATTCTGTGTTGCTTCACAGTATCTAGCACTGGAGGGATTTTGTGTTGCTGTTACCAAGAAAACACCAGAATTTGAATATACATTTGTTTTGTATGACACATGAGCAATCTGGGACTGATATGTTGCATACAGTTTGATATGGGATTGAATGGTAGGCAAATTCTCTCTAAACTTGCTGTCAACAGTGAACATTTTTTGTTAATTTATGAATTTTAGTGTTCATTGTGTCGAACACATTATTTGTCAGATGTGTCACAACAGAAGAAAGGTTGAGAACTTCTGCTTGTCCATGAAAATACCTCATGTGCGCTCGATAAACCACAAAGCTGAAAACACCCATTACATCCTGCACACTGGCCATGTTGGGTATCTGTGGTATCTATTGAATAAAGACTTTTTATCCACATTTTGGATATCCTCTCTGGATCTGCTGGTTTGTTGCTACTATTCATTGTAGATATCCTGAAAATGCAACTGAATATGATATTTTCATTGTTTATACTTTGTAATAAGAAACTATAAAGCATGGCTGGCCCGTGATTGTAGCCTCTATAGGTGTGTCCACTGAGTTGGTACCCTTGGCTGATGAGGCCTTTTGTCTAAATTAATTGATTTAGTTTCTTGTAATACAGCACGGATAATTTATAACCTATCAGAGCAAGTTGCTTTATAGTTTCTTATCTTTATTGCTCTAAGCAGATTGATTTTTTTCTTTATACTTTTTAATGCCATTTTTGTATACGTGTTTGTTCAGATAATTGTAGACTGAGCAGGTCTTTAATTTGTTGAGGTTAAACTGTATTTTGCCATATAGTTAGAAATGAGGTTCCACAGTTAAAGCTTGTGCTTTATTTCTTCCCCATATGATTGTACAACTTTTTTAAAATTTTGAAACTGCACCGCTCCTTTCCCAAGAAAGAGCAACGTGTTGCATCTATGAAGCAATTGCTAAGTACCAGATTTGGACATATTATTGCAGAAGAACAGACTAAAATGTCATCAGCTGTGCAACAGTTTGATTGCGGTTGTACTGTGGAATACTATACAATCGGAAGTCATTGCTTCCCACCATCTGCCTACTTAGTGTTAAATTTTTGTTGGCTACATCTGGAGGGACTATAAAGAGATTATGTAGATACACATAGAAAAAGCAGAGAGCTAGGGCAAAGATTTTATTCATTGTGACCCTGACCTTTTCTAGGCTTAAGTTTAAACACATTTTGCAGGAACCCAATAGCAACTGTTAAGGTTCAGTCCATGCACATGCACCTGTATGTTGAGAAAACTTGAAACAGTGTTGAAGCTGTGCCACTGATCAGAAGGGCAGCCACAGTGGTGCAAGTGAAAGAGCCAGTAGGCATTCTGACTTAGAGAGTTGCACGGGGATAGAAATTTCGCTCGGCTCCACCGTCCCCCGGAACTAAAATAACCTGGCTTGTGGTAAAATAACCCAACTTTTAACAGTAATTCAGGTTGATAACTTCCCCTCTCAGTGCTTATGGGGATTTCAATGCTATCAACCATGTCCACTTAAAATTTGTTTAGTGATATTATAATTGCTAAGCTAGCTTAGGAACACAAGGAAAAGATAGGTAGGTTGCCCTGACTCTATACTTCCGCAGGAACACCCACAGAACCTGTATCCATGCCCATGGGAATTCTGTGGATGTGGAGGGGATCCCCGCTAACCCTGTTCCCATGCTGCACTCTATTCTGACTGTCCCTGCCTGCCCACCACCTGAAGACAGAGCATGGCCAGTGCAGAGGAGAAAATGTTTCTTGTTCCTGGCATAAATAAGAAGAGATTAGAGAGGGTTGCTAGTGTGATCTGGAAGGAGGCAGAAGTTGTCCTGGGTGTGAGAGTCTGACTCGATCTGTATTTCATCAAGGTAGAGACATGTAATGGTTCTCCTGTGCTCTATCTTGCCTGCTTCACACTGGATCTGTCATGGACAGGCTGTTCTGGAGCTAGACACTCTTCAGTGGGTGGGTGACCTCTTCTGTGCCCTTTGCCTTTGATATTCATATTCTCTCTCTCTCTCTCTCTGTATGTGTGTGTATATATATATATATATATATATATATATATTTTTTTTTTTTTTTTTTTTATGAGTATGCCATTCAAAAAGCAAACAGAACAATTAAAAAAATAAGGATTTTGAAAAAAAAAAAAAAGTCGTACAAGACTTTCATAAGCTTGTACAAACAACCAGGTTTTTAACTCCTTCCTAGAGAATGTTAATAAATGTTGTTCTCTCAAACCCAATGATAATTGATTCCAGCGTTCTGGATCCATCACTCTGAAGATCCGCCTCCTTCACTTCATGTACTTCAACCTCATTAAAACCGGGAACTGACTTGCAAATGACCTGACTCTAACCTTAAAGATATCTGTGGGACATAAGGTTACAAAAGATTCATAAGATACTGTGGATTTGGACTAAAACAATTTTAAACATTTAGTATCTATAATTAAAATTAGCAGCGTTTTCATGGGAAGCTAATGCAGTTAAGATTGATTTAGGGTTTGCTCTTCTTTCCATTGCCCTGCTGAATCCCCACAGGAAATGCTGATCATGGCTCCCCAAAACAGCAACCCCCTGTCCGGAAGCAGAGCCAGCCTCAGGGTATCTAATGAGAATGTTCCCTCTAAGCTATGCGGGACTCCTCCACCTACATTCCTGCCAGTGGGGATGCTGTTTCATTATCACTTAGATTGTGAGCCCTCCAGGGACAGGGAAATACCCAGTGTACCTGGATGTAACTCACCTTGAACTATTACTGAAAAATGTGTGAGCAAAATCTAAATATCACATTTTCAGTAATGAGGGAAAGAAGTTCTGCAGGACTCCAGAGAACCTGGCTGAGTGATTGGAGAAACAATATTAATGCACTACCCCCTACTGGCAACAACTGGATGACTCCCACATAGCTTAGAAGGAATGTTGTCTAGGTGAACCTTGAGCCATGTGCCTCCCCCCCCCCCCACCAGTATTTATTTGTTACATTTGTACCCCACACTTTCCCACTCATGGCAGGCTCAATGTGGCTTACATGGGGCAATGGAGGATTAAGTGACTTGCCCAGAGTCACAAGGAGCTGCCTGTGCCTGAAGTGGGAATCGAACTCAGTTCCTCAGGACCAAAGTCCACCACCCTAACCACTAGGCCACTCCTCCACTTAGTTCAGCATCTCTTCTTTTTGCTATTCCTCCCCAGGTGGTCACCATATCCCCTTCCTCTCTCTACCACCTCCCCAGGTGGCCAGCATATTCCCCTCTTTACCCCCCCCCCCCCCCCTCCAAAGGGCCATCAGCTTTTCTCCCCTTTCTAATCCTCCTCTAGATGGTCAGCATCTCGT
Organism: Microcaecilia unicolor; assembly: GCF_901765095.1. Taxonomy (NCBI): domain Eukaryota; kingdom Metazoa; phylum Chordata; class Amphibia; order Gymnophiona; family Siphonopidae; genus Microcaecilia; species Microcaecilia unicolor. The sequence goes on from NC_044035.1 coordinate 52,399,263, forward strand.
ATCACTTCCCTGCTCTCAACCTCTTACCTTCCTCCCTGCTTCCAGGCCACAGCTGACACCACCCTACATCATCCTGGTCTGCCCCAAAGCTTAGAAGAAGATTGAGGGCTGTACTGATCTGTACTGCCTCAGAGGGGAGTGGGACATGGCAGTGCTTGAGCGCAAGTCTGTGCTTGCACAATCTGTGCAGTGCTCTACCTTTTTTTAAGCTTTTGGCCAAACTGGGAAGAGGTGGGGAGCTGCTGCAGATCTGACTGAAGGAAAGCTTTCTCATGCACCGGAGCATGCTACCTAGGTGGATGCCTAATATCCCTCATGGTTAGGGCTAGCCCTGTTGATAGGATGTGTGCTGCATTGGAACCCACTTGGAAGAGGGGAGAGAGAGCAAGGGACAGCATTTGTAAATGGGTGGGGGAAGAGCAGTTGGAGATGGGGGCTGTGAAGGAAAGGGGGTTGGAGTGTAAAAGATACTCCTGAGGGAATTCTGCACAAAGCTTTCAAAATTGTGGGCACAGTATTTTACAGTTCTGCATACTTTAGTTGTAATTTTCTTGGCACAGAATCTTCCCATTATAAGATCTGGATATTTCCTGTCTGAGGCCTGGCCAACATCCCCTCCCGTGGTTTCTTCCTTCTCAGGGTCATTGCTTTCCCTGCCCCCCTGTCCCAGGTGGACACCCCCAGATTTCTTTTTCCTCTCTTCCTCCCCCCCCCCCCCCAGCAAGACCTCTGTCCTCAGGCTCTTCCTTTCTCTCTCCTCCTCTTCCAGGTTCTTTCTTCCTACTCGTATATCCCCAGCAATCTTTATCCCTTCCCCAGTGCACACCCACACTGCACAAACCTACAGCTCTTTCTGCTGTCTCCCCCCCCCCCCAGTCATGTAGCAAGAGGAGAAAGAGAGAGAGACTGTACATGAGCCATGTTTCCTTCTGTCACCCTGTGTCAAACTGTTGATTTGAACTCTGTAGCCATCCCTTGTGATTGAAACCAGAAGTTAGGTCCAGGGTAGCAAAGAATGAGGATGTGGCCAGATACGCAACTGCTCTCCTCCTCCTTATAGTGATCAGTATGGGGTAGGGAGTATCCAGGAACCAGACAAGCTACCACATCTGCTATCTCCTCTTGGACCTGATGTAAAATTCTGCACATAATTTCCCTAAGAGTGAAAGGAGAGCAGAACATACTGAGACATCCCTCTTCTGTAATCTCTCCTTCCTTCCTTCCACCCCCCAGCTGTATGCACACTCTCTTCAATGCTTCCTCACACCTGGAACTGGTAAAGCAGAAGGGTTAGGTCCACCTCACCAACCCACTCAATCAATCAATCAATCAAGAAAGCCCACCTCCTATAATTACCCTAATCACTCCCTTCCGTCTTCTTTTTCCTTCACTTAATTTTTACACGATACGAAACGTATCTGCTATCCTGTCATGACAATGTTTTCAAAACTATGTAAGCCACATTGAGCCTGCAAATAGGTGGGATAATGTGGGATACAAATGCGATAAATAATAATAATAATTGTGTGTATTGGAGGACTTTCTTTAAGGGGGTACTTGCTAAAATTGACTAACAGTCCCCAGGTATTAATGAAAGACCCAGGATTTGCACACCCAAACAACCATATAGGGAGTGTCCCCCACACACTCCCTTATGGGATTTTATATCTTCAGTAAATCCCCACAGGCCCATAGGAGAATGTGGAAGGCATCCTACTGTCAGCACAAAATAGTTCGGCCCCTGCAAGATATAGCAGACATTGATGGGACACATAGACTGAGCTGTCTAGACTCTATGGCAGAATAAAACATTGTAGTTTTGGTTTAGTGATTTGAATACGTTGGAATGTGCCAGTGTCTCTGATATCGTTGTATTCTGCACAGTATGGGAAGAAATGCACTTGTTTGTTCAGTGTTCTACTGCCGGTAGAGACCAGCTTCTTGGGGTTTCTAGTTCAGGTTTTGCCTACATGTTTCTGGCTAATATGTGGCCAAGGTGTGAGGTATTTGTGAATCTATAACATAGTAACATAGAGGCATATTTTCAAAGCACTTTGGGAGGCTAAGTTCCATAGGTTTCTATGGGACTTTGGGAGGCTAAGTGCTTTGAAAATGAGCTTGATAGTAACATAGTAGATGACAGCAGAAAAAGACCTGCATGGTCCATCTAGTCTGCCCAAGATAAACTCATATCTTGAATTTGTACCTGTCTTTTTCAGGGCACAGACCGTATAAGTCTGCCCAGCAGTATTTCCCGCCTCCCAACCACCAACCCCTCTTCCCCCCAACTGCTCCGCCACCCAATTTCAGCTAAGCTTCTGAGGATCCATTCCTGCTGCCCAGGATTCATAAGTACATAAGTACATAAGTAGTGCCATACTGGAAAGACCAAAGGTCCATCTAGCCCAGCATCCTGTCACCGACAGTGGCCAATCCAGGTCAAGGGCACCTGGCACGCTCCCCAAACGTAAAAACATTCCAGACAAGTTATACCTAAAAATGCGGAATTTTTCCAAGTCCATTTAATAGCGGTCCTATGGACTTGTCCTTTAGGAATCTATCTAACCCCTTTTTAAACTCCGTCAAGCTAACCGCCCGTACCACGTTCTCCGGCAACGAATTCCAGAGTCTAATTACACGTTGGGTGAAGAAAAATTTTCTCCGATTCGTTTTAAATTTACCACACTGTAGCTTCAACTCATGCCCTCTATCCTAGTATTTTTGGATAGCGTGAACAGTCGCTTCACATCCACCCGATCCATTCCACTCATTATTTTATACACTTCTATCATATCTCCCCTCAGCCGTCTCTTCTCCAAGCTGAAAAGCCCTAGCCTTCTCAGCCTCTCTTCGTAGGAAAGTCGTCCCATCCCCACTATCATTTCGTCGCCCTTCGCTGTACCTTTTCTAATTCTACTATATCTTTTTTGAGATACGGAGACCAGTACTGAACACAATACTCCAGGTGCGGTCGCACCATGGAGCGATACCACGGCATTATAACATCCGCACACCTGGACTCCATACCCTTCCTAATAACACCCAACATTCTATTCGCTTTCCTAGCCGCAGCAGCACACTGAGCAGAAGGTTTCAGCGTATCATCGACGACGACACCCAGATCCCTTTCTTGATCCGTAACTCCTAACGCGGAACCTTGCAAGACGTAGCTATAATTCGGGTTCCTCTACCCACATGCATCACTTTGCACTTGTCAACATTGAACTTCATCTGCCACTTGCACGCCCATTCTCCCAGTCTCGCAAGGTCCTCCTGTAATCGTTCACATTCCTCCTGCGACTTGACGACCCTGAATAATTTTGTGTCATCGGCGAATTTAATTACCTCACTAGTTATTCCCATCTCTAGGTCATTTATAAATACATTCCTCTATGCATATCCCACGCATGTTTGAATTCCGTTACCGTTTTCATCTCCACCACCTCCCGCGGGAGGGCATTCCAAGCGTCCACCACCCTCTCCGTGAAAAATACTTCCTGACATCTTTTTTTGAGTCTGCCCCCCTTCTATAGTTTCTGTGTAGTGATTTGTAGCAAATACCCCATATGTAACTGTGCCCATATCTGCAAGAGAGGAAGGGGAAGCATGTCGCAGTTCTTGCTTTATTTGGTTCATTATTAATTGACTTGGAGATGTTGTTTTTTTTTTTTTTTTTTTTAATAATTAATTTATTTATTTTTGGTTCTGGGTGGGTGTTCCCCGCCCCCTCTATTCTGCCTAGTCTTTAGTGCTGCTGAAAATAAATTTCCTGTTGGTGTATTTACTTTCTGTACGATTTATTCTCATTGCGGTTTTGATTGACTTTAATTTCATCTTGTCATCCTTTCAGCTTGCACTACCAGCAGATGTTAACTTAAGTTCACAGCTAATCAGCATTTGGGCTGTGTGCAACTCAGGTGGAAGTTGGAACCCAATTCGAATGATTTGCATGATTGATGATAATGTAAACAAGGCCATAGTATCTACTTACATTCTCTAAAACTGTTCACATGCTGCCTTTCATGTTCCACTCTAGTTCAGAGGTTCTCCAGCACTGGATGTGTCCCAAAATAAAGTCTGTGTGAAGATGGGGTCAAGAGAATGAAGATGGCAAAAGCTGGGCCTTCCCAGCACTGTGTATTGATATCACAACTTCAGAATTTAAATCAGAACATGGAATATGTCACAGCTAGGAATGTGAACATTTTAGAAATGGCCACCCATGAACCTGAGCCCTCCTGATTACACTCTTTCGCAACCAGCTGCTTCAAGCTCGCTGATTTGTAGGCAGGGTAAACCCTCGGAGCAGTTTGGCCCAGGGAGGAGAAGGAGCATCCGGTATTGGTTTGAGGTTGGAGTCAAGGTCTGAAAAAGTAGAAGATGGAACGGGTTTGGTACCCAGACCTGGGTCAGCTTTGTGGCCTCTCACATAGACCTCATTCCCCAGCAAAACAAACTGTACAGGCACGCCCTCAGATGGTTTTCCTGGAGCTTTGGAGGAGGAGAGCTTTCCCCCTACTGTAACTCTAGTAGCTATCTGGAAGGTGATAACTGATTTGCAAACCGCAGTGAGTACTCGAATAGACCATGTTGAGATTGAGTTTATGACTGTATCTACCAAATTTAAGAATATAGACCATTTAAACCCTATTCTCTGTTTCTATCTTTTAAACCAGTTTTTAATCTACAATAGAACATTACCTCCTATCCCATGACTCTCCAATTTCCTCTGGAGTCTTTCATGAGGTACTTTGTCAAACGCCTTCTGAAAATCCAGATACACAATATCAACCGGCTCACCTTTATCCACATGTTTGTTCTCCCCTTCAAAGAAATGTAGTAGATTGGTGAGCAAGATTTCCTTCACTAAATCCATGTTGACTTTGTCTCCTTAATCCATGCTTTTGAATATGCTCTGTAATTTTGTTCTTTATAATAGTCTCTACCCATTTTGCCCGGCACCGACGTCAGACTCACCGGTCTATAATTTCCCGGATCTCCTCTGGAACCTTTTTTAAAAATCGGCGTTACATTGGCCACCTTCCAATCTTCCAGTGCCACGCTTGACAAGAATAATGTACTGAGTTTGTATTTTAAACATTGTTCAGATATATTTCTAGGAGAAAAGTTTTTGGTGTTTTCCAGGTATATACAAGGAAACCCAGGATCATCATCAGCTGTTCCTGGCCATGCGTACTAGAGTAGTTAATAATGGAGATACTGTCTTTCTTGGTTTTCCTCTTAATGCTATGTTAAAATTCAAGGTATACAATATATTTTCTTTGACCTTGGACAGTTATTCAATTAAATTCTTGTATACCGCTAATATCCCCTTTCCAGGATTCCGTGCGGTTTACATTCTAGGTGAGACAAAAACAAATAGTGGTAGTGTGAGGTATTAGAAACATCAGAGACCATTGGTGTAATGCATGAGACTAAAAACATTAAGGAAAAGATAATGGATGATACTAGGAAGTAGAAGTCATGATGGATTGTTATGATGCAGCCTTGGGAACAGAGAGGTTTTTAGCCTCTTCCTGAAGTTGAGGTAGCTGTTTTCTGTTCTGATGGGAATAGGTAGAGAGTTTCATAAATAGTAAAGGAAACCTGAACAGTAAGTGAGAGATAACTAAAAATAATAAAAAAAAAAGAGTAGAGGAAAACTTACATGTTGAGATCCTTGAAGGTCTCCGGATATCTGAAAGATAGGAGAAAAGAAACTTAAAGAATCTAGTGTTTTGTAAAATTGAATGTGCTTAAATGATTTATGTAACTAATATTTATACTTACATGAAATGCTCCCAGTGTTTCTAGAGACTAAACTGATTTGTGTTGCAAACCTGTAATTGAAATACATATGTTAATTTGCAAGTTGGTAAAATTTCATTCACATTATTGTTAACTCCCTGGTTGGTGTTGAGTCATTTTGGGGAAACACTGTGACATATTTGGTACCATCATTGTAATACCTTGCTCTGCCACCAGGGGGTTTACACGTAGAATGTGATACCTGGTTTTTGCCAGGTACTTGTGACCTGGATTGGCCGCTGTTGGAAGCAGGATACTGGGCTAGATGGACCATTGGTCTTACCCAGTATGGCTATTCTTTTGTTCTTATGCCTGAGTTTTGTCTTGTGAGGCCCCTTTTTCTTCACACTCTTATCGGCTCCAGCTCCCTCTCCCTCCCTCACTTGCACACTGCAGTCTTTCTAGGGGAGTCTAAAGAAGACATGGCAGTAATCTGAGAGTCTCTCAAACCATATTATTCCGGTCTTGCCAGAGCTGCTGTTTACTTTGCTTTAGGGAGGAATGAATATATATATATTTTTATCTAACTGATAATATTGTCTTAATCTCCCTTAGTCTTTAAGGTAAACCTTTTTGTACCGATACAGTGATTCTTAACATTGTTGTGTTCTCAGCCGCCATAAAACGGTGAGGCTGTGGGAGCCAATATATGGCTGTACTGGCTGTACAGTACATAAGTAACAGGTATAATCACACTGGAAGACAGAGTGTGGGCCTCTGCTGTGCCAAGAGCAGCTGCTACCTGTTGTGCACACAGTTATAAAACAAGAGAGGTTTCTTCTCTACCTGTCCCCCCAGAGGACCTCTGTGGATCACTCACTCTTGCACTGTTTTCTCAGAGGGGGAGCCAAAACAAGCAGCCCGAGTCTGTTCGTCTTCCCTCTCTCTCTCCATGGGCTTTGGCCCAGGAAAGTAAGCTGTTCCTTCCAAAGCCTGTGACGCTAGCCTTGTTTTTAAGTTTAAACTTCATAGAGCGTGTGTATGTGGTTCTGATTTGTTGAGATTATCCTGGATAGGAGGAGAATGAACTTGGGGCGGCAGGCTTGGACTGTCACCTGGCCTGGCAAACTACATGCTGCTCATGACAAAAACAGCAAGTTGATGGTGGCAGGTGATGGAGACTAAGGGAAAATGGCCACACTGATACTGCTGGTTTCAGTTGTTGTGGGCCTTGTGGGTTAGGCAGTGAAGGGTGGTTGGCTGTGAACTAGATGGAGAATGTTGCTTATCCATCAAAGAAGAGGAAGATAGACGAGAGAACATAGTTTATAAGGAAGTGAAATTTTACAGTCGTGTTCCAGCTGGCAGCTAGGATGTGTTTTTAGCAGTCTGAACAGGGAATAACTGAGGTGGAGGAGTGGCCTAGTGGTTAGGGTGCTGGACTTTGGTCCTGGGGAACTGAGGAACTGAGTTCAATTCCCCGGCACAGGCAGCTCCTTGTGACTCTGGGCAAGTCACTTAACCCTCCATTGCCCCATGTAAGCCGCATTGAGCCTGCCATGAGTGGGAAAGAGCGCGGGTACAAATGTAACAACAACATGGAATGTTGCTACTATTGGAGATTCTACATGGAATGTTGCTACTATTGCAGATTCTACATGGAATGTTGCTATTCCACTAGCAACATTCCATGTAGAAGGCCGCGCAGGCTTCTGTTTCTGTGAGTCTGACGTCCTGCATGTACGTGCAGGACGTCAGACTCACAGAAGCAGAAGCCTGCGCGGCCACATTGATGATCTGCAAGGGCCAGGCACAGGCAGCTCCTTGTGACTCTGGGCAAGTCACTTAACCCTCCATTGCCCACCGCATTGAGCCTGCCATGAGTGGGAAAGCGCGGGGTACAAATGTAACAAAAAAAATGTAACAAAGATGTGGCCATTGGTCTTTCTCTGCTATCATCTACTATATCAGGGAAGTACAAAGGAAGACAGGTAAGACTTAAAATAACATTATAATTAAAATTATCCTGTACTGCTCATGTCAGCAGAATCTGAAGAAATTAAAAATCTGTGCAAGCTGGGAGATGAGTTTTTTTTGTCTGGTTGCTGTTTGTTCTGTCATGGAGCCTTGTTCATCGTAGGAGTATGTTAGCCCATACTTCATCCTGCACACCTAGCAAAGCAATCTGCGCAGAGAGGCTCTGCTGACTTACATAATTAGTTTCTACATGCATTTCTCTATTGCATTTTTTCAAAATTTTCAGACACTGTGGGCCGATACACAGTGGCACCTGTTAAATACTGTGGCAGAGGGGAACATTTATCAGGTCGCAAACGGTGACCGATGCACAAGGGATTGCATGCAAATGAGATGCACGGGTCCCCCTTTTGAGTATCGGTCGCTGTTTGCGACTCTGAGCTGTTAAATGCATTGACAGCTTGCAACAGACAGCGCAACTCAAACTCCCTGGTGGTCCAGGGACACCCCCTCCCTCAACAAAGATCTACTCTTTGCAGCAGCTGCTGTTTGTGCTTCCCTCCTCTCCGACAGCTACAAGATTAGCCATAAAATTAGCTCAATTAAAACTAGGTGCTCTGGAGCTGTGCATTGCCCAAAATGCTCATTAGAATACGATTGAGCTCATTGTAATACATTTGTGTGGGATTCTCATTGGCTGCTAATGGCACAAGTTAGAGTCAGAGAAAACCCCTTTGTGCATTACTCACTAAATAACATTTGCTTTAGACAGGCTACGACCAGTCTAAAGCAAACGTTCCCAGCACGGTAAGCTTTGTGCATCATGGCCTATGTCCTTTTCCTTTGCTGGTCGCTAATTCAGGACCATCCCTTTGGGCAGTGGCGTTCCTAGGGGGCTGACACCTGGGACGGATCACCGATGCAACCGCGACCCCCCCCCCCCCCGGCGAAAGAACTCCCCCCCCCCGGGTGCACGCCGCTGGGGGGGGGGGGGGGTGCCGCGCCGCCATGTCCGCTTTGTTTCCATGCTCCCTCTGCCCCGGAACAGGAAGTAACCTGTTCGGGGCAGAGGGAGCACAGAACGAACGTAGCGGAAAGGCGCGGCGTGCACCCGGGGCAGACTGCACCACCGCTCCCACCCTTGGTACGCCACTGCCTTTGGGTTGCCAGCACTGGGGAAAAAGGTGGCTAGAAAAATAGATTAACTAAAAACTAATATCCACCGTGTGAAAATGTCCTGGACAATGTTTCAAACGCTGTTATTAAACAATTTCAGTGGAAGGAAGAAAGGCCTCAGAGCTCATGAATCATTAGATTTAATAGAGCTAAACAGATCTTAACAATCTTCTCTTTATCATTGGCCAAAAAAACTTCCATTTTCAAAATCCATCCTACTTATCTCAGTTAAAAATTGTTTTTAATTTTTCGTGGTTTATAGTGTTTCTTGTCACTTATTGTATTTTAACTAAACCAGCAGAACACAAGTACACAAATTGTTCTAAGTGGTATTGGCTATAATGTAGCATCAAAAGTCCATCCCGATATTCGGTATCAATGGAGACACTATTAAATCTATATGATTCATGAGCTCTTTGAGGCTTTTTTCTTTCCACTGAAATTGTTTAATAACAATGTTTGAAACATGTCCAGGGCATTTTTACACGGTTGATATTAGTTTTGAGTTTAGTCTAGCAATTTCGTATTTCCACACCCAAACTTTGTTTGATTTAGTAGAACATAGATTTCCCATCCCAACCTCATCTTTCTTCCTCTATGACTGAGAACAGGAAGTAACCTGTCCGGGGCAGAGGGAGCATGGAACGAACGCGGACAGGCGCACGCAGCACCCCCACCCCCAGCGGCGTGCACCCTGGGCTGACCGCCCCACCGCCCCTCCCTAGGAACGCCACTGTTTCTCTGTACTCGTAGCCTATTCAACCTCATCTACCTACCTCACTGGGCTGCCGCCTCAACAGACATTTCCTGTGAACTGGGGTCAGTCTTAGGCCAATGCCAACTTCAGCAGCACCAGGCTGTTAAAGCATGTGGACCTAGGACTGACCACCAAGGCATTTTCTTTGTGACTGGGGAGAGGGTAGGAGGCCATTAGACCACTAGGACATTTCTTTTTATATTAGGGGAAGGGGAGGTCAGATTGGAGAGAGAGAGGGAAGCTGGGGCCAGTGCACGAAGCAGTCCAATGCAGGATGGTCAGGGTTGGAGGAAAAGAAGGGGTGCCGCTAGACAACAGCTCCTCTCAACCAACCCTCCTACGCTGCCCTGAGCCTGGTGAAAAGTTTCCAGCACTAAACACATATGAGAAACACATTTTGGGGGGGCGGGGGGATGGCTGCAGGGTATGTAATAACCACGTTAACATGCATTTTAATGCAGTCTGAGGTAATGGTTTTAGTGTGTAGTTAATACCTATGCTGAAACATTTGAGCACTGCTTAGCTAGTAAAACTTGCAGTAAAAACAGATTATTGCCACGCTAATGCTTCGTGCATTGGCCCCTCAGTGATTTCAGCCCTTCTTTATGGAGGCAGTCGGAAGAGTTTGGAGTCAATATGTGACATGAGTCCTCTGTAACTTGCTATTTTAAGCAAAGGTTAGATCTGAGAAGGGCTCAGCCCTGTTAAACAGGACCTGAGATGCTTTGGTTGTTGCTTTTCTTATTTTCTTTTATGGCTCTGAAGTTAATTTTTACCTCTTCAAAATCCTGAGACATCCATTAGTAGCAGAAACTAAAATAAGGAGGCTTTAAGGCACCTTGAGTTCTTGTGACTGGAGCAAGGTGTAAAGCCACCCCAAGGTCACACCCAAAGCCTAGTCTTCCATCTCGGAACAAGTTCTGTGAACTGTTAGGTTGCTGATTTTCTGCCTTTTATGTTTGGACGCTGGAACAAAATGAGTTTGCACTGTAGTTTACTGTGGAAAAAAAAAAGTAAAATAAAGAATGTATCACAGGCCTAATGTCTAATTGGAAAGAGAAAAAAATGAGATGCAGGCATTGCAAATTTTGTTTTCACTTATGTAGGGTCCATGGCACAGTGCATTCCCATCTTGGAAGAAACAGTATGTTTTAGTAGCTCAGGACCAGTAGTTGGAACCAGTGGCGTTCCTAGCTTGGATGGCACCCGGGGCGGATCGCCGATGCGTCCCCCCCCCCCCCCCCGCTGCGAAATGACACCTTCACCCCCCCCCCAGGTGCACGCCGCTGGGGGGGGGGGGGTGCTGCAGTACGCGCCTGTGGGCTCCAACTTAGCTAACTTCACTCGTTCGCTGCAGCTCCCTCTGCCCTGGAACAGGAAGTAACCTGTTCTGGGGCAGAGGGCTGTAGTGAATGAGTGAAGTCGAAGCCCACAGGCGTGCGCCGCAGCACCCTCCAAGCGGCGTGCACCCGGGGCGGATCAGCCCCCACCTGCCCCCCCTTGGTACGCCACTGGTTGGAACATAGGACAAAGCTGGGTAGACTTCTACGTTCTTTGTCCCGAAACAACAAGAAAGACCATGATCAAGTATATAATATCACGTTCATTGTTGATTATCTTGAATTGAGAATGAATGTGACTGTTGGGCAGACTGGATTGGACTGTTAGGTCTTTATCTGCCGACCTTACTATGTTACTAGGTTTAAAGCATGCAAAAAGTAGAACACCAGATGCAATAAATAGTCTCCTGATAAACTGTCAGTCTCTCCTCTTCAGTTAAAATAGTGGTTTTTGAAACTTGGTGTCCTGATGCACAAACCAATGACTGGGTTGCAGTCGCAACTCCAAGTGACTGCTCTAGGGAAACGTGGAAGCTTGTGATTGAATTAGAGCCCATAGTTTGAGTTCCAGAAAGAGCCCTGATGTGTAGCCCCCAGGAGGGATGGATCCCTGCACGGGCCTACTGAGGCTTAGGTCTGAGGGGAGGCCCTTCTCATTATCCAGGCAGCCTTTGAGTAGCAGCCTACCTGTACAGTCTGGTGGCTGTGTTTTCAGGAACATGATAAATCTGTTTATAAACTCTGCTGAAACCCTGATGTTTACTATTTATTAATGCTCGTGTGAATGCCCTATAACAGTAACTTGGAAGAAAAGAAAATATTTTGCTTGGTCAATATCTACGTAGAATATGTTTCATACTCTACGCAACCTACTTCCACTTACATCCTCTTACATCATTTACATCATCTGTCATTGACATTTTGTTGGTTGTTAACATAAGAGTAGCCATACTGGGTCAGACCAATGGTCCATCTAGCTCGGTATCCTATTTCTAACAGTGGCCAAGCCAGGTCACAAGTACCTGGCAGAAACCCAAATTGTGACAATAATTCATGCTATCAAATCCCAAGGCAAGCAGTTGCTTCCCATGTTTGTCTCAAGAGCAGACTATGGACTTTTCCTCCAGGAACTTGTCTAAACCTTTTTTAAACCCAGATACGCTAACCACTGTTATCATGTCCTCCAGAAAAGAGTTCCAGAGCTTAACTGTTCCTTGAGTGAAAAATATATTTCCCCCCTATTTGTTTTAGAAAGTATTTCCGTGTAACTTCCTTGAGTGTCCCCTAGTCTTTGTACTGTTGGAACGAGTAAAAATCGATTTACTTCTACTCATTCTACACCACTCAGGATTTTGTAGACCTCAGTCATATCTCCCCTCACTATCCGTCTCTTTTTCCAAGCTGAAGAGCCCTACCTCTTTAGGCTTCCTCATACAAGAGGAGTTCCATCCCCTTTATCATTTGGTTGCTCTTCTTTGAACCTTTTTTAATTCCGCTATATCTTTGTGTTGAGATACGGCGACCAGAACTGAACGCAATACTCAAGGGGCAATCGCACCATGGATCGATACAGAGGCATTATAGCATTTTTGGTCTTATTCACCATCCCTTTCCTAATAATTCCTAGCATCCTGTTTGTTGTTTTTGGGGCCGCTGCCGCACACTAAGCAGAAGATTTCAGTGTACTATCAACGACGACACCTAGATCTTTTTCTTTTGTGCTGACCCCCATGGTGGACCCTAGCATCAGGTACTATGATTTGGATTATTCTTTCCAATGTGCATCATTTTGCATTTGTCCATTATGTTTCATCTGTCTTTGGATGCCCAGTCTTCCAATTTTCTAAGGTCTTCCTGCAACATTTCACAGTCCGCTTGTGTTTTAATAACCTTGAATAGTTTTGTGTCATCTGTAAATTTAATCACCTCACTAGTCGTTCTGATTCCCATATCATTTATAAACATGTTAAATATCACCGGTCCCAGTACTCATCCCTGTGGATTGTTATTGTTAAATGATCTTAAGCCTTTAAGTGGCACGTAGATTTGCATACACTGCCCCCTTATCTCTTGTATGTTCATTGAGGATATACTGAAAATCTGAGTAAGTAACTATCATAAAGGGCTGTAGTGTTAGGCCACTTTTTTAAAGTAGTAGAAATAAAGCCAACATGGAATGTTGCTAGTATTTGGGTTTCTGCCAGGTACTTGTGACTTGGATTGGCCACTGTTGGAAACAGGATACTGGGCTGGATGGACCATTGGTCTGACCCAGTATGGCTACTCTTATGTTCTTTTGTTCTGTTATGAGTAGCTGGTTGTGCCCTTGAGAACTGGGTTGAGAAGCACTGCTATAGAGGATGGGACAAACTCGGTATAAGCCCGTCACTCCCAGTTCTGTAAACCACTCCACATTCCCCAATATAGAAATTAGGACATAATTCCAGCAAAATTATATAAATATCTTAAGAACAAACTCTTCCTCCACTGAAAACACTTTGTGAAGTAACACAGGGTCTCCTTTTCATTTCTTCTCTCTTATGCTGCCTTCCATTCCTCCTCTACATATCGCTGACATTGTGTTCCTCCTTTTTTTTTTTAAATTTTTCTCTTATCTCCCTCTCTACTCACTCATAATCGTATGTTACCCCTCATGTTCTGGTTTTTCACACCTTACATCTTCACTCACCACCTAACTTTACATCTCTCACCCCCTTCTACAGAGCTCCCTTTATTCCTGCTTCTCTCTGTCCTATAACCCCTCTTTCTTAAATGAATCCCTGTCCTAGTCCTTCATTTCCACCCCCTCGCCATCATTTTTCCGGCCATTTTGTCAATTGCCATTTATCTTCTTTTAGCTAGACTTTTATTACCCCTTTTCCCTCCAAATACGTACTTCTCTAGTCCTTCCGTTTCCCAACTTTTACCTGATCCCTGTCTTTCAACCACCTTCTAGTTCCTTATTTCATTCTCTGTACTCGTAGCCTTTTCAGCCTCATCTACCTCAGAGTAACATAACATAGTAACCTCCCTCTCATCCCCTCACCAACCCCGTTCCTTCCCTGTCGCTTCTCCTCTGTACCTCCAGTCCCTTTCTATGTCTTACCCCCTTAAACGGGCTTCCATTCACCCTTTTACTTCCCCATTTCCATCTTCTGTTACTTCCTTCAAACACTTGCCCTCTTCCTTTGTATCTCACCCTCTTCATATCCCTATGCCTCTTAATCCTTTTTCCCCCAACATCCATCGTCCTACTTCTCTCCCATCTCTAGTATTCATTCTCCATCTCTTCCCCCTACCCTCTTCACCATCTGCTCACCTACTTCCTCCTCCAATATATATTCATCCTGTCATTTTTTGTTAATTTGCCCCAACATCTATCACTCTACCCCTCCATCTCCATCTTCTGCTGCATATCCCCTTGTTTCACCCCTGCCACACCGTCTGTCTGTCCCCTCTTCTTTCTCATTTCTCCACCATCAACCCCTTCTCTCGCTGTCAACATATTCTCCCTTCTAGAATCCCCTTCTATCAATTCAATCCCTAGGCCATGTGTCAGCCCTCGGTCCCCAGACCCCTTCTCTCAGACCCAGCATCAGACTCTTCTCCACAGATCAGGCCCAAACCTCTGAGTCAGCCCTTGGTCCCTTTTTCTCTCAGCCCCAGCAAAAGACCCTTCTCTCTCAAACCCTAGGCCCTCAGCATGTGTCCTATTCTCCTATCCCCAGTCTGCCTCCATCCAGCCCCCGCATCAGACCCTCTCCCACCCCAAAATGGTCCTCAAGCAGGAAGGAGCTGCAAGAGGAAGGCATGTTTGAGGGAAGGAGCAGACCACAATGGGGGGTTGGGGAAAAAGCAAATTTGGAGTGGCAAGCCATATTTTTGTGGTGGCATTTGCTACCCTTTGTCATGCCGTACCAACACCTATGCTGGTTTCTGCTTTCCTCCATCTTACTTAACTGCCTTGCCAGGGTCTCCTTGTCCATTTTTTTAATCTCCATGTTCACCATCTACCTTCTCTTGTGCCCTTATCCACCTACCCAGCATCACCTCTGTGTCCTTGCCCCTATCTGCCTCCATGTGAGCATTTCCCACATCTGTGTCCCTATTCTTGCCCTGTCAAATATAACTCTTCTGTGTCCCTATGCCCGCCCCTGACAACAGCTCTCTCCTCTCTACCTCCTTCTGTCCCCCCTCCACTCCCCAGGGTCCAGCAAGTGTTCCCCTTCTCCTGTTCCATCTCTCCTTTGGTGGTCCAGCACCTCTCCCTTCTTTCTCTCCCCATGATCCTGGCATCTCTCACCCCTCTCCCTCTCTCTCTTTTTCTCCCCCCCCCCCTCTCTCTCTTTCTCCCCCTCCCCCACCTCTCTCTTTCTCCCCTCCCTCTCTCTCTCTTCTCCCCCTCCCCCGTCTCTCTCTCTCATTCTCTCCCCACCATTTTGGCATCTCATTCTCTCTGCTGTCCCCCACAGCCCACCATCCTGGAATCTTTCTCTCTCCCCCCCCCCCCCCACCAGCACCACCACCATCCTTTCCTCTCTTACTCCTCCGCCAGCACCACCTCCATCTTTTCCTCTCTTGCTTCTCCCCACCCTGTAGTGCTGAACAGACTCTGTTTCTGGCCAACGCAGGGGCCTTACTTCTGCTGCTCTCGCCTCCTCTGACGCTACTTCCGTTTTCTGGAGGTAGAAGCAGCAGAAGAAAGGCCCCCGCATTGGCTGGAACTAACGCTACATGTGATGGTGTCGAGCAAGTTCAGCAGGAGCCAGGAAAGTGAGAGATACTTGGCCAGGCTACTGAGGCAGAAAATGAAAAGAGATCAGCAACGAGTGAGATTCACATGGAGGTGTATATTCAAAGCACTTAGACTTACAAAGTTCCATTGTAACCTATGGAACTTTGTAAGCCTAAGTGCTTTGAAAATGTGCCCAATAGTTAAGCATGTGAGCAGGAGAAGGGGCCCAGATGTGTGTGTCACATGCCAAATACGTTGGCATATCTGCTGCCTTTGTAAGACACTGTATCTGAGCTAAGAGTACCAACCACTGGGCCAAGAAGAAAAGTTCTTCCCCTGCTTCTCAATATCCCACCTCCAGCTCACTCTTCAGTGTTCTCAGGGCCCTCCTGCTTTCCAGTCTTTTTTTTTTTTTTTCAGTAGGAGCCTAACTCTTCTGTCTGTATCACTTCAGGCCCTGCACCCCCTGGCTAGAGTCAGCCCTATGAACTGGCTATGATTTCTGCTCCCCTTTTCCATTTTCAGTGTCTGAATAGCTCAGTTCTGAGCCTGGAATATGAGGTTGTTCAGAGAGGAGACTACTTTTTTTTTTTTTTAACGGTGTTGAATTGCTCACTTCTGTTCAAGTTCCTGTTCTTGGCTGCAGTGTCAGCCTTGTGCCTCAAGTATCAATAATACATTTCTGTACTAGGTAAGGCAATACCTGCAGCAGTGGAGGAGTGTCTCTGTGATGAGATTACATTACTGGGCTTTAAATAGCATTTTCAGAAAGGCAGCCAGCCGTTTCAGTCTCCCAGATCTCTTTCTTTCTTTTTTTTTTTTTTCTGACCTTGTGAAATAAGCACTAGTCTGTTGAAATTCCTATTCCCGTCTCAAGTGCAAACTATGCTTGTGTATTGTTGTGCATTAACATTACCCAGTAGGTCCATTTCTTAAAGTAGCTCTATTTCTGCTTCTTTGGTTGCATGTCTTTGCAATGCTAGATATTATTTTCCACCCCCTACTCTCAACTGTGTGTGCACCCGTTATGCCCCCACCCCCTCTTTAAAAAAAAGTTTCTTTCAGTGATTTTCACGCTGTAATAATATTCCACATGTGTAACCTGTGTCTGGTGGGTGGGTTCCAATCCCATGTCTGGTTATGGGTTTTTTAGAGATGGACTTACTGAGGTGATTAGATTCCTCTGTGGAAGGATGCCTTTTCCATTCCTCCTAAAACGGGCAGAACTATGGTCTGATTGCTTTCCATGTAACCTGATGAACCCGAAGCCTGAGGAGACGGTGTTCCTTTCTGAAGGCAGTACATGTGGTTCTAACAAAGTCCATAAAATATTGCCAAGGTTAGGCTTGGGAGAGCTAGTCACTCCTGGAAATGGAATTCTGGGAAATTACCCCCTCCTGATTCTGTAAGGTTGCCAAAATTGCGCATGCAACTTTTGGCACTTTCTCAATTTGTGTGCATAATTTAATTGAATAACAAGCCAATGCATGGGCAAATGCATTTCAGCTAAAACTCAACACAGAAAAAAACACATTGTCTCATCCTCTCATCCCAATACAATACGTACAAACCCACAAAAATAAACACCCCAGACCATACCCTCACCTATCTCAGACAGCCTGAAAATTCTCGGCATTACAACTCGACCGTAACCTCACACTAGAGAACCAAGTGAAATCTACAACAAAGAAAATGTTCCACTCAATGTGGAAACTCAAACGCCTGAAACCATTCTTCCCAAGGGAAACATTTCGCAACTTGACACAATCAATGATACTAAGCCATGTAGATTACTGCAATGGAATTTATGCAGGATGCAAAGAACACATTTTTTAAAAATTCCAGACCACTCAAAACACGGCGGCCAGGCTTATATTTGGAAAAACGCGATTTGAAAGCGGCAAACCCGAAGCAGCTGCTGCAATATATAATACTGGTAAAAAAGGCCCATTTCAGAAAGCAATGAAACGGGCGCTAGCAAGCGATCGCCGATATCCGAGCCCTGCTCCCTGCCCCCACGTACTGCAGCGCGTGCGCCTACCTGCACCATGATGTCCAGTCGCAGCGAGTCGTTTGCGATGCTGTTCCCGCATTTGTCGTAGGAACCTCGGCCGCTTGGCATACTGGGCCCGGTAGACCTTCTCGCCTGCCTCCTGGCACTCCGTTCGGATTCCTGGGCAGGGGGAGGAGTATGGAAACACGCACCGCGTGTTTCCCTACTCCTCCCCCTCCACATTGGACAATCACGGCTCCTCCCCTCTCCCTGACGTTTCCCTACTCCACCTCACATTGGGCACCTCGTGGCTCCTCCCCTCTCGCTGACTTCACGATTATCTACCATAATTGACACCACCACCGGATATCTACTCCATGAGGGACACCACCACCGGAAGCCACCAGGCAGCCTCAGAACGTTGGAGGTGAGCTTTATTATAGTAGAGATTATATAATAATTTAAAAATATAAAAACATTCATTTTTTACACATACATTGATACAGACATGAGGCCCAGGGATAGGGTAAGAGGATCCAGGGAGGGGTCCGTGTGTGTGTGGGGGGGGGGGGGGGGTTTATGATGGAACAGGTACTAACATTTTTTTTTTAATTTAATTTGATTGTTCATTAAACAAAATTAAAAAGATAAAATACATAAAATGGGAAAATCCCATGAAAACACAAATCAGAGTTGCAGAAAGTATGTAAATGAGCCAATGTGGGGATTGAAGTGTGGGTGAGTCTTTTGGGCTGCCTGTCCCTTAATTTGAGCTGATGTCACTGGTCATGCAAGCTCAGTGTTGTTTCCCCCACCTATTTATTGTAGGAGACTGGCATTGGCCAACCAGTTTTGCATCTCAAAAGGGATAATGAGGGTCCTGCATATTATAAGAGGCTGATAGTGTATTCGGACATCTGCAGGGAGGAAAGCCCCTAAATACCTCATTCTGTGCCCATGATGGATCAGTTCTTTGTTCAGCCTTTTGTGCATCCTTTGCCTTAGTGGTAATTATTTGGACAAAAAAAAAGAAAAAGAGTATCAAGTCAGGGGTTTCCACTTTCCACTCCATCTGCAATGGGGAAAAGGAAACAAATCAAAAACATTCTGGGTTGGCATCCTGGCAGTACATTGAACAGCATAAAAGCTTTTTATTTGCCAGTCCTTCTAGAAATTCCCATGGTGTCCTGGCCTTAATTTATGTGATCCACCGTAAAAACAGGGTCATTGCATTCGTCATATTTTGAGCTGGCTGCTTCCTTGTGTTCTGTGGTGTAGAGAAGTTGTACACAGGGACCTGAGCAACCAGGCATTAAGTCATTTCTTCCAGTGTGTATAAATTATCTGGATCTGAAGCCAGTGCTGACCTTTTCAACATAATTACAGGTTCAGAGAATCCTGTATGTGTGAGTGCATTGGTTGGAGCACACTCAGCAGAAATTCTGACTGCCTTCTGCCCCTTGTGTAGGCAACATGATGGCTTCATAATGTGCAGGAAGACTGGCTGATAACTTAGAGAAAGAAATACATGCCTGAGCCTCTGTTTGTTAGCATTTACTTGATTTAATATAGATGTTCTTAAAGCTCTAGATATGCTTTAAGGGATCCTTTTACTAAGCTGTGGTTAAAAAAAAAAAAAAAGGGCCCTGTGCTAGCAGCAGGAGCCGTTTTTGCCGTTCGCTGAGGCCCTTTTTACCGCTGTGGGTAAAAAGACCGAGAAAAGACATGGCCGTGCAGTAAAATTGCTCTTACTGTGTGGCTATGTTGGGGGGGGGGGGGGGGGCACTTACCACCACCCATTGAGGTGGCGGTTAGGGCTCCCGTACTGGAGGTGGAACCACCGCTGGCACCTACATTGGGCCAGCGGTAGCTTCAGACTGGCGTGCAGTAAGCCTACAGTGGGTTTTTTGCCACTTTAGTAAAAGGGCCCCTTGGTGAGTGAATGGAGGGGTAACTGAGATGCTATCAAAAAGCAGACATTACCCCCCAATATTCAAAGCTATTTATCCAGCCAGATATGGCCATTGACCGGTTAAATAGCATTTCATCACCTAAGTGTGAATATTCAGCTCGAGATAATTGGTGTTATCCATTGAACACTTGTGGTAGGCGCCGAAAAGTTCACCAACTATATCGTGTGATAACCTGCAATATTCAGAGTTGACTGACTAAGTTTAGCAGGCAAATCGGACCGCATAAATAGCAGTCCTATCTTTACCCGCTATTAACCGGCCAGTTCTGAATATTCGCTTAGCCGGTTAAGTTAGCGCCAGCTAAAAAATACCCCGGATATTCAATGCCAGTCACCGGAAACAGCCAGGCATTGAATATCTGGGGTCAGCACTGACCCCAACGATTATGTGGGCTGCCCCCCTGCCATCTGAATATCAGCCCCATAGACTTTAACTTGTTTGCAGAACGAGATGGGGAGAGAATGCGTCTTTTCAGAGTACTCCAGAAATTCTCAGTTTATTCTTTTTGAGATGTTCTGTTCTCCACCCATGACTGCATAGTCCTTGTGCCCAGTCAACCTTTGCAAGCAAATCTGCCCATCTGCGCTGTTTCTGAGTACCAGCAGATTTACATACTGGAGGAAGGGAGAAACAGGTGGACATGGTCTTTCCTTAATGCATTCTTCATCTCATTCAGTGAATATGTAAAAATGAATGAGCAATATTCCATTTTGTTATGAGAAGCATGTAAATGGGTTTCAGAGACAGAGTTTCTCCAAATGCTTTCTTAAGATTGTGAAAATGCTGGTTTGACTAGTTCAGAATTAATAGTCTCTCCGGGGACCACTTCTCTAATACTCCTGTCCTGTTTCTCCACCTTTGTTCCTTTCCATCTTGTGTCCCTGAATCTTCAGCAGTATTGCAGGCTTGATCCCTCTGTGCTGGGTTCAGTCTCTTTCCTGCAGCAGTTGATGGATTCTGGTCTCTCATGGTGGTGGTACAGGCTCTCTTTGTCTTTCTTCCTTCCTTCCTTCCTTCATTCCGCAAGGACTGGCAAGGTCATGTTCAGGTCTCCTGTAACACTAGTTGGTCATATCTCCTTTCTGCATGGCAACATAGCTTTCCTTATAACAAAAAAAAAAAAGCACAGAATGACTGCACTAGTCCCATCAGAGGATCTATCCACAGATATTTTGCCTGTTGGGCAGAGGACCATCACTGTCGTTAGAATCCTCCAGCTACTCAGTGGTACACGGGGACTCTAAGAATACTCATTGGCATTGCTTCCTTAGAAAATCCCTTCCAGAGAAACTGAGTGAGATCTGCAGAGAGCTAGCCCTGGTGTGCTTGAGATCTAGAGGGACGAGCCAGGTTTAATCATTCATTGCTGGTCTAAAGATTATATTTTTACCTAGGTTTTAATATTTTTGCCAAACCCTACTAGTGACTATTCCAGACAGCAAATATAGCTGGAAAGTGAAAAACTCCTTAGAATCTCATATAAGGTTCTCATGTTGGGTAAGTTGGAAAAGGAACGGTGATCCTGACATTGGAGAAATTATAAGGCTGCCCAACTACAGACAGTAGTTGAGTGGTAGAGGATCGTACCGTGTGTACCGGCACAGAAAAAGCACTGGTTCTAGCTCAGTTCCCACCTGGACAGTTCCCATCCACCAAGTCCCATTAGGGCAATTTCCACCTAGGACAATTCCACTGAATCAATTCCCACCACACCAGGGAGGACAACCCCCCCCCCCCCCAAAAAAAAAAAAAAAAAGAAATACACACACACACTAGGACAAGTAATCTCCTTTCCCTTCCAGATCGTTCCCCCCCCCCCAACTAGGTTTCAACCGAGTTCATGTTTGTCTTAAATAATTTCTGCACCAATATATCAACCCCTCAAAATGACACACTGATTAATCTAACCTCCATGAATGACAGCTGAGCAGCATGCCAGCTCCTGTTCTCAATCTAACCTCCTTGTTCCAAACGCCATGTGCCGTCCACGTCTGAAACGCGATGCACCGCCAGGACTTATGGGACCTGATACAAGAAAGAAGATATGATAAAATGTATGGTTAAAAAAAAAAAAAAGGAAAGGTGGGAAATACCCGGGGGGGGGGGGGGGGGGGAGGTCCTTGGTGGGAATTGCCCCCCCCCTTAAGTGGAAATTGTCCTGGGTGGGAATTGTCCCGGGGGTGGGGGAATTGGTGGGTGGGAACTGTCCGGATGGCTACTTGCCAGATACCAAAAGCAATAACCTTGGAATAGCAGAGGAGGGAATGATTTGTGGTGGGGGTGGGGGGAGCAATTGCTGTAATAGTGTATTGTTGTGGATGGGGATTTTTGGAAACCATAAAGGGCTGTTTCAATAGCACAGTCTTGGCAGCGCTGCTTCATACCTACTGCCACTCGATCAGTGACTGCAGTTTGAAGGGCTTCTAACCTCATGTGTTTTCCATTGGAACAGAATGGCAGCGAGATGTGGCAAATTCATGGCAGTGCTAGTGTTAACTGGAGAGAACTGTTTCCGTCTAGTAAAATTCTTTGAAGCATGAGTGCTCAGACAGAATTTTCCTCTTTGCTTTTCTATTTGCAACTTTATTTGTATATTTGGATTGGGCACACACCTTATTTAGTTGTAGCTCAAGGTGAATTGCATTCAGATACAGCTGGTATTGCCCTGTGCTCAGAGGGCTCACAATCTGTTTTGGAGGGTTAAGTGACTTTCCTAAGATCGAGGAGCCACAGTGAGATTTGAACCAGGTTTTCCTGGTTCTCAGCCCACTCCTCTAAATAGTTAGGAGTTTGTATTTTTATTTATTTTTATTTGTTACATTTATACCCCACATTTCCCCACCTATTTGCAGGCTCAATGTGGCTTACAAAGTACCGTAGAGGCGTTTGCCATTTCGGTTGATAACAAATACAAGATTGTGTTGAGGTCAGATGAGGTAGAAGTGAATCAGGCGTCCTAGGGTCGAGGGGAAAGTGGAAAGTAAATTGTCCAGTACGAACATTGATTATGTTGTGTTGCTGGGTGTGAGGATTTATGTTGTATCGGTGGGATATGCTTTTTTGAAGAAGTGGGTTTTTAATGATTTCCTGAAGTTTAGGTGGTCATGTATTGTTTTCACTGCATATGGGAGTCCATTCCATAGTTGTGCGCTTATGTAGGAGAAGCTAGATGCATAAGTTGTTTTGTATTTTAGCCCTTTACAATTTGGGTAATGTAGGTTTAGGTATGATCGTGCTGATCCGAGTCTGTTTCTTGTTGGTAGATCTATGAGGTCTCTCATGTATCCTGGGACTACGCCGTAGATGATTTTGTGGACCAATGTGCAGATTTTGAAGATGATCCGTTCTTTGACTGGCAGCCAGTGCAGCTTTTCTCGAAGGGGTTTAGCGCTTTCGAATCGTGCTGGCTGCTGTGTTTTGGGCAGTCTGGAGTTTTTTTGCGAGTTGTTCTTTACATCCCGCATAGATTCCATTGCAGTAATCTGCATGGCTTAGGACCATTGATTGTATTAGTTTACGAAAGGTATCCCTCGGGAAGAAAGGTTTTATTCGTTTGAGTTTCCACATTGAGTAGAACATTTTCTTTTTTTTTTTCTTTTTTTTTTTTTAATTTTTTTATTTATGTCATTTTGCACAATTAACATCAATAGCAATAGATCAAATTTCACAGTGGATTAATACAACTTTAGTATTTTTACTTCGCTATGACTATGAACATCAATTGCTAAACAAATAGAAACCTTTTAAACCCTCCCTCCCTATTCCCTCCCACCTCTTAGAGTGCTTGCATGATTGGTTCTATAAGTTCGCATTTGTTGATAACCAAGTATTATAAATGTCCCATATTTTCATGTGATGTGCCAATTGTCCTTTGCGCATTGCAGTAAGTTTTGACATCAATTGAATGTAGTTCAGTTTTTCCAGCACCGATGGCAGGTCAGGTAACTGAGGCTTCTTCCAAGCTGCCGCCAATACCAGCTTGCCCGCCACAAACACCTGCGTGACAAATTGGTGTACATGTTTTTTGACTGCTGGCGGTTTAAAATGAAGAAGACAACAGTCCATGCTCATCTGGTATTGGATGCTTGTCACCAATTTTACAAAGTCCAATATCTTTTTCCAATATCGAGCTGCATGTGTGCAAGACCACCAAATATGATACATATCCCCCTCCATCCCGCAGTTCCTCCAGCATAGAGCCGAGCCCGACTTATACATTTTCACCAGTCGACTGGGAGTATAGTACCAATTATATAAAATTTTGTGCCCATTTTCTACCATAGCGCTGGACACTGATACTCTAAGCAATGATCGGAAGGCCAAAGCCCACTGTTTGGGGTCATATGAAGTCCCAAGTGCGGTTTCCCATCTATGTGTATAGTACTCTACTGGGTAGGTGCGAGCTAACAACGCTTTATAGAGTCTGGAGATACTCCCTCTTCCTCCTCCACCCGTCAATCCCTTCTCCAGTTGTGTTTCTTCTAGATTAAGTTCCTCTGCCGCTCTTCGGCTAATAAAATCTTTTGCCTGCCAGTATTGGAATGCTTGAAGTGGGGAAAGTTGATGTTCCTGACAGAGTGTCTGGAATGATATTGATTGATTGTGATCGTGCATTTGTCCCAGTTCACATAGCCCTATACTCTCCCATTCCTTGTACGCTGTGTCTATTCTACCCGGGCCAAAACGGGGGGCAAATCTTAGATATGTATGTTTAAAATATATGCGTTCTGGGAAAAATTGTTCTCTAATCTTACACCAAGTATTGAGTGGCCACTGGATAATTGAAGGGCTCTCTTTAGTTAATTCCTTAAGTTTATGTATCGGCAACCAGGGTATTGCCCGGAGTGGATATGGGTCTAGCCAGCTCTGATCTATACAGGTCCAAATTTTTCTTGTGTCTTGTAGCCAGATTGCCAGGATACGCAGATGTGCTGCATGGTAATAACTGCGAAAGCAGGGCACCCCCATCCCCCCTCTGTCTTTAAACTGATACATTGTCTCCCGCCGTACCCGTGGTGGCCTCCTCCTCCAGATAAAGGAGAATACTCTACCCTGTAAGCCCCGAAAGAAGGAGTCTGGGATGGATATTGGGAGGGCTATAAATAGGTACAGGAGCTTTGGAAGAATCACCATTTTTACAGCATTAATCCTACCTACCCAGGATAAGTTCAAGCCCTCCCAGCGCTCTAGTTCTTGGAATAAGTCCTGCACTTTTTTAGGGAAGTTGTTATTAAAGATATCTTCCAGATGGCGTGGAATGTTGACCCCGAGATACCTAACATGCTTACTGGCCCATCTGTATGGGAACTGCTCTTTCAATAATTTCAGGGTGGTACTGTTTAAATTTATATCAAGAGCTTCTGACTTCTCAAAATTAATTTTAAATCCGGAAACAGCCCCGTATGCTTTTATTTCATCCCCTATGATCGGGAAGGCTGTTACCGGATCTTTTATGGTGAGCAAAATGTCATCTGCAAACAATAAGATCTTGGTTTCGAATCCCCCCCCCTTCAGGCCCTTGATGTCCGGGTTGGCTCTGATCTTGGTCGCCAGTGGTTCCATTACCAGAGCAAATAGCAATGGGGATAATGCGCATCCCTGTCTAGTGCCTCTATGGAGTTGGAAAGGTCGAGTCAAAGTCCCATTAATACGAATCGTTGCCTCTGGTGCCTTGTATATAAGATGTAACCATTCTACAAATTTCCCCCCCATGCCCACTTTTTGCAAGACCGCGAAGAGAAATGGCCAGCTAACCCGATCAAAGGCCTTTTCTGCGTCAAGCGACAGTATACATAGGGGTGTTTTAGTAATTTGTGCCCCTTGTAATATTTGTAAGGTTCGTCTTATGTTATCAAATGTTTGACGATGTTGTACAAACCCTGCCTGGTCTTCATGTATAAGTGAAGGAAGACATTTCTGCAATCTGGTGGCCATGATCTTAGAAAATATTTTATAATCTACTCCAAGTAGAGAGATCGGTCTGTAAGAGCTGCATAGTTGGGGATCTTTTCCTGGTTTTGGCAGAACTGTAATTGTGGCCAAATTCCAGGTGGGTGGTAAACCTGTTGACTCATCCAGTGAATTAAGCACTTTAAGTAGTAAGGGGGCTAGTAGTTTCCCAAACAGTTTATAAAATTTATTGGTAAATCCGTCTGGACCTGGTGCCTTATTGAGGGACAGATCTCGGATTGTCTGTTCCACCTCTTCTAAAGTAATAGGGATTCCTAGCTTGTGGGCCACGGGCTCAGGGAGTGTCGGAAGATCAATATCTTCAAGATATTTTGTAATTTCCTCCTGATCCCCTTCATTTTCTGGCCTATAGAGAGCCTTATAATATCCCCTGAATGCTGATTCTATAAATTCATTATTCGAGTGGATGCCGCCCCTCTCGTCTCGTAAGCCCCCTATTAAGTTCCTGCTAGTTTGTTGTGCTAGTTTGTGGGCCAAGAGCCTACTGGGTTTATTGCCAAATTCAAAGTGTGTCTGTCTAGCTCGTTGTAATTTTTCGGCCAGGTCTGCTAATTCAAGGTCCCGTAGTTGATTACGAATTTCAAGCATCCCTGCCCTGCGACTAGAGAGATCTTGATCTTTCCCCTGATGTAATTTAATCTCGGCTGTGGCCAACTGTTGGCGCAATTCCGTTTCTCTAGCTTCCCGTGCCTTCCACACCCGTGATCGCAATGCTATTAAGTGACCCCGAATGACAGCCTTGAGCCCTTCCCAGACAGTGGTTGGCGACACCTCCCCATTATCATTAAACTGAGTATATTCTCTAATGTTTTGTTCTATTTGGGAGATATTTGCTGGGTCTGTCAGCAATGCGTCGTCCAGGCGCCAGGCTTTGTTTTTTCGGTGTGGTCCCTGCCCACTAAGTTGAACTATCACCGGTGAGTGGTCAGACCACGTACTAGGGAGAATCTGTAGATCTCTTGCTACCCCCACCAGGGAAGCGTCCCCTAGCCACATATCAATTCGTGAGGAGGATTGATGTACTGCTGAGAAGTGTGTATATGCCCGCTGTTCTGGGTTATCCCTTCTCCAGTAATCTATTAGTTGCCAGTGTGTTATAAAATCCTGAAGTTTTTTCCTATCTTGCTTGGCATATTTTTTTGTAGAGGCTGAGTTATCTAAAGATGGGTTGACTGTCAAATTGAAGTCTCCTCCTATAAGCAAGGATCCCTCAATATTTTTAGTAAGTACCTGATCTATTTCTGTAAAGAAGTCTCCTTGTGGTATATTAGGCCCATATATGTTTACCACCGTGTATACTCGTCCAGCTAGTGCTAAGACAATCAGCAAGTACCTCCCCCCCCTGTCTTTTTGTACCTTTTTTATTTCCCAGGGCTTCTTTCCACTAAGTGCTATAAGCACTCCCTTGCTTTTCGTACCATCTGTGTTAGAAGCAAAATAAATAGAAGGGAAAAGTTTATGTTTGCATAGCTGTTCATATCGGGGTTTTAGATGTGTCTCCTGTATCAGCCCTATGTCTATTTGAAGTCTCTCCAGTTCCCGAAACAATAGCTGCCGTTTTCTAGGTATGTTCAATCCTCGTACATTGAGTGACATACATTTAATGTCTCCCATTGTATCTTATTGTGCGTGTTGGTCCTCTTCTATCACCACATGTGTCATGGTCAATCTATACCTATGAACCAAATCATATATCGTATCTCTGCTTTTCCCACTCTTTCCCTTCCCCTCCGTTGTGTCCCCTCCCCCCTCCTTTGTCCCCCTACTTAGTGTAGACACCTCTGTATAACCCAGTGTGTGTCTAAAATAGGAGGAGTGAGCCATATTTCAACTTCCCACAATCTTTTCATATATAACAGTAACAAAACTACCTTTCAACCATGTCTGGAGAGTTGCTCAATTTATGCAGCTCTTTCATTAGAGACAGTAACATTGTCATCAAATCCTGTTCCAGTTTATCAGTCTCCACTGTTTCAAGTAATTCGTGACGCTGACTGCTGGCGTTGTAGTCTCCTTGGGCCTTTTCCTGCTCGCTGCCACTTTGGCGGAGCAGAGCTCCGAGTGAGTTGTTTCCCAGGGGTTGTTGCTGGTCTCTCATCCTGGCCCGCAGCCTCTGGGCAAATTATACGTGCCTCCTGTATTGTTTTAATCTGATGTAATTTCCCATCTTTATAGAAGACCAAAGCAAAGGGGTGTTTCCATCTGTATTGGATCTTGAGCTCTCTTAAATATCTTGTGAAGGGTTTTAATTCGCCTCTCCTCCTCAGAGTCGCTGCTGCCAGGTCTTGATAGATTTCGATTGCATACGTGTCCCATTTGTATTCTGGGGCCTGCCTTGCCAGTTTGAGTACCTTTTCTTTCAATTTATAACTGGAAAAGCAGGCGATGATATCTTTGGATTGATTATTGCGTGCTGGTCCCAGTGCTCTGTGTGCCCTCTCCAGTTGCACTGTTTCTGGTTCCACCGCATCTCCATGTGCTGATAATAGGTCGCTAACCAGTTTTTGAATCACTTGCTCGCACTCTTGGTATGCTGGCGTCTCCGGGAGGCCCCGAAATCTTAGATTATTACGACGGCCCCTATTTTCCAGGTCTTCAATTTTTTCCAGCAGTTGTTGATGCTCACCCTGCATTTCTGACATCTGAATGTCGATTGCGCCCAGCGTTTCGCTATGAGCCTCTAGTTGTGTCTCTGTATCCTCTAGGCGCGTGCCCAGTTCTCGAATTTCCCCTCGTAGGTCAGCCCCGAGTGTCGCCACCTCAGTTCGCAAGGCTTTCAGGTCTGCGCTGATGTTTTGCAGCCATGTTTGCAAATTAGGGACCTCCTCTCTCTCTATTTCCATATCTTTCAGCTGTTCCGGCTGATTTCCTGGGGGACTGGGGCTTCCTCCGTTCGCTGGTTCTGTTACCTTTCTTGCCTCCGCCATTTTGTTTTTTGGCTCCGTCGCGCCTCCGGTATAGGCAAACCGCGTGAGGTCTTGACGCGCTCGAGCGAAGCTCATATATGGCTGCAGATCGTTATTAGGGCTCACTTTAGCCTATATTTCGGCTCTCCTGACGTTTTTCCGCGTAAGAATCGCTCGTTTTTTCTGCGGGAAGCAGGAGCTACATTTTTAAGCGTCCATGCAGCCCGATGACGTCACTTCCTCGAGTAGAACATTTTCTTTATTACGGTTTTTACCTGGCTCTCGAGGTTACGGTCGATTGTGACTCCAAGTATTTTTAGGCTGTCTGAAATAGGGAGTGTGTGTCCTGGGGTGTTTATGGTTGTGGGTTTGTAGTTGTTATGTTGAGATGAGAGGATAAGGCAGTGTGTTTTTTCAGTGTTCAGTTTCAGTTGGAATGAGTTTGCCCAAGAGTCCATGATGTTCAGGCCATCATTGATTTCATTGGTTATTTCAGTCAAGGCATGTCTGAAGGAAATTTAGATTGTAACATCACCTGCATAGATTTTGAAATAAATTATTTCATTATTAGCAGTGCTTACAAGGATATAAGCCTGGTTCAAAAGACCAGATATTCAGTTTTCATTACAGTTGCTGTTGTGGAGTGTAAGCCAAACACACGGCTTTCCTTCATGGTCTGGTCCTGTGATGCTCAGATCAGCTGATGCAGCACTTAGAATTACTGGTGAGATGCTGAGTTTGCGAAATGAAAGCTCTTTCCTGTGCTGTGCAGGTGTACATTCTCTCCAGGCTGCTGAAAGACACCAAGTTTACTCTGGATCTCTTTAAGACTGGTTCAGAGAAGTCTTAGTGCTGGGGGTTGAGCTGCTGATTTCTCATTTTTGTCCTCCTCCCCCCCCCCCCCCCCCATGTATAAACTCCTCAAATATGTCTTTGTGGAGGTGTGGAGCCCTACTGGACATCTGAGGCATGATTTTAACGTGTGTTAATTATTTTGACTATGCAGGGTCAGTAAGAGAAAATTTAAATATAGAATTGATTAGAAGGAAAACTTTGGATTTGTATAAATAATGTGGGGGTTTATGGTTTGTAATTGTATTAAAATTGTTAAATTTGAAGGCCCATCTTCCATAGAAGATGGAGATCAACATTGAAACATCTAGGCCAGGATATACTCAGTTCCAGCAGCCTTTTAGAAAAGATGTTATAGATGCAGAGCATTTTGTAAAGTATCTACAGGGATGCATACGTATTTGCCCGCCCACACACACAGCAGGAGCAGCAGTTGTAGAACAATATACATGGATTAAATGAAAGACATGAAACTAGCAGCTTCCATGTGGAAGGGTCAGGATTCGCACGGGGAGCTGCCCCATTTTACAAATCCAGTCATCTGCCATTTTAATTTGATTTTATTTTGGAGGTAGACATAAACAATGGGAGTTAAGGAGAGTGATTCCCTTTAATCCCTGGGCAAAACTAAAACTTTGTAAAAATCTGTGCATGGCTGGGAGCTGGTGTAAAACTCAACAGGGATATTGCTCCCCATAGATGTGTACGCCTCATTTCACAAAGGGAATACACACGTACTGGTCGATATTCACAATGATTTAACTGGCCAGAAACGGCCGACTTGTTTAGGGCTATCTGCTGATTTTCACTGGCACTTAACCACTTATCACCCCTGAAAACGAGCAGTTAGTGCCTAAGTGGAAACCGGCTATTTTGGGGGGTGTTCCAGGGGGGACAGTTGGCACATGACCAGTTAAGTGCTGATATTTGGCACTTAACTGGGTGGGGTAACTGTATAAATGGGACCACATAAAACACAGTTCTGTCTTTATACAGCAACCCATGGCCACTTAAGTTCTGAATATACTATGCAAAAGCTAAGATCATTACGTCAAGTTTTTGGTTTTATGGAATTTAGATTACTGGTTCAAGCATTTATTTATTTATTTATTTATTTATTTATTGCATTTGTATCCCACATTTTCCCACCTTTTTGCGGGCTCAGTGTGGCTTACAATAAGATATGAATAATAGAAATACATTTGTAACAACTTGAATATGGAATACATTGTACAGAGTTGTGTGAGACATTCGATTATCATTGGGAATATAACAATGGGACATCAACATAGAAACATTGGGAGGAGACAGTGGGACAATTGATTACAGGATGAGGGATCTGAAGTGGATGTATGTTGCATTGGTGACCAGTGAGTATGGACTCTATGTGTTTTGGTTCTTTCCGTAAGTTTGTTCAAACAGGTACGTCTTCAGTAGTTTTCGGAAGGAAGCTTGTTCGTTAATCATTCTTAGGTTGCGCGGTAGTGTATTCCAGGCCTGCGTGCTCATGTGGGAAAAGGTTGACGCGTGTAGCGTCTTGTATTTCAGGCCCTTGCAAGTGGGGAAGTGGAGGTTGAGGTATGTTCGGGATGACCTTTTAGCGTTTCTGGGTGGTAGATCTATTAGATCAGACATTAAGTAGATTGGACTACTGCAACATTATGGGCCGTGTTTACTAATCTGTGCTAGAGGCGCATTAGCGTTTTAGCATTCGCTGTGTAGGCACCCACAATCAGGGCAGACCCGGCCTCCAAGGGGGGCCTGGCACCAGGGTTTCTCTCTCTATCTTTCTCTCCTGCAACTGACGGGCCCAGAGTGATCGCATCCTGAGTGATTGCATCCCGACAGGAGCAGGAGAGAGAACTCCAGTTCCGGGCCTCCCTCCAGCACTGCTCTTCGCTCGCCTCTACCGCCATGCCCAGTGGCTGCTTTTCCCCTCAGGCGCACGCTCGGTTTTGAAACCGAGCATACGCGACAAGAGAAAAAACAGCTGCAGGGGCAGGGCAGGCATGGAGTGAAGAGCAGCGCTGGATTCTTCCACTGGCGGGGCCTCCGGATCCCCACCAGCCCCAAGGTATCTCAGTTGCAGCGGCGATCCTGGGGGGAGGGGGGTGGCGGCAGCAGCAGCGGTGGCAGCCCTGCCCCGGGGGTCCTGCTGTCTCTCGGCGGCCCTGCCCACACACTAGCGCACCTTAGTAAACAGGGCCTAAATTTGTAGATAGTTTAAGGACATTAGGGGGGTCTTTTACTAAAGCAGGGCTCATAGGAATAAAATGGGCACTACTACAGAAAACTCGAGCAAAAAGATCCCCTTAGTAAGCAAAATACAACTAGTACAGAACACTGCATCACGCTTAATATTCTCAGTTTCTAGATTTGAATCAGCTACTCCGCTTCTTGAGAAGCTTCAAGGGCTCTGTTTAAGCTTTGCTCTTTTGGCCATAAAATATTATATGGGTTAGTACAGTGGTTCCCAAACCTGGTCCTGGAGGCACCCCAGCCAGTCAGATTTTCAGGATATTCACAATGACTATTCATGAGAGAGATTTGCTTTCACTGCCTCCACTGCATGCACATTTCTCTCATGAATATTCATTGTGGATATCCTGAAAACCTGACTGGCTGGGGTGCCTTCAGGACCAGGTTTGGGAACTCCACTGGGTTATGACCTTTTAATCTTGCTAACCGGGTCAATTTTACTTAGTTCTAATTCCGTTTATAGAATGCGTAACTTAATGTTGCTGACGTTTCCTTCTATTAGACAGCTTAAATATAAATCTATATTTAGTTCTTCATTACATCATCAGGCACCAGTAGTTTGGAATCTTTTACCTTTGGAAATCCGTATTATTTTGAATAATTTTTTTTTTGTAAAAACTTGGTTATTCAAGAAATTGTTTGGAGTTTAATTTAGTTTTAATTTTGAATTTTTACTGTATTTCCTGGCAGGTTTGATCCCGTCTTCTTTATGTAATCCGCAACGAACTGATCAGGTGTTTTAATTTAACGGCATTTATAACCCGCTTTACGACAAGTTCTAAGTGGTTTACATTTAACAGTATGTTATCAAAAGATTAGCTAACATGAAATAACTTACAGTGGAACTGTTCAGTATACAGTAAACAATATTACGTTACATCTTATTAACTAGCTAGACGTTTTGTGGACTAGAAGCACTGTATAGTGTAGTACATCAACTTAGCCGGTGCCATATAACCCGGATATTCAATGCCGAAGACCGGACATGACTCAGCATTGAATATCCGGGAATAATGCCGGCAGCTGAATACTTAAATTCTGGGCGTAGCATGTCCTAAAGTAGGACTTTCCCATTGCAAAGCTCAGATTTTTCACCTCCATATTTAGGGTATTTAAATTACCTTTTTGGGTTTTTTTTGCAGTTCCTGCACTAATTTTTCTATGAATGCACAGGACTTGCAAAAATATTAATAAGGCAGCACTACTACCTTCTTTTTAGAAGGCGTTGCGCGCTCCCACGTTATCTAGCTAGCATGCAATAATGCAAATGCACTACTGGATAATGCTTCCATGCCCATGGTGTACCCCTCCCCCCCCCCCCCCAAAAAAAAATATTTTACAAAAAATAGTGAGATTAGCATATGTTACCTGGCTAATGACTGTAAAATGCTTTAATGTATTGTGTTGTAAATCTTTTCTCATGTACTAACTGTATAAGGGTCCCTGAAATCACTGTCTACACATGTATGTAGCTTATATATGTAAGTGCTGCTGTTTACATGCTTTTAGAATAGAGGCCTTTGAGTCTGTTTTGAATCACATTTTTGATAGTTTGAAAGGTGGTATAGAACTCTATGAAATAAAATGAATATATTACATTTGCTGTGGTAGGGAGAAATGTTTTTCCTCCTGAGATCTTCTCTAAGGTAAGGGGAAGTGTCACTTTAGGATGCTTTTGTCCTTGAGTTTTTCTACGTTGTATATTATATCTTATTGTAAACCACTTCAGACCCTTGTGGGAAATTTGATGGTCTAAAAATATTAGGTTAGATTAGTGAAATATATTTCTCCATACGCCTCTTCATGCAACTGAAATCAAGGTCAGGGGCATTATTTCCTCCTCCCCTCCCCCCCCCCCCCCTGCACGTGCCAAACATATCTTTGCTGGTTTTACTCTCATGTGCGAGAAGTCCCAGCATCGGCAGCTGAAGGCGCGCACCAACCTCTGCCTTAAGGAAGCAGTACGAGGAGGAGGGCAACAGTGGCACTGTATTTATTTGTCTGGTGAGGCTTTATCATCCCCTCCAGCAAAGGTAAAGGGGTGCTGCAGTTCTATAC
Organism: Microcaecilia unicolor; assembly: GCF_901765095.1. NCBI lineage: Eukaryota > Metazoa > Chordata > Amphibia > Gymnophiona > Siphonopidae > Microcaecilia > Microcaecilia unicolor. Next base: position 52,433,007 of record NC_044035.1, read on the forward strand.
GGGGCCCAAGTCCAAAGTGGGGGGCCCTAAGGCTCCCCCCCCCCAGTGGCAACACCACTGATCAAGTATTCGGTATTGATGCAGCTGTACAGAATAAGATAAAAAATGGTGACCATTTAAATGAGTAGAATCTTTCTTTGCTTTGTAGTTCATTACACGTGGATAAACTTGAATCAGCATTAGACGATCCTCTGCAAAGGCTGTATAGGTATATTATTCTAATCTCTGGGACTGGACTGCGCCTCAGGGGATACTCACATGTAGCTTTACCACAATAAAATGGGGCAATAAGAACATATTAAGCAGAGGAAGAGAAAAGCTGCAAAGACAAACCTCCACTAACTTATATAATTTTAAACAAAATCACAACTTTTAAAAAAATAAAGTTGTGCTCATACATGAGATGGAAGTGGCACCAAAGAGTGCTAAAGTGGCATAATTTTAAACAAAATCACAACTTTTAAAAAAATAAAGTTGTGCTCATACATGAGATGGAAGTGGCACCAAAGAGTGCTAAAGTGGCATATCCCTATAGTTATAATCATTGCACAAACATTTTTAATTTTTAAAGCCACTTCTAAATACAAGATACTAATACAAAAATATATTCAAAACAAAACCAAAAGCCAAAAAAAAAAAAAAGAAAGATAAAAGGTTGCATTCAATGTGCAAAAAATGAAAACATTTAAAATAAACACAGAAAAATATTTGAATATCTTTGCACTGGCAGGTCCTGGTCTCCTACATGGACCATGTTTTGCAGACAGTTTTTTTTTTCCATTTGCAACATAGAATCATGACTGCAGGTAAGGACCAAATGGCCTATCCAGTCTGCCTTCCTCAGTAACCACGAACTCCTCCTTTTCGTAAGGGATCCCACGTGCTTGTCCCACGCTTTCTTAAATTCCAACACAGCTCTTGTCTCCATGACCTCCACTGGGAGGCCATTCCGGGTGTCCACCAATACCATCCTTTCCGTGAAATTGTATTTTCTTAGACTCCTCCTAAATCCTCTTAACTTCTTCCTATGCCCTCTCATTCCAGAGTTTTCCTTCATTTGGAAAAGGCTCGCCTCATGTACATTAACGCCACTGAGGTATTTAGACATCTCTATCATATCCCCTCTCTCCCGCCTCTCTTCTAGCATATACATGTTGAGGTCCATAAGCCTGTCTCTATATATTTTATGACAGAGACCGTTTACCAGTTTGGTAGCCACCCTCTGGATTGACTTCATCCTTTTGTATCTTTCCATAGGTGCGGTCTCCAGAATTGCATGCATTACTCCAAATGGGGCCTCACCAAAGACTTATACAAGGGCACTATCGCCTCTTTTTCCTGCTGGTCACCTCTCTCCTTGTGCACCTAAGCATCCTTCTGGCTTTGACTGTTGCCTTTTCGACCTGTTTGGCCATCTTAAGGTCTTAGGACACAATCACCCCCCAAGTCCCACTCCATCTTTCGTACACAGAAGCACTTCATCACCGATACTGTACCGTTCCCTTGTATTACTGTAACTCCCAGCAGAATTTATAGTATTGAGCAAACATAATTGGCAGTTTGGTCAGGGACAGCTGACTAAGACTATGAAATATATTAGGCATAGTCCCCCTCCCTCCTGTTTTTTCATTTGCTTTTCTACAGTTTCCTCAAAGATTAATAAAAGAAATGCAAGGAGTAACCCCTCAGAGCTGGAACAGCACGTCACGTGCGATCTGGGAACTGTTCCTGTATTGATTCTTGGCCTTTTATTTTGAATAATTATTAACAATTCCATGCAATGAAATAAGGAACTAAGGTGAGGGTGGTCAGAATAAAGAGAACTTGCTTCTAAGGGAAGTGTAAGCATCGTTAATCAAGCAGTGTCTGGTGGCATTTCTAGCAGAACATAGATCCTAGGGATTCTCCTGACCAGGAGATGGAGGGTTGTCTTGCTGGAAAGTAGCTGGTCTGTGACTGAACAGCAGTGGGACTACCAGGGAAGGCAACATGTGAATGACCCCGGAGACAGCTCAGACACTGCCAAGATGAGACACACTAGAGTGTCTCCAAGACTTCTTCTACCCCTCTTTTTGGTGTGAGTCAATGAAGCGAGCAGTCGCTAGAATACCCTTACGTCAGTGGTTCCAAAACATGGTTCTCGAGGCACCCCAGCCAGTTAGGTTTTCAGGATATCCACAATGACTATTCATGGAAGAGAGGCTGGGGCGCTTCTAGGACCAGGTTTGGGAAACACTGCCTTTTGCTCAAAAACCGGTTTTAAAAGAGAGCTGGCGAGAGAAGAGCATCTGTGTTACTTTAGCAAACTTGAGAGAGAACTTTTTTTTTTTTTACTTACATCTGCAGGAGTGGTATTAGGGGTTATTTTGCGCTTATCTCAGTATGCCTCTTATAAATTACCCTTGTGGTATATGCAATGAGAATGTGCGTGCTTTTACTTGATTTGGATCTAGGCATGTTGGGTGGAGCACAGGCAGATTCACCATTTATGTTCATTGTTCATAAAATATTTGCAAACATTCATACCTGCTTCTGAGTTGAGGTCAATGTACACCAAATCATTTTTGTGCTGCTGTTTTATAAACACACATAGGCCCATGATTGCCCTTCACAGGTAAAGTGACTGTTATAAAGCTACCCTCCATACATCTAGATCAATCTTAATTTGAGCACCCTTTTCTTTAAAAGGCTAGCAGAATTTCAAAAAATCTCTGATAGAAATCCAGATGTTCTTCCAGTGATCTGTAATATCAGAGCCTTGCATTGCGCCAGATTCACAAGTTGACTGGGCACTCCGCTGCCTTCAGAGTTTGGATGGTTTCGCATCCTTGAAGGAATTGTATTTGAGATGTGATACCGACCCCAGGTCCTGGCAGCTCTAGACTGGATGTTTTGTAAGAGCGTTAATCCTGATCCTTGTTCAGTATAATTTGGCACCTTTTGTGTTACCCATAGCAAAGTGACTCACAAAAATAGAAATAAGAAAGGAACACCAACTTAATGTAACAAAAGGGAGAAGTCTAGGAAAACAAAATCCTGTGAGACTACCACTACAGGAAACGAGAGCTGGCATGAGCAAGAATGACTGGGGATTGCTCCTGCTTGTCCTACCCTAGACCACCAGGGCATCTTTAAGGTAGACCTGAGGAGGCCTCAGGAGGGGAGTGGATGCTCTTGGGGGGCTTTGGGGGAGGGGACCACAAAAAGTAACCCCCCTCCTCGATATTCAGATCTAGTTAGTTAAGCACTGTGGTAGCTTCATACATGATTGGTCATAGGGTATATTACTGTATCTGGCTGCTTTTCCAACTGTGACCTTATGCCACAGGATTAATGGGAAAATTCAATTTGATATTATATTACATTTCATGTCTTATTACCTGCAGTTACCTTTTAAGTTCAATTCAGCTAATAAACATGTAGGAATTACAATTTATATCAACAGACATCCAGTGCTTCGGATCTGGAAAGAATATCCCCTATCGATTAGACAAAAAAAAATTATTGAATAAGAAAGATTTAGATAAAGGAGACGTTAAGAATTTTTTTTTTTGTACCCCACGCTTTCCCACTCATGGCAGGCTCAATGCGGCTTAGGTACTTTATTTGTACCTGGGGCAATGGAGGGTTAAGTGACTTGCCCAGAGTCACAAGGAGCCACCTATGCCTGCAGTGGGAATTGAACCCAGTTCCCCAGGACCAAAGTCCACCACTCTAACCACTAGGCCATTAATAGCAGCTGATTTCCTGAAAGTGTAAAATGTTTCCATTCAAAAGCTGAAAGAAATCGGTCATATGTGCAGGTGTATTGCTATATAACAACTTTCAGATAAGAGTGCAAAGTCTAAATTGCACTCTACCTTCAATAGGCAGCCAATGCAGTTTTAAGAAAAATGGGGTAACAGAGTAATATTTTTGAGCAGAATAAATCACCCTTGGTGTTGCGTTATGGACCACCTGAAGTTTGATTTAAAACTTTAGAACAACCACTATAAACAATATTGCAGTAATGTATTTGAGATGATGATAAGATTTGAACAATGAGTCTAAAAGCGAAGGGATCAAAAGTTGTCCGAATACCTGTAGTTCAGAATTTCTTTAACAACACCTTGAGTGAATTCCTTCAAAAAGGTGGTAAATAAATCCTAAGAAATAAATAACATAAATAAACATGAAGGAATTTTTATTAACTTAAAGAACCATGGAAAGTTGACTGTCAACTTCTACTCCTAACACCTTGGAGGAGGATTCTAATTTACAATTTACACCTCCAATAGGAGGAAGGTTACTCCATTTTGTGTCGGATGGATCTATCCATAAGTATTTTCTTTTCTCTTTATTTAGTTTCAGCTTGTGAAAGGAAACCAAGTTTCTATTAATTCTAAACATCAATGATATCTATTTAGTACATTTGTGACCAAAAAGAAAATGGATCTTTGTCTGGGTCCTTCCAGAACTTTGTTTCCGTTTGTTTTATTTTTCAAGTCTTTCTCTCTCTACCTACCCTATCTTTTTGTTTGTTCCTTTTTATCACTCTTGATCTTTGCCCTTGCTTTAGAGACAACCTGCTGCACAGCAAAGTTGCAAAAGTCGAATTCTAGCCTGCAGTCAATACTCTCTTTCCACCTTCAGGTACTCTATTTGCTCAGGACTCCGAGTTGGTTTATTATCTGTGGGGTTTATTTCTCATCTTCCTCTCCCCTTTCCTAGTGCTGTCGTCACCTGCCTGGCCTTGGACCTGGCTTCTGCGTGGGATGACAAGGACCCGTTCACAGGATATCATTAGAAGAGGAGGAGCAGAAACTGGGGAGAAACAGAGAAAAAGAAGTGATGGGGGGGGAGGGGGGAGAGCAGAGGAGAAAGAGGGTCAGTTTTATGGTTAAAAAAAAATTCATATTCATTTCACAGTACAATATCAGACTAAGGGACCATTTTACCAAGCTACGGTTGGCACTAGTATGTGCCTCCCACTCGCCAAAAACACTTCTGTGGGATGTGCTGAAGCATTCTACAGTAGTGTGTTGATCACCGGGCACTAATCCCATCTATTGTTTAGCATGGGAGGCGTGTCTATGGGTGGAGAATAGGCATGCCCTGCACTGATTGGGTAGCTTGGGTACATTGTTGCTTGCTGCCTGATTAGTGCAGGAGCCCTTACCGCCTAGTAAATAGGTGGTGGTAAGGGCTCCCATCCTAATGGCCATGTGCTAAGCGGGAGGGGGAAAAATACAAATGCGGCTATTTTACTGCTTTGCTAAAAGTGACTACAGTGTGCGGCAAACAGCACTGGCCATGTTTTAGTGCGGCTTAGTGAAAGGGCCCCTAAATGTGGGCAACAATACATGATGAGGTTTGAAACCTGCGTAGTGCCACTTGTGCTTTATAAGTAGTGTGGCTGTCTGGTATCCGACGAAGCCTTGAACAGCATCCTTCTCTTGTCACTGCTATCTAAGTACGTAAGTATTGCCACACTGGGACAGAACAAAGGTCCATCAAGCCCAGCATCCTGTTTCCAACAGTGGCCAATCCAGGTCACAAATACCTGGCAAGATCCCCCAAAAGTTCAATACATTTTATGCTGCTTATTCCAGAAATAAGTAGTGGATTTTCCCGATGTCATTTTAATAATGGTCTATGGACTTTTCCTTCAGGAAGACGGCCAAACCTTTTTTTTAAACCCCGCTAAGCTAACTTCCTTTACCACATTCTCTGGCAACAAATTCCAGAGTTTAATTACACGTTGAGTGAAGAAAACTTTTCTCTGATTTATTTTAAATTTACTACTTTGTAGCTTCATCGCATGCCCCCTAGTCCTTGTATTTTTGGAAAGAGTAAACAAAGGATTCACGTCTACCTATTCCACTCCATTCATTATTTTATAGATCTCTATCCTATCTCCCCTCAGCTGTCTCTTCTCCAAGCTGAAGAGCCATAGATGCTTCAGCCTTTCCTCATAGGGAGCTTGCTTGGGACTGATATGGAAGGTAGTTGTGGGAATAGATTTGGATGCAGACGGGGTGGAGTGAGTATAGCAAATGGAAGAACTTAAGCTGGACGGATAGGATGAGGGCAGCTCTTATTTTATTTATTTTGGATTTTGCTTACACCTTTTTCAGTAGTAGCTCAAGGTGAGTTACATTCAGGTACTCTGGATATTTCTCTGTCCCAGGAAGGCTCACAATCTAAGTTTGTACCTGAGGCAATGGAGGGTTAAGTGACTTGCCCAAGATCACAAGGAGCAGCAGTGGGATTTGAACCGGCCACCTCTGGATGTTAAGACGGGTGCTCTAACCACTAAGCGGCTACTCCACAATCGTATGTTCTCTGCCATAGTATATTTTGTACCTGTGTATAGTATCCAGCACACGTAGTATCCCTTCTGGCCAAGTGCCAATGTTGCACCATCTCAGAGGTCTTTTGAAAAATCCCTACAGTACTGTTGATTGCAGATTAACAAGTGGCTAATTCTCTAAGCTATAAATACTTTGCTGAAAGTGACCTTTAGGTACCTGGTAACAGCCTTGTTCTCTGGCCACTTAATGAAGTGCAGGTTTAGAATGAGAGGATTAGAAACGAGGCTGGTCACAGCCTGCAACCTAATATCTCCACAAGAAGCAGGTCATGTGGAGGAGTTACGTACCAAGGCCTGCCAGTTTACCCTCTTATGATTCAAGTAGGAGTGTGGTCTTAAGGGCTTTGTCTCTGCAAGGAAAAAGGATGAGTGAGATAGGAAAAAATTGCCACAGCACAGGTGCTTCTTTATAACTATTTAATTTAAAAAGGAAACACTAACCTCATATTATACCGCAGTTGGAAATTAATAACTAGGAATCCAGTAGTAGTGTTCTATCAATGAATTAATGGAGACTGGTATCATTTCTATAAATTAGGCAACATTTTAGCCTAGTTCCCTACAGAGTATCTGGCTTTAAAATCATTATGCTGTTGTCTTAACATTTGCACCATAAATCCAATTTCATTCAAATTTGTTCCACAGAGAATAGAGCACCCTATAGTCCTCTCTTGTGCCCATGGTGCACCGGACACTTAGAATCTCTGTTTTCTTTTCCTTGTTTGAAGGGAAAGGGACTAGTTCAATTCCATTGTGATGTCACAAAGCATAGGTTAGTGGTTGTGGTCAGACAAGGAAACAGAGAGCATCATGAAACCTTCCCTTAGGTTCTCCTTGTTAGTTTCTCTGCGATTATTTGCTGTTCACAGGACTAAGATTTTCCTGTTCATGATTCAGTTGCTGAGTAGACGGACCATTTTTTTTTTAAATTCCACTCATATTACTGTTCCACTCATATTACTGTTTGTATCAGCAGAACTGATACAAACTGATACGGCTGGTAGCGCTATAGAAGTGATTTATATTTATAGTAGTAATCTGATCTGTCACTACTCTCATACCTCATTGATGGTCATGTCTTGATTGCAAGAGACATGTTAAGTGTGCCAGCAATGATTCTCTAGTGTAGAGCTCTACAATCCTGCTCGTGGAAGGCCGCAAACAGGTGTGGTTTTCCTATTATCTGAGCTAAGCAAATTACATTTGAACTAAGAAGCAAGCTATGCAAATAGTAAATACATCTGGTGAATGAGATCGTTCAGGTGTTGGGAGACTTCGCCAGTTACGCTTTCTCTTCTTGCTACAGTACTGAATTAAAGTATCAAAATACTACAAACAAAACATTTTATTGCTTTCAAAATCAGAGCTGTATGTCTTTAATGCAGTGAAGTATTGTTGTTTCAAAAGTAGTGTATTCTCTATGTCAGCAGTGTACTGAGCTGGAATTGCACACTGTGCAGCTGTTCCCCCCCCCCCCCCCCCCCCCGCCCGCCCACTCTGTCATAGCCAAGAGGAGGAGACAATGGACAGGGAGCAATTTTGATACCCCTGCCTCCCTTGCACTCTGTGTGGCTGCAGAGCCATTACCTAATGGTTAGTGCAGTGTGACCTAAGAATCGGGGAAAGTGGGTTCAATTCCTGCTGCAGCTCCTTGTGACTTTGGGCAAGTCACCTAACCCTCCATTGCCCCAGGTACAAAATAAGTACCTGTATATAATATGGAAACAGCTTTGATTGTAACCACAGAAAGGTAATATATCAAATCTCATCCCATTTCCCTTTCTTCTCAATTCCCATCTATTTGGTAAACATGAATGTAGGCCCTTTGGAGAAGGGACCTGCCAGGCTCTGTATGTGAGTCTTTTTTGTGTCTTTGGTTACCTTGTGTAGTGCATTTTTCTCGCTCTTCTCCTACAGTTCTGTGAATGTGGGGCATTGTTCATAATGAGGTGTAGATGCAGTCCCTGCATGATACGGGCAACGTCCAAGTATAGGCACTGAATCGCCACCTGCATTCGTCTGGGAACTTCTGCATTACAAACCATGACCACATTTCTCCTCATCTCTTCAGATTTCTAAAAAAACTTGTGAAAAAGATTTGGTTGTCAGTCTGTCTTTTCTGTCTCATTTCCAAGTCTGCACTTTCCATATCACAAACTGCAGGTGGGGCGGATGCCACTAAGTGCTGACCCACCTCTCTAGTTACGGCAATTTTTCTGCAATCTGGAATTTGGATGGTATTCAGTCTCGCGTCCTGCCTGTCTACCTGTCTGACAGTCGTGTCTCCAGCAGGTAGTCACATTCCCACACCTTTACACAGGGCTTTTTTTTTTTGAGGGGGTACTGAATACCGGCACCTATTCCATTGTCTGCTAAAACTGACCCTTGGACTCCAAGTTTTAATGAAAGAGCTCAGGCTCTACACACCAATTCTGCCTTGTCATAGATTCTGTGACTGGTTGCAGGGGGCCTGGCTATTGTGGGGTGGGTCCCCCAGTGATCACACCACCCCTGAAGGGTGGCCTTTACAGTTAACAACAACAACAGCAACAAATGGCTCTGAGTGACAGTGCAAATGGGAATTTGTAGAAACAAAATCCATGTTGCTTATTAATTTGATTAAGAGTTCCATCAGTCAGTGAGATGGGTTATGTCTAAAAACATTTTTCCCCTAAATGGAGTATTTTCTGCTTCCCACGTCTTCTTTTCCAGGGCTCCAAATAAAGCATCCGCTGACACTCTTTCAGTATTGCTAAAGCTCCCACTCTAGCCAGTCGTGGTCGCTATCCTCTCAGTACAAGGTTGCCAATGGGAGTTGCAGAGTTTTTAGTTTAGAAAGCATATTGCAAAGCTAAGGTGCCCTGTTTTTTTTTAGAGGTATACATGGTTGCCTTCTATGTAATTCTCTGGGGTTCTTTAAACAAAGTCATTGTATAAGAGTTGCCAACCAAACCAGATTGCCTTCTCATTTTTTTTTTTGCAATGAATGTATACTAATATATTACAAACAAACCCTTTTCAGAGAAGGGGAAGCGGTAGAACTAGAGGACATGAATGAGGTTGCAGGGTGGTAAACTTAGGAGTAACATAACATTGGACAAAGACCATATGGCCTATCCAGTCTCCCATCTATACCATCTACTGTCCCTTCCTCTTCCTTAGAGTTCCTATGTTCTTGTCCCAAGCGTTCTTGAATTCAGATAGTCTTCATCTCCGCCACCTCCACTGGGAGGCTGTTCCACAAATTCATCACCTTTCCATACAGAAGTATTTCCTTAAGAATATAAGAAGAGTCATACTGAGTTAGACCGATTCCTGCTTCCAACTGTGGCCAATCCAGGTCACAAGTAGCTGACACAGAATCCCATAGAAGAGCAAGATTTCATGCTACTGATCCAAGGGATAAGTAGTGGCTTTCCCCATGTCTAATAGCAGATTAGGAACTTTTCCTCCAGGAACTTGTCAAAACCTTTTTTAAACCCAAGTACGCTAACTGGTGTTATGACCTCCTCCAGCAATGAGTTCCACAGCTTAACTATTTGTTGAGTGAAAAAATATTTTCTCCTATTTATTTAAAAGTTATTTATATACTACCTACAAGCCCAAGAGCTTTTGATGTGGTGTACATTCAGGTACAGTAGATATTTTTCTGTCCCTGGAGGGTTGACAATCTAAATTTGTACCTAAGGCAATAGAGGATTAAGTGACCTGCTCACGATTATAATGAACATCAGTGGGATTTGAACTGAGCTCCCCTAATACTCAGCCCGCTGCTTCTCCACTGGAGTGTCCAGTTGTCTTTGTACTTTTTGCAGGAGTAAACAATCATGTTTACCCATTCTACTCCACTTGGGATTTTGTAGACCTCTATCATATCCCCCCTTAGACATCTCTCTTTTCCAAGCTGAAGAGACCTAACCTCTTACACCTTTCCTCATACGAGAAGAGTTCTATCCCCTTTATCATTTTGGTTGCCCTTCTTTGAGCCTATTCTAATTCCGCTACGTTGAGAGTATAGCAACCAGAATGGCATACAATTCTCAAGGTGAGATAGGACCATGGAACGATACAGAGACATTATAATATTCTTTGATTTATTTTCTGTTCTTTTCCCAACAATTCCTTTGTATAGTGTCTGCACTGCAGTTTGTCACGGGCGCATCGCTATCAAAAAGGTATTTTTAAAGACTCATCTCCATTAAAGTGACGACTTATTGAAGCGATTTCCTATCGCTTCAATCAAACACTGTTATGAATGCCACCTGGAGAGTCTGTCTGTAACATAGTAACATAGTAAATGACGGCAGAAAAAGACCTGCATGGTCCATCCAGTCTGCCCAACAAGATAAACTCATATGTGCTACTTTTTGTGTATACCCTACTTTGATTTGTACCTGTCGTCTTCAGGGCACAGACCGTATAAGTCTGCCCAGCACTATCCCCGTCTCCCAACCACCAGCCCCGCCACCCAATCTCGGCTAAGCTCCTTAGGATCCATTCCTTCTGATCAGGATTCCTTTATGTTTATCCCACACATGTTTGAATTCTGTTACCGTTTTAATTTCCACCACCTCCCGCGGGAGGGCATTCCAAGCATCCACTACTCTCTCCGTGAAAAAATACTTCCTGACATTTTTCTTGAGTCTGCCCCCCTTCAATCTCATTTCATGTCCTCTCGTTCTACCGCCTTCGCACCTCCGGAAAAGGTTCGTTTGCGGATTAATACTTTTCAAATATTTGAACGTCTGTGCTCTGCATGTGTAACCAAAGCTGGGTATTTGGTTAGTGTGGTGTGAGATTTAGAAGTTGGTGATGGTAGATTTGCTCTAAGGCTTGGGATGACTTTTTCTTTTTTAAATCTTTTTGTATTACTTCATAACATACCTAGTACTGGGAGGCTTTATGTTGCTGTTACTGAGATGAAACCAGATTCAGTTTTTTTGTTTTTTGTATGGTAAGCTTTATGGGGAAGTGTCCTCTTTCTGCTCTGCATGCTTTGCACACACTGGTGGTAGAGGAGTTGGGGCATCTATGAATGCAGAATATATTCATTTATTTATTGATTGATTTTGGATTTATTTACTGCCTTTTGGTGTACAGCAAGAATAAGTCAAACATAAGCAATAGACAATTACAACAGTAAAAATATTCAAACAGCAATACATTTTAATAGGCAGCATAGGGTGTAAGCAAAGATGGAATATATAGATGGTAGAGTAACAGAAGTAAGAAAATAAGAGACTAGTTTAAAGAATGCGCGTGTAATACTAATATGGGGGAGGGGGAACTTTTAACTCAGGAGCTGAGGAGTACAGTTTATTTACTCCCTCGTTTTAGTTATTTGTTGGGGGGAGGGCATTTTTTCTTCTTTCAAAAAGTTGAGAACATAAGCATTGCCATAGTGGAACAGGCCAAAGGTCCATCAACCCCATTATCTTGTTTCCAGCAGTGGCAGATCTAGGTCCAAGTACCTGGCAAGATCCCAAAACATATTTTATGCTGCTTATCCCAGGAATAAGCAATGGATTTCCCTAAGTCCATCTTTTTTTTTTTAGTTTCAACAATTTTTATTGATGATTCATCAATCAACACGTTCAATATACAACCAACAAAGAAATTAACATATCCTTCTGCGCGCGAAAGAGATAATGGTGACATCATCAAAAAAAATTAACATTCCCTCCCTTGCACAGTATTATTATTATTATCTCAATTCTTCATGGAAGTGCATAAACATATGAACCCTGTTTACAAAATGGTCACATACAACAACCACATTAAATATACTAATAAAACCCCTCCAAGCGAGAGACCTTGTCTCTTATAGCCTCTCGCGACCTATATACCAACATTCTTGTGAAGGATTATCTGAATATGCTCCATACAAGACATGCAACCTACAAACAGACCACCCCCACGAGTGGTGCAGAAGAGTATCCCCCAAACCTCCCTCCTCTCCTCCCCGCCCCCCCCCCAAAAAAAAAACTAGTTCAATGATTTGGAAGAGAATTCAAAACAAAGCTTTGAGCTCTAGGGGACAAAGACTGTATATATGGCTCCCAAGTAGCGAGGAACAAATGGTGCCTCCGAGAAGATAACCCAACCACCCGGCATTCTAATAACATGAGTTTGTGCAATTTATTATGCCAGTGCCAATAATCAGGTGGTGACGCCCCCTTCCATAAGCAGAGAATAACCCTTTTCCCCAACATACAGGCTTTACGTACTAATATTTCCACTCGTATACAAAATAACAATATTATTGGGGAAAAGCCTCAAAAACTCCTAGATTAAATATTCATCTATCGGAGCTGAAACAGACCAACTAGTCTTCTCTTCATCATAGGCAAAAACCCCTTATTGGTGCAGCACTATATAACCTTAACTGGCTGCACTCTAGTACTCTATGGATACTAATATATTTATTTTTGTATTTTTTTGGTGAATCTCATCATTGTTGCGTGATGGTTACTGGAACATGCCAAACAATCTAATATATTGCACTTAACTTTATTGCATAGCGTGCCATTCGATGCTGCTCCACGCTATGCTATTCCACTCTTTGGCTCAGGGTAACAAAGAGTGGAATAGCACAGCGTGGAGCAGCATCGAATGGCACGCTATGCAATAAAGTTAAGTGCAATATATTAGATTGTTTGGCATGTTCCAGTAACCATCACGCAACAATGATGAGATTCACCAAAAAAAATACAAAAATAAATATATTAGTACCCATACATGCTAATTTTCAAAGCACTTAGCCTCCCAAAGTTCCATAGAAACCTATGGAACTTAGCCTCCCAAAGTGCTTTGAAAATATGCACTAGAGTGCAGCCAGTTAAGGTTATATAGTGCTGCACCTTTGCCTATGATGAAGAGAAGACTAGTTGGTCTGTTTCAGCTCCTATAGATTAATATTTAATCTAGGAGCTCTTTGAGGCTTTTCCCCCAATAATATTGTTATTTTGTTTACGCGTGAAAATTTGAATATTTAGACATTGTTAAATCTCCACACCACCAATTGTGTTTTTTAGTTGATTTTACGTACTAATAGAAATGCACCCCCACAATTCAAAGCAAAAGATTCATGTTTATCCAGCAGTGCGCCCAAAGGAGAAAGCGTTATCTGGGTCCTCAACAGGCCTCCCAAAAATTTAAACAGGGACCCCCAAAAAAATGAACCTTCGGGCATTCCCATAAAGAATGAAAAAAAGAGCTCACCCCATATTTGCATTTAGAGCAAAGAGGCTCCTCCACCCCTCCCATTCTAAAAATTAGGGCCTTGGTCAGATATGCTCTATGTAGGATTCTGTATTGGCATTCGCGAAGATCCGTGTTCATGGACATTGTAGGAATACGGGCTGTTAACTTATTAAAATCTATCATTAGAACCGGACGTCTCAGATCTCATGCCCAGCGGGCCGCAATATGCAATTTATCCTTACTTATGGCCAACCTTTTTAGCACCCTATACAGGCCTGAAACTGAGATCCGTTCCCCCGAGACCGAACCAAACAGATCTCGAACGTGTCTACCATGTCCTGCCCCCAAAGCCTCACCGCGCAGCCTAGAGACATAATGTGTCAGCTGATTGTACACAAATATGTTGCTAAGGTCAAAGCCAACCCCTATTGCCCCCAGATTCAACAAGGTCCCTCCTGCAGTTAAAACATGTTCCAATCTCATTATACCCATGCTCGCCCATCTCCAAAACGCCTGATTCTCTGAGCCTGGGGAAAACGCTAGATTGCCCTGCAAAGGCAATAAATCAGAGACCTCCAAGTCTATTCCCCAGCGTCTGGTCAAATCCTTCCAAAGTTCCAGTAATGGCCGCAACAAAACGCTATTCCGGAAGCAGGCTGGAATAGTCAGCCTCGGGGCTTGCAACAAAAAGTACAGGTGACACGGACTTAAAATAGTCCTCCAACTGCCTGGGAGTAAAATTCTCTCTATGGAGGAGCCAGTCCCCCAAGTGACGTAGTAAACACGCCTGGTTGTATCTCCGTAGGTGCAGGATGCCCAAGCCACCCTCCCTCCAGGACCCCAACATAAGCTGTATTGCTAGTTTTGATTTCTTACCACCCCAGATAAATGTGCATAGATGTTTATATAACATCTGCAAATCCATATTTAGGATACGAAGGGGGAGCATCTGCATTACATATAGCCACCTCGGAAACTCCACCATACGAAACAAGTGAATTCTGCCATGCAAGGTGAGAAGCAAAGATTTCCATTTATTTAGGTGTTCCATGGTCCGTTCTAACAAACTAGCAATATTAGCCTGGTATAGAGACGCTCTTTTCATGCCAATCTTTATTCCCAGGTATGTAAAAGATTTGCGAGCCCAATGGAAAGGGAAGCCCTCCCCCCATTCGTGTCTCAACTGCTTTGTAGAGGTGAGAGCCAGCGTCTTTGAAAAATTCAATTTAAACCCAGAAAAATCCCCAAATTCCTGAAATAACTCCAAAAGCGCTGTTAAAGATCTCCGAGGGTGTGTAAGATGTATAAGTAAATCGTCCGCAAATGCTGAGATCAGGATCGTAGATTTCCCAATGGAAACTCCTGAAATCTTTGGGTGAGACCTAATATCCCTAAGAAGTGGATCTAGTATTAATACAAATAACAAAGAGGACCATGGGCACCCTTGCCTCGTACCCCTATGAATAGGGAACGCCTGGACCTTTCTCCATTTACAAACAAAAATGCATGAGGGTCTGAATATAAGACCTTCACTGCCTCGCCAAAGAAGCCCTCCAAGCCCACTTTTCTCATTATGGCAAAAAGGAATGACCATATGACGCGATCAAAGGCCTTCTCCGCGTCAAAGCTGATTAATAGAGATAGTAAACGAAGTCTCTCCACCACCTCCAAGGAAGCCAAAAGTGCCCAAACAATCCTAGTCACTGCCCTGCCCTTCACAAAGCCCACCTGTGGGGAGAATATTAAGTCTAGCAGTATGCGAGATAATCTATTAGCCAATACCTTGGCATACAGTTTTGCATCACAGTTTAGGAGGGAGATAGGGCGATAAGACCTCTAAGTCCATCTTAATAATGGCTTATGAAATTTTTTTTAGGAACTTGTCCAAATCTTTTGTAAACTCTGCTAAGCTAACTGCGCTTACCGCATTCTCGGGCAATTAATTTAATTACATGTTTAGTGAAGAAATATCTTCTCTGGTGTGTTTTAAATGTACTTCTTAGTTGCTTCATCGTGTGCCCCCTAATTCTTGTATTTTTGGAAAGCGTAAACCAGCAATTCACATCTACCCATTCCACTCCACTCGGTATCTTATAGACCTTTATCATATCTCCTCTCAGCCATCTCTTCTCGAACCTGAAGATCCCTATCCTCTTTAGCCTTTCCTCATAGGAAAATCGTCCCATCCCTTTTATCATTTTCATCATCATTTTAATCATCCTTCTCTGTACCTTTTCTAATTCCGCTATATCTTTCTTGAGATGCAGTGACCAGAATTGCACTCAATATTCGAGATGCGGTTGCACCATGGAGCGATACAAAGGCTTTATAAAGTAATCTTGGTTCTCCATTCCTTTCCTAATAATTTCTTGCACACTGAGCAGAGGGTTTCAGCATATCATCAATGATGAAATCTAGATCCTTTTCCTGGGCGGTGACTCTTAATGTGGCATCATGCATCACAGAGCTATAGTTTGGGTTCCTCTTGCCTACATGCATCACTTTGCACTTGTGCTCAGGCACAGTCCTCCCGTAGAAGTTACCCCTATGATCAGAGCTAATAGGGTGCATAAATTTGCATACTGTTAGGTTTGATCATAGGGGTGTTATAGCCTCGCGCTGTTCCAGTGCCACTTTTAGAGCGCTGTTTGGAACAGCACGGGGCTTCTGATCATTGTTCCAAAAGGGACTATGGCTGCTCGTGTATTTAAAGTAAGTTAAAAATATAGCGCAATGAAGGCAGATAAAGACTATGTGGCCTATTCAATCTGCCTTTCACTCCCTAAGAGATCCTATGTACTTGTCCCAAGCTTTCTTGAATTCAGATACAGTTTTCATCTCCCACCGAGGCATCAGCAAATATAACATAAATAACTAGGTTTATCTCAGAAGAATGCATGATATTAAATCTCAGTTTAAACATAATCCATCAAGCCTCTGCTACATCTTACCCATGTTACAAATACAGTTTTACTCCAGAAAACAATTTTTTTTTAGGGGGAAGGAGGCAAGGGGAAAATGAACATTTTCAACTGAATCAAAACTGGTCTCCACTGGGCTGTAGCACAATGAACCTTCATTTCCAGCTACCCTACGATTCTCGTGTTGGCCAGCTATCCCAGGAAACAGAGACTAGACTAGGGCACTGAGCCAACACCTTCCACATGATATAAACATAACAAGGCCACTGAGGCAGCTCCTTCTGCTAAGCTCAGCAGCCTCAAAAAATGTGAGGGTCATACATTCAGAGTTAAGATTTTATATTACATACACAGCTCACAGAAACCATAAGATTAAAACAGAGTTCTTGTTGGACAACTGTCGACACTTTATAAAAGGGGACATTGCAGTTATGAAAACTCAGTGCTGCAGTAATAAGTGTAAGCTGCCAAACTTGTTTGGATGAATATTTCTAGTTACCAAGTCCCAGTCTACTTATCCTAATTGCAGGTACACCCAACACATACAGAACAGCTTTTCTGAAAAACAGATATGAATATGCACACATCAAAGTCATAGCTTTAAAGTTTGTAATAGTAACACTGCATTCTTCTGTACAAATTGTCAAGCCTTAGTGGATTTGGGTGAGATGGTGGGCAGCATAAGCTTACCGTGCAGTGGGTGAACCCCCCCCCCCCCCATTTTTGTTGTTACTTGAAAAGGTGACTAGCAACTGTTAGCTTACAGCCATTGGGCAGTGTTCAGCTTGTTAAGAGTCAGACGCTGTACTTATTGTTTATGCTGCTGAAATAGCGAGGAGCATTTAAGCAGAAAAAAATCCACATGTGTAATGAGCAGATGGTTCACTGTGGGTGCAAATTCTGTAATGTGCAGTCGTGCAGAATTCCCTCAGGAGTAATGGGTGGGTCTTATATTATTCTGTTAGTTACATGTGTAAGTTGCAAGCGTCACAGCTACGCCTACTACAGACATGGCGTAAATGTTGGCTCCTACATTTAGGTGCGCCAGTACTGATTCATGCTACTATTCTATAATGGCATCTTGGCCCACAGATGCCATTATGGAAATGCTGCTCAGCACTTGGCATTGGGGCACCTAAAATGAAGTGTCAAGTTATAGAAATGCCCCTAGCATTGGAGCCGACTCTGTGGGTGCTGTGGGTGCTTGAGCACCCCCAATATTGAGAAAATTCCTTGTATGTGTCCAGGGAGGGGTCATTTCCATTGGGCTTAGCACCCCCAATAATTTTGAAAAGGTGGCTCCTATGGCCCTTAGGGAGCTGACCTGGTGTGTGGAGTTAGAGAGCCAGCAGCAGCTGATTGCAGGGAGCCAGTGGGGAGAGAACTTTGGTTCTGGTAACATTGCATGGCGGGAAGCCACATCTCCCGACTGTGACATCATCAGCTGCGTATATGTTTGAGCCTCCTTGCTCATGACCGCAGTTGCATGGCCCATGGGGTGCATGACCAAAGGGTGTCGCACCCCTTAGGTGCCTCTTTGGCGTACTAGGTCTTTCAGATATTCTTCCTTTCATAATGGTAAAAAGGAAGGTCAAGGCAAAGGCAGCTTCTACCCCCATCCATTACTGTGAACGGTCCAGTGGACAAGCGCTGGGTTACTCCAGTTCTGGTGAGTACTATGACTCTGCTTAACTCCTCATCTCAGTCTGCCTCAAGTCTGGGGGTGTCATTTAGCCCCACTGAAAGGGTTCCTCTCCCAGCCCCTGGAGGTTTCATTGAGCAATTTCCTTTAAAACCACGTAAAATAGCTACTGGCAGTGAAGTAAATGTGAACGAGAAACCAAGCCCTCCATCTGTGGTTAAGAAAACTTATTTGCCTATTCCAGTACCGCTATCCTTGCCTGTAGACTCAGCAAGTGGTCTCTCTTTCCTACAGCTCCTGACCAGGTTACTCTGAAGGACATTTGGGCCTTATCCTATATAATAAAACACACCTCCAACATTCTGAAGCTGACTGCATGGCTGAGGCATTCCTGCTTTCTGTATCCATCTCCTGAATTGACATCACGTACTTCTGGGTTCGTCACAAGCAAAAGTGACCAACCACACAAGGTTTCTCAGCTTCAGAATGTTGGAGGTGCATTCTATTAAATAGGATTGGTCAGTTCCTTGAAGCACAGCCAGAGCTCAGTGTCCTGCACAGTAACGCTCAGACACCAGAGAGAGAGATGGGGGGGCCTGACACCAGAGAGAGGGAGGGAGGGGGGAGGTATATCTGTCACACACACTCTTTCTCACACACACACTCTCTCTTTCACAGTCAATGTCTTTCTCTCTCTAACTCTCACACATTCTATGTCTCACACTGTATCACATTCACTTTCTATGTGTCACACAGTCACTCACACAGTCACTTGGTCTCATACACTCAGTCTCACAGAGAGTCTGTGTCTCACACATACTCTCTCTCGCACACACTGTATCTGTGTGAAACACACTCTCTCTCTCTCTCTCACACTGTGTCTCACACACGCACTTGCACACACTCTCATTCTCACAGACACACTCGCACCCAGACTCACTCTCTTTCTCTCACACACACACACTCGCACATTCACTCTCTCTCTCACACATAGTCACTCTCACATACACTCTCTCAAACATACACACTCCGAGGAAAACCTTGCTAGCGCCCATTTCATTTGTGTCAGAAACGGGCCTTTTTTACTAGTTGTCTAATAACATATCATTGAAGGGTATGACTGATCAGGTTGTTAAATTTTCACAAGGTACTGCTGAGAAATTGACTGAGGTAGATGGTAGACTTAAGATCAAGGATACTTGTGATGTTTTCTGTTCTCAGTTGACTTCATTGCAGTCTTTGGGAGCAGCAAGAGTTAAGGACACTTTAACTCTTCATAGGCACGTAGAATTCTTGGAAAATTCTCTAAGGGATTAAGAACCTTAGTGCTTCGTTTACTAAAATGCACTAGCGTTTTTAGCACATGCTAACACTAGAGACCTCCATAGGAATATATGGGTGTCTCGAGTGTTAGCCCGCGTTAAAAGCGTTAGCATGCTTACAGCGCAGCTTAGTAAATAGAGCCCTTAGGTTGTTACATTTTCCAAGAACCCATCTTCTACTACCAGAGATTTTGTTTCATAATTATCTAAAATCAGTTTTGCAGATGACGGAGGCAGATAGTATTTTACTGTTTAAATTATATTATATTACCAGTTCTGTCAACGAATTAGAACACGAAGAACAGGTTGAGAATGATCCTACAATTGCAAAATCAAGTTTTGGAAACTTCTCAGGATATCATGTCTTTTAGGGCGACTTTGCTTGTTACTCTTGCTACAGAAAAAGGCAAACGATCAGTCTTGAAAACTTACCTCCCTGTTTACTAACAACGTCCCTGGCAACGACGACACGGCCCATTCAAAGGGAATGGGCTGTGTTGGCATTAGCGCACCACCAGCAGCTAGCTCAGCTTAGTAAAGGGGGGAGGGGGGTATTTTTCTAAAAATAAAAATAAACTTTTATGTGGTCAGAAAATAACCATTTCTCCTGATGTTTCTAGAGCTACCCAACTGAGAAGGCAATTTCTTCAGCTAAAACCTAAGTGTTAGCTATTGGAGCTACTTTTTTGTGTGTTTTCCTTGTAGATGCTTAATTTCCTATTAACAAGTTAATTACATTTGTAATGATCCTTCTCAGTTGGAGGCCTTCCTTATGAACAAGTAGTTTTTTTTTTAATTTTTTTTTCCTTGGGGAAGTCGGGCAAAATTGTTGCGGGAAGTGTTTTAACATCATTCTTATGTAACCCTATAATATTCTCTTATTCTGCACATTCAGGTCACTTTCCCATGATGTAGTCTTTAATTTTGTTAGTTTTATCCTTCCATTTGTTGATGGAAAGTTTTATTTTGTTGCAAATTTTACTTGCTTGTTTGTAATTTGCAAAACTTTTCATTAAAAAAATGAAAAAACAAAACCCTATGCCTCCAGGAATACCTGCACACAACATGAGCGCAAATGTGTGCACTTACTTGCATATATATATATATATATATATATATATAATCTTAATATAATAATTTGTCCGTGTCCCTGGATGGATGGCTGTCTAGAACCGTAAGCAAATGAGCTTACGTCAGCTCACCAACAGCGTTCCCCTCTCAGTGTTGTTCCTTTCCCTCTCAGTGTCCCGCCCTCGTGGAAGGATGAAATGACATCAGAGGAGGGCGGAACACTGAGAGGGAAGGCTGGAGGCGACATGAGCCGAGCCTAGCCTGCCGCTGCTGCGACCTCAGGTATGGAGTGGAGGGGAGGGGAGGATTGCTGGACATGGATGGGATGGGAGGGCAGAGGAGGGGAGGGGAGAGAGACGAGAAAACGCTTAGACGATAGCCTTCCTAGGGCCCATTTCATTTGTTCCAAAACAGGCTATTTTCCTTGTGTGGGTGTGTATATATATATATACACACACACTCTATCATACTTTTTGGTTAAAAGGCAATGTACAATTTTATAAAAAGTCTTTTTTCACAAGTAAAACAGGCTTAACGCAACTGTAGTCCTTCTCTGTCCCCATGAGCACCTACTTGTGATGCACTGTTTGTGTTTTTTTTACATATGTATACCCACAAACAGTTTTGTGTGTGCCAAACATGATCAGTAAGAGCAATAAGATGATTAAGATCTGATGGGTTATGACAACCTGTTGTACCATCATTTGTAAACATTGACTATGCAGAGACAAGAGATGCTGGTTGACAATAAAAGGACCAGTGTTATGGAATAAGTTACCTTGTTACAACTTTGCAGCAGTTTAAAAGGTCACTGAAAACACACTTTTTCGTTCAGGCCTTCTGAGTAGTGGTCCATGTGGAGCTGTGACTTCAGCATTATGGAGCAAACGTGAGGTTCTCTGTGATAAAGTGTAATGTTGCAGCAGCTTAAATTTGTGGCTTTTTGTGGTTATGTCTTATGATAGTTCATTTGTTTTAAATTGTAAACTGCTTAGGTTTAAGCAGGTATAATTTTTTGTTAATAAATTTGTGGAAAATGCTTTATAGAATCATCCAGTGAGTATGGGGTACCCTATACCTATTGTGTGTGTATTTCTGACACCTGTCCTTTAATTTTCTCCTAGGACGCAATGAACCTCTGAAAAAGGAAAGACCCAAGTGGAAAAGTGACTACCCTATGACAGACGGGCAGTTGCGAAGCAAGCGGGACGAGTTCTGGGACACTGCACCTGCGTTCGAGGGCCGCAAGGAGATCTGGGATGCCTTGAAAGCTGCAGCGTATGCAATAGAAGCCAATGACCTTGAGCTGGCTCAGGCCATTGTAGATGGTGGCAGTATTACCCTACCTCATGGTAAGTGATGCTTTCTAGAGGTCCTAACCTGGATGTGGATGTCTCTCAGAGGTAGATTTGTCTTTATGGAAAAGCTTATGTAGCACAGAAGCTGTAATGTTTGTTTCTTAGTATTTACAATTGAAGTTTGAGCAGATGGAGACTGGGGAGTCCCACGCACTTGAAGTGACCATATAGTAATCCCACAGGATGTTGCAGCGCACAGCCAAGTAAAGGGTCTTTCTTTCCATAGGAAGGGTCCACATCCCTGGGTAGTCCTAAGAGGGCTAGTGTCTATCGTATCCTGTCGACTGCTCGCAGGGTCTTGGTTCTGGGCCTCCTTATGCTCAGGGTGAACAAACCAGTTCAAAATCCAAACATCAGCAAGACACCATATATTTTAAGATCAGTTTGTATAAGTCCACAAGATAAGCTCCAGCCCCAGATTCCTCCCCAGCAACTTAAAATCTACGGATTTTAAATGCCCGTAAGTTGTATGCAAATTAGGTCTAAAAGAAATCCAGTACCACCTTTTTAGTCTGTTCCCTGATTTGGGCTCTCCCAGCTTTAAGAGCTCTGGGGACCCCTGACAGCTCCTCCCTTGGGATAGTTTTCTCACATAACATGCACTATCTCCTGCCCCATAGCTGTCAACCAGAAAGTTGTGGGTGAGTCTTTCTTGCACAAAGGAATTCCCCTCTGTCTTTTCATATTTCCATATCTTGATGTTCTGTGAAATTGAGTGCATCAGGGCAATCCATAAACTCATCATCGGACATTTGGTCCTCTTCGTGTATCTCAGGTACCTCTACTTCCTTAGGGGTGGGTTCCTTAAGCCTCTTATGTCCTGTTAAGAGCTCCCCCACCCTAGGCCCTTTGGGAGCCATTGTATGTTGTCTACAGATCCAGGGAAGTTCATCTTCCCCAGGGCTCTTCCCTTCACTAGTTGCTCCTCTACAAATCTTCCTGTGCACTTGTGACCCTATTCTAGACCGGGAATTCCATGTTTCCTTGTATACTCTGTGTTCCCTTCACAATAATTTCCTTGGGGATGGGGACTTTGGGGTTAGGCTTAGACTGATGCTCAGGCATCCTCCTAATTATGACAGTACATACAAATTTCAGATAATTTATGTCGAATATAACACACTGCTTGCACCCAGGGACAGATCACAAGTTTGTGGGCCTCTGGGCCAACTAGAACATAGGACCCCCCCTTCCTGGCTGCAACTACCAAGTATATAGCTTTACTCGGGGCTTTTTTTGTGCCGGTATGCACTGGTACAGTGTATTAGCAGCTTTTTTTACGAGCTCCCCACGAACAAGCCTCTGTCCTGACCTGGTTTCTCTCTCCACCTCCCCCCCCCCCCCCCAGGTGTATCTTTCAAATCGATTTTCCTCTTCAGATCACTAACAGTGACAGCATTTCACATTTGACCTCGAGTGTCGGCTCTGGAGTCCTTCTCTCTGCTGTACCCCACCTCCTTTGATGTAGCTTCCTGTTTTCGCAGGGGCGTAGCAGAGAGAAGAACTCCAGGGCTGACGCTCACAGCTGAATGTGAAATGCTACCACTTTTAGTGGTCCAAAGAGGAAAATTACATTGAAAGGTACATTTTTTGGGGGGGGGGGGGATGTTGCATGGGGAAATGTTTACCCAGGCCAGGGGGTGGGGGCGGCAGGGAGCATGAGAGACATGCTAGACAGTGGGGGAAGGGGAAAGAAGAATAGGGAAAGATACTGGACCTGGGGCAGAGGTGGAAGGGAAGGTGAGATACTAGAAAATGGTGGGGGGGGGGGGAGAGAGGAAATGGGTCATGGGGTGAAGGGGAGGGAGGAAAGAGAAGAAGGGGAGAGAGTGAAACATGCTGGCTCTTGGGGTGGAGTCCACTGCTGGCTCGGCAGTGATTACCACAGGCGCTCTCCGGCCAGCCCAGGGATCCTTCTCTCTCTTACAACTTCCTGTTGCTGCATGGGAAGGACGCAACAGAGGGAAAGCCTTTGAGCTGCTGGAGGGAGTCTGTTGTAATCACTAAGGGCAATGCTGATGAACTCTGCAAGTTTGTAGAGCCTTCGGGGGTGGGGAAGTAAGGAGGTGATTCTGGACCTACAGGGGGGGGTGGGGAGGAGAGAAGCTGCACTTGTATGAAAGGAAGAGAGAGGAGAGGGGAGAAGCTGTCCATGGATAGAAGGGAAGGGAAAGGAGAGGAGAGGAGATGGGGACAAGGTGCCCATGGATGGAAGGGAGAGGAGAGGGGAACATGCTGCCATATTGATAAAAGGGAGAGGAGAGGGGACATGCTGCACATGGGTGGAGGGGAAGGGAAGAGATGCAGTATTCTGCTGATAGGATTTTCTACACAGAAACTATTTCCCAGTAAGAGATGTGTTGATATTCTAGGGACTAGTGTAATATTTTCATTGATGGCCTTTTTATATGTTCCTTGTCTGGTAAAAAGGGTGTGGCTACTGTAGGGGCAGAGCCATGATAGTAACCCCACTCCTAATGTTTCCCTATATGAGTACTGCTACCTTGTACCTTTTTTTTTCTACAAAAAAGCACTGGTTTTACTATCCATTATACAAGCAACTGTGCAAGTGTTTTAAATGTATACAAGTGTGCACATAATATCAAGTTATTGAAGAAATGGTAAATGTCAGGGTTTCAGCAGAGTTTATAAACAGCTTTATCATGTTCCTGAGAAACACAACGATTGGACAGTACATGTAGACTGCTATCCAAAGCCCGCCTAGATAATAAGAAGGGCCCCCCCTCCCCAGATCTTTGGGTCCCTGGTTCTGGGCCCTGTATACCCTTGTGGAGATCCATCCCTACTTGTACCCACATTAATAATGATCAGATGAGATGGTGGGATGCATTCTCAGTTGTAATTGTTTCTTGTACATTTTTTAATGATGCTTGTTTTATGTATGTATTATTGTAACCTTAGATTTTTTTTGTTTGTTTTTTACATAATGTGAGCTATAAATATTTTTTATATAATATAAATAAATATCTTGTGCCCTCTGTCATGTAGGTGGAAAGTGTGCTGTTACAAACCGTGCTCCTAGTTCACACCCTATCTGACTCTTCAAAGGGAAACTCCCCAGGAAGTTTTCCTTAGAAAATTAACTTGCAAGCCCCGACCTGCAAGTTACCTGCAGGGTTTCATGTGACTTGTTTAGGTTACAAAATGTGTGGTTGGGAGGGAAGGGCCTAGCCTCACTCATTAGGAGTGTGTCACATTCATTTGAAGGTTCTCTCGCTCTCTCCAGTGGCATCTCTAGACATAAATATTTGGGGTGGCAAGTTAGGTATGGTGGGTGGCCACATTATACCCCTCCTTCCCCCACTTTTAAATTAGTAATATAAGACACCGCAGCCTTCTATGCATAAAGAAACCTTCCCCCCCTAGTTTTTGCGTCCTGGTAAAACCAACATTATAATTGATAGCATCATTCAGTAAATTATTCTATATGGAAGTCTGTTTTCATTCTGTACAGGCAGTGGCATTCCTAGGTCTGCTGCCACCAGGGGTGGATCCCGCTACGCACCCCCCCCCCCCCCCGGCACATCACACACACACACACACACACACCCCGGCACATTGCTCTTACCTCCTGGGGGTGCTGGGAGCAGTCACATGGCTGTCAGCTCCGCTGGTTCCCTGTCCCAGAGCATCAGAGGGGAGCAGGGAACCGGCGGAGCCGACAACTACGCGGTTGCTCCTTGCACCCCCTTGCAGCATGCACCCAGGGGGGACCACCCCCACTGCCACGCCCTTGGTACGCCACTTTGTACAGAATCTAGCCATAAACCCTGATGCTTCAGTTCTGTATCATAAATTCCATATTCTCCAACAATAGCGCTATCCCTCTTACAAACAATATTCAAATTGTGATTATCACCTCAGGAACAGTACACAATCCTTCTGCTGCCAGACACTTTGTTTAAAGCAGACTGGTTTCTGTTTGTGTGGTGAGTTCACAGAACATGAAAACCACTAGTCCTGAGCATTTTTATTTTGGGTGACAAGGGCCACCCCAGAGCCTGCTTTAAAATAGGGCCTGACACGTTACAAAATAATACAAGACCCTGCAAAAGACATTCAAAACCTATACATGAAACTTAAGCACACCAGTAATGGCCCTAACCCACCTGTGAAAAGACAGTGTTATAAATATTACACCGAGCTGTAGAGTCTTCCTCTGGTGCAGAGCTCAAAGGACAAAGCTGCTCAATTAAACTGGGAGGTGAGAGCACTCAGTGAATATCTTCTAATGTTGGAACCCTTTTTAAATTAGGATAATAAGCTCTTCACACTGAGAGTTCATTGAGAATAAGGCTGCTTGAAGCTCTGCTGTGGTGGTGCTGCTGAATGAGTTTGTAGTTACAGGCTACAGCTATTTATAGTCAACGCCCGGTTTCTTCAAACTCTCTTGTTAGACAAATGCCAGGTGTGGCCATGGGTATCACATTTTGTGTTTAAGCAAAAAGGCTGAAGCAGGTGAAAGCTTAATCACACAGGATCCCTGCACTGTGAGGGCAATTCTGTGACAGTGCACCTAGATTTCAGCACCTGTTGTATAATACTAGCGTAACAGGGGAAATACACGCAAGCCATAGGGCTCGTTTGTGCCAGTGGTGTAGCCACAAGTGGGCCTGGGTGGGCCAGGGCCCACCCACTTTGGACTCAGGTCCACCCAAAATGGTGACACTCTTGCTGTGGCTGGTGGGGATCTCCAAATCTTGCCAGCTGAAGATTTTCTTTCCTTGGACAGCCAGCAGCTCTTGCCTTGAGCTGACGCCGAGACCAGGCCCTTCTACACATGCTTAGCAGTGTTGCCAGGTGGGCAGTTTTACCGCCCAATTGGGCGGTTTTCCACGACGCGGCGGGTTGCGGTTTTTTGGGCTTCTTTTTTTTCTTTTGGGCGGTTTTCAGGCATTTTTTTCAGCCGCGGGGGCGGGGTTAGTGACGTTCTGGGCGGGGCCGATGACGAGGGAGGCGGTGACGGGGGAGGCGGGGCCGATGACGGCGGGGGCGGGGTGATGACGCGGGGGTGGGGGTGTCAGGGGCGGGGTTTGAGTTTGGGCGGGTTTTGGGCTGGATTTAGGCTGGTTTGGGTGGGAAAAAAAATTTCCACCTGGCAACTCTGATGCTTAGTTTTTGCACATGCAAAAGCACTGAGCATGTACGGCCTGCCGGCAGCAGCATCAGGTTGAGGCAAGTGCTGCCGGCTGCTGTTCGGAAGAGTGCTGGCTGCTCGAGGAGGAGGAGGAAATCTTTAGCTGACAGGGTTTAGGGATCCCTGCCAGCTCAAATATTTAATATTAGGGGTTTGTGAGCAGGGAGGGGTGGAGAGAGGAGCAAACCAGAGGCGGGCCGAATTCCATGCCCACCTACCTTGGGCTCAGACCCACCCAAAATTGATCATCTGGCTACGCCCCTGGTTTGTGCTCATGCCTAAAATGCCGAAATACATGTAAATTATAGAATGGTTTATTGCAGCTGCCACACTTGATGAACTGTACAGGTCTTTACCATCATCTACTATGTTACTTTTTAAAAAATGTAGACTTTCGAGACCCTATTATGCTTATTTTTTTTTCTGCATTGCATTGGCTACCTGTTCGCAAACGCTGTGTTTTTAAAACGTTGGTGTTAGCATTCGGGGTTTTTCATGGTATGGCTCCCAAGCTGTGTTCCTAAGCAATTGCTTCACTCCCAGAGCGAGAGATGTTTTGCTTTGCTCTCTGCTACAGTTCTTCTACTAGTGTGTGTTCGGGCACAAGCCTACTTTAATTTTTGATTTGGTTATAGAATAGGTTGCCTTCTACTATAAGATCTATTGACGATTTACTGGGCTTTCCGGAAGCCCGTAAAAATGTACCTATTTTTGGAAGACGGTTACAATTTATGCTGAGGAACTGCTGCATTCAACTGCTTTCTGTCAATTTGAAATGAATGTTTGACTGTTTTTATCATTAAATATTGTTTTAATGTTTTATTATTATAAATTTAATTTCTATAATGGCTACACGCTAATGGCAATTCGGAGAATGGAAAATTGCCTGTTTTTCCAGCTATGCTAAAAATGGCCTTTGCGTGTGGGGAAACACCCTTATAAGGGCACGCTAAGGCCATTTTTTCCCCTCAGGTTAGTAAAACGAGCCCTAAATGTTGATATCTACTGCCCCTGTGTGTGTTCAAGTTGTGGTGCTCTCCATATACTCACTGTATCATTGTGCCACCAAATCTTATGTTGCCACCTATAGAGTCTTTACACATTCAGCTGTTTCCTTATGTCCATCAGAACCAAAGGATCCCCCTTATTTTACTCTTTTTGGATTTCTATTGTGTGTTTGCTTTACCTGGTCTTCTACATGTGCAAATAGACAACCTCCCTGCTTTATCTGTGGTTAGGCCTGACTAAGCTAAACTGGTGTCATAGGCTCCAAGCCGGTGAACACTAATTATACTACAGTTGAATGGCTTGAGCAGTAAAGCTGGATCTTCCAGGTCTCTCTTTAAAATTATGCATATGTGTGTGTGCATATAAATATGTAAACATTACATAGGTGTGTGCTTGGCAAGCCTGAAAATAAAAGGCCTGCATTTTCCACACCCAGGCATCGTGCCTACGTTAGGTGACTGCAAATTCAGCTCTGATGTGCTTTTGCCCTGGAGGGGCAGACTATAAGGCTTATTTTCAAAAGAGAAGGGCGCCCATCTTTCGAGACAAATCGCAAGATGGGCGTCCTTCTCACAGGGTCACCCAAATCACCAAATCGGTATAATGGAAAGCCGATTTTGGGCGTCCCCAAATGCTTTCCGTCGCGGGGATGACCAAAGTTCCCGGGGGTGTGTCTGAGGCGTAGCGAAGGCAGGACTTGGGCGTGCCTAACACATGGGCGTCCTCAACCCATAATGGAAAAAAAAGGGCGTCCCTGACAAACACCTGGACAACTTTACCTGGTCCTTTTTTTCTTACGACCAAGCCACAAAAAGGTGCTCGAACTGACCAGATGACCACCGGAGGGAATCGGGGATCACCTCCCCTTACTCCCCCAGTGGTCACTAACCCCCTCCCAGCCTCTATGCCAGCCTCAAATATCATACCCAGCTCCATGACAGCAGTATGCAGGTCCCTGGAGCAGTTTTAGTGGGTGCAGTGCACTTCAGGCAGGCGGACCCAGGCCCACCCTCCCCCTACCTGTTACACTTGTGGTGGTAAATGTGAGCCCTTCAAAACCCACCAGAAACCCACTGTACCCACATCTAGGTGCCCCCCTTCACCCATAAGGGCTATGATAGTGGTGTATAGTTGTGGGTAGTGAGTTTTGGGGGGCTCAGCACACAAGGTAAGGGAGCTACGTACCTGGGAGCTTTTTATGAAGTCCACTGTAGTGCCCCCTAGGCTGCCCAGTTGGTGTCCTGGCATGTCAGGGGGACCAGTGCACTACAAATGCTGGCTCCTCCCACGACCAAAGGTCTTGCATTTGGTCGTTTCTGAGATGGGTGTCCTTAGTTTCCATTATTGCCGAAAATCTGAAACGACCAAGTCTAAGGACGACCATCTCTAGGGACGACCTAAATGTTAAGATTTGGGCGTCCCCGACCGTATTATCGAAACAAAAGATGGACGCCCATCTTGTTTTGATAATACGGTTTTCCCCGCCCCTTCACCGGGACGTTCTGCGAGGATGTCCTCAGGAAAACTTGGGCACCCCTTTCGATTATGCCCCTCCACGTTTTGTATTCTTAGTGCTGTTCTTATACATGGCTCTCCCCAGCCTTGAGAAAGCACTGAAAATAGCTGAGCTTTCTAGCACCAACCCTGTTCAGATGTGCTGTGAGTGGAGGAACTTGTGTGTTAGGAGATATTTGTTTGGTGGGGGGGGGGGGGGGGGGAGGTGGGTACGCGGTGGCAATTGCTTCCAACTCTAGCTTCAGCTTCGAAATAAAAGCTTACAACATTATAATATATTTATCATTTTATACTTGGAGTCGGACAGTAGAAAAATAGAGGAGCTGGAGTCAAAGGTTTGGTGTACAGACTCCATAGCCTTGCTTGGTGGTACTGAGTTCCGCACCTTTTCTGTTATCTGCTAGAATTGACCCATGATCCACAAGTATTAATAAAAGAGCCCAGGCTCTGCACACCCCAAAATGCATACAGAGAGTGCCCCCCCCCCCCCCAGAGAGAAGCAGTGTCTTCAGACGATCCCCATAGGCCCACGGTAGAACGTGGAGGTGGCCGCTGCAGCTAGGACATAATAGCTCAGTCCCTGATAAAAGTGGGTGAAGTGGGCTTCTGAGACTGCGCTATTACATAATAAAAGCAGAAAACATTTTAAAAAGTTTTGGTATAGTGATTTGAATATGCAAGTTTTGGGAATCTGAAATTAGCAACATCTCTGATATCTTTGTATTTTGCACAGTAACGAGGAATCAGGGCCGCAGGAGGAGCAAGATTCCCCAGGCCCAGCCTCCAAGGGGGGCCCACAATAGTACCACCATGTCAGCAAGATTTCCGTGGCACAATGGCAGAAGGCAGCTCAGGCAAGCTGCCGCTGCGTTGGTCTCCTTGTGTGTGTACTGGCTGGGTTAGGAGCACGTTAACATGCTGCTAACCCAGCCGATACACACACAAGCAGGAGACCAATGCAGGCTGAAGTCTTCTATTCTGACCGCTGCAGGTCCTTTCTTCTTCCTGCCTTGTCCCTTCTCCTCCTGACATCAGCTATTTCCTGTTTCCGCCGTGGCTAGGAAGGGGTGCGATAGAAAAGGAAGGATCTGTGGCGGCAAAGGAGGTTGGGGGCTGCCCGAGTGGGGTAGTGCTACTACTACTACTATTAAGCATTTCTATAGCGCTACAAGGCATACGCAGCGCTGCACAAACATAGAAGAAAGACAGTCCCTGCTCAAAGAGCTTACAATCTAATAGACAAAAAATAAAAAATAAGTAAGCAAATCAAATCAATTAATGTGAACGGGAAGGAAGAGAGGAGGGTAGGTGGAGGGGAGTGGTTACAAGTGGTTACGAGTAAAAAGCAATGTTAAAGAGGTGGGCTTTCAGTCTAGATTTAAAAGTGGCCAAGGATGGGGCAAGACGTAGGGGCTCAGGAAGTTTATTCCAGGCGTAGGGTGCAGCGAGACAGAAGGCGCGAAGTCTGGAGTTGGCAGTAGTGGAGAAGGGAACAGATAAGAAGGATTTATCCATGGAGCGGAGTGCACGGGAAGGGGTGTAGGGAAGGACGAGTGTGGAGAGGTACTGGGGAGCAGCAGAGTGAGTACATTTATAGGTTAGTAGAAGAAGTTTGAACAGGATGCGAAAACGGATAGGGAGCCAGTGAAGGGTCTTGAGGAGAGGGGTAGTATGAGTAAAGCGACCCTGGCGGAAGATGAGACGGGCAGCAGAGTTTTGAACCGACTGGAGAGGGGAGAGGTGACTTAGTGGGAGGCCAGCAAGAAGCAGATTGCAGTAGTCTAACGAGAGGTGACAAGGGTGTGGATGAGGGTTTTGGTAGAGTGCTCGGAAAGAAAGGGGCGGATTTTACGGATGTTGTAAAGAAAGAAACGACAGGTCTTGGCGGTCTGCTGGATATGAGCAGAGAAGGAGAGAGAAGAGTCAAAGATGACCCCAAGGTTTCGAGCTGAGGAGACAGGGAGAATGAGAGAGCCATCAACAGAAATAGAAAACGGGGGGAGCGGGGAGGTGGGTTTGGGGGGGGAAAATGAGAAGCTCGGTTTTGGTCATATTTAATTTCAGGTGGCGTTGAGACATCCAGGCAGCAATGTCAGACAAGCACGCTGAAACTTTGGTTTGGATGCAAGGTGAGATATCAGGGGTAGAAAGGTAGATTTGGGAGTCATCAGCATAGAGATGGTAGGAAAAGCCATGGGATGAGATTAATGAACCAAGGGAAGAAGTGTAGATAGAAAAGAGGAGGGGACCAAGAACAGAACCCTGAGGTACGCCGACAGGCAGAGGGATAGAAGTAGAAGAGGATCCACCAGAGTGAACACTAAAGGTGCGGAGGGAGAGGTAGGAAGAGAACCAGGAAAGGACAGAGCAGGGGGTAGCGGGTCCTGCCCCGTCTCTTGGCAGCCATGGGAAAAATGTATTTTTGTTTCCATTTCTCCAGTGTTATACTTCAGGCATAGTCCATCTTCTTAGGGTCTCCAGTTTGAGAGTGCAAATTTCTGTTTCTAAAATTGACCATTCTGTATTCACTAAGGCTCTATCCATTTTTTGTATATATGTGTAAGGTGAGGTACAGTGTTTTGTGAGCGTGTAGTTTCTGTGTTGTAATGTGTAACAGTCCGACTTGTTCTTTCTTTCTAACGAGCAAGTGTGTTCTAAGGCTGGTGTAATATTTGTAATGCTGCCTATTCTTGGATACTGGCCGGTAGTGGGGTTGTGGCCTTTATGAAGGTGGGTGTCTCAGCCCTTAAAAATGGCCGTACATGTGACTACCAAAGCACTGTGAGAAACTGACCCAGACCTTAAGGGAAGAGATTTCACAGGCTTTTGGAAGTTTTGGAGCCCCTTCTGCCATGTTATCCAAGAACTATTGAGTCCCTGAATTTCCCTTTCAAGAGCCATATTTCTTATTGTTGATATGTGTTCACAGTAATGAGTGTGGGTTTGTTTCAGCCTCTCTTGTTTTTAATATAATATAAATGTGTATCCCCACAGAGTCATGGAGTTTAAGTGACTGAGGGACATGATTATCGGAGGAGTGTGCACCTTGTGATATTAGATTTTATATGGAGGGGTTAAGTAACTGAACTTGGAGTGTAATTCAGATTTAAAACTGGTTTAGGTGAGCTATAATTATGACTCTACTGAAAGTGTTGCTATTGCATGTGGTGATAACCTGGATTTGATTTTTATGCTCGATTTGTATTTATTTGGACTATTCAATAAAAATACGGTTTAAAAAAATATGGTGTGAGCAGAAGAAGTCTCTCTAAAATCTGTACCCAGGGGTCTGATGTCCATCATCCAGTACCCTTGGAATATAGCTCTGTAATTAGCAGGTCAGTATAACCTCCCCCTCCCCACCCACTGGATTGCAGAAACAGCAGTGCTGAATGTACAATGGAACCCCACTATAATGCATCTCACAATAATGTGAACTTGCATATAATGTGATCATGTCATGGCTCCCCATTTTGTATTTTATTTTTTTTACATATAGCTCCTCTGTGTCAATGATTATTATAGGAAGTCCAAGGTCAGAACAACAAAAACAGTATAGGTGACCCAAACCACACTATGTATGTACACTGAAAGTACCACAAGTTTCTTATATATAAGAACATAAGAATAGCCATTCTGGGTCAGACCAATGGTCCATCTAGCTCAGTATCCTGTTTCCAACAGTGGCCAATCCAGGTCACAAGTTCCTGACAGAAACGTAAATAGTAGCAAGATTCCATACTACCAATCCCAGAGCAAACAATGGCTTCTCTGTGTCTGTCTCAATAGCAGACTATGGACTTTTCCTCCAGGAACTTGTCCAAACCTTTTTTCAACCCAGATACAGTAACTGCTGTTACCACATCCTCTGGCAATGAGTTCCAGAACTTAACCACTGAGTGAAAAAATATTTCCTCCTATTTGTTTTAAAAGTATTTCCATGCAACTTCATTGAGTGTCCCCTAGTCTTTGTACTTCTTGAAGGAGTAAAAAAATGATTCACTTCTTCTCGTTCTACACCACTTATGATTTTGTAGACCTCGATCATATCTCCCCTTGGCCGTCTTTTCCAAAGTGAAGAGCCCTAACCTCTTTAGCCTTTCCTCATACGAGGGGAGTTCCATCCCCTTTATAATGTTAGCTGCTCTTCTTTGAACCCTTTCTAATTCCCTAGAATCGATATGGGCCATGTTTCAGCCTGTCGGCCTGCTTCAGGAGTCTGAAATGTCTCATAACATTGTCTAAAGGTTCGATTAGATTTTCAAACCTTAATATTATAGGAGAAAAAAATCAACAGGGTGTAATTCTGAACGAACAGCAATCAATTGCGTTATCGCCAAACAATACGGTTGTCACACTTCAAATGAATGCCAGGCTGCTGATCCACAAATAGAACCACATTACTCACTCCTGCAATCAGGAACAAAGAGGAGAGTGCATCAGAGACATCACGATAATTCTCAAGTAACATTGGTATGTTACACAACACCTGGAACATTTCAGCAATAAGCAATTGATATTACCCAACAGGAGATGAAGTAGCCTCGGTACCTTCTGGTCTCCTCTGCATTGCCAGAGGCCAAGAAGGACATGGCATGACTACCCTTTGGATATCATAGGTGCGGAGGATGCTTAGTGTGTGGAGTGAATATGCAGTGCAAAACATTGATGGACCCACAATCTGGAGAAAAGTTTGATCTTAGACAGTTTTCTAGCTGCAAGAGTGTTGGACTAATTTACGCAGGTATTTGCCCATGTGGACTTGTATACATTGGAAAAACCAAAGGACAGTTTAACAAGAGATTGATAGAGCACAAAAGTGCAATTAAACTAGGATAGTAGAAAAACCTCTAGTACAACATTCTGTTGACAAAGGTCACTCCTTTGAGGACTACAGGTTTCTGGATTAGTTAAAATTAAATTGCTTTGCAGAGGTGATAACTTGATGATGTTTTGTTGAAAACAGAACAGAGGCGCACTTTCAGGTTTAACACTACACCCACATGGTCTTAAAACTAGGAATTAGATCTCTTTGTGTTTGTATGATAATCCTTCAGTTACTTTTCTTATCTGCATCGTAATATTTTGATTTTTTGATTAGTATACACACCTGATCATGGTTTGATTCTTATTCTTGTAATTCATGAGTTGTTTCATTATGGCTTTATATTATATTGGGGTTTTTTTAAAATAATTTTTATTGAGAACTGGTAAATACCAGGCAGAAATTTCCAAAGGTACAGCACACGCAAATCTGAAGAATCACATTAACATTCTGCTCAGCCTTGTTGCAACAAGGTAAGTAACAGAATTTTTTTTTGTATCTGACTTACAATTACCAAACCCACCTATACCTCTACCTCTTTCTCCCCTCCCCCCCCCCCCCCCCCCCCCCCCCACTAACAGGAACAAAGGTAAAAGAAAAAGGAAGGATCCAAAGCCAGTGATGATCCTTATGCTGGAATAGGACCCAGCTACAAAGCAGAAGCAGGATCCTCTGTGTTAATAATTAAGAGCCCAGCTGTGCACCCTATGTGGCATCCCTCTCCATATTGGCTCCCAACCCTTGGCCTCTTCCCAACCCGCTCTATGCCTCAAGGACCATCGTAGTACAGACTAAATTCAACCACTGTGTCATGTTCGGTGGAGTTTCATTACGCCATTATAATAAGATACATTTCCTAGCTAATAAAAAAACA
Organism: Microcaecilia unicolor; assembly: GCF_901765095.1. Lineage (NCBI taxonomy): Eukaryota > Metazoa > Chordata > Amphibia > Gymnophiona > Siphonopidae > Microcaecilia > Microcaecilia unicolor. Next base: position 52,468,256 of record NC_044035.1, read on the forward strand.
GATAATTAAGCAATAGCTTTTCTAGTGCAGTAGTGGAGCATCTGATAGCTGAACAATCATGGAATAAGAAGAGCTGGGGGCTATAGGGGACTTGCTTGTACAATATTCTAATGATATAACGATGTACCCACTCCCAAAAGTTTTGGATGCTTCTGCAAGACCAAAATAAATGACCCAATATAGCCCCTGTTCTGCACATTTTATTAGAAGCAATGCTCATCTTGAGAGCTCTATTAGGCGTTATAAATAAGCTTGAAAGGCAAACTTATAAATTTGTTCCTTAAGATTGGCATTCATCACCTTAGCTAGAGGAGAGAGAACCAGTCCCTTAAGCATGGTAACATTAACCTCAAAACCCAAGTCCTGAGTCCATTCTGGACCCCGTGTTCCAAGGAGGGAGATACCTGTTTAGCATGTATCATTTTTATGATAAAAAGTACTATTTTGCCTAGCAAGCACGTAGGCTTCAACTCGTTCAAGTGCGTCTTCTGTAAGATATTGGGAATCTAAACAACGAGTGTAATGCTTGACCTGCAAATGTGCATACTGGTCCGTAAGATTTAAGAGGCAAACTTCTCATAATTGGTTAAGAGGATGCACCCACCCATCCTCATCTATTATTATTATTACATTTGTACCCCGCGCTTTCCCACATAATGCAGGCTCAATGCGGCTTACATAGTAATTTGAAATACAAAGTTAATAGAATTTTAATAAAACAGTAGTAAAACAATGTAAAGTTGGGCTTAGTAGTGTATGATAAGTTGAGCTAGATAATATATGACTAGGATAAAAGAGGGTAGACAGGATAGGATAGTGTATTACATGTCATACATGTGTTATACTGTCCCGTGCCCAGATTTGAAATGCCTTGCTAATAATTCCCACTGAGAAATTAGTATTCCTAAGAGGTAACCACCCAGTGATATGTCAGTTGAGCTGATTAGATTTACACCACCAACCCCAAACCACCCTCAAAGGTTTAACCAGATTGCTTTGTCTGAGTCTCCGGGACAACTTGGTACATGCATGAAGAATGTAACTAGGGGAAAGGGGGAATAAAGATGCCTTTTCACAATCTAAAGGAGTGTCATAGTGAACATTTTGAAGCCAGTCGTATGGCAAGCCTTACTATAAAGATCTAGGGCCGGCAATGCCAATCCTCCCCGTCTAAGTGCACAAAATAATAAACTAAGGCAAAATCTAGGGTGTTCTCACTCCCCCCCCCCCAAATAACTCAGCAAGTATTCAGTCAAACAATAGTTTAAAAGGGATGGTCTGCATCTCCTAAAGCCACTTCAGCAAAATAACCATTCGGTACAAGGCCACCCAAATTAATAATAAAGGTAATCCCTCCCAATTTTGAAAAACTGATTTTTTTTTTTTGTAAGCTCCAAAAAAGGGGTGATGTTATAGCATAAAGTTAGGAGTAAGTTCTAGCCAATTGAACTCTTAAGTTATTGTGTTGATGGTCCTCCACATTAAAAAGGAAAATCCTCTCCTTGCCAGGCTTGCGGATCAATATTAATGGGCAAGGCCACAGTTTTTGTATAATTTAATTTAAAACCTGCTATTGTCCCCCCCCCCCCCAAAAAAAAAAATGGAGCTTCTGTAAAACCCATGGCAAAACATGTACAGGATCTGTCAAAAACAATGATAGATCATCCGCAAATGGTAAGGTACAAATCTGAACCCGACCCATTTTCACTCCCAATATAATGGGGTCCTTCCACAGGCTCTGTAAGAAAAAGGTTCCAAGTATAGTAAAAATAAAAGAGGAGAGGGGGTAACCCTGCCGTGCACCCCTACTGATGGAAAACACAGAAGACAACATACCATTAACCCAGGTGGTGGCCTGTTGTAAAGAGCTCTGACCACAGCCAAATAAAAACCTGAAAACCAAACTGGTCTAATGTTTGACATAAAAATGACCGTGAAACAAAATCAAATGCTTTTTCATCTTCACAACTTACAATTAAAGCAGGAATCCCCCTGTCTAGGTGGTATTCCCAAGCCAAGCCGCCATCAAGTTGCAAACATTGTACACTGCATAACGCTGTTTCACAGAGCCCTCCTGATCACCATGAATTAGCCTGGGCAAAATGTTTCCTAATTGCGCTGCTAGTAACATTTTTAAATCTACGTTTAACAGGGAAATTGGCCAATAATATGATACAAGGGCCTTATCTTTGCCAGCTTTAGAAATAAGTGTAATAAGAGCTTGGTTTGCCTCTGCGAGGAAAGCTCCATGCTCTATGATCTGTTGAAAATAGGCCTACAAGCTTACTCCTGAAAAGATGGTAACATTCTCCAAAAACCCATCCAGCCCTGCTGTTTTGTGTAGTTTTAAGGACCGAATCACTGCTTGAATTTCAACTCCAGTAACTGGTCCGTTTAAACACTGAAGCCCCTCTTCAGTAAGCTTAGGAAGTCATTATGGCTTTATGGTTATGTGTTACTAAGGCAGAGCTTTTTTACTTTGTATATATATTATGTTATCTACTGGACTATGAGCCACTTTTATTAACTCACTGTAAAACATGCCCATTTGTGACACAAATGAAATGGGCGCTAGCAAGGTTATCCTCAGAGTTCCATCTTGGCCCCATCCCCTTCAAGTTCCATGCCCCCCTCTCCTCCGAGTTCCAGACCCCCTGTGCCTCCCTCCCTCCCTCTCTCTCCTCCCTTCCGAGTTCCAGGCCCCCCTCCCTCTCCTCCCCTCCCCTCGAGTTCCATGTCCCCCTCTCTTCTCTGAGTTCCAGACCCCCGTGCCTGCCTCCCTCCCCCCCTCTCTCTCTCCCCTCCGAGTGGCAGCCCGACCTGCGTTGCCCGCCCTCTTCTCCCAGTCCTCCGCCTGCCCCTCGCCTTCCTGTGTGCCGGCCTGAATTTAAAAGTTCTTACCTGGGGGTTCGCCGGCAGCAGTAAAAGGTGAGCAGGCACGGTGCTTCAGGCTGCCTTCCCTTCTGTCTTATCTCTGCCTCTGGTCCCTCCCTAAAGGGGAGGGAAGAGAGAGGAGAAATGCTGGACATGGATGGAGGAGAGGAGAGAGGAGAAGTGCTGGACACGGATAGAGGGGAGGAAAGAAAAAAGAAGAAGATGCACATGGATTGAGATGAGGGAAAGGGAAGAGAGGAGAAAAACTGCTCATGGATGGAGAAAATAGGCAAAAGCTGAATCCACATTATACCTCCTCCAGTCAATTCCACGGAGGAGGACCCAGCTTTTACTTATGGATGTAGGGCAAGAAATTAAGAAGAAAGGAAGAAAGTAAAGAAATATATGGAAAGGAAGCCCTGGAAACGGAGTTAAGAGAACAGATAGAAAGCAGCAGAATCGGAGACTGGGACCAATATGGATAGAAAAACAAAGTCACCAGACAACAAAGGTAGAAAAAATAATTTTATTTTAATTTTAGTGTTTGGAATATGTCCAGTTTGAGAATTTACATCTGCTGTCTTAATTTGCAGTGGGTATACTGGAGCTGTAACAGCTTACAGAAATTATTTATAATGAAAAAATATAGCGTTATTTTTTTTCTTCTACTACTACTACTACTCAGGGGCGTATCTGGAATCCGGCGGTAGGGGGGGCCAGAGCCAGAGAGGGGGGGCACATTTTTGCCTCCCTCCCCCCCCCCCCCCCGCCGCCGCCGCCGCCTCTCTCCACCCCCTCCCCGCCGTCAACCCTCCCCCGCTGCTTACTTTGCTGGCGCCGAGGTCCGACCCGCAATCGCCGTTTTTCGTCTTCCTCCGTGGCCATGCTTCCAGGAAGTAACGCTGCAGTGCTGATTCGTTGAATCCAGTTCGGCGTCTGACGTCAGACGTCGAACTGGATTCAACGAATCAGCACTGCAGCGTTACTTCCTGGAAGCATGGCCACGGAGGAAGACGAAAAACGGCGATTGCGGGTCGGACCTCGGCGCCAGCAAAAGTAAGCAGCGGGGGAGGGTTGACGGCGGGGAGGGGGGCCAGGGCGAAATCTGCGGGGGCCCAGGCCCCTGTGGCCCCACGCAGATACGCCCCTGCTACTACTACTTAATATTTCTAGAGCGCTACTAGGGTTACGCTGTTGTTTTCTTTCTCCTGTACTAGTATAATATTTTCAATGATGTCTGTTTATATGCGCCATGGCTGGTATAAGGGGTGTGGCTATAATAGGGGTGGAGTCATTTGGTGACCCCGCCCCTAATGAGTACCGGCACCTTTTTTCCTACAAAAAAAGCACTGCTTATATATATATAGCCTAGTGGTTAGGGTGGTGGACTTTGGTCCTGAGGAACTGAGTTCGATTCCCGGCACAGGCAGCTCCTTGTGACTCTGGGAAGTCACTTAACCCTCCATTGCCGCATGTAAGCCGCATTGAGCCTGCCATGAGTGAGAGAGCGCGGGGTACAAATGTAACAAAAAAAAAATATATATATATATATATATATATTTTATGTTTTTAATGTATATCCATTGTTTTTAGACCCCTGATGTAGGCTTTAGGCCGAAACACAGTGCTGTGTTAGGTCTCGAAGAATAAAGGTTTTATTTGTTACATTCCTCATCCTTCTGTTCCTTTGTGGGAGAGCCTTTCTGATTACACTACTCCCTTTACTGGTTTCTACTGATGTAATGATGGTTCTCCGCTTTTGCGGTGTCCCCTCTCAGTGGGCACCCAACCATACAGCCTGCATAATGGCTGATTTATGTGCAAAATTAAGCACCCTAAAAATAACCACTTGTGGCCTCTGGGTAGATGCCTTTCTCATGTCAGTCCAGTGCACCCTCTCTACCTGCAAGGGCCCATAGCATTCTGGGAGGTGTAGTTCCCGTGTCAGCCAAAGCTTCAGGAAGCCAATGATTTTTTTGTTTGGCAGTGGTTTCAGGGAGGCCCACTAACCTGTGATTCTTCTGCCTGGACCTATTCTCCAAGTCTTCTACCTCTTCCTCAGCACTGCTACCGTTTTCAATAGCTGGGTCTGGGTGTCCTCCATGCTGGTCACCTGCTCCTCCACTGCGCTGGTCCTGGACTGGAAGGTAGCAAAATCCCTGCCAAGTTCTGCCAAATGAGTTTGTACATTCTCTAACTTCTCAGCGATCGGTCCCAGCCTCTTGTCCCACATTGTTTTTCCAGTGCTGTGGTCATCTCTGTTGTGATTTCTGACACCCAGGCCGATGAGACAGTTTGGCCTGCTGGGTTCAAATGTGCCACCATCTTGTCTTTGGGCATCTGGCTGCGCTATCATTTTTATTTTTTTTTAAAGCCTCGCCACCATTCCTCTAGAAAAGTACCACAATTGGTGGTCACTGCCTCTTCAGACTGAAAAAAAAAAAGGAACGGGAGATCCAGACTACTGGTAAGGTTGGAGTTGATAGCAGGGGAGCTGGAAAAACGCTTGTCAGCATCTTTCCTTAGCCGTGGCATCATGTGATTTCTCTCCCCCCCCCCCCCCCCCCCCCATCTAGTAGTTTTTAAAGGAAATACTTTCTCTTCTGGTGTCTGGCAGATCAGTGTTGTGAATATTTATACGCTTCTTCCTCCTGTTTATCTGTCTGTGGAATACTGTAGGGGTATTTCCCTGTGATCTAGCCGAAGCTGGTCTTGGCCTATACAAGCCTATGCCATCTTGGTATAATAAGATGGCTGCTGCAACATCTCTGTGTCAGCAAGATTCAGCTTCAGCTTGTGGAAAATCACTGACAGGCTTGCTAAAGCCAAGGACAGTCTGTGTTCTAAACACCCCCTTCTATCACCCTGAGAACGGAGTAGGGAGGCAGACATGGCTCCAGAAGTTACAATTCTCCAAGGTCACAAAACAAAGAACTCTTCTTGCCCATGTACTGAACTGGACAAGATCATGATTGGTTCCTACCGTCACCTGACCGAGAGGTACGGGGAAAGCGGAAACAGAAGTAAGTTGGTGAGTTGGAGACCCTTGGAAGAGGGGCAACTGGTAAGAGGACCTGAGAAATCCAGCAAGGCTCGGGGGGAGCCAGAGACTTTGTATGATACCAACCTCGTGACCTGCATCCTGGTGCAAATACCTGTGGCAGAGATATTGGCTCTGATAACCAAAGGAGTGATGGGAACCTACGTGGGCTGATAAAGACCTGCACTACATAAGACACGCACAGCTAAAATAGCGTCTGGGGAGATTCTGCTCCGATCTTATCTGAAGCCATCATCAGGACAGCGTGGTAAGATCACAGTGATATATTTCCTGGTCTGGGGTTAGGCAGTGGTTTTATCTAAGTACGACTGGTTTATGTCAGCTCTTGGTCAGGGACAGCTGCTAATGTGTATTTTGCATAAGATGTGATAAGTTTCATAAGGATTATTAGGTTATCATTTGTACTGTTCTAATCATTACCGTACTTAGTCTCAGGATAATCAGAGTGTAGTTTAGACAATATACAGTGGGGGAAATAAGTATTTGATCCCTTGCTGATTTTGTAAGTGTGCCCACTGACAAAGACATGAGCAGCCCATAATTGAAGGGTAGGTTATTGGTAACAGTGAGAGATAGCACATCACAAATTAAATCCGGAAAATCACATTGTGGAAAGTATATGAATTTATTTGCATTCTGCAGAGGGAAATAAGTATTTAATCCCTCTGGCAAACAAGACCTAATACTTGGTGGCAAAACCCTTGTTGGCAAGCACAGCGGTCAGACGTCTTCTGTAGTTGATGATGAGGTTTGCACACATGTCAGGAGGAATTTTGGTCCACTCCTCTTTGCAGATCATCTCTAAATCATTAAGAGTTCTGGGCTGTCGCTTGGCAACTCGCAGCTTCAGCTCCCTCCATAAGTTTTCAATGGGATTAAGGTCTGGTGACTGGCTAGGCCACTCCATGACCCTAATGTGCTTCTTCCTGAGCCACTCCTTTGTTGCCTTGGCTGTATGTTTTGGGTCATTGTCGTGCTGGAAGACCCAGCCACGACCCATTTTTAAGGCCCTGGCGGAGGGAAGGAGGTTGTCACTCAGAATTGTACGGTACATGGCCCCATCCATTCTCCCATTGATGCGGTGAAGTAGTCCTGTGCCCTTAGCAGAGAAACACCCCCAAAACATAACATTTCCACCTCCATGCTTGACAGTGGGGACGGTGTTCTTTGGGTCATAGGCAGCATTTCTCTTCCTCCAAACACGGCGAGTTGAGTTCATGCCAAAGAGCTCAATTTTTGTCTCATCTGACCACAGCACCTTCTCCCAATCACTCTCGGCATCATCCAGGTGTTCACTGGCAAACTTCAGACGGGCCGTCACATGTGCCTTCCGGAGCAGGGGGACCTTGCGGGCACTGCAGGATTGCAATCCGTTATGTCGTAATGTGTTACCAATGGTTTTCGTGGTGACAGTGGTCCCAGCTGCCTTGAGATCATTGACAAGTTCCCCCCTTGTAGTTGTAGGCTGATTTCTAACCTTCCTCATGATCAAGGATACCCCACGAGGTGAGATTTTGCGTGGAGCCCCAGATCTTTGTCGATTGACAGTCATTTTGTACTTCTTCCATTTTCTTACTATGGCACCAACAGTTGTCTCCTTCTCGCCCAGCGTCTTACTGATGGTTTTGTAGCCCATTCCAGCCTTGTGCAGGTGTATGATCTTGTCCCTGACATCCTTAGACAGCTCCTTGCTCTTGGCCATTTTGTAGAGGTTAGAGTCTGACTGATTCACTGAGTCTGTGGACAGGTGTCTTTCATACAGGTGACCATTGCCGACAGCTGTCTGTCATGCAGGTAACGAGTTGATTTGGAGCATCTACCTGGTCTGTAGGGGCCAGATCTCTTACTGGTTGGTGGGGGATCAAATACTTATTTCCCTCTGCAGAATGCAAATAAATTCATATACTTTCCACAATGTGATTTTCCGGATTTAATTTGTGATGTGCTATCTCTCACTGTTACCAATAACCTACCCTTCAATTATGGGCTGCTCATGTCTTTGTCAGTGGGCACACTTACAAAATCAGCAAGGGATCAAATACTTATTTCCCCCACTGTATTTTCGGTAGTGCTCATATCAGTAAGGGATATTTTTATTGCATAAGCTAGCGCAGAGTATTTCTATTTTCTTATCCATAATAAAGCTAATATATATATATATATATCAGCTGTGTCTTTCTTTTTCACTCTACACACCAACACCTGGAGAGGTGCCAGAAGCAAGATTCCTGTATCTCACCCTAGACAGAGCTAGTGAGTCTGTTAGGCAGACTTATGCGTCAGGGAATCTTGGTATAAGTAATCTGTGGGTACCTGTTGCCCTAGGTATTATTTATCTCACCCTACAATGCCTATTGATCTGCGTGGAGGATCCAATCTGATACACGTCTCACTGTTCAGCTATAAACTACACATACTTATTATTAGGGAAAGCAATACCGCCACTTCCTCTGGGTAGTTGTAATTTTTAAAATCTTTTAAAATTAAGCCAGCTAGGTGATATCTGCAGCTAGTACAATACATTTGGTAATAAAATCATTTTGCATAGTGCTACTGCATCAAACATTGACTTGGGAAGATCCTTCCAAGCCACAAGCTGTTTATATCCGTTCTCTAATAGGGATTAGCTTTGGCTCTTTAGGTACATCAGTTATTTGCTGGGATCGTCTTCATTTTTTTAATTCCTTTTTTTTTTTGCTGTATAAGTGCCTAAGACGGCTTACAACATAGCAATTACAGCAAAACAAAAAGATGGTATTACAAGAGAGGTGTCCCAAGTACTTCAGCCTGTCTCCTTCCTGCTGTACGGGAGATTCTGTCCCCGGTTTCCTTAAGTGCAGATTCTGCAAAATTAAGTGGCAGTGCCACTGATTTTTCAGAATTTGTCTTTAATTATGCAAATTTATCTTAAACCTTTGGACCAGTCTGTAAGATTGGTGATAGCTGTTGCCTGTCTGTCATTATTATTCAGCTTAATGCATTGTTTCTTTTGTTGCTGTAATCCACCACCAACTAAATACTTTTAACAAAAATAAAGTTGACTGGCAGGTTTCTGCCTGAAAAGGCTATGGAGGAAGGCAGAGAACTTGGGCAGTCAGATGTTCAGGCAACAAGCGTACCGGGGCAGGTGCTTGTGTCTGGCTATTTGTAGGCCTTGTGTTTAGACATGGAGTGTGTGATATAGCGCCTCCCGCAGGGCAGCTATAATAGATTCGGTATGGGAGGCGGGGCTAGTGCTGGGCAGACTTCTACGGTCTGTGTCCTGAAAATGGTAGATACAAATCAAGGTCAGGTATAAAGTAGCACATGTGAGTTTATCTTGTTGGGCAGACTGGATGGACCGTACAGGTCTTTTTCTGCCGTCACCTACTATGTTACTTTGTCACTATGTCTAACATCTCCCTCCAGCAGTCTTTTATATAGCACTCTGGACCATAAAACTCATAAAAGTTTTTATTTATCAATATTGCAGGAATAAAAACACAAATGTGGTAGCTTTAGCCTCCTCTTATCCATGAGGTGGGTATTTTCTCATCAGTAAAACTACATGTGTAACTCAAAACAGGTAGGCGTCCCACTCTTAGTTTCTGCTTAATGCTACGCAGCCTTCAATATTTTTTTGGACATGCAGGACTTCTACTGAAGCTTAGGTTTACAGTTCAACAGCTTTGCATGATATTTACCTGAGATTTATACATTTCTGCCTGTGTGCTTGGAATACTACCTTCCTTTCCCTTAAGTTACAAGCAGGGCAAACTACTGTCCCCTCTTCACAGCTGCTGAATGCCTAATTAAGGTCACTGCTCTATATGCTGCTTTTCTCTTATATTGCAGGCAGCACACAGCTTCCTTAATACACATTTCTTCCTAAGTCAGACATATAACAGAGTTTACACAGTTGCCCTATTTTACCCTACCTAAATAGCTCCAGGGGGTCTGTGGATCCACACTGCAGCAAGCCAACAGGAACAAACTCCTACATACAGAGCTGCTCACTTGGTAAGTCTTCCTGCCTGTCACAACACTGTGGGGGGAAGTCCCTTTTGTCTTAACTGCAGTGTTCTTTCCCAGGGAAACTCTGCCTTCCTTCCTGCCTCAGGGAAGCTTGCTTAATGCATTACAGGCCCTGCTCTTCCCTCCTGTCTCAGGAAAACAGGCCCTCTGCATTCTAGGCTCTTTCTTTCTCTCTTGCCTCAGAGAAAACACACCCTAGTTCCTTCTAAGGTGTTACTTTCTTTCTGGGAGCCTGCCTCTGGTGGATAATGTCTGTTTGCAGAGCTGCACCATCTATTGGTACATGACCTTCAAACTGTGCGCTCACCCTGGTTGCTGGAGAACTGAGGGATCTTCAAGTTAGAGGCTGGACGAATTTTGGTTTCGACACTAAAACAGACCCAAAATCGGGGTTTGGGTTTCGGCCAAAAAATGCCGGGGCATTGTCGGCTGAAACTGAAACTCTCCGCCCTCCCCCTGGTCCCGCCTTCCTTTAGGTCTAGCGGCCTCTTCAGGAGCAGGAAAGAACCACACTCTTTTCTGCCCACTGCCACAGCTGCTTTAAAATTACTGCTGAGACGTCCTGTGGCAGCCTCACAAGACTGAAACGGGAGACCCCGGCAACCCTATTGAGACTGGCACTGGCATAAGCAAAAACCATCTCAATATGGCTGCTGAAACCACCTGCTGCTTTCTCGGCAGCCATTTTAAAGTGGCTGCAATGGCAACAGGCAATGAAGCGGGCAGCAAAGACTGGAGTTCTTTCCTGCTCCTGAAGAGACCACCAGGGCTTGTAAAATAGGCCTGGGGATAGGGTTACCATATGGCTGCAGAAAAAGGAGGACAGATTGAGCCAGTCTGGGTTTTACTTTCATTGCTTAAAAAAAAAAAAATTAAAAAACATTTTTTCCAGCCTGTATGCCAGCCTCAAATGTCATACCCAGCTCCATCACAGCAGTATGTAGGTCCCTGGAGCAGTTTTTAGTGGGTGCAGTGCTCTTCAGGCAGGCAGACCCAGGCCCACCCCCCCCCCCCCCGACCTTTTACACTTGTGGTGGTAAATGTTGAGCCCTCCAAACCCCCCCCAAAACCCACTGTACCCACATGTAGGTGCCCCCCTTCACCCATAAGTGCTATGGTAGTGGTGTACAGTTGTGGGGAGTGGGTTTTGGGGTTTTTTTTGGGGGGGGGGGCTCAGCACAGAAGGGAAGGGAGCTATGGACTTGGGAGCAATTTGTGAAGTCCACTGCAGTACCCCCTAGGGTGCCTGGTTGGTGTCCTGGCATGTGAGGGGGACCAGTGCACTACGAATGCTGGTTCCTCCCATGACCAAATGCCCTGGATTTGGTTGTTTTTGAGATGGGCGTCCTTGGTTTCCATTATCGGCAAAAACCAAGGTCGCCCATCTCTAAGGTCGGCGATCTCAACATTTAGGTCGACCATCTCTAAGGTCAACCTAAATGTTGAGATTTGGGTGCCCCCGACCGTATTATCGAAACGAAAGATGGACGCCCATCTTATTTCATAGTAACATAGTAGATGACGGCAGAGAAAGACCTGCACGGTCCATCCAGTCTGCCCAACAAGATAAACTCATATGTGCTACTTTATGTGTATACCTGACCCTGATTTGTATCTGCCATTTTCAGGGCACAGACCTCAGAAGTCTGCCCAGCACTAGCCCTGCCTCCCACCACCGGCTCTGCCACCCAATCTCCGCTAAACTTCTGTGGATCCATTGCTTCTGAACAGGATTCCTTTATGTTTATCCCACGCATGTTTGAATTCCGTTACCGTTTTCCTCTCCACCACCTCCCGCGGGAGGGCATTCCAAGTATCCGCCACTCTCTCCGTGAAAAAATACTTCATGACATTTTTCTTGCGTCTGCCCCTCTTCAATCTCATTTCATGCCCTCTAGTTCTACCGCCTTCCCGTCTTCGGAAAAGGTTCATTTGCAGATTAATACTTTTCAAATATTTGAATGTCTGTATCATATCACCCCTGTTTCTCCTTTCCTCCAGGGTATACATGTTCAGGTCAGCAAGTCTCTCCTCATACGTCTTGTAACGCAAATCCCATACCATTCTCGTAGCTTTTCTTTGCACTGCTTCAATTCTTTTTACATCCTTAGCAAGATACGGCCTCCAAACTGAACACAAGTGTTTCTGCCCACATCTTTTCCCCTGAGATATCCATTAGATTCCCAAGTTTGCTAATTCTTTTGTCTGTTTTAACACCCCCCCCCCCCCCCCCACACACACACAGAGCTGATACCGTGTCAGGGAATACCTACTCCATGGCTGTTATGAGCAACACGCAGGGCTGCCACTTCTGGAACTCAGGCTGCAATGTTATCTCTCATCTCCTCATGGGACCATCTCTGCATTTATAATTTTCACAAAGCTGTAAAGCAGTGGATTCCGATAATATGGGTTTCCCCGACCCTTCGCTGCACCGTCCTTAGAGATGGTCATCCCCGTTCGATTATGCCCCTCCCCATACCCTGATGTATGTTTCAGCCATGACAGGCTCAAACCTGGGCTGCAGTTCCACCCTGTAGTCACCAAAAAGTGAAATGACTTATAAGAGTTTCCAGAGCTGGGTTACAATTCGCACCCAGGCACGCTTTCCTCCTGCAGCCTCTGGATGAGAAAGTGCTTCCACTGTGTAAGTCGACTAACCGGTATTCAAGGGGTAGAAGATCAGGGGTGGGAACGTACTCAGAAACATGGGAAACATCAATAGAGAAAAGGCCCCCTTGGTCCACCTAGTCTGCCCATTGGTAAGATGGTTTGGGACTTCATTGATGTACAGTGTTCCTGTCTACTGTGCTCTCAGTAGTGTTCTTCATCAGTCACCCTCCATCTTATGCTGACATTTAGGTCATAAGTACAAAACTTCTCCATGCTGAAGTAGAATCTGTGGCTTTTGATCCACCTACCACATAGTTGGGTTCGCCTGTGTTTGGCTGCTTAAGTTTCTTACTGGAGTAGATCTGTCTTTTATTATGTTAGTGTGGGTTTATCTTGTGAGAGTGTGCCTTTCCTATGCATAATGGAGTTCCTTTCTATATGCTTTTTATCATTTTTTAAAATTGTAAATCATTGTGACCCGTCCTCAGAAATGGCGATATATAAAACTGTCTGAATAAAGAATAACATGGGCGCTCACAGCACACCACTACTACTACTAATCATTTCTATAGCGCTACTAGACGTACGCAGCCAGCGCTGTACACTTGAACATGAAGAGACAGTCCTTGCTCGACAGAGCTTACAATCTAATTAGGACAGACAGACAGAACAAACAAGAGTTAAGGGAATATTAAAGTGAGGATGATAAAATAAGGGTTCTGAATAAAGTGAATAAGGGTTAGGAGTTAAAAGCAGCATCAAAAAAGTGGGCTTTTAGCTTAGATTTGAAGACGGCCAGAGATGGAGCTTGATGTACCGGCTCAGGAAGTCTATTCCAGGCATATGGTGCAGCAAGATAAAAGGAACGGAGTCTGGAGTTAGCGGTGGAGGAGAAGGGTGCAGATAAGAGAGATTTACCAAGTGAATGGAGTTCCCGGGGAGGAATGTAGGGAGAGATGAGAGTGGAGAGGTACTGAGGAGCTGCAGAGTGAATGCACTTATAGGTCAATAAGAGGAGTTTGAACTCTTCTAACACCACATAGGATGAGTTGTTAGAAGAGTGTTTCAGTCTGCCCTAATGGCAACGCTGGTGAGGACAGAGAATACTTGAAGCAGCATTAATGTGTTTAAATAAAGAAAGGAAAATTGTATGGCTGTATCTGCATTGTACATTAGAAAGAAAAGTAATTCACAGAAAGTGCAGGCCACTTTTGAGTCTTCTTTTAAGAGAGCATTCTGAAGTATAGTAAACAGATTCAGTCACCAAATTGATATTTACACACGTAGATCTGCATAACGCTGCTATTCTGGAGCTACTGTTAGAAATATGCAATCTGTCCCTAAAATCGAGTGTAATACCGGAAGACTGGAGGGTAGCCAATGTTACTCCGATTTTTAAGAAAGGTTCCAGAGGAGATCCGGGAAATTATAGACCGGTGAGTCTGACGTCGGTGCCGGGCAAGATGGTGGAGGCTATTATTAAGAATAAAATTGCAGAGCATATACAAAAACATGGACTGATGAGACAAAGTCAGCACGGATTTAGTGAAGGGAAGTCTTGCCTCACCAATCTAATGCATTTTTTTGAGGGGGTAAGCAAACATGTGGACAATGGGGAGCCGGTTGATATTGTATATCTGGATTTTCAGAAGGCGTTTGACAAAGTGCCGCACGAAAGACTCCTGAAGAAATTGCAGAGTCATGGAATCGGAGGTAGGGTATTATTATGGATTAAGAACTGGTTGAAAGATAGGAAGCAGAGAGTAGGATTGCGTGGCCAGTATTCTCAGTGGAGGAGGGTAGTTAGTGGGGTCCCGCAGGGGTCTGTGCTGGGTCCGTTGCTTTTTAATGTATTTATAAATGACCTAGAGATGGGAATAACTAGTGAGGTAATTAAATTCGCCGATGACACAAAATTATTCAGGGTCGTCAAGTCGCAGGAGGAATGTGAACGATTACAGGAGGACCTTGCGAGACTGGGAGAATGGGCGTGCAAGTGGCAGATGAAGTTCAATGTTGACAAGTGCAAAGTGATGCATGTGGGTAAGAGGAACCCGAATTATAGCTACGTCTTGCAAGGTTCCGCGTTAGGAGTTACGGATCAAGAAAGGGATCTGGGTGTCGTCGTCGATGATACGCTGAAACCTTCTGCTCAGTGTGCTGCTGCGGCTAGGAAAGCGAATAGAATGTTGGGTGTTATTAGGAAGGGTATGGAGTCCAGGTGTGCGGATGTTATAATGCCGTTGTATCGCTCCATGGTGCGACCGCAGCTGGAGTATTGTGTTCAGTACTGGTCTCCGTATCTCAAAAAAGATATAGTAGAATTGGAAAAGGTACAGCGAAGGGCGACGAAAATGATAGTGGGGATGGGACGACTTTCCTATGAAGAGAGGCTGAGAAGGCTAGGGCTTTTCAGCTTGGAGAAGAGACGGCTGAGGGGAGATATGATAGAAGTGTATAAAATAATGAGTGGAATGGATCGGGTGGATGTGAAGCGACTGTTCACGCTATCCAAAAATACTAGGACTAGAGGGCATGAGTTGAAGCTACAGTGTGGTAAATTTAAAACGAATCGGAGAAAATTTTTCTTCACCCAACGTGTAATTAGACTCTGGAATTCATTGCCGGAGAACGTGGTACGGGCGGTTAGCTTGACGGAGTTTAAAAAGGGGTTAGATAGATTCCTAAAGGACAAGTCCATAGACCGCTATTAAATGGACTGGAAAAATTCCTCATTTTTAGGTATAACTTGTCTGGAATGTTTTTACGTTTGGGGAGCGTGCCAGGTGCCCTTGACCTGGATTGGCCACTGTCGGTGACAGGATGCTGGGCTAGATGGACCTTTGGTCTTTCCCAGTATGGCACTACTTATGTACTTATGTACTTATGCATTTTCTTCTGATTCAAGATCTGTTTACAGTGCTCCCAAGATTGCCTGTAATTGCTGTTTGGGTTGAGGGAATAGGGCGGTGATGCAAAGCTGAGCCTTTCTCTGCAGGGACTAGAAACGCTAGACGGTTAAGCCCAGGTGCACCCAGAGCATTTACGTATCCACAACAAGTGATTGGCGGCCAGTCTGGTGTTTGCTGTAGCCCAGCCCTCAAGAATTCCACCAAAAATGTATTAGAAAGGTTGCACCACCCAACTCATTGTTATTGCTTGATGGTTTTTTTTGCTCTCTTTCCCTCTCTATGGTTTCTTTTCCCACCTCTTTCTTTATTTTGGTCTCTTCCCCTTCTCTCTTTCAACATGACGTTTCTTGTTCGCTGTGGCCTGGTGCAGTGTTACCAACCTAGCTTATTTTCCACACGTTTGGACTTGTTGTTTTATGAAGTTGTGGGGTTTTTTTTTCTGAACTTGCGGGTATCTTGTTTTTGGGCTTGTTCTTTTTTTTTTTTTCCTTTTATTTGACTTCATGTGTCTGTACACACGAACCTTATTCTATCACAACATTACTGTATTTGTTCATACCGGAACTGGCGAACGCCTTTACGGTACTATGTAAGCCACATTGAGCCTGCAAATAGGTGGGAAAATGTGGGATACAAATGTAACAAACAACAAATAAATTGTTTCCTCATTGATTATCAAAGGAGTTAATCACAAAATGCACCGCCCCTGTATTAGGGCTGCCTTCTGACACCCGGGACATACTTTATAAGACACACAAAAAAATTGGACTTATTTTTAGGAATTTATATCACTTGTTTTGTGCTTGTTTTTTAAGCAAAACATGCTTGTTTTGCCATGACTACCTGCAGAGCTGCCAAGGGGGCCGATCCACTCAGTGGAAGATTTAGGGTCTGCCCCAGCCCATCTCAGCTCCACCCCTCCCTGCCCATTGCTCCACCCAACTCTGCCCACAACGCCACCCATTTCTCCGCCCCAGCATAGCTGATTTGCAGCCACTGGCTACAGGAGTGGTCTCCCCCCTTTCTACGGCAGCAAGAATGCCTTCATAAAACGTCATCCCCTGCTGCCATGGGGTGTGGGATAAGCGGTAGCAGGAGATGGCGCTTTATGAATTCGCTTCTTGCTGTCATTGGATGGGAGGCTACTTGGCGGGAGATCCCAATTTTTGGGCAGGAAATAAGACTTGGCAGGTCTATACCTGGCAACACTGGCCTGGTGGCTGGTACTGCTAGGTTGGTGCTTTCAAACGTGAACGGGGTTGTGAAAGCCACATTTGAGGTTGTAACCTTGGCAAGCTCTTCATAAGATATCATTGTCCCATGCCACTTAGGGTAGGATTGCACACTTTTCTGTGGTCTTGCAAATGTGGTCGTTGCAGCCACAAAAATATTGGTAAGTGCTGTTTAGGCGGGATGGATCAAGGCTGCAGCTCTGCAGGCAGGAGGAGGAAGGTGGTGATGGCTCTTGGGCAGTTTTGGCTCAGTCAAGTGGCTGTCTTTCAGCACTGTGTACGCCTTGTAGCGCTATAGAAATGCTAAATAGTAGTAATAGTTGTCTTTCTCCAAAAGCAGCCTCTCTTCCTCTATTGCAGAGTCCTTAAGGCTGCCAGACACTAGAGAGTTTGTGGGCAGGATTGTTAAAGAACAGTTTAGCTAAATATATATTTTCAAATTCAGATAACAAAATATATACAGGGGTGTATGGACCAGTCTTGTAATTTCATGAACCAGTAAACATTTTGCCAGCTTTTTTATGTTTTAAAGAATAACCAGTAAAGGGGCTCATTTAGTTCAAAGCCACACATGCAGAGGGAGAAAACAAGGACAAGACTGTTCAGTGACCTGAGGTAAGATTGTAACTATACTGGTGAAGGAGGGTGTGTCGTAGAAGTACCCACACAGGTCCTATTTTCAGCACGCCCATGTAACTGGAAGGCAGCTGTCCTCTAAATAACAGTTTAAGAAAAGTGCATAGTATTATTCATCCTCTTCCATGAACGTATGAATAAAAGGCAGCTAGATCAGTCAGGTGAGCTGTCTTTATAGAAAGTATAAGCAGATAGTCCCTTCTGTTTAGAGCTGGCAGGCTTCTGGCTGAGTTGGAACTGCATTTTTGTAAAGTATGATGGCCATATGAGGATAAAGGGAAAGGTAATGGATTTGATACACTGCTTTTCTGTGGTACATCAAAGCGGTTTACATATATGCAGGTACTTTTAAGTTTTTGTACCTGGGGCAACGGAGGGTTAAGTGACTTGTCCAGAGTCACAAGGACCAGCAGTGGGAACTGAACCCAGTATCCCCGGTTCTCAGCCCACTGCATTAACCATGAGGCTGATTCTCCACTCATGAACCACATTAGGAGAGTCACACTTAGGGTTTAATGCCTCACCCTGGTCAGCCGCCAGTCTGCTCCTGTCTTTGCCGTATTGCATATAGAGAAATATAGTGAAACGAACAACTACAATTACATGCAGCAGGACAAAACCAGGCTTGAAGCTGAGTGTGTGTTTTAAATTTAATATAATTAAAAAGAGCCGGCGTCATCCAACCAGATTCAAAGTTGATAACAATAAGATGAATCAAAATGATTGATCAATTATAATAAATGCACAGCCTAAAATGTCTAATTTCTGCAAATAAATAAGTCTTCCCCTTTGCAGCTGTTGATGATGATGTGATAAATTTGTGAAGTGTGAGGAGGGGGGATGTTTTCATTTTGGAGGGGGGGGGGGGGAGGAGGAGGAGTTTCTGTTTTGGCTTGGCTTGCCTTCCTCCACAGATGAACTTCCAGCCCATTAGAACCTCCCCCAATACCCAGTTACTGTGGCTCATGACAGGAAAGTCTTAGTGTGGGATGCTGGGATTTTTCCCCTTATGTTACAATAGCAGGGAGTTTTCCCTTTCTTGGGTTAGGTCTCTTTCTCCATAGTCCTGCTGTTTCAGCTAAAGCACTTGGGGTGAGGGATAGAGGGTTGTCACAAACAGCACCTCCCTTTATGATCTGGTGCATGCACATCCTGAATCCTGCAAGCAGGTGTCGCTCTTGGACAGTGGCCTCTTCTCAACCTCCCTCCATTGATCTGTTACCACTGTCTCCATGGCACCCACTAGTGGGCCCAGTTTGCAGGAGGCTGAGATGGTATTCAAACCAGCTCTCAGTTCTGACTGTGCCCATTCCCGTCACTGAACCTTCTGAGCAGCCCAGGGTCAGTGGTAATATTTTTCAAAAACATGTTTCCTCCGGGGTCATGGCTGTATATTAAAAGTTTCGTTTTTATATGATATACTGCAAATCAAATAATCGTTAAGTGGTTTACAATAAAAAAAAAAAACAAGTAGTACAAGTTTGAAATAAAACACAAAATAAATCAAACAAAAAGGCAAGAGTAACAGAAAAGTACAAGGGGGGGGGGGGGGGGGGTTAACTAGGCCAGTGATTCAGGCTGCACTTGTAGCAGTGCCTTCTCTGCACTGTGCCCAGTGGGCCATCGAGTGAGTGGGTTGTGGTGGTGAAGGAGGAAAGTTAGTTCAGCCGCCAATAGAGACAAATGGAGAAAAGTGATAAAATAGTATAAATATTAAAGGAAAAAATATTATTCTAAATTGATAGAGGGAGATAGTTGATAGTAAGAAATGATTTAAGTTGGTGAATTCCTTAAAGGATCCCGTTAATTTATTGCAGAATGTGCAGATCTTCTGTCAGCAGATGCACTAGCTTCTTTTTTTCTTCCAGGTTAAAGTTCAATCAATCCATCTAAAGTTATGTATGTTACTATCTGTTCATCACTTCCAACTCCCAGGCCAGTTAAGGCTTCGGAATACTGTAGAGGTGGCATTTGCAGCCACCAAGGGGCAGCAGAGATGCAGTTGTTAAAGGAGTGGTACTTAGCCTTGCCCTTGCTACCTGTCTTCCAGCCCAGGACTGTCAAAGTCCCCCAGTAAATCCAACACTTCTCACAAGTCGAAAAGACCGCAGTTTCAGTTAGATAGTGAATGTTAAGTGTGAGTGGGGAAGGTATTGCATCAGAATTTTCTAGGTGACAGAATGGAATAGAGGGAAGTTAGGTTTGCAGGGTGGGGGGGTTATTTGTTCTTCATCGCGGAGGGTGTGCTATGGGCAGGGGAGGGAGAATTGGGTGTGAGTTGTTAAAGAGGAAATGTATTGACGACTATAAGAATGTATGTTGATTATCAATACCTTTGAGTTACCTTACTGAGATGTTTCAACCTGTTTGTATTGTTTTTTTCTTTTCGTCAATAAAAAAAGATTTAAATTAAAAGTCCCCCAGTGGTGTGAGAAAAGGCTTGTGGTGTTAGTTCCCAGCCTGATTCTGACAGAGCTGAAAAACACAGTAGTAGGAAAAAAGTGAATCCAAATAATACATGTATAATGTTCAGTGTGGATCTGCTTAAGCCTGAGATAAAAATCAAAATAAAACCTGAAGGCTTGTGGGCATTATTTAATTGGGTAATTGAAGTGTTTCTAAAACATTTTTGCTTACTCTGCTGCTGTGTTAGAAAAGTGTCTGTGTAACACCTGGTTCTTAGGTAGTGTAGGATGTTGTTATCACAGCACTTTCTAACACATACATACATAAAATTAATTTAGAGTTGTTCGCTCAGCACGACAGCCATTCTCCCAAGAACAGGGCTTCCACGCAGATTGGTTTCCCAAATGACTTTTATTTACAGAAGACACAAAATATAGCTCCAAAATGAGGTTCACAGAACAAGGTAGTTCCAGTTCAGTTTCGCATGAATTGCTTTCAGTAACACAAAAGGGGAATAATGAAGGTAAAAGTGAACATTGTGACAGGGAGTTGAATCATTGTGGAGAGAAGGAATAGAATAGTAACGATGACAGACCAGCATGGCTCATCCAGTCTGCCCTGAACGGTGGCCAGGGTTGCACCCAGGTGGGACCTCAGGGCAAATTTCCTTTGGGCCCCTGGTTGGCTGGCGGGGGTCCCCAACCCCCGCCAGCTGAAGACTTTGTCCAGCACTGGTCTGCGGCAGCAGCGGCGCTACTGCATTGCCTACCCTGCTCTCTCTTCCCCCCATGTCGGACATGCTTCTTTTAGTGAAATTGAGCATGCTCAGTTTACTAAAAGGAGCGTGCCAGACATGAGGGGAAGAGAGAGCAGGGCAGGCAATGCGGTGGCGCCGGAGACCAGCCCTGCCAGCCAAGGTATTTGCAGCGGTGGTTGGTAGTGGGGAGGGGTGCGGTGGCGGGGCGGTGACCAAAATGTGCCCCCCAACCTTGGGCTCTGGTCCCCTCCCACCTCGAGGTCTGGCTGTGCCCCTGGTTGCACCTGCTGCTTCATGCAGGTTACTCTTTTCTTCTGTTTTTGTTCTGTACAGGTTACTCCTCTGTGTCTTTTTTTTTTTTTTTTTTTTTTAGTGTGAGTCATTTATGTTTTGCTTTGAGTGAATACGCTATACTTTTATCCATCCTCTTGCCATATAGGGATCCTTTGTGTTTATTCAAAGACAACAATGAAAAACAGGCTGTGAAGCACACGTTGACTTCACCAAGAAATACTTCACAAAATCAAGTGATAGAGGCAATTATGCATTTTTCTAAACACTTTTCATATGTTAAAAAAAAAATAAGGGGAAAAGCCTTAGAACCCCGACCTGAGCATAGTGATTGTTACAGGATTTGACAGGGTAGATAACCTCATCGGCTGAAAAAAAAAAAAACCTTAGAAAATTATTATATCTATTTTTTATTTTTTAGTATTAATTTATTGATATATGCTTTCAAAAAATGTTGAAACTTATCTGAGCCGTGGTGAAGAAAAACACACTGCACCCCACCTACAATGGCCAGTGTTTCGCTTACTGCTTCTTCGGGGCGTTATGGAACAGTGTACTTTTAAATGCAGCAGAAACCAGCTCAATTATTACTCAACTGAGTCAATTGAGACTGATCAATGTTATCATTCCCCAGCTCTTCTGCTATTGAACTTTCATGATAGTGATATAACTCAGGTGTTGTGTTTATGCAGCTTTGTAAAAAAAAAAAATGATATTGCTAATCTTCATGAAGTAAAAGAGAATTGTCTCTTTCGTTATCTTTCAGGGTCGCTAACGGAGTGCTTTGATGAGCTGGGAAACCGCTACCAGCTCCCTGTGTATTGCCTGGCACCACCAGTGAACCTAATCCTGGAGCGGTGTGATGAGGAAGGTGCAGACACACCTGAGCCTGCTGCCAACCCCAGGCGGGAGTTCCAGCTGAAAGTGCGTCTTTCCTCTGGGAAGGATGTGAAACTGAGCGCCAGCATGACAGATTCTATAGGGCAACTGAAGAAGCAACTGTATGCAGAGGAGGGTATCGAGCCCAGCTGGCAGCGCTGGTTCTTCTCGGGGAAGCTGCTGACGGACAGAATGAAGCTGCAGGAGACGAAGATCCAGAAAGACTTTGTGGTACAAGTGATTGTCAACCAGCCACAAGGCACCTAAGATTGACCAACTGCCCAACCCACCCAGTGGTGAGACATCAAAAGACATTGGTAGGGACTGGGAGATTAGATTTCCAATCTACACGTACCCATTCCCCTCCTCCAATATTTCTTCTGCCTCCAAAATCCAAAGATTCCTTACTGTCGGTGTATGGAGGGGAAGGGGGAAGTGGAAGATTAGAGGGGAAGGAACATGGAGAAAGGGTGCTAGACTACAGATTGATGAATTTAACTGACCCTCATGGTGTTCTTGCCCTTGCGCCTCCTGGATTTGTACTGTTGTGTTCCTGGCATAGACTGTTTGCACACTGCAAGGGATGTAGGAACATCGAGTTCAGACAGAATGACTGAGGGGAAGATTTGGATTTGACTGCGAGGTAGATGGCATTTGTGGGGCCAAGTAGTTTTGTTTATGCTTCTCTTTGCTGCTATTAAAAACCTGGAACCCAAGGGAAGTTGGAGACTTTTTAAAAAGTACCATTGCACAAAGTGAACTTGTTTTCTTTTTTTCACATTTAATTTGTACGGTTAGTCCCTGATTTTATAGCTGTGTGTGTTGATCCCAGAGCTGTGGGAATGCGTGACACCTTGAGGATTGTAAATCCACGATAGGGTCTTCAGGCCAGAGATTCGGCACATGGCTAGGTGTGTCTCCCCAGTTCTTTTGCCTTTGACCCCTTTGACCTTGAACAAAGCAGCATTAATACCAGCAGTCATTTCTTATTTACTAATTATGAGTCTGAGTTAAAGTCTACAAAAGGGTTTCCCCAGAGAAAGTTCATTGGCATTTGGGTGCATGGACATGATTCCTTCCCCTAGCTAAGCCTTGTTCTTCAGGTGCCTAATTGATAAGGGTTTAATATAAATTTTAAAGCAATAAAAACAAGTTTCTCATTGATATTCTTTCTCTCCAGGTACACTTTGTTCATCTCTGGAATGAAAATGATCAATTAAGCAATAAACAAATGTAGGTTATATCAAAGTTTCACAAACAAGAATTTTAATTTTTTTAATATAACAAATTTGCTGCTTCTTTGTGTCATGATGTAAAAGTGCCTCCCCCTCAAATAGAGGTATGTTCTAGAACAGGGGTTTCAAACTCCAGTCCTCAAGCGCCCAAACCAGTTAAGTAAAGCAGGGGTTCTCAACCCAGTCCTTGGGACACATCTAGCCAATCAGGTTTTGAGGATACCCACAATGAATATGCATGAGATAAATTTGCTATGCAGATCTGTCTCGCGCACATTTATTCTGGAAATCCTGAAAACCTGACTGGTTAGGTGTGTCCTGAGGGCTGCATTGAGATCCTCAGCCCTAATGAATATGTATGTGAGAGATTTGCATGCCAGTCGCTTTTGTAAAGGGGTTTGATGTACCACCTTTCTGGGGTACAACCAAAGAGTTTACATTTATTATATGCATGTACTTTCTCTGTCCTAGTGGCAGGGGCATAGCTAGGTGGGGCCAGGGAGCCTGGGCCTCCACAAATTTCATCCGAGCCCCTGGTTTGGCTGGTGGGGGTCCCCAACCCTGAAGCCTTCTTCAGCATCTGTCTCTGGCACAGCCACGTTCGCTGCCCTGCTCGTCTTTCTTCTTGCTGACGTCCTCCTGTGCACGCTGATGCTCCTTTACATGAAACTGAGACCGGCGCTGAAGAAGGTTTCGGCTGGCGGGGGTCAGGGACCCCCGCCAACAAAGGTATTTGTTTTTGTGGGGGGAGCGACAAGGAGGTGAGGGGGAGCGGCGAGGCGGCTTGGCGGCAGACTAAAATGTGCCCCCAACCTGAGGGGGCTCGGGCCCTCTCCCACTGCGAGGTCTGGCTACGCCACTGCCTAGTGGGCTGACGAGTTTTTGTACCTTGTTGTAATGGAGGGGTAAGTGACTTGCCCAGGGTCGTCATGAGTTGCAGTGGGAATCAAACCTGTGGTAACTGTTAGGCTTCTCCTCCACCCTTTTGTATATTCCTTAGGGCTAGGTTGAAAACCTGACTGCTTTCTGGTCCTCAAGGACTGGAGTTTGAGACCCCTGTGCTAGAAGGCATGAATGCACTCCAGGAGTGTATACACATTTCTCAGACATGTGGTAAGTACACAGCGCTGATCTGATGGGGAGTATGCTCCAGAGCAGGGGTTTTCTTTGAAACGTACCCAGCCAGTCAAGTTTTCAGGGTACCCACAATGAATATGCATGAGATAAATTTGTATGTACTCTACTGTATGCAAATCTATCAAATGCATATTCATTGTGGATATCCTGAAAGTCTAACTCAGTTGAGAACCCCTGCTCTAGAGGTTGGTTGGAGTGAGAGAGAGAGAGCATCCTCGCACATTTGTGATATGTTTTGAGAGGGAGGGACCTCCCCAGGAACCCTCACCTACATTAGAGGTTGTGTGTATAGGATGCAGCTCCCAACGATCTTTCAAGGGGAGGGGGAGAAGTTTTCCCATGATTCTCTGGGTAAATGGGTAGGAGGGAACTGTTTCCGGCGCTGTTCCCACTAAGCCAGGGGTTCTCAACCTAGTCCTTGGGACACACCTAGTTAGTCGGGTTTTCAGGATGCCCACAATGAATATGCATGAGATAAATTTGCATACAAGGGAAGTAGAGCATGCAAATCTAAGTCATGCATATTCATTGTGGGTATCCTGAAAACCCAACTGGATTGGGAAACCCTGCTCTATGTTGAGCAGGAGTCCTCCAACTTCATTGCTGCCAGTAGGGGGTGGTGCTTCAATATTGTATTTTCAATCACTAGGGACAGGCAGGTTCCCTGGACTCCTACAGAGCTTGCCTGTCCCTCACTGTTCAAAATGTGATAGTGAAACAGCACCCCCCACACACATCCCTACTGGCAGGACTCTAGGTGGAGAACTTCCTGCACAGCTTAGAGGGAACAGTGGTTCCTAAGACTATAAGATGTGTGATGCAGGATCCAGATGAGGATTCCTGGCAATTGCAGTGAGAGTACAAGAAATCCTTTGCTGCTGGTCAGTGCCCTTTTCTCAGTCAGTAATTAGTCTGTTCTGGAGTACCTCCCTTGCCAGTCAAATTTTCAGGATGTCCACGATGAATGTCCATGAAATTGATTTGCATACACTGCCTCTTTCATGCATATTCATTGTGGATATCCTGAAAACCTGACTGGAAAGGGGGGGTATTCCAGGACCAACCTGGGAAACACTAGCGTAACTGGTACACCTGCTAGCACTGATATGTGCAGACTGGACACGGAGTGGCCAGACACCTGGATCCCGCTGGACTTGTCTCATCTGCCACTGCTGCTGGGCTCTCTTTCCACCGCTCATTTCAGAAGTCAAATGAAAGCAGTCTCCTTGCTTCAACAAATTTTTTTTTTCAAACAATAATAAAATGTTCCTTTAAAATATATACCTGTACATATAGAGACTATGAATATTTATGAATAAAGAATTGTTGTTTAACAGCCTTCTGTTTATTCTCAGACAGTTAAACATGGGTTCTCTCGCTTTCCTTGTCAACTACCAGCATTGGCTGACCATACAATGCAGTCCCTTCCCCTTTCCTAGACTCTTATCACTGGTACCAAACATCCTCACTTAGAAAATTGGGTAAGGCTTCCAGCCCTGAGGGTCAGCAACTGTGCTGCTGTGTAATGGAGGCAGACTGAGTTTCTGGGCCCAGAGTTTGCTCACTGGACCAGCTGGAACCAGAGGATTGCTTAGCCATTCTGGCCCTGATAGGCAAAGAATGTATGCTTCCATTTTTGATAGTTAGGCTCCTAAATTGGTCTCTCTGAAAATTTACTAAGGCTGAATGCCTAAATTTATACTCAACATTTCACTAATGGGCAGATGATCAAAAGCCCTGCGCTGTCTCAAACCGGCTTTAAATATAGCGCTGGAACAGCGCGGGGCTATACCGCACCTATGATCAGAGATAATTGCATACAAATTTAAGCACGCAATTCTCTCTGATCGTGGGGTAGAAGTGCGGGAGGAATGCGCCCTCTATGACTAACTGATCCTGGGATACTGATATGCTGGATTCCAAATGCAGCTGTACCCTTTGCCCAACAGCTACAGTCACTGCAGTGGCTGGTTAGGTGGGGAGACATTTAAAGGAGGAAAATACCATTACTTAACGTTTGTGTAGGGAGGTATGTAGCATTATGTATGTGTCTTCCCCAACAAGCTAACAATCTAAGTACCCAATACTCAAAGCAATTTAAGTGGGCAGGAGAGACACCTGGCCATTTAAACTGCGCTCAGTGGACCGGCCACCAATATTAAACAGCACTAAACTAGGCAAAGTCGCCGTTGACTATCGGCACTAACTGGCTATTTTGCAAACGGGCAGGAGAGGGCCATTCTGAGGGCAAAGTTGAGGAGGTAATATTCAGTGCCCGCATAGCTACGTGACCAAGTAGGTCCAAATAAATAGCAGTCCTAACTTTGCAGGTGCTGGGACTGAGTATCAACTAGTGGGTGCATACCTTCCGGGTAGTGTCTAAAGGTGTGGATGAGCTCCTCTTATTTCCACTCTTCCCATTGTGGTCTTTCACCCCCCTCACCCACCCACCTGTAGCTCCCCTCCCGAGTCTACCTTATATCCCTAGTGGTCCAGTGGGGTGGCCCAGGCAGGAGTGATTTCCCCCACCCTTAGTGACTTCATTTGGTAAAATGGCTGCTGCAAGCTCCAACAGTAATCTTGCAGTACCACTTTTAGAGGCCAGCCTTCCATATAGTGAGACAACTGCTAGAGCTTGTAACAGCCATTTTACCAAATGGAGTTGCTAGGGGGGAGGGGGGATCACTCCTGCCTGGTCCACCCCAACTGGACCACTAGGGGTGTAAGGTAGGGTCAGTGGGATTTGATCTCTGGAGGGGGGTTCAGGAAGGGGGGGGTCTGTGCCTGGGGGAGGAGTCACGAAAGGAGATTGGCATTGAGGGAGGGGGAGGAGGTGGAAGAGAAAATGGCAGATCCACTTGTGCGGGTCTCAGCCAATTCAGTCAAGACCTGACATTTCTCCACTACCTTACACTAACCACTTCCTGATTCATTTTAACCTGGTGGGTGTTCTGGCACCAAGGATGGTACAGGTGGTGGATATTGGTGGTTGACATCTTGCTACTATTACAGCTGGTTCTATAATGGAGTCCTGGTCCATGGACTCTTTTAGTACCATTAGCCTAGAAGAGCAATTAAGCCATTGGAACCATGAGCTTTTCTCCCCATTGAACACACTGGTGCCATTAACACTCAAACTAGCCCCTGGGAAGCTGGTCCGGAGGAAGGAACCCTGGTTGCAGGACCGATTAAAAATTATACGACAGCAACTTTGCCACATTGAAAGCCTTTCCTTGGTACATAAGCAGCGATTTATGGCTTTAGCCAGGTATTACAAGAGGGCGGTGAATGCTGCTAAGAAGCAATATTTTTTTCTATTTTCCTCCAAAATCACTTCTTTGGGTGAATCTGTGGAGGACACAGCTCAGGCAGCTAAATCTTCCACTCAAACTGACTCTCTTTTGCAATCTACAGGACTGCCAGACCATTGCCTTAACTATCAGGTGCCACAGGGGCTGGCCAATTTCCAGCCACCAGCCTTGCAACTAAGTTCTGCACCATCACAAATGATCTTAAAAGCCCAAATCTTTCCTTCTACAACAATCGGACTCCATCATCTGTAACAGTTGATTGAGCTCTGCAAGCTGTTATTTATTGTATTTGTACCCCACATTTTCCCACCAGCCCCTTCAGACCCTATGCCAACTTCTGTGGTCAAACAATTCATATACAGTGGGGGAAATAAGTATTTGATCCCTTGCTGATTTTGTAAGTTTGCCCACTGACAAAGACATGAGCAGCCCATAATTGAAGGGTAGGTTATTGGTAACAGTGAGAGATAGCACATCACAAATTAAATCCGGAAAATCACATTGTGGAAAGTATATGAATTTATTTGCATTCTGCAGAGGGAAATAAGTATTTAATCCCTCTGGCAAACAAGACCTAATACTTGGTGGCAAAACCCTTGTTGGCAAGCACAGCGGTCAGACGTCTTCTGTAGTTGATGATGAGGTTTGCACACATGTCAGGAGGAATTTTGGTCCACTCCTCTTTGCAGATCATCTCTAAATCATTAAGAGTTCTGGGCTGTCGCTTGGCAACTCGCAGCTTCAGCTCCCTCCATAAGTTTTCAATGGGATTAAGGTCTGGTGACTGGCTAGGCCACTCCATGACCCTAATGTGCTTCTTCCTGAGCCACTCCTTTGTTGCCTTGGCTGTATATTTTGGGTCATTGTCGTGCTGGAAGACCCAGCCACGACCCATTTTTAAGGCCCTGGCGGAGGGAAGGAGGTTGTCACTCAGAATTGTACGGTACATGGCCCCATCCATTCTCCCATTGATGCGGTGAAGTAGTCCTGTGCCCTTAGCAGAGAAACACCCCCAAAACATAACATTTCCACCTCCATGCTTGACAGTGGGGACGGTGTTCTTTGGGTCATAGGCAGCATTTCTCTTCCTCCAAACACGGCGAGTTGAGTTCATGCCAAAGAGCTCAATTTTTGTCTCATCTGACCACAGCACCTTCTCCCAATCACTCTCGGCATCATCCAGGTGTTCACTGGCAAACTTCAGACGGGCCGTCACATGTGCCTTCCGGAGCAGGGGGACCTTGCGGGCACTGCAGGATTGCAATCCGTTATGTCGTAATGTGTTACCAATGGTTTTCGTGGTGACAGTGGTCCCAGCTGCCTTGAGATCATTGACAAGTTCCTCCCTTGTAGTTGTAGGCTGATTTCTAACCTTCCTCATGATCAAGGATACCCCACGAGGTGAGATTTTGCGTGGAGCCCCAGATCTTTGTCGATTGACAGTCATTTTGTACTTCTTCCATTTTCTTACTATGGCACCAACAGTTGTCTCCTTCTCGCCCAGCGTCTTACTGATGGTTTTGTAGCCCATTCCAGCCTTGTGCAGGTGTATGATCTTGTCCCTGACATCCTTAGACAGCTCCTTGCTCTTGGCCATTTTGTAGAGGTTAGAGTCTGACTGATTCACTGAGTCTGTGGACAGGTGTCTTTCATACAGGTGACCATTGCCGACAGCTGTCTGTCATGCAGGTAACGAGTTGATTTGGAGCATCTACCTGGTCTGTAGGGGCCAGATCTCTTACTGGTTGGTGGGGGATCAAATACTTATTTCCCTCTGCAGAATGCAAATAAATTCATATACTTTCCACAATGTGATTTTCCGGATTTAATTTGTGATGTGCTATCTCTCACTGTTACCAATAACCTACCCTTCAATTATGGGCTGCTCATGTCTTTGTCAGTGGGCAAACTTACAAAATCAGCAAGGGATCAAATACTTATTTCCCCCACTGTAACCCAGATGGTGTAAAACAGTAGAGTGGAGGGTCTGGTGCCATCCGAATGGAAAATGGCTATGTAGTGCCCAAAAATGAAAGATGTACGGCAAGAAAGGGATATACTGCTAATTTTGTAAGCCACATTGAACCAAAAGTTGTTTTGGATAATTGGGAGATATAAGAATGAATAAATAAACTAACTATAGGTCAATAGCCCAGTTACCTTTTCTCTCCAAAGTCACTGAATGGATTATTCTGGATTACTTACTAGACTTTGTAGAATCTCATCGTTAGTGTTGCATCCTAATCAGACAATTGTCTACCTCCACCACAGCATGGAAACAGCAATGCTAGGTAAGGTTTACTTGTAACTATTCAGTCTGAAGTAGCTAATAAACACTCCGTCCTTCAGCTATCCTTGGATTTGACAGCAGCTTTTGATATGATCAATTATGAGCTGCTTCTGGCTCGCGTGGTGGAAGTTGGGATAGTCGGCCAAGTACTCCAGTGGCTCCGTTCTTACCCTACTGGCCGGACATATCAGGTTTTATAGCACAATGAGTTCTCCACTCCTTTTGGGTTGCCAGGTGGTGTTCCCCAGGGTCAGTTTTGGCGCCTATGCTGTTTAATATGTACTTGTCCCCGCTGTCTTCCTTGAACCAGACCCAGGATTGATAACCATACATTTATGGTGATGATGATTAGATTTTAGTGCCTCTTGACTCAATAGGTTCTTTTTTTTTTTTTTACTGTCAGCAGTTGGAGTGCAGTTGTCTCAGATCACATATCCTTGTGCTTAATATCCAGAAGGCATGTCTTCAATTGTTTAGTAAAGGTCAACATCTTACTGCAGCCCAGACGCTTCAGTCTCTCTTCAGGTTAGTGGTTAGTGACGCTATTAAAGTATTAGGGTCTAGGGGTGATAATGGACTCTAACCTCACTTTTCGTGCCCATGTTTCTCAAGTTGTCAAGACTTGATTTTTTTTCAACTAAGATATATTAGATCAATTAAACATCTGCTAATCGAGATGCACTTCGTATTTTGCTGCATGCTTTTGTCACTACTCGCATAGACTATTGTAATACTCTTGCGGGGTATTAGTGGCTACAGATTATTTAAAAATTGCAGTGAAGTTGCTTTTTAATGCTAGTAAAAGCTGATTATGTGACTCCCACTGTTGCATTGTGAGTACTGGCTCCCAGTGGACTATCGGATCATATACAAAATATTTAAGATTTTGCCAGTGGCGTTCCTTGGTCAGCTGCCACCCGGGGCAGTTCGCCGCTGTGCACCCCCCTCCCCAGGTGCAGCATTGCCTCCCCCCCCCCGAGTGCATTTTTCTTACCTGCTGGGGTGCTGGGACCAGCCGCGCAGCTCCGCCAGTTCCCTGCTCCCTCTGTCCCAGAACAGGAAGTAACAGCAGAGGGAGCAGGGAACTGGCAGAGCCGACAGCCACATAGCTGCTCCCTGCACCCCTCTTGCAGCGTACACTTGGGGCGGACCGCCCCCAGCGCCCCACCCTCAGTACGCCACTGGATTTTGCATTTGGGCTGTACTTTTCATATACTCCATCTACGCTCCAGTCAACAATACTTACTGACTGTACCTTCAGTCTGGGATGTGGAATTGGCTACATTCCAGAAGTCAATGTTTATATCCTATTACTAATACACATGGAGGACATGCTCCCCCGAGTACAAAGTTATGTTGAAAACACCTGTTTCGGTTGCCCTATGGGCAATGAATCTGTCTCCAAAGCTGAACAGTCCTCTCCCCCCAGAGCTGTTTAATGGCAACACCGCAAGTTTTTTTTTTTTTCGTTTCTCTTACTGTTCTGCATTCTTTCCTGTTAACTCCATTCTATTAAGGTTTCTCCCTATTCCAGTGGTTCCCAAAGCTATTCCTGGAGACAGCCCAGCCAGTATTCATTGTTTCTTTTGTAGCTGTAATCCACCACCAACTAAATATTTTAACAAAAATAAAGTTGACTGGCAAGTTTCTGCCTGAAAAGGCTATGGAGGAAGGCAGAGAACTTGGGCGGTCAGATGTTCAGGCAACAAGCGTACTGGGGCAGGTGCTTGTGTCTGGCTATTTGTAGGCCTTGTGTTTAGACATGGAGTGTGTGATATAGCGCCTCCCACAGGGCAGCTATAATAGATTTGGTATGGGAGACGGGGCTAGTGCTGGGCAGACTTCTACGGTCTGTGTCCTGAAAATGGTAGATACAAATCAAGGTCAGGTATAAAGTAGCACATGTGAGTTTATCTTGTTGGGCAGACTGGATGGACCGTACAGGTCTTTTTCTGCCGTCACCTACTATGTTACTATGTATGTTTTCATGAGAGATCTGCATACAATGGAGGTGATGGTGTAATTTCCATTGGGTTTAGCATCCCCTATTATTTTGAAAAGTTGGCTTCTATAATCACTGTTACCCAGGAGAGGCTGATGCAGCACCAGATTGAGATGGACTTCCACAGGAGCAGGCACAAACTGCTGAGGCACTTAAAAAAAGAGAACCAAGATGAATTAACCATGTGGAATCAGGCAAGTGACAGTATCTGTGGCAGGTCATGGTTCAAAATAATCACAAATTTGTACAATTGCTGTCTGCCTTCCCAAGTGACAGAAGGAGATAGTCTGAGTCACATCTTACTAACGTCATAGTGAAGGTTTCTTGCTAACTGCCCTACTCGGTAAGATGTTGTAATCTAGGAAAGGACTAGTCACGGGGGGAGGGGGGGGAATGTAAAAACAGTAACAGACAATTCCTAGATGTGAGGGTACAACGTGAGAGGTTAAAAAAAAAAAGGCCACTAAAAGTAAAGATCAATGCATGATATTGTAGGTGACTTTTTTTTATTTTGACCAACCTAATACATCTGCGGCTAGTTTTGGAGAGCTAAAAGCAGGGGCGCACTGACCAGTCTATCTAGGACTGTTTGAGGGCTCACAGCAAAAGAGGCCCACTCTCCCTTGACCAGTAATAACCAATAATTATATGCCAGATGAGTGGTTAAGGGCCCAGATAGCATGAGATAGATTTGAATAGAATGGAGGTAGCACATGCAATGTTATTTCATGCATATTCATTGTGGGTATTGTTGAAACTTGACTGGCTAGGTGTGTCCCGGTGACTGGGTTGAGAACCCCTCCTTTCATGGAATAAAAAAGTGAGTGATGTGAAACATAAAAACATGGGCGAACATAAAATCACAGAAGAAAAATCTAAGACGAGCTGTGCATGATGGCTGGATTATATGCTGCAAGAGAGAAATATTTGGGAAAGCGAAATACGAAAGCGCCAAACCCCTAAGAGAAAAACTACACTGGCTCCCACTAAAAGAACGTATTGCGTTCAGAGTTTGCACCCTGGTCCACAAAATCATTCACGGAGAAGCTCCGACCTACATGTCAGACCTCATAGACTCACCTATTAGGAATGCAAAAAGATCATCACGCACATTCCTCAATCTCCATTTTCCTAACTGCAAAGGACTAAAGTATAAATCCACATATGCGACCAGCTTCTCATACGTCTGCACGCAGATTTGGAACGCACTACCGAAGGCCATAAAAACAACGCAAGATCTAACCATCTTCCGAAGACTACTGAAAACAGATCTTTTCAAGAAGGCATACCTTAAGCATCCATCTTAATACTAAATAACAAAACTATATACGAGCTACACAAAACCAAACTTTTAACACATGACTGACTAACCTCTATGAGATTAATGATGAAGCAATTCACTTAAACCTTATGCGGAATAGGGACTCTCTTTAGTCGATGACCTAATGCATGTTACTAACCAATCTACTACTCAGGAGCCTTCATGCATTACCACAATTTTTTTCTTCTTTACCATGTATGTATGCACATGTTATATATATATATACCATGATCTATTCCATATATGCTATACTCCATGTTTGCTACCATGTATGTAAGCACCTTAACGCAATTCCATTTGTAATTCTGCTACCGGGAGATGGCAATCGCCATTACGGCAAATGTAAGCCACATTGTGCCTGCAAATTGGTGGGAAAATGTGGGATACAAATACTACAAATAAATAAATAAAATATGAACTTCACGTTTAAACATTTAATGTTGAAAAGGCTAAAAGATCAGTATAGAAAGGAACGCAGGTCTGATTCCTACTGAATACACAGCAGATGGCGCCAGAGTTTCACTTTCCAAATGCACAGACCATCCTTTTGTGAATCGGATAACTTAAGCGTAAACAAACATTAGAAGTGGAGGTGCAGAGGACAGCCAGTACAGTTGCACCAAGGCCTACTCAGAGAAGATGACCCTACAGTTATTTGGGTGCACCTGCGCTGCTCAGTCAACTTGAGCCCCCATAGTTCCATAGATGCCAAGTTACCCAGTTCCCGGCTGGAAACTTTCTGACCAGTCTTGGTTTTGAACTTGCATCCCAAAGGATTGTGGGATATGTAGTGCCTGATCCTAGCCATTGAAATAAGTGCTAATGCACCAGGATGGGATGATGAAAAATCCAGGACTGTCCTAAAATCTCCAGCCTGAAACTGGGTAACTTGGCTGGAGTTCCCATATATTACAGAAACCATTTGGACTTAAATGTCTGGCACAAACCCCATTGCAAACAGGCAAAATGCCCAGGCCAAAAAGCCCTTTGGAAGGTAGAAAAATTACTGAACTACAAGAATGAATCAATTGCTGATGAAAAGCCAGGAGAACCCCCCCCCCCCCACACACACACACACACACATCCACCACCTTTTTCCTTCCATCCGCAGTGAGAAGGGAGAAGAGCAAAAGGGAAAGAGGGCTGGGGATCGGAGTGAAGGAGGTGGAGGGAGCGGGACCGGGACAAAGGCAAAATGCACAAATCTGGTTGCTGTCCACAAGCACTAAAATGTTTAATTACAGCTCTGTCCAATATCCAATGCAGTCTGCCTTGTAATACATAGTAACATAGTAGATGACGGCAGATAAAGACCTGTACGGTCCATCCAGTCTGCCCAACAAGATAAACTCATTGTATGCTACTTTATATGTATACCTGACCTTGATTTGTCCTTGCCATTTTCAGGACACAGACTGTAGAAGTCTGCCCAGCACTAGCTTTGCTTCCCAATTACCAGTGTTGCCACCCAATCTCCACTAAGCTTCTGTGGATCCATTCCTTCTGAACAGGATTTCTTTATGTTTATCCCACACATTTTTGAATTCCATTACTGTTTTTATCTCCACCATCTCCGGCGGGAGGGCATTCCAAGTATCCACCACTCTCTCCGTGAAAATATACTTCCTGACATTTTTCCTGAGTATGCCCCACTTCAACCTCAATTCATGTCCTCTAGTTCTACTGCCTTCCCGTCTCTGGAAAAGGTTTGTTTGTAATCATGTGCTGTTGTGTATTAAAAAAAAGAAGGAAAATTAATATATCAATGGCAATTGATCCAGGCCTTCTAGGGATTCCGTGAATTCTCAATAAACCCAACCCCAAACCATGTGAGCTCTGTGTCACCAGGTCCCACTGCTAACTAACTCAGCTCATCATGCACACCAGCCAGGCAGTATGTTCTTAGGACAGTTGGGGTGTACTGCCACTGTCATCTACATTTCATTTCACCCATATCATTCCCATTAATATTCAGATGTCTGGCCAGAGCTGTGGAAATCTCAGAATGAAATTCCTGGATTTACAAAGTCCAGTGCCTGCTTGCCTCAGCCACAGCACTGCTTTTTCCCTCTGTACATTATTGTGGACAGTTCTCCTGGGGGAGGGGATTTTCACAGGGCTCTTCCCTACAGATAAGCACTGGTTTATCAAGTTAGAAATATATGGGTGCCTCTAGTGTTTAGCGCATGCTAATTTTAGCATGCACTATAAACGCTAGTGCACCTTAGTAAACAGGCCCTTTGTATGAACTTAGCAGTTAATAGTGTGCTGAACTGGACAATGTTGGTACACTTAGACTGACTCTGGATGAAGGAAGCCCTTCCCTCATTATTCAATACCTCTTCCCTCATTTTTCAATACCTCCCTGTGAAACAGTAGTAATAAAAAAAGGCAGTAGAGGGGTGAATTTCCGTATGGGCTTTTTTCATAATACTTTGGCATGTTTTAAGCCACTTTAAGACATTAAAGGCCATGTTTACTAAGACATGCTAGCGTTTTTAGCATGCCCCTAAAATTAGAGCACGCTAAATGCTAGAGACACCCTTATATTCCTATGGGTGTCTTTAGAGTTTAGCATGTGCTAAAAACTCTAGCACACCCTTAGTGCTGCATAGTAAACAGGGCCCTGTTTACTAAGGTGTGCTAGTGTTTTTAGTGTGTGCTAGAAATTAGCACGTACTAACAGTGTAGACCAGTGATTTTCAACCTTTTTCACCTCATGGCATACTTGCAAGGTGCAAAAATTGTCAAGGCACACCATCAGTTTAGGATGGACTTTAGATAGATAGATAGATATAGATATAATTTAACAAGCTCTGTCCCCATCCACACAAGCCTCAAATAGTAATGATTTTATATATTTTTTTAATCAAAAGAAACAATATGTAACAACTGTTGTTTATAAATCACAAATAGAAAATACAGATTAAGGATCAACAACCCCCCCCCCCCCCCGTCTCCTCCTTCATAAACATTCCTCCCTGCCCCATGTCCAAAGGTGTGTACTAGGCTGCGCGTTTGGTCATGCTGTTCTTATAAAAACATTCAGGCTAAATTAGAAGAAGAAAAGGAATCTTTTATTTCTCACTAGCAACAGCACAAGAAATATTATTGGCTCTTGGCATTAGTAGTTTTACAGGATAGAGTCTAACAATAGGAAGGAATGTTTTATTTCTCACTGTCATACAAACTTACAAAGGTCATAGAACAAAGAGAAAGAAAGGAAGAACCTTAGCTATAGAGAATTAGTTTGTATGGGGGGGGAGAGTGCCCCCCCCCCCCCGGGAAATAGACTGTGACAAGAATATGAAACTCTCCTGCCATCAGGACTATTTCAGAGTCTCTTTAGCAGGGTTGCCAGGTGGAAATTTTTTTCCCCACCCAAACAAGCCCAAAACCAGCCCAAACCCCGCCCAAAGTCAAACCCCGCCCCTGACACCCCACCCCCGCCGTCATCAACCCCGCCCCCGCCGTCATCGGCCCCGCCCCTGCCGTCATCAGCCCCGCCTCTTCTGCCACCGCCCCGCCTCCCTGTCATCGGCCCCGCCCAGAACGTCACTAACCCTGCCCAAAACGCCACTAACCCCGCCCCCCACGGCCCAAAAAACCGCAAAAAAACCCACCGAAAGACCCCAAAACAAGCCCAAAAAACCGCAACCCGCCGCGGGCAAAAATTTCCTGTGGCGGGTCGCGGAAAACCGCCCAATTGGGCGGGAAAACCGCCCACCTGGCAACTCTGCTCTTTAGATGAGCAGTTACTTATATACCCTTCCCATCACAAAGGACCACCTCATATATCACCCAATCAGCAATCCTGCAAGTACATAGGAGACCTGTGATAGGGCCCTTAGTGTCCTTGCCACACCTCTGCTTAGTAACAAACAGTTGGGATGTCATGACAACGGGAGGGGGGGAGGTCTGGTCAGTTTATTTGTAAGAAGACAGTTGGTTGGGATGTCATGGCAATGGTCTTTGTCAGTTTGTGGTCAGCTAGAAATTCCTGTCTTGCCACTATTAGTGGAAACTCACAGAAATAAGCAGACCCTAAAGAAAAGGCCAGAAAATTCCAGAACAGGTGCCAGAAAGAGCATGAGCGGTTATAGCCCTTGCTAGCCTGCCACAAGAACACAAATGATCCAGTTTCAACAAGCAACTTAAATAAACCCCATGCCACCCTAGTCCAACCCCAACAATCTCTCTGAGATCTGCGAAACACACTGAAGCAAACATTATTAGACAGATTTGAAGCCACTCCAGCCTTTCAAACAAACTTATGCTCATGCATTATGGGGCCCGCAGCACTAATTTCAACAGGTAGAATCACTGCTTTGGGTAGTAAAGTCAAGGCCAGGACTGGCCAAAACGTCTCCTGTGGCCCCATGCTACTTCCTGGGAATGGACACGTTAGATGCCCAGGGGAAAGGTAGGGGGAAATGAAAATTGACTGTATAAAAATATAGCCAATTCCTTGAGGTTTCCCCTGGCAGCATAGGATTCCAGGAGTTTTTCTTACCAGTGTTGCAATGGCATTGGCATTTTTAGGTCAGACTCATGAGAGTAAAACATCTTTGCGTGCTGCTGCACTGCCTTCCCTCTCCATGCATCTCTGTCTTTTGCCTCATGGAGGAATTCGGTAAGGCAGGAGGCAAAAGACAGAGAGGGTCAGGGAGAGTAGAAGAAGGTGCTTCACATGGCAGGGGAGAAGGAGGGGGGCAGAGAGGAGAGAGACAGTCTGGCATTCATTTGGAGAAGAGGACAGACAGATGGCTGGAGAGGGAAGGAAATTCAATAGGTTGGCATTCGGCTGTGGAGAAGGTGACAGAGAGATGAGTGGAGAGGGAAGGCAATTTGGTGGGCACCAGGCAAACACAGGATTGGGAGAGCAGAGGAAGGAACTGTTAATGGGGGGCGTGGGAGAGACTTGAGACAGAAGCATTCCAGTGTATGAAGAAAGGGACAGAGATATGGCTGGAGAGGGAAGGCAGTACACAGCTAGTACCAAGAACAGAGGGAGAACTGAAAATCATAGTTGGGGTTAGGGCTGGGGGGGGGGGGGGGGAGGGGGAGGGGCCTTACCATGGTCTCCAAAGTTGGCTCTTTGAATCCGCCTGCTGCTTAGCTCCACTCGCTCCGAGTCCATCCTTGCCCCTCGCTCCCTACTCCTCTCGACACTCGCTCAGTCCTCCCTACACTAATACTTGTTCACCCAAACTAATCGCTGCTACTCTACTCGCTTCGCCACGTCACTGTCAAAAATCCACAAAATGGCATGACCTGGGGGCATGCTCTTTAACTGTGTGGTTTGCAGTGGAGGGCAGTGCAGTAGCAGAAGAGGCCAATCATGGTCCTCCTTGTATGATGATGTCATGCATGGGAGCGTGGATGGGGAGCAACAAGACCGTCATTTGGTTCAGTACAGTGGAATCAGTGGACAGCGGTGCATCAGGGAGGAGGGACATGCAGCAGAACGGGAGGAGGGTGGCTGGAACCCAGCAGTAAATCTGCGGTAAAGTGGTACCTGTCGGAACCCTGCCAGGAACTTCTTACATGCCGCAGGATTTTCACAGCTCAGCTCTTCATCACGGCACATTTGTTGCAGCACATTTGGAGAGGTGGCACACCAGTTCAAAAATGCTGGTGTAGACGCCCATAGGAATATTATGGGCATCCACATGGTTAGGCCAACGTGCCTCTAGCACAGCTTAGTACACAGGGCCCTAACTTTGGAAGCATTAAAAGCTTGAGCTTCACTGGTTGAGGAACACACTTGTGGACTGCAACATCTGATATTATAGACTGTGGTTAGGTTTCAGGGATTGATTAATGGGATTATTTTCAGTGCACCAGATTCCTTCATTTCCATCTTCTTTCCAATCTGACAAAGAAGGGCAACCTTGGAAAGCTAATCAAGAAATGTATTAAGTTATGTCCAATAAAAAAGGTATCATCTTATTTTCTTTTCCATGTTTTATTTTGTTTGATCTCTATAGATTCTGCATGGAATGTTGCTATTCCACTAGCAACATTCCATGTAGAAGTCGGCCCTTGCAGATCACCAATGTGGCCGCGCAGGCTTCTGCTTCTGTGAGTCTGACGTCCTCACAGAAACAGAAGCCTGCGCAGCCTTCTACATGGAATGTTGCTAGTGGAATAGCAGCATTCCATGTAGAATCTCCAATAGTAGCAACATTCCATGTAGAATCTCCAATAGTAGCAACATTCCATGTTGTTGTTACATTTGTACCCCACGCTTTCCCACTCATGGCAGGCTCAATACGGCTTACATGGGGCAATGGAGGGTTAAGTGACTTGCCCAGAGTCACAAGGAGCTGCCTGTGCCTGGCCCTTGCAGATCATCAATGTGGTCGCGCAGGCTTCTGCTTCTGTGAGTCTGACGTCCTGCACGTACGTGCAGGACGTCAGACTCACAGAAACAGAAGCCTGCGCAGCTTTCTACATGGAATGTTGCTAGTGGAATAGCAACATTCCATGTAGAATCTCCAATAGTAGCAACATTCCATGTAGAATCTCCAATGGTATCTATTTTACTGTCATAGTAATGCTTGAATGTTTTCACTTATATACACTGTCAGCTAGCACATTTGCTTATTTCCGATCTGAGGAAGAAGGGCAACCTTCGAAAGCTAATCAAGAAATGTATTAAGTTATGTCCAATAAAAAAGGTATCATCTTATTTTCTTTTCCATGTTTTATTTTGTTTGATTTCTATAGATTCTACATGGAATGTTGCTATTCCACTAGCAACATTCCATGTAGAAGTCGGCCCTTGCAGATCACCAATGTGGCCGCGCAGGCTTCTACATGGAATGTTGCTAGTGGAATAGCAACATTCCATGTAGAATCTCCAATAGTAGCAACATTCCATGTAGAATCTCCAATGGTATCTATTTTACTGTCATAGTAATGCTTGAATGTTTTCACTTATATACACTGTCAGCTAGCACATTTGCTTATTTCCGATCTGAGGAAGAAGGGCAACCTTCGAAAGCTAATCAAGAAATGTATTAAGTTATGTCCAATAAAAAAGGTATCATCTTATTTTCTTTTCCATGTTTTATTTTGTTTTATTTCTATTGATTACCTTTAAAAGTGGACTAACACAGTTACCACACCTCTCTCTACTCAACCATCTTCTTGGTTTGAGAGTGAATTTTATTTATTTATATATTTGACATTTATATCCCACATTATCCCAAACAAGTTTGAGATCAATGTGGCTTACAATAAACAGTATACGATACATAACAAAGAATAATGCACAAGAAAGTAATTTGTTGTAAGAATCCAATTTTACAATACAGTATCATAAACATACTGGGATAACTACTGAAGTTTAACATTTAGAAAATCTATTATGAATGAGAAATGAATGAGAGTGAATTTTAAACGTAAAGGTTTATAGCAATTTGAGGAATAAAAATGTGTATATTTTATAAATGCATTACCAGTAACAAAAATGTTTTGAGTCATTTTTATAATATACCACTGCATTCCACAAAACAAGAGAAGCAAGCTATTTGCAGCAGACACCTCCCCCTTACAGCCAAATCACTGGAATTTTGTTTGTATCCTCAAAAATAATGAGGGAGTTATAACATCTTTTTCCTAGATACAAATATCATTTCCCTTTAGGTTAGCGTTATGTAAGTCTTATTGTTCAGCACCTGATCCTCATAACATAGTGTTAGAGGCCCTTTATTAAGTGAAAACATCTCTGCATGAATACAGGGAGGCCCTATACCCATACCCTCCAAATGACACAATGGCTTACAATTTAGAACTAAGTACTACTCTAACCAATGAAACCAATACTTCCTCTGTGTTGTGTACATCCGTATCATAATCTAATAAAAAAATAAAAATGTTATCAACAACAAAGAACGACAACGTGGATTGAGCAGCTCATGGGTTTGCTTGCTTTGTTTTGGGAAGACGTTTGCGCGGAGGAGAGGGAAAGGGAAATTACCGTAATTGGCTTCAGCTTCTCGATCGTCATGCCTTATCCTGTTCTCAATTAACCTCCTTGACTGGGGCCCTGAGACGGGGGCGTGATCCACGTCCTCTGTGACACCTTACTTGCTTGCTAGTAGTGATCAGAATGAGTCGCTGAAGCAGAGTTTGGGAAGCTGCCAGGTGCCCTTGATCTGGATTGGTCGCTGTCGGGGGCTGGATGCTGGGCTTGATGGGCCTTTGGTCTTAAACGGATGAAGTTTATGCAACAGATAGTGCTCGATTACTCTGGATTGTTTATGGACACGTGGCAAATAGTTTAGCAGCTTAGTTCAATATGAGCCCCTCCCCCCCCTGAGATTTTGTACAGCTCAGAAGTGATTGTGTATATCCTGAAAATCCGGTGTGTGTGTGTGTTTTATTTATTTATTTTTTTTTTACCCAGGCCCCGATTGTTTTCATCTTTTGGACTGATTAGAAGCGTAGTGCATAGTGCTGGGAATAAATAAAGCACGGTTTCACAAAAGATACAACATAACGCTAACCTAAAGGGAAATGACATTTGTATCTAGGAAAAGATGTTATAACTCCCTCGTTATTTTTGAAGATACAAACAAAATTCCAGTGATTTGGCTGTAAGGGGGAGGTGTCTGCTGCAAGCAAATAGCACTGAGACATCTGTAAATTCTACAGTGGAAGCCAGACTTAATCAGAGATTATTTGATTTCTTTAAAAGTTAATGGTAAATATATAGTAACTAACTAAAATTAATGATTAGCCCAGTCTGAGTTAGATTGCTGTCTGAGCTTTTATATTGCTACAGAACCTCCCAACAGTAGAGAAGAGGAAGAAACAGACAAACAAACAAAAACCTGGATGACCTTAGTAGAAATTAAGTTCTTGAAGATGATGGCCTGCTGCAGATTGTTTCCCTTGCTTGGTTCAGCCTGGCATCCTGTGCCCAGGACATTAGGGTGGTTGTCTGGGTCAGAGTTGATTAGAGGAATCTGTTCTGAAGCAGGAAAGAAACTGGATATTAAGGGGATTTATCCTCCCATTTCAACCCCCTTTAATCAGAAAGAAGAGGTGGACTACACAAGATTAGAGGAAAATTTGCAGAAGTATTCTCGGATCCCTTTCCGAGGTGAGGCTAGCATAAGAAGAGAGTGTGCTTTATTTTGATAAAT
This sequence comes from Microcaecilia unicolor, assembly GCF_901765095.1. NCBI lineage: Eukaryota > Metazoa > Chordata > Amphibia > Gymnophiona > Siphonopidae > Microcaecilia > Microcaecilia unicolor. The sequence goes on from NC_044035.1 coordinate 52,510,385, forward strand.
TCTTTGACATTCTATGTTGAATTTCCAAACGTTTGAACAGTGGCATAAATACCGCCCAAGCAGTCTCCCCAGCTGGGATAGAGGCAAGTGAGCCAATGCAGAAGCTGTGTGTAAATGCAGGGCTTTTGATACAAACTTTTAATGAAAGCGTTTTGCCCACAGATGCAGTTAGCTAATCATAATCAAATTTAAAACGCCGGGGAGCTTGTTCTCTAATCAGGGCAATCATATCTGATGCATGTGCACAAGGTTCTGCAGCAAGGGCAGGTTGTACTGTACATAGGTGGAAACAAACTGGAAGTGTGAGCACACATTTTCTCATGTGATGGAATGTTATTCTGTGGATAAAAGCCTCACAATGTATTTCATACAAAAGTTTTGTAATGCCTTCATATTTATGTGCAGAACAACAATCTAATACATGCACACATACAATTTTTTAACGTTTGGACCTGCGTGCAGAGCCATTACCTCCTATTCTGCCTTAAAAGTTGCAAGTACTGTTACGATTGCAAAGAAGAAACTAGCATTAAATCATTTCAAATCTGCTCTTCTATGCCTCCACAGACTGGGCGTTCAGGTTTTGTCTTGTGCTTGCCTTGAAGTTTTCTGCATATTTCTCTGCATTGGGGCTGCATAGCTAATAGCCTAATTGCATTCATTTTAATGTGCTGTGCACCAGTATGCTATGTGTGGATTCTTCCATGTGAAACACTTTTCTGTGTTGAGTAGGTCATAAATATCTTGCTAACCATGTACTTACACCCACACTAGCTTTCTATTTGATTATTTAGTTGCTTTTTGCTAGTAGCTCAAGATGAGTTACATTCAGGTACACTGGGTATTTCCCTGTCTCTGGGGGGCTCACAATCTAAGTTTGTACCTGAGGCAATGGAGGGTTAAGTGACTTGCCTAAGATCACAAGGAGCAGCAGTGGGATTTGAGCCAGTCACCTCTGAATATCAAGGCTGGTGCTCTAACCACTAAGCTACTCCTCCACTCCCTCAGAGTATGGCACCTTGCAACTTTCTTTGATTGAATCACCCAATTGGCCTGGCAGCTGGAGAAGCACTTAAAATGTTTCATCTCCTGCAACTGGGTCCAGTCTTCCAGTAAGGGCCGTGCAATATCATGGCTTTTACTGTAAGAAGTGGCCTTGCCGTAGTAGGAAATGATGCTTTTAAGTGTTTTTTCTTCAGTGCTAGTTTGGGTAATTAATTTGACAAAGATGGTCTGCATTACTGCCACTGGCAAGTTCAATGTTTGCTCTGCTCTCTCCTTTCCAAGTGTTCCCAGATTTTAAATGGGCTTTACAGCCCAAAGACAGGTGGTAGCTCAAAAATGTCCCAGGTAATCTGGGGAATGTCAAGCCCAAAAGTAAACCAATCTTCAAAAATTTGAATCTAAATAATATTATCAATAATTATATCGGAAGTATGGTTTTAAACTAGATGTCTCAACAGTATGGCAACATATCCAGTGAAAAATGGAGCTTATTTATAATGCCTCTGTATTGATCTATGTTGTGACCATGTCTTGAGTGCTTTATGTAATTCTAGGTACCCCAAGGCAAACAAAAGAGAAAGGAAAGTAAGTGATAAAGGGGATGGAACTATTTCCTGTGAGGAAAGGCTAAAGAGTTTAGGTCTGTTCAAGTTTGAGAAGAGACAGTGAACAGGAAATGTCACAGAGGTTTGTAAAATCATGAGTGAGGTGCAATAGGGAAATATTTATTTAAAACCTTTTACCCTGCTTACCACTAAGGCCCTCATGATCAAAAGCAAACTCTGGCGCTAGAGGCTGTTAACGCCTTACTAGTGCCAGAGTTTGCAGCCGACCCATTATCAGAGCCCTCGAGCGCCTGAAACAGCGCACTCGAGGGCTCTCAGCGCAAGTAGCATGCAAATGCATGCTAAACAGGGCTTCTAGCGCAATTAGCTTGCAAATGCATGCTAATTGGTGCTTAACGCATTCATCCCTAATGATCAGCGACCAGCGCGCCAAAGATTGGGTCGCTGGCCGCAGCAAAATCAACTCCAGCTCCGAGCTGGCGTTAGATTTTGCGGATCATTGGGGAGGAATGGTGAGCCCTGTCCAGCATGCAGTTGCATGCTGGCAGGCCCCCCTTCCCCCCCCCCCAAGGCAAACGCGAACGGGGGCTGGAGGTCCGGTGGGTCTCCAGCCCCCGAAACCCCCAGAAATCGTTGCTCCATCGACGGGGGGGGGGGGGGGGGGGCTAGAGGTCCGGTGGAACTCCAGTCCACCCCAAATCCTCCCCCCAGCGTTCTCCTTAAATTCCCTGGTGGTCCGTGGTGTCGTGACACCCCCCTGGCCCCGTCCCGGCCCCCCTACCTTGTGTTGGAGGAGGGACGCAGCCTACCTGCCTCCCTCCTCTTCCTGTCAGTCGAAGCCCAAAATGGCAGCGCCCAGCACCGCCCACTGCATCCTGGGATGCACTGGGCGGGGCTACAGACCATGTAAGGGAGGGGGCCGGGAGGGGGCCAGGGGGGGTGTCACGACACCACGGACCACCAGGGAATTTAAAGACAATGCTGGGGGGAGGATTTGGGGTGGGCTGGAGGTCCACTGGACCTCTAGCCCCCCTCCCCCCCGGTCGATGGAGCAACTATTTTGGGGGGTTTTGGGGGCTGGAGACCCACCGGACCTCCAGCACCCCCCCCCCCGTAGCTGGGTGGGAGAGGGTTTGGCTGCCGGCGGCCATGACGGTTTCTGGGGGTTGGGGGGGGGGGCCTCGTTCGGGCCTCGGGGCAGGCTGTTTGACAGGTTTGGGCTTTTGACAGCCCAGACCTGTCAAACAAGTGTGGGAGGATTGTGCTGAGCGCATGCTCAGGCGCAATTCTCCCGCACTTCAACATGATAATCAAAGATAATAGCGCTGCTTAGATTTGCATGCATTATCTTTGATCATCGATGCAGAAAAGCCCTGCGCTGTCCTGGCGCTATTTTTAGGGCGCTGTTTGGAACAGCGCAGGGCTTTTGATCATGAGGGCCTAAGTGGCTTACAAAAATTATCACGTACATAATTCAATAAAAAAATACAACTACAGAAAAAACAATACACAAAATGTTTAAAAAAAGATCTACTATCAATACTACCTTCCCCCCAATCACAACTCTTTCCAGACACCATCTGTCATTCCTGAAGAAAGGCCTGAAGAAATAAATAAGTTTTAAGGATCTTCTTAAACTGTCGTCAAGTTGAACAGAACCTAAGGTGCCCGGGAAGCTTGTTCCTCAGTAATGGTTCTGTTACAGAAAAAGCACATGCTGATGTATTGGCATAACAAATAGTATTAAGAGCTGGTATCACAAGACATCTCTCATGATCAGGTCGCAAATTACGGGGTGGAACATACAACTGTATTGCCGGACCCAAATACCAAGGAACACCCACCTGTAGAACTTGGTAACACTTCATACTGTGGAAATTAAAAAGAATAAGACCTTTTTTCCTCAAGGACTGTTTTCCGTAACCTGGTACAATCAATAGTGCTCAGTCATCTAGACTACTGCAACGCACTCTACGCCGGTTGTAAAGAACAAATAATCAAGAAACTTCAGACAGCCCAGAACACGGCAGCCAGACTCATATTCGGTAAAGCAAAATAGGAGAGTGCTAAACCCCTACGAGAAAAGCTGCGTTGGCTCCCTCTTAAAGAGCGCATCACGTTCAAAATATGTACCCTGGTCCACAAAATCATTCATGGAGTTGCCCCAGCCTATATGTCAGACCTAATAGACTTACCACCTAGGAATGCTAAGACATCATCCCGCACATTCCTCAACCTTCATTTCCCTAACTGTAAAGGGCTAAAATATAAACTAATGCACGCGTCAACCTTTTCCTACTTGAGCACACAATTCTGGAACGCGCTGCCGCGCAACTTAAAATCGATCTCGGAACTAACTAACTTCTGCAAACTACTGAAGACCCATCTCTTTAACAAGACATACCACAAAGACCAACAACTATGAACTCCTCCACATATACCCAAAATCGTCTTTACTATTTGCTTGTTATATTAATAGCAAGCTTATCATTATCATGTTACCCAAGATCCTTCTCTAATACTAAATGTTTATTTCTTATATATCTCCACGATTCATGATGTAATGTAAGCCACATTGAGCCTGCAAAGAGGTGGGAAAATGTGGGATACAAATGCAATAAATAAATATCTTACATAGTAACATAGTAGATGACGGCAGAAAAAGACCTGCACGATCCATCCAGTCTGCCCAACAACATAAACTCATATGTGTATACCTTACCTTGATTTGTACCTGCCTCTTTCAGGGCACAGACCATACAAGTCTGCCCAGCAGTATTTCCCGCCTCCCAACCACCAGTCCCGCCTCCCATCACCGGCTCTGGCACAGACCGTGTAAGTCTGCCCTCCACTATCCTCACCTCTCAGCCACCAGCCCCACCTCCCACTACTGGCTCTGGCACAGATCGTATAAGTCTGCCCAGCATTATTCCCTCCTCCCAACCACCAGCCCCGCCTCCCACCACCGGCTCTGGCACAGACCGTATAAGTCTGCCCACCACTATCCTCGCCTCCCAACCACCAACACCTCTTCCCCCCACCTGCTCCGCCACCCAATTTCGGCTAAGCTCCTGAGGATCCATTCCTTCTGCACAGGATTCCTTTATGCATATCCCATGCATGTTTGAATTCTGTTACCGTTTTCATCTCCACCACCTCCCGTGGGAGGGCATTCCAAGCATCCACCACCCTCTCCGTGAAAAAATACTTCCTGACATCTTTCCTGAGGCTGCCCCCCTTCAACCTCATTTCATGTCCTCTCGTTCTACCGCCTTCCCATCTCCGGAAAAGATTTGTTTGCGGATTAATACCTTTCAAATATTTGAACGTCTGTATCATATCACCCCTGTTCCTCCTTTCCTCTAGGGTATACATGTTCAGGTCAGCAAGTCTCTCTTCATACGTCTTGAAACGCAAATCCCGTACCATTCTCTTAGCTTTTCTTTGCACCGCTTCCGTTTTTTTAACATCCTTCGCAAGGTACGGCCTCCAAAACTGAACACAATACTCCAGGTGATCAACATCTTATACGATTCTGCACTGGTAACCAATAAAGGCTCTTCAGCATTGGTGTCACACGTTCAAATTTGAAAGCTCCCTTGATTAACCATGCAGCAGCATTTTGGGATTACCTGCAGTGCCCTACATTGTGTTTTATGAGTTGTAGTAATCCAATAGGGAATTGTGTAAACATTCAAATGGTGCTGAAATTAGGAGAAACTCCATGCAAGGAACAGGTAGCACATTCAAAATGATCAAAGAAAGCATTTTTATTTTTCATTGTTTTTGAGAAGAATTCCTACATTCCATTTGCTTTATTCACTGTTACCACTTTCTGGTCTGAGGATTTCACTGTGTTGTCCACACTGACTCCAAGATCCTTTTCCTGAGTGGTGATTCCAAATGTGGAACTTAGCTTCATGTAGCTATAATTTGGGTTATTTTCCCCAGTGTGCATCACTTTGTACGTGTCCACATTAAACTCCATCTGCCATTTAGATGCCAAGTTCCCCAGTCTTCAGGTCCTCTTGCAACTCCTCACAGCCTGCTTGTGATTTAACAGATTTGAACAATTTTGAGTCATCTACAAGTTTGTTCACCTCAGTCCTTGCTTCCTTTCCCAGGTTATTCATAAATAGGTTAGAAAGCAACAGTTCCAGTATAGATCCCTGGGGGCACTCCACTATTTACCCCACTTTTTAACCAATTACCAATCTACAGTAGGATTTTCCCCTTCTGCTCCTTTACTTTTTACTTTGAAAAGTCTCTCATGAAAAAGGTCAATAAAATGCAATGAGATCATTATAGGGTCTTGGTGGCCTCAACATAATACCTCCTTGTCCCACAAAAACAATAGCAGTGCTGTAGCCCCCAAAATAACACCAACTTCACCTATAAAAAAAAAAAAACCTGGAGCTCAGCTGCCCCAACATAATCCTTTTGATTCCAAGAAAAATGACAGGGGGTTAGCAGCTCCAGCATAGCATTTCCCAACTCCATAAAAACACCATCACCAGTGTTCCTTCCCAATCTGTCATTTACATAAGAACATAATAGCCATACTGGGTCAGACCAATGGTCCATCTAGCCCAGTATCCTGTTTCCAAGAGTGGCCAATCCAGGTCACAAGTACCTGCCAGAAACCCAAATAGTAGCAACATTCTATGTTACCAATCCCAGGGCAAGTAGTGGCTTCCCCATGTCTATCAATAGCAGTCTATGGACGGTTTCTTCAGGAGCTTGTCCAAACCTTTTTTGAACCCTCTGATCAGTGTGCAGCAGCAGCTAAAAAATGCAAATAGAATTTTAGGTATTAGGAAAGGAATAGAAAGCAAAAATGAGAATGTTATGCCTTTGTATCACTCCATGATGCGACCACACCTTGAATACTCTGAGCAATTCTGGTCACTCCATCTCAAAAAAAAATAGTGGAATTAGAAAAAAGTACAGAGAAGGATGACAAAATGATAAAAGGGATGAGCTGACTTCCCTATGAGGAAGGCTAAAACAGCTAAGGGGAGATATGATAGAGGTCTATAAAATAATGAATGGAATGGAATGGGTGAACGTGAATCGCTTGTTTACTCTTTCCAAAAATACTAGGACTAGGGGGCACACAATGAAGCTAATTTTAAAGCAAGTCATAGAAAATATTTCTTCACTCAATATGTAATTAAACTCTGGAATTCATTGCCAGAGAATGTGGGAAAAGCAGTTAGCAGGGTTTAAAAAAGGGTTGGATAATTTCCTAAAAGGCCTTAAGTCATTATTAAGATGGACTTTGGGAAAATCCACTGCTTATTTCTAGGATGAGCAGCATAAGATCTATTTTACTGTTTGGGATCTTGCCAGGTACTCATAACCTGGATTGGCCACTGTTGGAAACAGAAAACTGGGCTTGATGGACCTTCAATCTGACCCAGTATGGCAACACTTATGTTCTTATTCCATAGCTATGGGGAGCCTTCAGCAAAATTTTGCAGCTTTTGAACTTAACACCATTGATCTGATCATTCTAAACAGGGTTATTTGGGAGCTGTGCTATGAATCATGGCAGGTTTATGGCTACTGTTGCATTCTTTGGAAACGGTTGTTTAAAATGTTTTCTGTTTCACTGATAGAGGTTAACATTTTCGGAAAAGGTATAGCGTGAGGATGTGCCTTGCATTCTTCCGTCAGTGTGCTCCTCTGTTCCTATCAACTAGAATCCAGAGTTCTGCCGTGGGGTTCCAACAGAACAGCTAATTGTGGGATGTGGAAAAAGAATCTTGACCATATTAGGTTTTCCTACTTTATTTGACAATAGAAGTGTGAAATTGAAATTGTACTGGGATGGAAGAGAAAGGAAATCTAAGAATTAGAAGAAACAAGAGTCAGAACACAGGCAGGTTAGTGTTTTAACGATTTGGCCTTTTACTGCTGGTTCCTGGGCCATTGATGCGTGAGATTAGCTCATCTGAGCAGAGGCTGGTAATTGGAAACACACCAAGCTGAAGACTTTTTATGTCAACAAAACCCTTCTTAAATCACAAATAGTTAAAACTACAGGGTCTATAGCTCCTTCAGTGTTCTTTTGGAAGCGTGATTGATCTGTTGGCTCCATTGTAGTGTCATACATTGCCATCCTGGAAACCCACTTCAATTCCTGAGCCTGGCTTCTTTCCAAGTTTGCAAGACAGGGCCAGGGATGCCACAGAGGCAGTGATAGCTATTTGAAAGGAATGAGGAAGAGGTCTGCCAGCTATTGCTCAACAGTGATTACTACTGGCTGGATTCAGCACGCACACATAGCAAACCAGGAGGGAGCTGCAATCTGTGGCCCTTAGCCAATGACTGTCCCTGGACTTGATGGAAGGGGAGGTAATTGTGACCAAAGGCTGAAGGTGTCATATATGGCTGCAGCAGAAACTGGTTCAGGTAGAAGCCTAGAAGAGAAGGAAGAATGATTAGGAGTTTTATAAACTTTATCCATTTTAAATAATGTGTTATGGAGAGTATTTTTCCAACAGTCTTATAGCTACCCTGTTTCCCCGAAAGTAAGACATCCCCCGAAAATAAGACCTAGTAGAGGTTTTCCTGAATTGGTAGATATAAGGCCTCCCCCAAAAGTAAGACCTAGCAAATTTTTGTTTGAAAGCAGGGCCGCTGAGAGCCTGACAAGGCCGCCCCCCCCACCCGAGGTCGCCGGGCCCCCCCTCCACCCACCCTCTGTCGCTCCCGGAACTAACCTTAAACGCCTCCTTTCACCTTCGCAGCAAGCAGCAGCAGGGCAGACCTCTCCTTCCTTCCATGCCCCGCCCTCGCGGACATTACGTCAGGCGAGGGCGGGACACGGAAGGAAGGAGTGGCCTGCCCTGCTGCTGCTTGCTGCGAAGGTGAAAGGAGGTGTTTAAGGTTAGTTCCGGGAGCGACGGAGGGCGGGTGGGCCAACCCCGATCCAACCCCGATGTTTCCCCAAAAAATAAGACAGCCCCTGAAAATAAGACCTAGCACATTTTTGAGGGCAAAAATTAATATAAGACAGTGTCTTATTTTCGGGGAAACACGGTATAAAACTATTAGATAAATTACATTTCTTAGCTATAAAACTATTAGATAAATTACATTTCTTATACACAAGGCTGATGGAAAGAGCATGCATGAGGATTCACCCTCCTGTTAGGACATGCAGTAATTGTAAGGTTTAGGGTTTACTTTATTTCGACAATTCTTCTTTTAGCAATGAACAAAAGTTCTGTATTTTGTTATAAGTATTTATCCCTGAAATGTTAGTGTGATTGGGATGTGGTTTTTGAATAATCCAGAACATTTTGGATACGTGAAAATTTGGTTATGCTTTTCATCACTAGTCTAGGCAAACAATTAATGGGTAAATTTAAATCAGGCATTTGCCTAGAATTTAATTGTGAAATTTTGCATATTGTAAAATACTGAATCTCTTTCTGACAGCATGCACAGTTATTGGATATCATCCTGTCTCCTTCACCCTACCCTGCGGGCATTTATGATGCTAGATAATCTCAGGAGGCTCTGAGCACCTAAAATTTGGGGCCTGCTGCCAGATCCAGAGAAAAGGGCAGAGGTGCTGATTCCCAGGAAGGGAGGACACAGGGATTGACCCTCTGGCGCAGTGGCAGAGCTGTGCCCCCCTTCTTTATCAGGCGATAATGGCCTCTCCCAAAATGTGGATAAGTTGGTCACAACTTTATGAAGATTTGTAACAGCTTATTAAAATTGAACTGCACAGTGCTTCCTTAGTGGAGTATTGTAAATCTGAAACACATCCAAGGGAGCTACAGATTCGTTTGGCACCTAAATTATTTAGTGATGATACTGAATTTGTTGATCATTGGAATAAAATTTTGAACTGCTGCTCCCTGGATTTGATGTTGTTGTTAATTCAGTCCTTGAAAATTAAGGTAGGGGGTTAGTAGACTGAACTATGACAAAGCCCTAGCTGATTTACAGTGACAGTCAATATGCTGAACAGTTGAAGGATATCCAACGTGAAAGTGAAAAGTTTAGGAATGATTTACATTAACAGAAATGGAAAAAATACCATTGGGAATGTCATGACTACACCGATGGGTGTGTGGATGCGCAAAGACAATGGTGGTGATTAAAAAAATCTGCTCGGTTTCAATCAATGTCTGGTAGTTCCAGCGGCAGTGATGAAAAGCTTTCAGAAGATGACCGTGAAGGGGAAGTAGGGAAATGTTGTGGGAGAGGACGAGGATAAGGCAAGGGAGGAAGGGGTTCCAGCAGGGGCATAGTCAGTCCTCAACGGGAGAGGGGGGCCAGAGCCCAAGGTGGGGGGGGGGCACATTTTGGCCTGCCTCCCTGCCACTGTTTTCCCGCCACCACTTCCGCCCCCCCCGTGGCCGCTACCGCCTTCCTGCCACCACCCTCCTGCCGCTGCTTCCGCCCCCTACTGGCGCTCCCCCCACCACCACCACCACTGTGAAGGTATCCTGCGCTGGTCACACATTTCCTGGCACCCTGTTCTGTTTTCAGTCACTGTGTACAGGACAGGGTGCCAGGCAATGTGAGTCCAGCGTGGGACAAACGTTTTAGCTGGTGGGGTTGGGGACCCCCACCAGCCAAACCAGGGGCCCCAGAGCCAATTTGGGGGGGGACCAAGGCCCCCGTAGCTATGCCACTGGGTTCCAGACCTTTGACTTGGGCTCAAGTACAAGTGTGGTAAATTTGACCAAGAAAATATTGACAGAAAGTGAGATGTCTGTACTTTCTAAAGGACTGTCTTTTGTTAGGTTGGAATTGGAGAAGTTTACCAGAAGACTTCAGTTGCATTTGCACTTTGACACTCACCCTAGTGAAATGAATGATCGTTCTATGGGGGCAGATCGGTCTTTCTGGACACCTCCCCTCCCCCCCGGCCCGTTAGATCCTGCTCTGTTGACATTTAAATCTTTAGTTCTGAAAGAAGTGGAAAAAAATAGAACAATCTCCAGATTTTGTTAGGTTTAATTTGACTAAAAATGAAAGAGATGCTGTGAAGAGTTTGAGTATGGATTCTTCAATTGTTGTATGCTGTGCTGACAAAGGAGGCACTGTTTGTCGTCTGGGCTAAAGAAAACTATTTGATTAAAGCCCAGTTGCAATTGAATAACACATAATTATGTTGAGCTGCCTACGGACCCTTCAGATCAGATTGCTAAATTAAGTTCTGACATTATGAAGGTTGGACAATCTCAGGGGTTTCTTACTACTAAGGAGTTTAAATATCTGAAATATGATAAATTTAAGACTCCTGTTTTTTTATCTACTTCCTAAAATACATGAGCGTCCCATTGTGTCGGCAAGAGACTTTATTGGAACGTTCTTGCAAGTTTATTGATACGTGTTTATAACCATGAATAACAGGCGTTAAGCCATATGTAAAAGATACAACATTTTCTCCCGATTTTGAGTTTACCGAATTAGAACTGACTTCTGAGTTCCTTTTGGTCCCCATGGATGTTTGTTCTTTATATATTAATATACCTCAGGGTGAAGCTTTGAAGGTCTTATTGGACTATTTAGAACTATATCTACATCCTCATCTTATTCCTGCAGAGTTTCTGGTAGAGTTTAGCCAAATGGCCGTGAGCCATAATTATTTTTTAATGACACCTTTTAGCTGCAAGTGTCAGGGGTGGATGTGGGGGTGTCGTTTGCTCCCATGGTGGCTAATTTGTTCATGGCAGCATTTGAAGAACAATGGGTGTACACTTCTAGCTATGTAGAACATATTAAATATTGGATTCATTTTATTTACGATATTTTTTGTATGTGGACTGACACACTGGAAACTTTACAACAATTTGTAACTTAAATTCCTGCCATCTGACGATTAAATTTGCAGTAAAAAGTGATTGTTCTAAGATTACTTTCTTGGATGTGTTAGTGGAAAAAACTGATCTACCAAGTTTGTAACCATTGTGTTTTCAAAATCTACTGATAGAAACTTTGTTGCAGGATTCTAGTATACATCCCTCACATATGAAGCAGAGTATGGGCTGAAGGTTAGGAACTGGGAGAAAAGTTTGTCCAGCGGGGTTTCCCAGAAGGCTTGGTTAAGCGTGCTCTGTTTAATCCATGGGAAGCATCGCTGCAATATAACGCAACAAAGCAGAATGAGGACATTATTCTCTTTGTTATGAAATATAATGCGACCACTGAAAAATTGTACATAGCGATCCCACATTGCATCAACCTAGCTAACCCAATCTCCCTCTGTCTACCTGCCTTCTCATACTTCCTATATTGGCACACCAGATTCCACCATGAATCTAGTTTTAGTTTATCTGATTTAGTAACAAAGGAACCTGTATTCAGCGGTCTGTGTATCTGGGTTTTAAAAAAGGTTTGGACAAGTTCCTGGAGGAAAAGTCCATAGTCTGTTATTGAGATAAACATAGGGGAAGCCACTGCTTGCCCTAGATTGGTAGCAAGACCATTTGGGATTCTGCCAGGTTCTTGTGACCTGGATTGGCCACGGTTGGAAGCAGAATGCTGGTCTAGATGGACCATCGGTCTGACCCAGTATGGCTATTCTTATGTAATACAAAATTAATCATCTATAAGTAAGAAATTAACAAGTCATATTCCCACTAGCCCATATAATGAGGGGAAGGAAGAAAAAAATACATAACAAAGTACAGTACAAGCAACTGAAGCACAAAGCAATTTCTCTGCCCATTACATCACATCCTCAAACTCTAGTCACCAGCCTCTGATTTAAGACCTTCCTTAGCTAACAAAAATTGTTCCAATTAGATAGAATCACAAAACGATACAAAGGCAATTCTATAAGCTGGTGCCAAGAGGAACATGCTACTTATGCACATCAAAGGAATGGCCTAGTGGGTAGAGCACTGGTCTTGCAATGCAGGGGTGGCCGGTTCAAGTCCTGCTGCTGCTCCTTGTGATCTTGGGCAAGTCACTTAACCCTCCATTGCCTGAGGTACAAACTTAGATTGTGAGCCCTCCTGGGACAGAGAAATATCCAGAGTACCTGAATGTAACTCACCTTGAGCTACTACTGAAAAAGGTGTGAGCAAAATCTAAATAAATAAATAAATATATGGACTGTTGCTCCTATTGAAGATTCTACATGGAATGTTGCTACTATTTGAGATTCTACATGGAATGTTAATGTTGCTATTCCACTAGCAACATTCCATGTAGAAGCCGGCATCGGGGAACCGCTTGTGAACATGGAGTGGAGGAGTGGCCTAGTGGTTAGGGTGGTGGACTTTGGTCCTGAGGAACTGAGTTCAATTCCCACTTCAGGCACAGGCAGCACCTTGTGACTCTGGGCAAGTCACTTAAAACTCCATTGCCCTATGTAAGCCGCATTGAGCCTGCCATGAGTGGGAAAGAGCGGGGTACAAATGTAACAAAAAAAAAAAAACCATGAACAGCAGCAAGTTTTTGCCATGATGGTGGTTGTGTAGTCCCTCTCCCAAGCCTACTATTTATCGGATTAAATCTGACAGCGCGCTGGTGTGTGTAGATCAAGCGCATGGACTTTGTTATACACAGTGCTTGTGGGGATCATGCGTTAGTACAAGCAATGTACAAGAAAAGCTGGCTGTGTGAATGAAGACGCAGCTGAAGCAAATAAGCTTGTTTTAAGACCAGCAGCGCTTGGAAAGACAATAATTTGTGCTTTAAAGTCAATATTGATGAACTGTGTGATATATATTATGTGATACATCGTGTTCATGTTGTTTGTGGGCACGTTGATAACGGTCATTGATATTTGAAGTTATTAATAGCAGGTATCATCTTATTTTCTTTTCCATGTTTTATTTTGTTTGATTTCTATTGATAACCTTTAAGAGTGGACTAACACGGCTTCCACACCTCTCTACTTAATAGCAGGCAGTAAGGGCGAGTAGTGTATGAATGTAGATGGATGTGAGTGTAGTCAGATGACGTATGTCACCTGTTTTGTAATAACGCAATTGGCGATAATAAAAAGTTAAGGTTTTGGTATATCACTGGAGTTTTTTTTATTGTGTTAGAGTAAAGTTATAACTCCGGTACTTTATTCTTTATCCGCTATTTTTTGGAATGGGGATTGTAGAATTGGTGCCAAGCACATGGCATTGGGACCCTCAAACGAGGTGAGACACATGGGAACTTAAAAAAAAAAAAAAAAAAAAGAACTTCCAGAGCAAGTACCAGTGATTAGAGAACCTTTCCTTTTCAACTGTGTTGGATGAGCGATATCAGGAAAAAAATTGTAAAGGCCAACGGCGTAACTGCAAGGGCGCACCTTTGTTGTGACTGCAGTGGCGTTCCGAGGGGCGCTGACACCCGGGGCGGATCACCGATGCGCCCCGCCCCCAGGTGCAGCGCCTCCCCCGTGCAGTGCGACCCCCCCCCCCCCGGCGAAAGAACCCCTCCCGGGTGCACGCCGCTGGGGGGGGTGCCGCGCGCCGGTCAGCGTTGTTGGTTTCCATGCTCCCTCTGCCCCGGAACAGGTTATTTCCTGTTCCGGGGCAGAGGGAGCATGGAAACCAACGACGCTGACCGGCGCGGACCGCCCCCACCGACCCCCCCTTGGTATGCCACTGTGTGACTGGCAAGGATTCCCAAGCCGTGCTAGCTGAAAAATTCCTGGCAGCAATGTTTCTGGGCTGCTGCAGCCATCGGCATCCATGCATGCTCAGTTTTTCTCACGTGTGAGAACTGAGCAGGTGGTGGTGGCTGTCAGGGATACGGCCACCGACTGCTGAGCTAGGTAGAAGTTCCGGCCACCTGTGTCACCCACCCTATATTGAGTCTTATTCTGGTTTTTGTTTCTCTGAAGAGTTCCAAAGAGAGCACAATAAACAGGAAATAAGTGGCCTTGCCTTGTAGGTCTTTCTAAGTTAAAAAAAAATATATATACCTATTTATAAAATATTTATTTATTTATTTATTTATTGCATTTGTATCCCACATTTTCCCACCTTTTTGCAGGCTCAATGTGGCTTACAACACATCATGAATAGTGGAAATATATCAGAAAATAGACATTTAGTGTTACAGAGGAACTTGGGCAACATGATAATGATAAGACATGATAGCAGTATAACAAGCAGATATTGTAAGACAGTTCTGAATAAATGTGGAGGAGTTGTGTGTGTTCACATTGGTTGATCTTTGTGGTATGCCTTGTTAAAGAGATGGGTCTTCAACAGTTTGCGGAGGTTCATTACTTCGTAAATCGTTTTTAGGTTACGCGGCAGTGCGTTCCATAACTTTCATTGACTTTAACACATGCCCCAGGCTGTGTAGTGGTCTCACATCCCATGGAAAGCTGGTTCTTCATAATAAGAAGGGTGAAGTTTCTCCTCTGCCTTCAAAGGGCCTTTGTGAGCAGGGATCCTCATCCTGGCTGCTGAAGGGTTACTCTGCTGAGGGCTGCCGAGCATGAACACCTTTTCAAGGCCATCTGTGTAAAGTTCAGGACGTTGCACTCAGTTTCTTGAAATCTGTCAGGAGGATGCAAGTCCTGTATATAATTAGCAGCTGGTACAATCTAATTTCTCACCAGCTGGACAGCTGCAAGGTCACATTTAAAAAGCAGAGGAGAGGGTTTTAAGCAGGGGTGTGCTGGTAAATGTTTAACAACAGGCTCTTTCTCCGGACGTAGCCAGCTCTGCAGTTTTGTTAGGGCCAGGGGTGGCAACACTTGCCTCTCTCTCCTCCCTCCCTTCGTGTGGGCACGCTAGGCATACCTTTGCTGGCAGTCAATGAATGGACTGTCACCACTCCCAGCGTCTTGCTCTGAGCAGCATACTGGAACTTCTCTGACATGCTGGAGAAGTCCCAGCCTGCTGCCCAGAGCTGGAAACAAGGAGCGGGGAGCAGCAGTAGTCTATTTACTTGGCTGGCAGGGCTCAGCATCCCCACCCGCAAAGTAAAGGATAATTCAGCAGGGGGCCCAAGCCCACATTTTGGGAGCCAGTTGTTAAAGTAGCCATGGAGGGCCCTACTTTAACAACCGGCTCCCAAAATTCTTAAAAACTTAACAACCGGCTCTTGTGAGCCTGTGAGAGCCTGCTCCAGCACACCACTGGTTTTAAGAGATGCCTTTTCATTAGTTTGTGCTGATCTGATCTTCAGTGTCTTCAGCAATAGAACGCAAGTGGCAGAATTCCCAAACTGATTTCTGGGAAAAGTTACAGTATGTGCCTTGCTTTGAACTGAGTCCTTCTGGCTATGTTTTGATTACAATTCACATCTTTTTCATTGAACACTATTTTAACAAAATGTTTACATTTGACTTGGCTGAAATTTTGTGTTAAAAATATTTATTCCCCATGGGTGGAACATAAAAACTTCCCGGGGATTGATTGCTGCCTCTTTAACTGCATAGTCTGGCCTTCTACATTCAGAGGAATTTAGGAGGAGGAAGGCAAAAGAGGAGCTGAAGGAAAGGGAGAAACAAGGAGTAAATGTGAAATGACAAAATTCTATGAAAAAGGCAAAATAGATGAAATAGGGGGAGATGAACACGTGATTTAAAAGGGATGACAGAAACCAGTAAAAATGAAGTAGTTGAAAGACTGTGGCTTCACCCCCACATTCCCACATATATACCGATAAAAGGAAAAAGTCAGCCGGTGGTGGGAGGCGGGGCTGGTGGTTGGGAGGCGGGGATAGTGCTGGGCAGACTGAAGAGGACAGGTACAAATCAAAGTAGGGTACACACAAAAAGTAGCACATATGAGTTGTCTAGTTGGGCAGACTGGATGGACCGTGCAGGTCTTTTTTCTGCCGTCATCTACTATGTTACTAACCAGCTTATAATCGAAAGTAATCGCCGGCTATTTCCCGACACAAATCGGGATATGGCCGGCGATTTCGCAAAAGCGGCGAAAAGCATATATTTGAAAGCTACATTTGTGATAGCTTAGCCGCTTTCCCTTCGCCTCGCCGGCGAAAGTTCAAAGGGGCATGTTGGCGGCAAAGCGAAGGCGGGACATGGGCAGGCTTGGGCGTGGCTACCAGATGGCCGGCTTTCGCGGGTAATGGAAAAATAAAACCCGGCGATAAGCAGTATTTCGCCGGGTTTACTTGGTCCTTTTATTTTCACGACCAAGCCTCAAAAAGGTGCCCCAACTGACCAGATGACCACCGGAGGGAATGGGGGATGACCTCCCCTTACTCCCGCAGTGGTCGCCAACCCCCTCCCACACTAAAATTATTAAAATACAAACCTTTTTTGCCAGCCTGTATGCCAGCCTCAAATGTCATACCCAGCACCCAGACAGCAGTATGCAGGTCCCTGGAACAGTTGTTGTTGGTTGCAGTGGACTGCAGAAAGGCAGAGCCAGGCCCATCCCCCCCCCCCCCCACCTGTTCCACTTGTGGTGGGTAATGTTGAGCCCTCCCAAACCCCCCAAAACCCACTGTACCCACATGTAGGTGCCCCCCTTCAGCCCTTAGGGCTAGGGTAATGGTGCACACTTGTGGGCAGTGGGTTTTGGGGGGGATTTGGGGAACTCAGCACACAAGGGAAGGGTGCTATGCACCTGGAAGCTAATTTGGTTGTTTATAAAAGATGTTTGAAGTGCCCCCTAGGGTGCCCGGTTGGTGTCCTGGCATGTGAGGGGGACCATTGCACTACAAATGCTGGCTCCTCCCACGGCCAAATGCCTTGGATTTCGCCGGGTTTGAGATCACCGGCAGTTTTTTCCATTATTGCGGAAAAACAAAAGTGGCGATCTCAAACCCGGCGAAATCCAAGGCATTTCGCCGGCCCACACCGTATTATCGAAAAAAAAGATGGCCGGCCATCTTTTTTGAAAATACTGTTCCGGCCAGCTGTTGCGCCGCCACCAAAATAGATCACCAGCGACCTATTTCGCCGGCGATGTTTGATTATTCCCCTCCAAGTCAATGTTTGCTACAGAAAAAAAAAAAAGATATATATATATATTTTTTTTTAATTTAGTTCACACTTTTTTCATTGGTAGCTCAAGTCAAGTTAAAATTTCAGGTAAAATATGTATTTCCCTGCCCTAGAGGGCTTTGTACTTGACAATGCAGGGCATGGAGGAGTGGCCTAGTGGTTAGGGTGGTGGACTTTGGTCCTGGGGAACTGAGGAACTGAGTTCAATTCCCACTTCAGGCACAGGCAGCTCCTTGTGACTCTGGGCAGGTCACTTAACCCTCCATTGCCCCATGTAAGCTGCATTGAGCCTGCCATGAGTGGGAAAGCGCGGGGTACAAATGTAACAAAAAAAAAATATGATTTGCTCACTATCGCTGGTATTTGAATCTTGGCTTCTCCAGTGTTCATCCCACTGGGCATGTCTCCAGTGAAGAGATAAATTAAGAAAGAGATGAACACATGATGGAAAGGAAGTAAGGAACAGTAAGGCCCCATGGAGAAATGTTTGATAGCTCATATGCTTCATTCTTTCTGTTTGAATATTTTTACTGCTGTAAATTGTCTATTGCTTATGTTTGACTAATTCTTACTGTACACCGCCTTGAGTGAAGTCCTTCAAAAATGCGGTAAATAAATCCTAATAAATAAATAAATATGGTGATTTGTCTATGCAGTGCCACTATTGAATCAGGTGCTGTACAGTTCTCTATTTTGGGGCATGGCTGCTATTGTCCAGCCCTGGGAGTACAGGAGAGAGGTGGGGGGGGGGGGGGTGCATGGGCATGTCAGGGGACATGTTCGTTGCAGGTGGCTTTTCCAGTAGTTAAATGGCTATTTACATCTTCTACACCCTAAATCTCCTAAGAGAATCCCAGGAGATCCATTCAAGCTCAGAGTCTGTGCTCAGACCTTTCTGTATGTTAAGGTGAAAGATAGTGGTTTCATTCTAGACCTTGCTGCAAATGTGCTTAAATCAGTTTAGTTTCGCCTTCAGTGAGTTTGAAGCATAAACAAAGGGGAATTTGTTCTAATCAGATTAAAATGTATTGCATTACTGGATGCTTGAAGCATAAGCTGGAATTTCAAGCTGCTAACCCATGATTGAGGTGTTTTTGAAAAGGGCAGCTGGAGAATTCCTTGGCTGGAAATGGGAGCTAGGGCTTTTGCAATGAGAATGGTGTTATTGTAAAAGGATGCATTTGGGCTGGCCGTATCGTATCTCTGTTTCAATTTTTTTTAACTTCAACACACACACTTTCTCAGCCACTGACACCTATTCACTTACTCATACACACACACAGTTGTAATTTTATTAAATTTTGCAAATAGAAAACTACCACTATTAATCCATAAATGAACCTTTTTCAGAGACGGGAAGGTGGTAGAACTAGAGGACATGAATTGAGGTTGAAGGGGGGCAGACTCAGGACTAATGTCAGGAAGTATTTTTTCACGGAGAGGGTGGTGGATATGTGGAATGCCCTCCCGCGGGAGATGATGCAGATGAAAACGGTAATGGAATTCAAACATGCATGGGATAAACACAAAGGGATCCTGTTTAGAAGGAATGGTTCCACGGAATCTTAGCGGCAATTGGGTGGCAACGCCGGTAATTGGGAAACAAAATGGGAGCTGGGCAGACTTCTACTGTCTATGCCCTGATTGTGACTGAATACATAGGGATGGGCTGGAGTGTAAATTTTAAGGGACGTCTACGTTAGCGCCAGAACTTAGTACAAGAACAGTGCTGGGTAGACTTCTACGGTCTGTGCCCTGAGAAAGGCAAGGACAAATCAAATTCGGGTATACATAAATGAAGTATCACATACCATGTAAATGAGTTTATCTTGTTGGGCAGACTGGATGGACCGTACAGGTCTTTAGCTGATGTCATTTACTATGTTACTATGTTACTACTACTTATCATTTCTGTAGCGCTAGTAGACGTACGCAGCACTCTACACTTGAAGATGAAGAGACACTCCCTGCTCAACAGAGCTTATAATCTAATTAGGACAGACAAACAGGACAAATAAGAGATAAGAGAATTACTAAGGTGGGAATGATAAAATATGGGTACTGAACAAGCCCCCTCCCTGCCCATCTTCAAATCCTTACTCAAAGCCCTCTTCAATGTTGCTTTCGGCACCTAACCATTATACCCTATTCAGGAAATCTAGACTGCCCCAATTTGACTGACTGCACACTTTGTCCTTTAGATTGTAAGCTCCTTTGAGCAGGGATTGTCCTTCTCTGTTAAATTGTACAGCGCTGCGTAACCCTAGTAGCGCTTTAGAAATGTTAAGTAATAGTAGTAGGAGGAGGAGGAGGAGTTAAAAGCAGCATAAAAAAGGTGGGCTTTTAGCCTAGATTTGAAGACGGCCTGAGATGGAGCTTGGCGTACCGGCTCAGGAAGTTTATTCCAGGCATATGGTGCAGCAAGATAAAAGGAACGGAGTCTGGAGTTAGCGCTGGAGGAGAAGGGTGCAGATAAGAGAGATTTACCCAGTTAACGGAGTTCCCGGGGAGGAGTGTAGGGAAAGATAAGAAGAGTGGAGAGGTACTGAGGAGCTGCAGAGTGAAATCACTTGTAAGTCAATAAGAGGAGTTTGAACTGTATGCGGAAACAGATAGGGAGCCAGTGAAGTGACTTAAGGAGAGGGCTAATATGAGCATAGCGACATTGGCGAAATATAAGTCATGCAGCAGAATTTTGAACAGATTGAAGAGGAGAGAGATGGCTAAGTGGGAGACCCGTGAGAAGCAAGTTGCAATAGTCTAAGCGAGAGGTGATAAGAGTGAGGGTAAGGGTTCTGGTAGTGTGCTCAGAAAGGAAAGAGCGAATTTTGGTGATATAGAGTAAGAAAACATAAATCAACATGTACAAGATCAACACCTTTAACCCTCCCAAACTTCCCCTCTTACCCTTCGCTAAATACAGGTTTATACTCTATTTGGATATTCCCTTACAGACCCCATCACTGTTTAAATTGATCTTCTCGATTGTGTCTAAGACAATCAAATGTTCCATCAGGGCCACATGACACAGCTTTTTGTCATCACATTGGATTTCCACAATCTAGCAATCTCACACTGTGCAGCCATAAAACAATTACCCAACCACTTTTGAGTAGAACGATCTAAATCAGAAAGTCCCATGAACAAATTTCCAGTGAAAAAGTCCATCCTGAGCCGATGTACATTGATTTTCCACTTGTACTTGTTCCCCAAAAAAAAGGACGCATGCCCGGACAGGACCACAATATATAGATATAAGTTCCCTGTTCCCCACAGAGCCTCCAGCAGGAAGGACCGTGTCTTGAATCTATATAGCATACAATCTTTTTGGGGTCATGTACCAGCGCAGTAAGTCTTTCAAATTATATTCTTTTAACTTAGCTAACACAGAAATTTTGTTTGCAAAATCAACATCCATGTCTAGCTGAAGATCCTTTTCCCAATTGTATATACATTTTTAATTTTTTTAATTTACGGGTCCTTTTACCAGGGCTTTTTTTGAGGGGGTACTTGGGGGGTACTGAGTACTGGCACCTTTTCCATTGTCTGATAAAATTGACCCATGGACCCCAAGTTTTAATGAGAGAGCTCAGGCTCTACACACCAATTCTGCCTTGTCATAGATTCTGTGACTGGTTGCAGGAGGTAGGTCCCTCAGTGATCACCCCACCTTGAAAGGTGGCCTAACATTTGAGTACTGGCACCTTTTTTGCTAGAAAAAATGCACTGCCTTTTACCATGTGGCATTGGAGCACCTAAAAGGAGTCACCTGCTTATAGAATTGCCCTCTTAATCTCTTTTCCCAGGCTTCGTGGTGCAGGGGTCCAATGGAGAATATGCCTACCTGACAAGAGAGGAAAGGGTAGAGGTGGTCCACAGAGTGCGCCAGGCAGTTCCAAAAGAGAAGCTTCTTCTGGCTGGATCAGGTTGTGAGTGTAAGTGGCAGATCTTTTTGGTCCACAAATATTCTCCCCAGCCTTTCTCCAGGATGGGGTCAAAGAAGCCTTTCTGCTGAATTGAGCATCCTGTGACAGCACACATTTACTCCTGAATGTACCCTGGAAGAGATGCAGGGAGATTTATATATATATACTAGCCGTTGAGCCCGTTAAAACGGGCTAGTATGGGGTTTTTCCAAGGCCCCCTCTCCTCGCTGCTGCAGGGCCCCCTCCCCCCCGGAGTCGTCGCCACCACCCCTCCACCCGGCCCGTGCCCTCTCTTCGCTATTGAACTTATGTCGCCGAAACGCAGCAACAGCACGCAGATCAGCAGAGCTCCCGTCGGCCTTCCTTCTCTGCCTGTGTCCCGCCCTCGTGTGATCTGCCTGCTGCGTGTTGGCGATGTAAATTCAATACCAAAGAGAGTGCTCGGGCCGGGTGGAGGGGGCGGCGGCGGTGACTCCGGGTGGGGGGAGCGGTAGTGGCGACCTCGGGGGGGGGAGCGGTAGCGGCGACCTCGGGGGGGGAGCGGTAGCGACGTCGGCGGTTCCCTCCCTCCCCTTCGCACAGTTTCCCTCTCTGTCCCGCCCCCATCATCACGTATTGACGCGGGGGGTGGGACAGAGAGGGAAGTCTCTACTGCGCATTTGCGAGTGAGTAAGGTCACTCGCCATTTATATGTTTGATATTTTTTTTAAATTGCTGCAGATCTAAACATATGGAAACTAACAAGGAATAAACAGCTGCTTTCACTCGTCAATCATGTTTCTCTCCAGAAAACCTCTGTTTTCCTGAGATTCAGCTGAATGTTTGCTGTGGTACAACTTAGCAAGCATTACATTTTGCAGCTAGATTATTTTCATTACATTTTGAAATTCTGCATTACCAAAAATTGTCTGCCCACTATTTGAATTGCTACTGTACAGCTTTCAGCATCTTTCAGGGTCTGATTACCCCCCCCCCCCCCCCCCCCCCCACACACACACACACACACATACATACATCACCACCATTCCTTCCACTCATGGGTGGGGTGGAATGATTAAATAGGGAGCATTTGTTCTAACCTTTCAAGCAACACTAAAACAAGAGGACATTCCATGAAAATAATAACCAGCAGATTGAAAACAAATTTTAAAAAACTACTTTTCATGCAGCACATGATTACCGTATATACTTGAATATAAACCCATCTGAATATAAACCATTTTAGGGGAATATTTTTCCCCTAAAAAAGGGGGTGGGGTGGGAAATGTTAACTTTAGTATAAACCAAGGGTTTATATTCAAGGTTTTCTCTCCTCCCCTCCCCCATGGTGTCCTACATTCCTCCCCTCCCTTTCTTTTCCTTCCCTCCCTCCCCTTTGGTGTTTCTCCTCCTCCCCCCCCCCCCCAAACCAAAAGAGTGTTCACTTCCTTTCTCTTTCCTGCCCCCTGTACTGAGGAAGCTGCCCGTGAGACTACCATACAGTCCTGTTGGTCTAGTGGAGAGTTGAGGCAGGAGCGATCCTCACTCGCTCCTGCCATTGCCGTCTTCCTCAGTCAGAATGGCTGTTGTGACTTCCATTCTCATGAGATTGCCACTGGAGGTTGTGACAGCCATTTTGAAATTGGAGTCGGTAAGGGTAGGAACATCCTGCCCGTGCCGGCTCCAGTCCCAAAATGGCTGCCATGACCCCCAGTGGCAGTCTCGCTCAGTGCTACATTACATATGACATTTGTTTCTCTCACTCCTCTCCAAGCCACACAAGCCACTGTTGAGATGACCAACCTCATGGCTCAAGCGGGAGCGGATGCAGTGCTGGTTGTCACACCGTGCTACTATCGTGGAAGCATGACCAGTGCAGCACTCATTCACCATTACACTAAGGTAATAGTTGCATTTGGGTCATCGTCGTTAAGGACTAATATGTCTCATACTGGACAGAAGTCTATGTTAATGTGTTTGTGTTAATTTCTTCAGCCTATATTCTTAAGAATAAGCAGCCTCTGAAAAGCTTGAGAGTTCATTTTAATAGAGGTGTAGCAGTGTTGTGGGCTGAACTCCAGGTGGTAGCGTCCAATGATACTTAAAAGGTAGCAACGTGGTCTTCATTGTATACATTTGCTAAGCGTTATAGATTGGACGGCACTTCCAAAGCAGAAGCTTCTTTCAGAAGTGTTGTATGTATCTGTTTTTGCCGAGTATCAATTAATTTTACAAAGCATTCACCCATCAGTGGGCAAGTACTGGATTGGACACCTAGTAAAAGCGGATGTCAATGATAAGACTCAGTTTTGTGTTAAACATGAATATTTCTCAGGCAGGAGGCCCAATGAAAGGTAAAACTAAAAAACAATCGTCTTTAATCACACAACACCTTTCTGTACAGTCACAGTGAACCTGAGAGGTGAGAGAAATTCTCTATTATTTTGGCTTTAAATAAAGCACATTGAAAGAGAGTTTCTCATCTTTTTCTTTAGAATGCATTTGCCTGGCTGTTTGAAGGGAGATTTGTGATGGAAAGCAGGGTCTTTCTTGAAATGCATCAGAATAGGGGAGAGTTTGGGATGGAAATAGAGGGCAAATGAAAATGCACTTTGGCCAAATGAGAGGGAGTCTGTCCATAGCGCCCGGTATAAAAGGCTTGGGGAGGCTAGCCGCAAGCCCCAAACGTCTCTCTCTCTCTCGCTGCCGGTAGCAGCATGCCAACCTTATTACAGCTTGCTTCAGGGCTGCTCGGCATGACGTGCCCCGCCTCCTCTGACCAGTCTTCCTTATGATGCGTGCAGCCCTCGCTGAAGTAGGAAGGCTGGTCAGAGGAGGCGGGACACGTCATGCCGTCAGGCCGAGAAGCCCCGAAGCAAGCTGTAATAAGGTTGGCGTGCGTTATTCAGGTGTGATATGCATTGATGTGCTTTAAGGGGGAAAAAAAGCAATCAACTCTTAAAACATCCTCTGCCCCTTCCTCCTCTCCCAGTACCGAATGGACTCGACTGGCAGCGGGGCTGCGCTCCCAAGAGAGCGGGGAAAACACCTCTCACTCACCAGCCGCTCACGCATGACATTTAGCCCCGCCCCTTATTTTTGGGGGGCCCGGTCCACACCTCCTATGGCGCCAGACTCGGCTGGCTCGAGCGCACATCTAAAATCCCGCCTTTTAGCTAGCCTACTAGCGGTAGCGTCTCCATCTTGGAGGGAAAAGGCAAAAGCAAGGCGGGAAGTGGAAGGAAAGTGGCCTTCAGGCAAAGAGACAGAAGGATAAAGAAAACACATAGTGGTGAGGGCGCGGGCGGGCAAAAAAATAATACAAATACAATGAAAACCCGAACCTATGGTGGTGAGGTGGAAAAGAAATGCCGAATGTGGTGTATCTTTGGGGGCCAGGTTGTGACAGAAAAGGGACAGCTTAAAATGCCATGGAGGAAGATGGAAATGGATTAAAAATGGGAGAAACTGGCTAGAAGCAAGATCCCGTAGCCTATAGGGACGGGACTAGATCATGATGGTAGAATTAGACATGACATGAGTGTTGTCAGACAATTATGGATGTAAACCTCGCCCCTGGCCCCACCCCTAACCCCACCCCTTTAGCCTCCCCAAACAGTTGGGCCACCGATCGCCTATGAGTCTGTCCCCTGAAGAGGGGATGTTGGCAAGACAGCGTTTGGGACTGAATCATCAGACCCTTTATTCCAGCTGAAAAGCATTATTTTATTTTTTTAAGGTTTGCTAGTACCTTATTGATATTTTAAGGCTGAAAATTAAATTCACTAATGAAAATAGGTAAGTTGAAAGCTTGGCTGTGATATATGACTGCAGTGATACTGGTAAATTGGACATAAAAACTCAGAGATGAACACTGATTCATCTCACTTATGCAACAGCCTGCTTGTCATCTCGCTCTCAGATCAATGTTGTTGGATGCTCTGTGGTGATAGATATAAGGATTGATTTTTTTTTTTTGGCTAGCTAGCTTCCTTTTACTCCTGCTTCAGCTATGGTCCTCTGTCTATACTGGGGAGGGAAACTAAGGGGTCCTTTTACTAAGGTGTGCTGAAAAATGGCCTACAGTAGTGTAGGTGCATGTTTTGGGCGTGCGCAGATCCATTTTTCAGCACGTCTGCAAAAAATACCTTTAAAAAATTTTTTTTTCAAAAATGGATGTGTGGCAAAATCAAAATTGTTGCGCGTAAGTCTCACGCGGTAACCAGGCAGTAATGACTGCACATCAAATGCCATTTGGTGCGGGTCCGATACGCACATCTGAAAATAATTTTTCGGATGCGTGTATCGGACTGTACTAGGCTGCGCAATTTGGTTTGCTATTCGCTAAAACACGAATTCTATCAAATATTATAGAAAAAATTGTACAGGAATTAGAGAGAATTAATTGTCTTTAATTACTCACCCACCAACACAGCATCAGACATCAGTTTCAAGTATAACAAACTTAGAAAATCTAACATCAGTACCTCTGGTAATTATAAGTAATTAGACTAATTAGATAAAGAAGAAAAAGAAGGAAGAACGTTTGTTCCTCATACAAAGGTCACAGAAAGAGAAAAAGAAAATAAATTAGATTCTACCAGGTATGAAGGGGAGGGAGCAGATCCCTTGGGGAAAAGCATAGGCCATTGGATGGATCTGAAACTCTCTCTCCAAGCCTAGTTTTTCAGAGTTCCTTTGTCTGCAGCGTGGTTTTATAGGCTGTGGTGAGCATCCACCTCTCCTCTACCCTGGGCCAATCATAGGTGCTGCATATGGGCTGAAGACTTGTAATTGGGACTTTCATATGTGCTGGAAGCTTGCAATTGGTCCTTGCTATTCCTCTTCTCAGTAACGTATTTTCATAACAGGATATACCAGGTATCTGAGTTGCCTTAGCAACATGAGACCCCATCAAAGCATGTGACCAGCCAGAAATTCCTTCATGTGACTGATAGGAAAAGAGAGATGGGGAATGGGAAATAGTGCAGTAAAACTGTATAGCTTATAGCTAAAAATATAGGACAGGACGCCCGCCAAAAATGAAATTACCGCAAGAATCACGTGGTAGCCGGGCAGTAACTCCGTTTTGGCATGCGTAGATACTTATGCGGCTTAGTAAAAGGGCTCCTAAGGTACCATGAACCTCTATTTTCTTTTTTTTTATTATTTGTATGAAGTCTTTATTAAACATTAATACAAAACAATGGGCTCTGAAGTGGAAAACATCCTTACTCAAATACAGAGATATCAAGTCAAACAAAGGACACCTGACATACTCAAAGCTCTCTGCTTACAACATCCAAAGATTTACCTCGATTTACTTCATTAAATATTTATATTTTTATGTTGATTTATTCCCCACCAAACAGAATATGCTGGATACAAACTATCAGAGCAAATGATAGTTTGTATCCAGCATATTCTGTTTGGTGCTACGTGATCAGTGAGTTGACAACACATATACAAGTAGGACTCTTCGTTTTGCATTCATTACTTGGTGTATTTATTGACCCCTGATGCAGACGCTTTTTAGCGTCGAAACACGGCCTGTGTCGGGTCGTTATCTCTGATATAATAAAGACTGTTGGACTCACGTCTCCAGTGGTGAATCGTCTATTAGTCTCTGCTTTTGTCTTCTATTATTGCTTGTGTGACAGTCAGGGCTCTTCCTCTTCAGGGAGCTGAGAACACAATATGGTTTTCAAAGGTCTCCTTCTTTGATGGTTATGCTGAACCCTGTCCCTTTTTGCTCTTCAGGTGGCAGATATGTCTCCAGTGCCAGTGGTTCTCTACAGTGTACCTGGAAACACGAGCTTGGAGCTGCCTGTGGATGCTATTATTGCCCTATCCCAGCATCCCAATATCGTAGGGCTCAAGGATAGTGGAGGAGATGTAAGTAAATCCTGTGCTTCTGAAGAATATAAGCTCCCTTTAGGTGTCAGAATGGAGAGCGCCACAGGTGCCAAAATATTGAGCACATGATTTGTCATCTGCCCTCCTGGTCCCTGTTGCCTGCTACCCTCTGGACCCATCCAGCACCTCCCTCCCTTCCTGTTTGATCGCCTCCTGCTCTTTACCTTCTTTATCAACCAGCAGAGTGCAACAGTGGTATAGACCGGTAGCAGATACAACAGTCTAAAACGAATATGCGTGGCTGGGCCCTCCCACAGGAGCCTCTTCCAGCCCTGACAGTGGTAGAACCCTCTGACGTGTTCTGCCCCCAAAGGAAATGTATGTCAGAAGGGCAGAACACATCAGAGAGTTCTACCATTCTCAGGGCTGGAAGCAAGATGGCCTATGAGTTGGTTCAACCATTATCTCTTTCCTGGGAACTCTGAGGGAATTTTCCTTTTACTTATCCTCTGTCTGTTTCTTTGAGGCCTAAGAGGAGGGCTAAACAGCAGCAGATCCCTGCCGATTCGCAGACTGCGAGTCTATTTCGCCAGATGGAGACTACTGTCTTTTTCTCAGTTATGATGGGCGAACCGACAGGTCAGGGCATAGGGAAGAGCCCTGACCTCAGGAGCAATGCTCATCCCTGCCGATCCAGTTCCGCCTCTTGCACCGAGCAGCAGAGGAGTTGAGGCACAGTGTCAAAGCATTGTTGCCTATCCCTGTGGGCGGGGCTCAGCCTCTGTAGCTTGAGTTGAGCATCAATGATGTCTGACTCTGCTTTTGCAGAAGGTTTCACCTCAAGCGGCGAAGGAGCTATCAAGCTGGGGGAATGAGACATTGTTCCTACCCCCGTTGCAAAGATCTGCTCATATAACTTTGGATGCGATATGGACAGCATTGGATTCTATGTGCTGGTTTAAGTCCTTCGGTACAAAGCAACACAGAGAATATTTTGAAGTTGGACTGTTCATTGACTCAAAGGCTAAGATTGAAGATATTTCTTCTCAAATGAATCAACTAAAACAATCTCAATCGTCTGTTCAACAAGATAGACTGATGTTTCAGAGGAAACTTGAAAATCTTGGTAATTATACTTGTCAAAAATGAGAATTTTTGAAGTTTTCCTAAAGTATTGACAATCTCTCCTAAGGAATTGTTTGAAATATTCTGAATCTGCCTATCCACCACTCCATAAGATCTATGCCTGCGAAATTCCAAGGAGGGGCATGTGAATTGGAGAATGTTTCATCAGATAGTCTTGATATTTCTGCTCTATTGGAGAGTTCAGTTGAAGAACCTATTGAGAGATCTACTTTGATTGTTTCCTTTGTTTTCAGGCAAGATAAAGAAGAACTACTTCGATTATTCTTTTGTGTTAATGGATGTGCTTTTATGGGTGGGAAAATTTCAATTTTTCCAGATGTTTGTAGATGGACTCAGACTAGGAGAACAAGATTTTTGTCCTTTCGCCCCCAAGTCCTTCCTGTGGGAGCAAAGTTTCAATTATGTTATCCCTGTAAATGTTCTGTTTCTTTAGATAATTCTAAATATATATTCTATGATCCTTCACAACTTTTCTTTTTGGAGGGCAAGGGGGGCTGGTGCTGTTGGAATATCGAAGCCTTAGTTTAACTGGACCTTTAATAGTTTTCAGCTGGGACTACTCATGATACTTCGTTACTTATTTCTTGCACTTAGACCATCTTCCTTTGGTATATTGATTTTGTTTTCTCCCTGGTGAAGTCTAATGTTAAGTAGGAATGTTAATTCCTGATTAGTATTACTTTTTTCTTTTGTATTCTTTGATATAACTGCTTGTTTTCCTTTATAATTTGTTTGTAACTGAAATTCTTTTGTAAAAAAAAAGAGGCAATTGTAATTCTGTACTGCACGTGAAGAACCTAAGCAAATCTGCTGACTTTGAGAGACACTGCAGATGGGTCTGATTTTTAGCCCGATTTCAGTGGAATTCATTAGGCAAGAAATGCTGTGGCTCCGTAGGGCATTAGAAATGTCCGTTCTAGTGTACAGTGAGCAGTGCTGAACAGAGCACAGTTTAGCTGTGGTGGCGACAAGACTGTTTTCACACATACAGACACCTTTCTGCTGCTGGATTAATTAACACAAAACCAATCAATGGGTGCCGGTGTTCAGCATCAAACCACTAGGTAAGGATGAGCTCACCAGGACACAGTGGTGAATATTCAAAAGGATTTAGGTGGTGTGATTTATTTTCTCCCTTCCTTAGCCCTCGCAGGGAGGGGAAAGCACAAAAATAATAAGACAGAGAACTTAGGCTCAGTTAGGCGCAATCAGTTATTATCCTTATGGATATCTTACAGAGCTAAATACAAAAAATAGTCCTCTCCCTGGAGCAGGTTGCCAATCAGCAGTGCACATCCTGAAAGACAAGGTCTGCTCAGCTAATACTGCCCCGGACATCACATATATACTGTTACAAGTTACATTTTCCCAGAAATCATGTGATTTCCCATAAACCAGAACCATTAGGTAGCCTTATACCATATATGGATAGGTCATGTATTCTATCAGTCTCTCCTGATGTGTTTGCACGTGAACAGTCGGTGGCCATTGGTTAATTGCTTATGAGTTCTGTGTCAGTTCTGCGTGCATAGCCAGAACAATACTCTTGTGTCCTCTCTCTGTCTATCTCCCTTAGCTCTCACACTGTGTCCTCAGCCTGTCAGCAACTGCCAAGGTTACATCCACCTTATATGAAAAACATACTCAGCTGCAAACTAAATGTTATGAAGTGTCAGTTCCTGAGAAAGCAATGATTGTTACACAAGATGCTGAGTTAGTAGGCTAACATGTGAGAACCAAACTGAGCAAAGTACAGGCCTTAGGCCTAGCCCTTAGGAACAGGCCTAAGCATAGGAAGGCATATACAGTGGGTAGAAGAAGCTCCTGCCTGGTTAAACTCCACTGAGTGAGCTGGCACCTGCAAATAGGTGGGGGAATGTGGGATACAAATGCAATAAATAAAATAAATATTTAGTGGCATTTAACTGGTTAGTGCCACTGAATATGTCCACTAACCAGACATCGCCTAACCAGCTAGGTTAAGGACAGGACGGAGGCAGAGTGGCAGTTTAGCTGTCCTAACTTTATTTGGCAGTGATACATAGTTTGGTTGTCACCCGGGGTGGGTTGCCGCTGAGCCCCCCCCCCCCCCCCAGCATGTCACACGCACCACCCTTCTTCCTAGCAAAGGGGTGCACGGAGCAGTCACACGGCCCCCGGAACAGGAAGTAATGTCAGAGGGGGGCAGGGCTGTGTGAATGGTCCATTCACCCCCTTGCTGCCTGAACCCAGGGCCCCACAGCCCCGCCCTTGGTAAGCTACTGTTATTCAGCAAGTTATCTAGGCACTGGTCTGAATATCAGCTGGTACTTGAGTAACTTTTGGGCTGGTCGACATACCTGGATATTCAGTACCGGGAGCCATGGTTTAGTTCAGCCCGCACCAGCCACTTACCACTACCAGCTAAATATTGACCCCATAAAATCTTTTTTTTGTTAAAAAAAAAATGAGGCATCAACATCTGACTTTCAAGTTGACTCGCATTGTCCATAAGACATTATTAGGATGGACTTGGGACAATCCACTGCTTATTCCTAGGATAAGCAACATAAAATCTGTTTTACTGTTCTGGGATCATGCCAGGTACTTGTGACCTGGATTTGCCGCTGTTGGAAACAGGATGCTGGGCTTGATGAACTTTCAATCTGTCCCAGTATGGCAATACTTATGAACTGCAGAATGGTAGTGACCTGGGTTTGCCACTGTTGGAAACAGGATACGGGGCTGATGGACCTTTGGTCTGTCCCTGTATGGCGAAATTTACATACTTATGTATCGTTCAACCCCCTTTCTTAATATCCGCCTGTATTATCAGTTCCCAGCATGCTCAGAATGTGGTGACGAACTGCTGCTTATCACTTGCACTGGTAGAACATCTCAGGCTTTCTCATCTTCCTCTATGATTCTCACAGCACCAACACACAGTCCCAACACCCAAGTCCCGTTTAATGTCTTATTACCAAAGTAATCTATACAGCCACCCAAACTAGCAAGCTATTGTTCAAGTCATCCATCCTCCCTATGCTTATGCCATGCAGGTCCCCCTCCCCAGTTGCTTCTTGGAGGTCTGATGCAGTCTTGCCACTGCTGTTCAGGTTCTAACTGCTGCCCAGTGCAGATTATCTTTTGGCTTCCCTGCATCTTCCTGTCATCACTGTTGCCTATATGGAACCCCCCCCCCCCCCCCCAGTTTTACCCCCAATGATCTTATACAAAGCTGCTACCAATCCCCTTCCCTTATGTCCTTGGTTCAAAAGTTCTTCTAAGGGTGTGTAAGCTTTCTAAAGAAGTCCTGCTGGTGTGTGTGGAGGTAGTGATTAAACCTGAAGCACTGGTTTGACAAGAGTTGATTTCCATTCGGAAGGAATGATACCCGAAGAACGACTCACCTTGAGCTACTACTGAAAAAGGTGTGAGCAGAAGCTAAATAAATATAAAATATTCAGAATCAAAGGCAATAATGCATGAGAAGAGAACGATAGCCATAGGAACTGAACTGGGTCAAGAAGACAGGTTGTTTTATGAGACGTAGAAAATATGCACTCAATAGAAGTGAGCGAAAGAAGGTTAAAAGAAGACCAACGATGGAATAAGCTGGGGAGGACTGTGGTAACAGCAGGAGGGGTAGAAACAGAAGACTGAGATGGTACGGATAAGGTGGAGAGGAAGCTGGAAAACCGGTAAGAAGAGCATCGATCTTCCCTGAGAAATGAGCAGCAAAAGCAGGAGCAGTTAAAGTATGCAGATATAAAGTCCAGGATGTAAAAGAAGTCAAATCCTTAACAACTTGAAATACTTACTTAGGGTGATTGGAGGCCTTATCAATCAAGGTTGTATAAAAAGAAGCCAAGCTTGGAAAGTTGGGGCCTTGCTTACTCTATTAAACTCGATACAGGGTTAAGCTATTATCCTCTCACTCTCATTCCTCTCTAGAATCCTTACCTTTCACCTTCAGACTACACCTGCCATACACTTCCTTCTCCTTTATCACCCTCCTCTCCCTTCTGCTCATTCCTTTCAGCTTCTGTAGCATATACTCAATGACCACTGCTTGCATGGCTGCAACCCTTTTACCCTAGGAGACTTTTATATACACTTTGATCCCACCGCACCTTACCTGATCTCTTTAGACTTATCTCAGATCTAAGCCTGATCCAACCTATTGACAAACCTACACACACTGCAATTCACACCCTTGACTCTTGCCATGGACTAATCACTGTCTAATCACCTTTTCTTGTACCACATCCAAGCATCTCTGAAACAACCAACTCAGACCTATACTTATTGAGATCTTAGTAAGCTGACATCTGAATTTCTCAAACAAACCCTGAATTAGATTATGACGCCTTTTTTGGACTTCCTCTGTCTGATCAGGCTTCGTGTTGGGATATGGCCCTCAAGAAAGCCTATGATAAAGTGGTTCCAATTTCTCACCTGTGCTTCTTGGTACAAACCAGAATTAAAACTCCTGAAACGCCAACTCTGTCACACTAAACGTCAGTGGAGGCGCCATTGCACTGTTACCTCCCTCCTTGCTTACAAAGAAAATGCACACGTATGTAAATCCTCTATTTTGGAGGCTAAGAGGAAATACTACACAAGATGGATAACTAGGACTCTCAATACTTCAGCCCTTTATCTATGACATTCTTAAATCAAATCTCTTACAAAACATTTCGTTTCCTTTGACTCCTCAACTGTCCTTCCATCAGCTCAGGAGCTAGCTACGTTTTTTTTTCAGAAAAATTGATATCTTTTCAAGACTCCTTAAATGTAGGGTTACCATATGGCTCCAGAAAAGGAGGACACATTGATCCAGTCCGGGTTTTGCTTCCATTGAAAGCAATGAAAATAAAACCCAGACTGTCTCAATCTGTCCTCCTTTTTCTGGAGCCATATGGTAACCCAGTTAAATGCTACCACTAAGTCGGACAGTTTACTTCCAGACCTAACCACTCATAACTCCCTAATCAGCTTTAAGATCCCCTCCCTTCCTATGGTTACAGCAGTCATAAAAACAGGGAAGCCCAGCACTTCATGACCTTAATCTCTCTAAAATCATTAAGCGCTTCTTTATTCTGCTAGGCCCCTATATTCACCTCATGATCACAGCTTATCTTTCAAAGGGCTATGACCCTGAGCATTAGAAGACATTTATTATTGTCCAAAGATCACTCACAACCCTCCACTACATGTTCTAATTATCATCCGATCGCCAGTCTTCCATTCATGATTAAGATCCTTGAAAATACTGTCCTCTTTCAGCGTAATGACTTCATTGATAAGACAAATGTCCTCCAACTGAACCAGACTGGCTTCAGACAACATCACAGCACAGAAATGACATTAAAAGGTATCACCACAGCTATTTATTATTATCTTGGTCAAACTACATCAGTATTCCTTCTTTCTTTAAATCTTTCAGCTGCATTTGATCTTGTAGATCACTCCATCTTACTACAACAGTTATATGACATTGGGATTATAGGATTAGTGTATGATTAGTTTCAATCGTATCTGACATCCAGAAAACATACAGTAAGGTACCAGAATATATGTCCACATCGAAGTCGTAGAGTCGTTGGACACTTCGAGCTTCATAAACGCTCTCAGAAGGTTCCTCTCAATCTGCAGCCCAGCCAAGCAGATTCGCTTTGATTGTGGATCTAACTTCATAAGCGCTTACAAAGAGCTGAAAATACACTCAGAGAAGATCAACGCACCAGCTATCGAAAAATACCTGAACGACCACTACTGCACGTGGATATTCAACCCCCCCCCCATGCTTTGCATATGGGAGGAGTTTGGGAGCGCATGATTGGGATTGCTCGCCGCATTCTCGACTCTATGCTATCAGAAGCAGGGGTTAATCGCCTCACCCATGAGGTGCTGACCACACTTCTAGCAGAAGTGTCTGCTATCATCAATGCGAGACCTCTGATCCCAGTGTCCTCAGATCCAGAGTCGACTTGGGTCCATACTCATCTGATTGTGGCATCGCCACTTTTTAACATCTTTATGGTGCCACTACAATCCATCCAATCCATAGGTTTTACAGCGTACATATACGCAGATGACATTCAGATCGTTTTTTCTTTTGATTCTTCCATCATGCAGGACATTCATAATATCAATGACAGAATATCACAAATTGCGAACTGGCTGACTGACAATAGACTGAAGCTAAGTCCCAATAAATCTAAGGCTTTATTATTTTCTGAGCCAGTTGATATGACACTTTCATCTCCAATCCTTCTTTGTGGCATCCAGGTTCTCCCAGTGCCTTTCCTATGGATACTGGGAGTTATACTGGAAAGCACACTTAGTTTTCACCCTCAGATCTCATCTGTAGTCCAGTGCTGGTTTTTTTTTAAACTATGCATGATAAGATTAGTCAGACCTCTTCTTCAGCAATCTACTCTTCAGATTCTTATTCATTCTTTTGTACTTAGTCAAGTAGACTACTGCAACACGCTGTACAAAGGCCTTAAAACAAAAGAACTGCAGGGTTTACAATTGATACAAAGTAAGAACTGGAACCAGGAAATTCAAGCATGTCAATCCCCTCCTAAAAGCTGACTCTTTCTGATAGAATAACTTCTAAAATCCTTTTACTGGTTTTGAACATTCAAAGCACAGGCTTTACGCTCTTTCTATCCTGCTTACTGATACCATATTCTTCACTTCATGCCCTCAGATCATCAGAACCACTACGCTTGGTAGTCCCTTCTTTCATACTAAGTATGATACCACTTGTCACTTAGTCTTCTCCATCACAGGCCCTACCTTCTGGCATGCATTGCCCCTCTCTCTGCAAACACAGACCTCTTTACTCAAATTCAAATCTGATTTGAAAACTTTTTAAAATGTAACCATCTTTACCTAAAACTCTCAATAATTTCCACCCTTTTCATACAGGGTGTTCTGTGAGACAATTCTCAGCATGATCCTGCAGGCTATAACACTTATCGCCTCTTTCCCTTCCCTTATTACTCTCCTTCTTACTTTTTCTATCACAAATTGTAGTTCTTCCCCTCTTTCCTTACTTCTTTCCCTCACCACCAAGTCTTTTCTCTACACACTATTCCTACATCTGTATTATTGTATTAGTACTGTAAACCACTTAGCAATCACTTAATAAACTTGGAAACTTGGCATGGTCCTTGCTTTCTAGTCACCCCTTAGTATGAAAAGCAGCACTGAGTGTAGAATAAGTGTGCTTCAATTGTTAGCTTTGAGATTTATGCAAATAGAATTATGAACATTCCAAGAAATTCCAAGAACTTTATACTTGTCAGAGGATTGGACAGTGCAGAGGAGTCTACCAGCTGCTATAATGTTATGAATGGTTTAATCTTTATTGTCTCTATTTTTAGATAACTCGCATTGCCCTGATTGTTCACAAAACCCAAAAGCAAGATTTCCAGGTGTTGTCCGGATCAGCAGGATTCTTGCTCGCGGGGTACAGTGTGGGTAAGTTGATTAGAACTTTTCTCATTTACTCTTGGGACCTGATATGGCAGGGTGTTCCCTCTTCTGAGCCTGAGGGGAAAAAGGTTTTATAAATCTATTTTAGTCAGGAGACTTCTGTATTAGTGAAGTATTTTTACGATTGTTTTACTTTTGCAAAATGCCTTGAACCCCCTGTCAGGAGATAGAAGTGGGATAGAAATGGCCAAACTGAACTAAAATAAATATGGCCTATTGTATCTTGTTGAGCATTGGCGGCACACCTTCATCTAGAATTGACGTCACTCTGTTAGGGCACATTGCCTGGCTTTCATAGGTTTTGCTCTTAATTTCAGAATGTACTGATGGTGAATTTATATACCATATATACTCGACTATAAACCCATCGGAATATAAACTGAGAACATTTTTCCCCTAAAAAAGGGAGGAAAATGTTAACTCAAATATAAACCAAGGACTTATATTCCGGCATTCCTCACCTTCCCCCCTCCCCCAGGATGTCTGGCATTTCCCCCCTCCCCTGTGATGTCCATCTTTCTTCTCTTTACCTCCCTCTCCTGAGTTGGCCAAAGCTGACATAAAAACAATCACGGTGGACTGGTGAGGGGCCTTGAGCATCCTTGCATGCTCAAAGTCTGCTGGCTCCTGCCCCTTCCATAACAGGAAGTTTTAAGGGGCAAGAGTCAGCAGGCCTTGAGCAAGCATAGATGCTGAAGGCCCTGCATGGACCCAGCACAATCCTTTTTGGGACAGCATCGGCCAGCCCAGAAGAGGGAGGGAAGGGGGGGAGGAATGTTGGGCAGCACAGGGGAGGGGGGAGGAGGGAAGGGGAGGAATGTTGAAGATCACAGGGGAGGGGATGCAATTTTTGATTTTTTTTTGGGCCAAAAATTCTTGGTTTATACTTGAGTATATATGGTACTCTTCCAACACCCTATCCTCTTTATTTCTTCCAGCAATACAAGGTGCTTTTTGACAGGGCCAGCCTTAGCAATTGCACAGCCCTGTGTGGACCAGTTTGGTGGGGACCCCCACCGCCCAGGACTTAAAATGTTAAATGAATGATCCTTCTAGTCATCTCTCCTCTGTTAATATGACTGTAATTGAGGTTGGCTTGGAAAAATTGGTGCTACTGCAGGACCCACCCACATTTTATTTTATTTTGTTACATTTGTACCCTGCGCTTTCCCACTCATGGCAGGCTCAATGCAGCAGGCAATGGAGGGTTAAGTGACTTGCCCAGAGTCACAAGGAGCTGCCTGTGATGGGAATTGAACTCAGTTCTGCAGGACCAAAGTCCACCACCCTAACCACTAGGCCACTCCTCCACATAACATATGTGAGTAGGTGAAGCTGAAAATAAAATGGTGCTATCCCTTTGAGAAGTGTAAAACCAAAGGGCAAGGGGGAGTGAGAGGGAAGAGATGTAAGGGCTGGCCTGTAGTGTGGCGGGAGGAGTATAGAGCATCAGTGCTGGGAAGCATGATTTCTAAGGGGGAGAGCCGGGAGGAGAGAGAGAAGGAGATTGAAAGGGAAAATAAGCTTTAACTTTTGATCAGCCACTGGTTGCAAAGCTGATTCAGTTAAGCACTGAGCCTCTAGGAGCATAGGGAGGCCATCCCTGTTATTCCTACTTAACGCTGGCCCCACTTTTTAGCTTTAAGATTGGGGAATATGAAAACCCCTAAAAAGAAAAAGCCATTGCTCACAGTCTTTCCTGAAGTTCAACCATCAGGGTGAACTATCCCCCACCTGAAATGAGAGCAAAGGCACAACAGAGAGGGATATTTGATGTGGGATTTTGGTTGGAGAGAGGAGGTATTTTTGCTTCCAACAGGGGTCAGAAGGGAATGAAGGAGTAGCCAGGGAAGCCAATATTCAAATCTCACTGTGGCTCCTTTGTGATCTTGGGCAAGTCGCTTAACTCTCTAGTGCTACTGTACCTGAATGTAATTCACCTTGAGTTACTATTGAAAAGACATGAGCTAAATCTAGGGTTACCATTTTTTGTCCTCTGAAAAAGAGGACACATGTCACGCCCCCGCCCCACCCCGCCCACACCATGTCCCTTTCGGATCTCCACCCCTGTCACATTCCCTTCCCCCCAGGCCACATATTCCCCACCCCTGCCCCCCGTCACCTCCCCTCCCCCTTCTCATATATTCCCCTCCCCTTACTTACTATCTACTGCCCTGGTGGTCTAGTGACCTCTTCGGGGCAGGAAAGAGCCCCCTCTTTCCTGTCTGGAGCACTGCCTTGCCCTGCATCCTTCTCAGTATTGGCTCGGGATTCAAAATGGCCGCCGAGAGTTGAAATCTCCCAAGGCCGCTTCAACTCTTGGCAGCCATTTTGAATCCCGAGCCGAGACTGAGAAGGATGC
This sequence comes from Microcaecilia unicolor, assembly GCF_901765095.1. Classification (NCBI taxonomy): domain Eukaryota; kingdom Metazoa; phylum Chordata; class Amphibia; order Gymnophiona; family Siphonopidae; genus Microcaecilia; species Microcaecilia unicolor. The sequence continues at coordinate 52,548,632 of NC_044035.1, forward strand.
AGGGCAAGGGCAGACAGCACTCTGGACAGGAAAGAGGGGGCTCTTTCCTGCCCCAAAGAGGTCACTAGACCACCAGGGCAGATAGTAAGTAAGGGGAGGGGAGGGGAGACCCACAGTGCCGCCCGCCCGCCCGTTTGTCCAGAAATCCGGACAAACAGGCGGGCAGGCAGGCAAAACCCACCAGACGCCCCAGACATGTCCTCAAAAAGAGGACATGTCCAGGGAAATCTGGACATATGGTAACCCTAGCTAAATCCAAAATATTACTTCCAGCATGAGATGGTACCCTGTAGTGATAATGATACATAATACAGATAATGGCATAATCCTACAGGTTAAAGACAGGATCATTCCTGTAATAAAGAGAGAAAATTACAGTAGATGAAATCTATACAGCCTATCCAGTCTGCCCATCCAAAGCAACTGCTCATTTCTACAATCCCTTCCTCTTTCTCAGAATAAGAACATACAGCCAATGTTTAAACATTGTGGTTGACATTGCGGCGGTATTCAGACCGCTGTCCAGATAACTATCCATACAAAGTTAGGACATATCACAGCTTTCTTGATAACTAGCTACTTTGCCCACGCTCTGCCTCGGCACCATCCAGATAATGTTGCTGAAAATTGACAGCGCAAGTTATTCAAAGTGGTTAAATTGCAAGGGGACCTTATGAAACTGGGCATCCAAATGGCAGATGGTATTTAATGTGAGCAAGTGCAAAGTTATGCATGTGGGAAAGAGGAACCCAAATTATATCTACATGATGCAAGGTTCCACATTAGGAGTCACCGTCCAGGAAAAGGATTTATGTGTTATTGTTGATAATACGCTGAAACTCTCCGCTCAGTGTGTAGCAGTGTCTCAGAAAGCAAATAGAATTTTAGGAATTATTAAGAAAGGAATGGAGAATAAAACTGAGAATATTATATCTTTGTATCACTCAATGGTACGATTGCACCTTGAATATTGTGTGCAATTTTTGTCACTGCATCTCCAAAAAGATATAGCAGAATTAGAAAAGGTACAGAAAAAGGCAACAAAAGTGATAAAGGGGTTGGGACGATTTCCCTATGAGGAAAGGTTAAAGAGGCTAGGGCTCTTCAGTTTGGAGAAGACAGCTGATGGGAGATATGATAGAAGTCTATAAAATACTGAGCGGAGTGAAACGGGTAGACGTAAATCTCTTTCCAAAAAACTACTAGGACTAGGGGACACGCAATGAAGTTACTAAGTAGTAAATTTAAAACAAACTGTAGAAAATATTTCTTCACTCAATGTGTAACTCTGGAATTCATTGCCAGAGAATATGGTAAAAGCAGTTAGCTTAGCAGGGTTTAAAAAAGGTTTGGCATATTTCCTAAAAGAAAAGTCCATTAGCCATTATTAAAATGCACTTAGGAAAATCCACTGCTTATTTCTAGGTTAAGCAGCATAAAATCTGTTTTGCTGTTCTGGGATCTTGCCAGGTACTAGTGACCTAGATTGACCACTGTTGGAAACAGGATACTGGACTTGATGGACCTTCGGTCTGTCCCAGTATGGTAACGCTTATGTTCTTACCTGCTTTTATCCAGATAATCCCTTTGAACATTGGGCCCATAGACCAGAATGGTAGATAGAGACTACAGCCAATTTAGAAGGGACTGGTTTAAGGGAAGTTATCAAGGTGCAGTAAAAGATTGCCTTTTACTGCACTGTGATATACCATGGGATTCAGCACACATGTAAATGGCAGTTGCACGCTTAGCACTGTTCTGTAATCTTAGTGCACAAATGGCTTAGTATGTAAATGGAAAGGGATGTTCACAGGGGAGGAGCATGGGTGGGACATAAATGGGACCTGTTCCCAAGCTCTGCACCATGGCACCCTGGTGCACTGCAGCAAACTCTCAGCTACTGCTCCCCCCAATCTAGCATCTGCCTCCTCTATGTCCCTGCTTCCCCCCCCCCCCCCCACCCACCCACCCATCCCTGCTGCTGCTGCTTCTCTAGGTCTCTCGGTGGCCCTGATTTTGGCCTACTGAAGTAGCTTGTGGAAGGAATTACATTTCTTTTATGAATCACTTTTATTGAGTTTTAGAAACTGGATACAGTGTGAACCAGGAACAGTATAAACCATTATTATAAGAACATAAGAATAGCCATACTGGGTCAGACCAATGGTCCATCTAGCCCAGTATCATTTTTCCAACAGTGGCTAATCCAGGTCACAAGTACCTGGTAGAAACCCAAATGGTAGCAACATTCCATGTTACCAATCCCAGGGTAAGCAGTGGCTTTCCTATATCGATAGACATGGGCATATGCAATATACAACTCCCCCCACCCCCCATTTCTTTTAACCTGCTCCTCTTCGTTCTAGGTGCTGTTGGTGGCGTGTGCGCACTTGCTAACATCCTTGGAGCACAAGTGTGTGAGCTGGAAAAACTCTGGTGGGCCGGCCAGTGGGATAAAGCTAGAGATTTACAGTACCGTCTAATAGAGCCAAACACTGCAGTAAGCTGGAGACAGGCTTTATTTTATATATATTAGAGGCTCAGAGTATTCTCATTCATTGTCCTTTCTCATATCTTCCTATTTCCATTTGAAGGAGTGCATATAGATGACTGGATGTGCTGTTTCTAGATTCTTCTCTTCTTTCTATTTACTCAAGTCAAAATGCAGTGTCATTATTGCGATAGCTCATTTATAATAGCTCAGAGGATCTGTAAATGCTGAAAGTGGGGAGGGAAGTTAGTAAAGGGTAAAGAGGTCATAGATTTGATATACTGCCTTTCTGTGGTACAACCAAAGCGGTTTTACATTTATTTTATGCAGGTACTTTCTCTATCCCTTGCGGGCTTCACAGTCTAAGTTTTGTATCCGGAGCAATGGAGAGTTAAGTGACTTTCCCAGAGTCACAAGGAGCTGCAGTGGAAATCGAATCCAGTTACGAGCATGTGCATATGGAAGGCTGCGTAAAGGGCCTGAAAATGCTCAAGCCTGGCATTTTTCTACAACTTGGTATGAGCTGCACTCCTTTTTTAGATGGCAGCAGCATGCGGCATGTATTAAGATTTCAGTTCTAGTGTATGGGGACTCACCAGAAGTGAAATCTTAATAACCGCTGTTTGCTGCTGGAATCTGAGGAATGAGTGGTGCTATATCGAAATACAAAAAAAAAAAAAGATGCTGGGCTCAAGCCACTTCTCCTCCTACCTCTGGGCATTTCTTCTCTGCTGCCACCCCCTCAGAGCCTTAGTCATGTGCAAATGAACAATTTGCTGCTTTGAGTACAGTGGGTTTGGCTGGCCCACGGCTATGGAGTGGCTTGTGCCCTTTCAGCCCCCCTCCCCTCGTGGCTATGCCCCTGTGTTTGGGTTCTAGGGAAATTGAGGGCACAGATATTGGCTGATTTCAGTGTATTACCATACAGGTAGAAGTGGCGCTTTCTGTCACAAAATTTGGAGCTGGATAACTGGTCTGGAGGAGGCCTCAATTAGTAGGAGACTATAATTAGATGGCAAATTCCATGTGAGATAGGACTCCAGTGGGTAGGGAGCAATATAAGTAAAAGGAAGGTATACATTGGCTCTGTAAAGAAAGGGTTCCAGGGGAGGAGGAGTATAGAAAGGCAGTATAGAAATAATTAAAATAAATATTTCTAGAGTCCACTGTACGCAAAGCAGACTAGATTATATTTTAGATTTAAATGATTTTATTGAACAATCGGATACATTCAAGTTCAGTATTTTACAATATCTCCCTTTCCTTCAACTTCCCACCCATCCCAATAATAACTTGTAACATATATTAAACAAATATAGAGAGTTATACCATTAAATAAGCATCTGAAATATGCATATTTTACAATAGTAAATCATACCAAACTCCCTCCTCATTTTACCTCCGTCTACCTCTGTTAAATCTGTTGTGTTAACAAGACATCAGTGGTGATTCTAGGTCAGCTGCCACCCGGGGCGGATCGCCGCTGTGCACCCCCCCGCCCCCGGTGCAGCGGCGTCCATCCCCCCAGGGTACAGCACGACACCCCCCTCCCTGGTGCATCAAGCCCCCCCCCCCCCCCCCCGTGTGCATTCTTGGCTGCTGGAGGGTGCAGAGAGCAGCTGTGCGCCTGTCGGCTCCACTGGCTCCCTCTGCCCTGGAACAGGAAGTAACCTGTTCCGGGGCAGAGGTAGCAGGGAACCAGCGGAGCTGATAGGCGTGCAGCTGCTCTCTGCACCCTCCAGCAGCGTGCACCCGGGGCGGATCGCCCCCACCGCCCTGCCCTTCCTACGCCACTGCAAGACTTAAAGCCCCATCTTAAAAGATACCAATTGTACACTATTTGTAATATTGTATGGGTCTGATAGTTGGCATTTCTCCCTTCCTAAGCTTACCCTCTTTCCCCTTCTTTTTCTAATCACCCCCCCCCCCCCCCAAGAAACAAAAGATACATACCTTCTTACACGAGTGTCACAGTCTATCTCGGTTAGTCACTTGAAAATTGGACACAGACCCAAGAAGTGAACCCTTATGCTGATCCCAGGGTAGAGAGCCAGGCGAGGAGTTGATCCTAGAATAGGCAGTCTGATAGGCCCAAGGCTTCACCTGTGGTGACTGCCATTCCACAGAAGTTGAGCCCCTAGGTTCTGGCGGCCAGCAGGACTTCAATGGAAATTCCTGTGAGGAGACAGCGGGAACCTGGTCAAATACCTTTTGACCAGGTTCCCGCTGTTTCCTCACAGACAAGACAGGTACATCCCGGGTAGTCTCTTCCAGCCCAAATGGTGCTGCACATTCAGAGAGCACAAGGGATAATCCTTTCTCCTGAGAGAATGTAATAGTCCTGGAACTCGCTCCAAATTAGTTATTACTTATATAGTCTATTTATTATAACTTATGTTAACAGAAATTTTAACTGTACCATCCAGTACACAAAAGCAACAAATAACAGCAGATTTCCATGTCAGCTGTGATCCAATTGGACTTTATCCTCTATTCTAGCCTGGATATTAATCTTCCCACAGTAAAGGTGGTGTGTCAGAAAATCTTATCTACTCAGTCAATTACAACTTGAATGTCTAGGAGCCTGCGCAAAGCAAATCTATCACAGGCAATCGCTAGTCTATTGTTTTCATAGCAGTAGGCTTATTCTCTATTATAATTCTCTGGAGGGGGTTCGGAGCAAGATGGCGGCATGAGTGGAGTGTGTGAGCATTGCTCTGTGTGGTGCCGTTTTTCTTCTGTTTCCTAGTTCCAGTGCCACATACAAACCATAAAGGAGTGGTTCAGGTACTCCCCCCCCCCACCAGCCAGAACCTCTTTGGCACAACAGAGCATTGAATGCTTCACCACCTGGAACCCCCAGAATACTGGTGTGGGTTCTCCTGCTGACTGAGCTTAGAGGAGCAGCTGTGGTCTTGGGAACGGAAACATCTTTCTCCCCTGGAAACCTGTTCCACCGTCTTGTTCAACAGAGCTCTCCACTTGTGTTCAAGCTCTCTCTGTGTCCGAAGTGGCAGGAGATGAAGAGCTTTGTTGAGGGGCCTGATGTGGAATTTAGGCCTGCTGTTGACGAGGTCAGCTTGAGAGCTGGTAAAGCTCTAGGGACGTGACTCTTGCTGAGATATGGGAGGTGCTCTGTAAGCTGGAAGGTATGGTGGCCAAATCTTCGTCAAAAGTTTCATCATTTGTGAGTAGAATGGACTTAATAACCTGTTTCTGATATAACACAATAGTTTTTAAATCAGCTTTCTGAAGTCCTGGAAGAAATTGTGGCTTTGAAATCTGTATCATCCTCTTTGGTTAAAGATAATATGTTGATTCATAATAAGCTTGAGCAATTTGAAAACTATAATAGAAGATTAAATCTTTGCGTTTTGAATTTTCCAAAACCATCTGGGATGAACCCTATGGATGTGTTTCGAAAATATGCTGTGGAAATTTTTGAAGTTAGCCTCTGAAACGATTCCTCCTTTAAACAAAGCCTGCTTTCTACCTGTTTTGAAATCATCTGGTGAATTACAAGGGGCTCAACCACGAGTGGAGAAGATTGATTTATGTCTGATATAACTGAAAGAGTTATTCTATTGGCATTATTTATATTTGAGCAAGAACAGAATGCTGTCTTTAGATTATATTTTAGAAATGCGAATGCTTTGTTTTGTAGGCAGTGTATTTGGGTTTACCCAGATGTACATAAGAGTACGCAGGAGAGAAGGAAAGCCTTTTTGACCTTGAGAAAGGCTACTAAGGACCTTGGGACTAGTTTTCTCTTGGCTTATCCTTGTAAATGCTTAGTTCATTTTGCTGGAGTGAAATATGTTTTCTTTTTACTGCATCAGCTGAAGACCTTCCTAGATGTAAAAGCCTTTTATATAGATAGATAGAAAATAAAAAGTCTCTTTGGAGTCTACAGAGTGAAAATATTTATAACAAAAGAAGGCTGAGTAGAGGAAACATATACACAAAATCAAATTAACTGAGACAAGAATCCTTTTGTAGGCTAGATGATGTCTGCCTCTTCTGTAAAAGTTAAGATTAAGAAATAGTAAGAAAGTGATACTATCTGGTTAGATCTCTGTGTTCATCAGTTATGAAGATAAATCCATTCTCCTAAGTAAATATAAGAGCTGTTATAAACCATTCAAATTTAACTGGTGCATTTGTAATCCATTCAATAAAATTTTCAGTATAGATATTTTACCATGCTATCCTGGCACATAAGAAGCAGCAACTGATTGTCCTGGTCTCCATGCCAGTTGATAGTGATCCCCCAAAACTTTATCAGAAAATTTATTCCAGAAAATCTTATGCACCAGGTCAAGTGTAACTCATTATGCACTGCTTCTATGAGTTCTTTTAGCTGAGTCTGCCACAAATAGTTATTGATAGTTTCACCAACCTTTGTTGCTGTAATATTCGATTTACTCTAGTTTGAATCTTATCCACAAAATGAGAGGAGCATCACAAAAGATGCTGGTTGAACTCATTATGGCATCTCCACCTTATCTGTGAGAATCATTTTCCTGAAGCTGACGTTGAGGTGTCCTAGAGTCCATTTTCTTGTAAAAGTTTGAGCATCTTGGACCGAATTAGACAATCTTAGTTCTCCCTCATGCACAATTCTTAATTTTGCTGGGTACAAGAGTGCAAATTTAATGTTAGCCTTTACTTGCCTTCTACAGATCGGGGCAGACTCTGTGCCGTCCATATATTTTATTCAAATAGTTTTGGAAGCAGAGGAATTTTTTTTCTTCTGGTACATCAACTTATTATGTCTCCATAGTGCATGAAATATTTTTTTTTTTGTGAGCATAATTAAGGAGGTAAAATATGACCACTCTTGACTTCAGGTTTGCTTCTCTCCAAGGCCCTATCCTGTGGGCTCGCTCTATACATAGACTAGCCAAGACTCCAGGAAGCTGTACAGATCTGTGTCCAAAGTGGACTCGGGGAGACCCACTAACCTTAGGTTGTTCCATCGGTTTCAGTTCTCGATATCATCCAATGTATCCTCTAATGTCTGCAATTGCATCTTTACTTGTTTGTTTTCCTGGGTCACACACTCAACATCCAACTCCAGCAGGGTTATACGACTCACTATAGCATGGAGATCTTGACCCATGCCCTCATTCCTTTCATTCATGCTATTTAATTTTTCAATGATTTGTTGGAATTGCCCTCAAAGAGATGCCCCTACCACTGCCGTGAATGCTAGGAGTAGAGGTAGGCAGATGGTGTGCTCTGATTATGCCCTGTTGTGATAGAAATCTGCTTTGAGAGAGTTGGTAAGGGAAATATTTGGAGAATGTCTGGGGATTTGTGTGAGGGCCTGAAATTTGTTCAACACATTAGGTAGCAATGGCAGGAGTGCAAGTTGTGTAATAGAGAGCAGAAAGATAATCTACTTCTGTTTTGGGCCCTACTGCGGAAGTCTGCTTATTAGACATGCATGACCAGCTTCTCCTGGGGAGAGAAATGGGTATGTTGCATGTTCAGAAGGCATAGTTGGCTGTGGATCAAAGTATTTTGGTTTGGCTAAGTGGATAGGGAGCAAATCTCCCCTATTCAATCCCTGGAGAATACAAATGCATGTTCTGGTTCAAATGGAGTGAACAGCTATGACAGTGAAAGTAACTATGAGGACATGCTTCTTGACTATATAGTACCCTTTTCTAATGGCACTTACTCTAAGTTGCAGAGGTGAAGTAGTAAATGCTATTGTCATTTAAGTGAGTGGAGGGGGAATTTGACTGTTAAGTTGAAATGTAGAGTTGATATAAATTGTATTTTGTCATGTATTCTTTCATTTGTCTGACCTGCAGCTCTCTGCACTGGTTGGCCTTCCAGGTTGCAGCATCAGTGCTAGGGCTTGTAAGATGAAGATCCCTGGCTATGTCTGATTGGTCCATTGTTCTTAATTAGGAGATATATCTTCCAGTGCAAAATTAAGGATTAGTTCAAAACCATAGTTTATTAACATTTGCTATACTGCTGAAACTGAAATCAACGCAATGCAGCACTCTAGTTGTGGAATATGAATGTATTTGCTATTTGAATCTTTGTGTAGGGTTTTAATATTATACACTCTATGTTCAGTAGTTGGCACTTGACCGATGACTTCCATGGGTAACATGGCATTTGCACTTTTCTTTCGGTAACTGTTTTTGTTCTGTGCATTGCCAGGTAACTCGGAAGTTTGGGATACCAGCATTAAAGCAAGCCATGGAATGGTTTGGTTACTACGGCGGACCCTGTCGGCCTCCTTTGCTCCCGCTGACAGACAGTGAGATGAAGGAAGTCCAAAGAGCCTTTTCTTCCAATGGATGGCTTTGATGAAGAAAGAGTGCTGTAACACCATACAGCTTTTTTGTTTGTTTTCATGGGTTTATTTCTGTTTTTCCTAAGACTTAACCTTTCTTACGCTGCTGGTAGAGCTGCCCCCTCCCCCCCCACACAAGTACCTTTTCTCATGTAGCTCACCTCAATTTGCTGCACTGTGGTGCTTCATTAACTTGGAATTATAAGGTAACTCCAGGCCACCTCAGGTAGGTTGAGCTGGTCCTGGTTTTTCATCAGGGGGTTGATTTTCAGGTCAGATTTTGTGATAGAGTTGCCAACTTTTGAGAGAGGAAACCCCACCACCTGCTAATGGCCATACTTCACCCCTGCCCCTTCTCCCCACAACAGATAACTGCATTGGAGGCAGCAGCACAGGCTTCAGTGTCTGCAAGTCCAGAGCTGCCAAGTCTCACTCAGTAGGAATGTACCACACTCTCACACTATTTGAGCCTCTTCTCTCACTCATTAGATCCTCAGTACCAGTGCACTGATTCCAAGCAGCGCTTTCATGAGAGGCAACGTTAGAAAAGTAAAAGCAAAGTGGCCCACGTAGTAGGAAGAAAGCTGAGCACAGATTCCTGCATACTGTCTTCCCCTCTGTTATCCCTTTTCCATGGACATAGCCTGTGAAATGTATGTGTGTATCTTTAATGACTGAGTGGAGGGCATGTTGCCTCCACTGTGTCTGTATCCTTTAAGAAGCTGCAAAGAAAAGCAAATATTTTATTCTGGTTTCATTTGTAAAGCAATACATGTAAATCTTTCTAGATTTGTACCCTGGATACACCTTCTGAAAAGTCTGAATCTTTGCCTTCAATCTCTCTTTCTGGCATACTGCAGGCTGTGCAAAAGGTTGCTTCCTTCTTCAGTTTCCCAGCATGCATATGTTTCCACATATAGTATTAAATCCAGACATATAATTTGCCTCTGTAGAACCCCCTGGCTTCTCCTCCAGCACTGGGAGGAGAGCAGAGCTAGGACCTTTCCCCTAAAAACATACCACACAAAAAATAATTTCTGATTATAGTGTCACCTAAGTAACATCAGTATAAACCCTCTTGGTATCATACATATTGTAAAGTAATACAAAACTACAAAAAATGACACCCAGTACCTAGAGCAAATCTATCTTGCCAGCACTAAGTTCCAAAACTCACACAACAAGGACCCTATCTAGGAAATGGTGGAGCTGTAAATACTGCAGTGAGCCTTAGAACATCAATACTTGTATTGGGAAAGCTAAACAAGCCATATTACTACAGATCACCACAGAGAAAATTCATGTTCAAAGACTACCTAGCCTTGGTCACACACCCACAGTGTATAGATAGATCCTCACAAAATACCAAATAGGTGACCATGGAGTGAAAATAGAAATATGTAGATAAAGTTTCAAGAAGCCACACTGCATGAAGTACAACACCAGAGAAATAGTATATACAGAGGCAGTGAAGCATTTGCCCATGTACTATGTAAAATATAAGATAGCATATTCTAATCCTTAAACTGGAAATTTTTTTTCTTTTGTCTGGCCATTTTATTTTCTGGATCATTTTGATCTCTATGGTTTCTGTGTTCCTCTGTCCATTGTTTAACTTTATTTCTAGGGTCTCATGACAATTTGTCATTTCTTCTGTCGCCTACTGACCTCATTTGCTCCACTACATCAGTCTCTTAACACTGATCATATAGATCTCTTCCTTTCAGTTTTCTTCCGTTTATTTTTGTGCTTTACCAGATTTCACTCCTCCTCCTCCTCCTCCTCCTTACCAGCTAGCTCTCTGTTTCCCTCTTTTTACTGCATCAACCTACAACTTTTCAACTTACACCCAACCCTCCCATTCTTTCCCCTTCCTCTGCCTAGTGTTTCACTAACTCTCTCCCTCTGATGTCCTGCATCTCTGCTTCCTTGTCCAGTGTCTTCCTATCCCCTCCATATATAACATTTTCTCTCTGTCCTTGGCCCCCCAGTCTTTCTTCAAGGGGGTCTTCTGTTGGTCTCTGGCAGTGGTTGCTTGTGGCCAGGTCCAAAGCCTTCCCTCTGACCCATTCTGTCCATGCAAAAACAGGAAGCGATATCAGAGGAGGCAGAATGGGCCAGGCAGCATATGTGAACCACTGCTGGGGACTAACAGAAGACGATTTTTAAAGAAGGCTGACATATGAGGGATAATGCTGGAGGAAAATATGCTGGATCATGCTGAGGACAGGGGTCGGGAGTGGAAGAAGACAGAAGATGCCGCAGTGTGATTAAATACTTTAATCGCAACAAATTGTTTAAATTGTGATCAATGATTAATGTAGTAATCACATAGAGGCATATTTTCAAAGCACTTAGCCTTCCAAAGTTCCATAGGTTTCTATGGAACTTTGGAAGGCTAAGTGCTTTGAAAATATGCCTCATAGTTAACTGCAATTAACTATGTGATTACTTGCAGCCTTAATTATGATAAGTAACAATAATCCATAAGGCAACCCGTACAACAGCCTCTGTTCACATACTGAGAAGAATCTGTACATTAGCAATCAAGAGCCTTGGATCTGTTAAAGAGGGATGCTGCAGGTCCAATACTTTTTGTGATAAACATTCACTACTCCATCTATCCTTGTGACTCCATTTCTTTCAGTGATAAAACAGAATAGGTCAGCTTTATTTCTACATTTTTCTCTTTTATTTTCTTCTAAAATGCGTTCTTATTAAAAACAGTACAATCCATAGATAGTACATGAAAGCAAGGCACAAATTTCAGTATGCACACAGACATTTCTTGTAGATAAAACATTTGACATCTTGTCAGTACATATTATATACATATACGTGTCAAAAGTGAGGTGTGGCATATACTGGCTGCCACATTGAATACAAATCACAAAACATAACACACTGATTCACATTAGATAGTGCTTTCCATCCACCACATATAATATAGGTCTGCTACAATGCTCTGTGAAGAGCATAATATCAAATCACACCATGTTTTTAGTCTCATGCAGTACACCAATGGTCTCTAACGTTTCTCATACCTCACACTAACACTATCTACTTTTGTCTCACCTAGAGTGTAAACCACACTGAACCCTGAAAAGGGGATAATAGCAGTATACAAGAATTGAGTTTTCTGCTGATTCTGCAGACAAATACTAGTAAAGCTGGTAAATATGGGAGTTTGAAAACTGCTGCCATTTGTTTATAACTGGTATAACAGTAAGAGATTGTATTAGTGTCCATGGTAGAGCTGATGCTGAATGAGTTGCTCATCTGCAACAAAGGTGACCCATTTCCGATCAGTTCTTACTATCCCATTCCCAATACAATTCAAGGTGATTTGTCAAAGAACAAAGGCTTTGCAAGAGAGCTAAATTAAAGTCAATTGATAGATCAAGACAGTAACATTAAGCAGACAAGGCACAAGATAAAACACAGCAGAGAGATATTAACTCAACATAAGTCTAGAGTCTGCTCTCTGCCCTTGGTCACACGTGAAGGGTGGGCGACCACTTTCAGAATCGCACATTACAAAACTAGAGGTAGATATTCCAAAGCACTTATGCAGCAGGCAGTAGAGCTGACCACATAATATGGTCATTCAAAACAGCCTTTGCCCTCATCCCATTACTGCCTTCCCTCTTCCAACATCCCTGCACTGTCACCCAATTCAATACAAACACACAATGAAAACATACTACAGCAAATTGGAAACACTGGCTGCAGCTTCACTTGTAATATAGTTAGAAGGTTAACATCTCACCTGATCACAGCACCAGGACAATATATATACCATTTTAATGAGCCAAGGAAAAACTGGTGGCTCTGTAAAGACTACCCAGCATGTCATTAGCTGAGGCCACAAAAGACACTTAAGATAAGCCATGCTGCCCAACTGGAAACCTGCCATGCTATTAGCTAAGGTCTACTGCCCCACAGCTGGGTCCCCAGACCCTACCGGCAAAGGCCTGTTTCACCACCTGAAAAAAAAATGGCAAAACCCATCCATCGCAACCCCCCTTCCCAAACCTAAGAAAAGCTTGGGGGACTACTACAGGTACCTTTTAAAGCCTTGAGTTCTTTGCCAGCAGCAACTCATACCTTCATCAGGTATCCCCTCTCTCCACAAAAAAATGAAGCTGCAGTGCTAGTTCTTCCACACTGGACTAACCATCTTGATGTCATTGATAAACAGTTCCTAGCATGCAACAGGTATACATCGTGTCTTGCACATAAACTCTTCACAACTAAGATCCACCCAGTCATGTCACATTTGGCCCCCACCATAACCCAGCACCTAAAGACCAATCTGCCTATTAACCCTGGGACTGTCGCTTTTCCCCTCTAAAGCAAGGCCTTAGAATTATGTCAAGATTATATGAGCTAGCAGGGAACCAATTCACATTTTGACGGGTCTCTTGCTCATGCAAAAATCAATTGTTCCTAACTCATTACACCCCCCCCCCCCCAGATGGATAAGCAGTACATCTACCTGTCAAGAACTCACACGCTATTGATGTAGCACAGGCAAAATTTAGTTCCAGTGCACGCACCTCTCACCCAGTAAATAAAGGCGTGTCCAATTGGCCAAACAGTGGAGACAGTTATTTGCATCTACCACAAAGATAATCAAAGACATCCCTCTCCCCTGACCTTGTGAATCCTCAGGTATCACTGAATTGCCCAGTAGGAATTCACTAACCACCCCAACCCTTACACTGGCCAGTTAACCCCAGCACCACCTTATCAAACTCAGTAATTTTTATTTATGGTTGTAGATTATTAATTAATGCATTATTTGTTAATCAGCTTACCTCCTAACAGCCATCAAAGGCTTTTGACCCCCCCCCCCACCTACCATTTTATTTTTAATAACAACTGTCCCCAGGCCTGCAGCCTCTGCACTCATGGCTCCCCCAATGGTGAATGAACTATCAAGACTTTTCAAAAACTGTAGTAAATTGGTATCTGGTCAAAGCCTGCTCATCCTGGTGAATAAAAAAAAAAGACCCTGTACCCTGGAGCTGAACAGTTACATGTCCCTGAAGGAATGTCAAAGAATAACCACGCCATCCACCTTTTTAAGCACTGCCCCAATCCCCAGTTGAGGATAAAAATTGTACGATCCAAAACCGATCTTCATATTCCCTAGATACCTTTACACCATCTATAGACTCTTGCTCACAGCTGCCAATTGAGCCACTAACTCCCCCACCTGAAAAGCCCCCTTCCCTCCAAAAAGGCAAAACTAGAGGCACCCTAAAAGCAAAACTTTGTAAGGGGAAAAAGCAACCTCTGATAGCTTGTGCCAGAGCACCACCAAAACATCATGGTAGTTAATTTGCAAGCACTATGAGTTTAAACATCCAAACCCTGGCATACGGAAGTCATCGTGGCCAAAACAGAGAAATTGGCATTTTACAAAGAGGCCAGGCCAAAACATTCAAGCCATCCCGGCTGTCCTCTATGACAGCATTGCTTGGTTTTAAAAGTTTTCCCTATCCCCATTTTTGAAGACATTGGAGATATACAAACTTCACACAACCAATACCCAAACTGTAACCCCTGAGGCAGGCGTTGTTTAACGCCGAAACACGGCCCTTGTCGGGTCATTCATTAATAAAATACTCCTGTTGTCTCAGTCTTGAAGGCCCAGTGTTGCTTTTTTTTTTTGTTTGTGTACTCTCTGGCTCATCTTTTTCATACTACATGAAAAACTAAGTTAGGATTTCAGAGATTATCTAATATAATAAAACGCACCCTCAACGTTCTGAAGCCACGTTCTGTGAAGCCGGAAACTTGAAGCCGGAAGCCTGAGTTCTGTGAAGTCGGAAACTTGAAGCCGGAAGCCTGAAGCCTTGAAGCCTGAAGCCTTGAAGCCATCTGACGTCACTCCCAGGCTGAGGCTGAAGGGTTCAGCCTGCCGTCTCTGCCCCGCCCTCGCGACAAAACAAACAAATCCGGAAGCGAAACGTCAGGGAAGGAGGCGGCGCTCCCGACGTCTACCCTTCCCTTCGTTGTGTTCCGCCTTCAAAACAAGGCGGAACACAGCGAAGGGAAAGCTAGACGTCGGGAGCGCCGCCTCCTTCCCTGACGCTTCGCTGCACGAACCGCCACGGAGGTAAAGTTAAAAAGAATAAAAAAAAAAAAAAGGATGCATGGATGCGAAGGGGGGGGGGGCATGGATGCGAGGCAAGGATGCGAAGGGGGGGGGCATGGATGCGAAGGGGGGGGGAGAAGAGGGCGGGCCAGGCTGGGACATGGGAGAGAGCGTAGCATGGATGCGAGGGGGGGGGGAACATGGAAGGACGAGAGGGGACTTGCTGGAAAAGGATGAATGGAGACGGCAGGGGACAGAGGAGCATGGATGGGCATGGATTGGGAGGGCAGGACTCAGGGAGAGAGGGAAATTGCTGGATAGGGAAAAATGGAGGGGACAGGTGACAGATGAGCATGGATGGCCATGGATTGCAAGGGCAGGACTCAGGGAGAGAGGGAAATTGCTGGATAGGGAAAAATGGAGGGGACAGGTGACAGATGAGCATGGATGGCCATGGATTGCAAGGGCAGGACTCAGGGAGAGGGGAATTGCTGGATAGGGATGAATGGAGGGGACAGATGGGCATGGATGGATATGGATTGCAGAGCAGGCCTCAGGCAGAGAGGGGAAATGCTGGATAGGGAAAAAAGGAGGGACCAGGTGACAGAGGAGCATGGATGGGCATGGATTGGAAGGGCAGGACTCAGGGAGAGGGGAATTGCTGGATAGGGATGAATGGAGGGGACAGATGGGCATGGATGGATATGGATTGCAGAGCAGGCCTCAGGCAGAGAGGGGAAATGCTGGATAGGGAAAAATGGAGGGGCCAGGTGACAGATGAGCATGGATGGGCATGGATTGGAAGGGCAGGACTCAGGGAGAGGGGAATTGCTGGATAGGGATGAATGGAGGGGACAGATGGGCATGGATGGATATGGATTGCAGAGCAGGCCTCAGGCAGAGAGGGAAAATGCTGGATAGGGAAAAATGGAGGGGCCAGGTGACAGAGGAGCATGGATGGGCATGGATTGGAAGGGCAGGACTCAGGGAGAGGGGAATTGCTGGATAGGGATGAATGGAGGGGACAGATGGGCATGGATGGATATGGATTGCAGAGCAGGCCTCAGGCAGAGAGGGGAAATGCTGGATAGGGAAAAATGGAGGGGCCAGGTGACAGATGAGCATGGATGGGCATGGATTGGAAGGGCAGGACTCAGGGAGAGGGGAATTGCTGGATAGGGATGAATGGAGGGGACAGATGGGCATGGATGGATATGGATTGCAGAGCAGGCCTCAGGCAGAGAGGGGAAATGCAGGATAGGGATGAATGGAGGGGGCAGGTGACAGACAAACATGGATGGCCATGGATTGGAAGGGCAGGGCTCAGGGACAGAGGGGAATTGCTGGAAAAGGATGAATGGAGGGGGCAGGGGACAGATGGCCATGGATTGGGAGGGCACGGCTCACACTCTCTCTCTCATATACAATGTCTTTCTGACTCTCACTCTCACACACTCTGTCTCACACTGTATCACATTCACTCTCTATGTGCCACACAGTCACTCACACACTCGCTTGGTCTCATACACTCACTCAAACAGAGAATCTGTGTCTCACACACACTCTCTCTCTCGCCCACACACACACACTCTCACTCACACTGTGTCTCACATACACACTTGCACACACTCTCATTCTCGCACACACTCTCATTCTCACACACACACTCTCTCACAAACACACTCACACCCAGACTCACGCTCTCTCTCACACAATCACACTTTCACTCTGACTCTCAAACAGACACTCTCACATACACTCTCCCAAACATACACACTCCGAGGAAAACCTTGCTAGCGCCCGTTTCATTTGTGTCAGAAACGGGCCTTTTTTACTAGTTTTATATAAAACTTGAAGCACAGGAAACAGAAAAACTGACTAATCAGTTATTAATGGAATAAACCAAAATGAGACTTAAAAATATGGAGACATGCTTATAACTGGTAATACTAACATTTTCCAGCATAGCCAATAGGCTCTACATAACTGCAGACCTGCTCCTGTCTATACCATTTAATCTTCCTATAGGCTCCCAAAAGATTCCAGCAACACTGCCTCTCTCTCAATTTTCTTCTTCCCAAGTTTTCATGGGTGGGGGTGGGTACAAAACAGGGCTTCCATTTCTGAATGTTTTATATCTCTGACCGTTTCCCTTTATACACCCAGAAAGCAGATTTCTCCAGTAAAATTCTGCGAATTCCACAACATTACTTCCAAGTTACTGGATTGAAAATAGCCTATTTTACCTTTGCCGCAGCCCTCCCCTTCCCAACCTCTCTCACTCCTGTCTCCAGTGGAAAAGCACCACGAAAACAGATCAAACACCGCAGCCAACCACCACACAATGTACTCTTCAGTATAAAAGGACAGGCCACAGAGGTACAGTATATACTCGGAGATACAACAGCACCACAATTCCATAACAAAGATAACTAACTGCCTTGTAATACCATCATATGAGAGAGCAGGCAGCAGGATAATTTATGGACAAAAGATTCTATTTTTCACCCCAGAAGAAAATTTTCCAAATAAAGGTGACAAGTTTAAAGCAAATTGTCCTATCTCATGCCATGACACCACCAAGCAACAAAGATACCATCTGAACTAGCTGAAAACTGGAAAAAACATGCATCCTTGTTTGTGTGACTTTCACTATTTAAAGCTTTAAGTTTCACATCACTGTTTAAAAAAAAAAAAAAACAAACATCTGGATCTATCAGAGAAGGCTGGAAAAAAAACCCCACATGGATGGACCTCTTCAGTCAGGTAAAATGTGACCTATTAGACAGAGCAATTGGTCGAGAACCAAGGAAACGTAGACTGATATCCCAGTTCACCCACCAACACTCCTTGGAACCTTCAGCAAGTCTGTCTTCCACTACTTCAGGTACCAACTTTGGCTCCCTTTGTTCAAAACAATGGTACTAAAGCCAACAGCACCCATCCAATAGTGCCAGATCAATGCAAAAATGGAGCCCTCCAATGCTCAAACAATGTGCACTGTAAAACTGAAAGCAAGTTTCACAGTAAGCACAGCTCTCATGTGCTTGCACTTCCAGGTTTGCTCTGACTCGCACACGTTTGTATACTACTGGGGCTTATAGGTTCCATGAGCTTCCTTCCGCATCTTAACACAAAGCCAGAAGTTCAAAGTGTAAAATTCTGAAGAAGTCCTCTTTCCAAGACCTTAAAACTCCTCCCCCGAGCTAGTGGTAGGTTTCCACATTAAGGGTAGCAGTTTTCTCTGCGCTGTTCTGAGCATTGGGAGGGAATACCAAATGACCTTATCAACATCTGTCTTGACTACAACTGATTATGATTTGTGGCCATCTTTGGTATACGTGGAGGAGCATAATCGAAGGGGGTGCCCACGTTTTCCTGAGGATGTCCTCACAAGACGTCCCGGCAAAGGGGCGGGGAAACCCGTATTATCGAAACAAGATGGGTGGCCATCTTTCGTTTCCATAATACGGTTGGGGACACCCAAATCTCAACATTTAGGTCAACCTTAGAGATGATCGTCCCCAGTTTTTGGTGATAATGGAAACCGAGGACACCCATCTCAGAAACGACCAAATCCAAGCCCTTTGGTCGTGGGAGGAGCCAGCATTTGCAGTGCACTGGTCCCCCTCATATGCCAGGACACCAACCGGGCACCTTAGGGGGCACTGCAGTGGACTTCATAAATTGCTCCCAGGTGCATAGCTCCCTTACCTTGGGTGCTGAGCCCCCCAAAACCCACAACTGTACAACACTACCATAGCCCTTACGGGTGAAGGGGGGCACCTACATGTGGGTACATTGGGTTTTGAAGGGCTCACATTTACCACCACAAGTGTAACAGGTTGGGGGGGGGGGGGGGGGATGGACCTGGGCCCACCTGCCTGAAGTGCAGTGCACCCACTAAAACTGCTCCAGGGACCTGCATACTGCTGTCAGGGAGCTGGGTATGACATTTGAGGCAGGTAAAAAATATTTTTAAAGTTGTTTTTTTTTAGGGTGTGAGGGGGTTAGTGACCACTGGGGGAGTAAGGGGAGGTCATCCCCGATTCCCTCCGCTGGTCATCTGGTCAGTTCGGGCACCTTTTTGAGGCTTGGTTGCAAGAAAAAATGGACCAAGTAAAGTCGGCCAAGTGCTCGTCAGGGACGCCCTTCTTTTTTCCATTATCAGCCGAGGATGCCCATGTGTTAAGCATGCCCCAGTCCTGCCTTCGCTATGCTTCCGACACGCCCCCGTGAACGCTGGTCGTCCCCATGACGGAAAGCAGTTGAGGGCGCCCAAAAATCGGCTTTCGATTATGCTGATTTCGGTGACCCTGGGAGAAGGACGCCCATCTCCCGATTTGTGTCGAAAGATGGGCGCCCTTCTCTATCAAAAATAAGCCTGATATTGTTTCCCGCACTAGTGCCCACTGAACATCCTGCACAGATTAACACCAACACTAATTGCCTCTATCACTGGCATTATGGTTTTGAGAATCGGAGCCTCAGACTGTAAGCTCTTTGGGGGAAAGGACTTATTGAATTCAAAATTCTACAATAGTGTAAGTGACCTTAAAATCTCATATGGAAAGGTGGATTAAAAAGCTAAAAAAAAAAAAAAGGGTTAAGGGCCTTGACACCTAAAGCAGTGTTTCTCGAGCTGGTCTTGGAGACCTCCTTAGCCAGTCTGGCTTTCACACTACTCATACTGAATATACATGAGCTAGAGTGCACACAGTGGAGTAGAGACCTGCACGGGAATGGGGCTCATGGGAATCCTGCGGAACCTATGGGATTCCTGCGGAGACGGAAGTAGTTTTGCGGGGTTCCTGTGGACGTGTATGCTGCACTTGTGCCAACTCTCACCTACCGAGTACCAAGCTCTTTGAGTGCCGTCTCCTCCTCGCTGTAACAGCACAGAATCGGAACGTCTCCTTTAAGGTGGTAGAGACACAAATGGTGATGAAATTCAAAAAGGCGTGGGATGAACACAGAGGATCTCTAATAAGAAAATGGAAGTTATAAAAAACCTAACCTTAAATGGCTGCATGCATGTGGATGTGTCGAGTGACGCTTAGATGGCGACTCTGGCTGTAATGAAGTAGGGCCGATACCAGGCAGACTAGCACAGTCTCTTTCTCATATATAGCAATCTGATTTAGGATGGGCTGGAAAGGGATAGTCAGCAACTTCAGTGGCTGGTACACGAGGACAGTGCTGGACAGACTTTTATGGTCTGTGTCCCATAAATGAGAAGATGAATAGGCTGGAGTGGGCCTCGAGGGCAACTCCAGCAGTTGGAACATAAGGATAGGGCCAGGCGGACTTCTATGGTCTATGTCCCAGAAACATCACAGAAAGACCAGAATCAAGTATATAATATCACATTCATTGTTGATTTAATCACGTATTGACAATGAGTGTGACTATTGGGCAGACTGGATGGACCGTTCCAGTTTTTATCTGCTGTCATTTACTATGTTACTAATCCTCTCTTCTCCTGGGCTGCTGCGTAGACCTCAGCTCTGACATAGGCATGAGCATGAGATGTCACCCAACCTACTGGCACGTACATGTGGCGACCTCTTAGCACACAGTGCCAGTGAATCAGAGACAAGTCTTACATGTGCGTACCAGTGTATTCCAACTTCCATTCCTTCCTTGCCTGCAGGTCTGTGGCTGGAACCCAGAGAGACTGAAAGAGCCAACCGGAATTTTTTTTTTTTTATGTACTACTAAATTCTTGCGGGACTGAGTGGGGACAGGTTAAATTCTTGCCCCCATGCAACTATCTACAGTGGAGTACTCCAGGACCAGCTTGAGAAAGATTGTTACTGATAACTTTTTCATGGCACTTTTGTAGAGATCCTTTGCTAGTTGAAAACAGATACACTTGCAAAGAACGAGGGTTTTCAAGTGTAGAAAGTGGGCAAAGTCAAGTGTTCACACATCTTCCCAACTTCCTACCAGAAGAATAAGGGAAATGTCCCAGTGGGTGAGGCCCAAAGCAGTTTTTTTTATTCCTAGCTCTTGAGGGCTTCTGAGTTTAAGTACACAGGTGGTGGCATATCAAACTAGAATACTTGGTATCTATGCAAACCATCCAAAACACTCAAAGAAAGAAGACAATACAACCCCTCGCCCACCCATAAAAGCCTTTGATACCTTAAATTCAGGTTATAAAGTCACAGCTAAATGTCCTACATATTAATAGATATATATTAGATTTTCAAGTATGTTACGAGTGCTTTTTGAAGGCATGCTGCAACACAGCTTCTCTGTTGGCAGAAGGAGGAGCTGCAGCGTGGGGCATGAACAAAGGAACTGGAAGCAGCCTGCACCTGTTCTGTGTTCAGTGATGTACCGTTTTGGTGGTTTATGGGCTGGGGAATAAAGGCATCTTACTCCACTGCTTAAACCAGCAAGCAGTGCTGAAGTATAAGTGAACATGTGAATGGGGCAGGAAGGACGTTCACATACAGTGAGGGTCATTCCGTTAACCATTAAACGGCCAAGGGTAGCGATCACACCATAAGATTATAGGCAGACTTGGATGCACTTAGTGCCCTCTGGATTGTTGCTTGACACTTCTCCCTCTTCAATAATTTGTTGTTTTCAAACAGACCCTCATTCCTCGGGATCCCATGAGAACCATCTGGAAATGTCAACAGTCCTGAAATATTACAGAAGTGGGAGTTAGGGATAAGCATAAGCTGGACATGTTTATGCTATAAATGTTATAAAATTGACCTGGGTGAGGGGAAAAGAAAAGGACAGTTTTTGCATAGATCTGCAATGGCTGTGTTCACAACTAATACACAGTAAAAATGGTAGGCAGAGCTGAAGTGGCACTACCACAAAATACATACCGCAGAATGCAATAATCAAAAAACATGCAAATTACTGCCACAATGTAATGGGCATCTCATTGATAAATATCACTTTTCCTGTCAGTGCCTAAGCAGTGACTGGCCCAGGCACTGACAGGGTGACATTAAAGGGCAAGCACACCACAGCATTTTACCTGCCCCATCCCAACCCCATAATTATTTGACCCTGTTCCCCTCCCATCCCCCTGCCCCAATTAAAAAAAAAAAAAAGAAAAAAAAAAGTTTCCTATGGCACCCTCTCCTCACAAATGATCAGCCCCTCCCTCCCTCCCTCCCAAACTGTTTCCCTAGTGTCTAGTGGCAACCTTCCTTCCCTCCCCCCACCCAGAATTTAAAAACAAGGATTCCTTAGCGACAGTAGCAGATGAATCTAGAGACTAATGGGTTTTGTCCATCTACCAGCAGGTGGAGATAGAGAGCGCTGAACTGAAATGCTATATAGGACATCATGCTCCTAGCCCAGTCAGTACTCTGTGTCCAGCAGGTAGATGGACGTTCCCCATGTGCACCTGGCTTCTGTGCTGCGCTTAGTTCAGTGTAGCCTTGGGGTGAGCGGCTGTGCGGTGCTGCCTTTAGGAGGAACACCTGGTCACCCCAGGTCCCTCCCCCACCCAGCTCCCTCACGAAAAAAAAAAAGCCAAACAAAAAAACAACAGGAGAGAGTCTTGGCAGGCTTAGCGGTCAGGGTTTGATTTATGTCTGTCTGATTCCCTGACCTGCTGTGGAGGATTGCTACTCAGCAGTTACTGGGGGCATAAGAGTGGTATGAGTGCAGCAGCAACTATCTGACCTTCAGCAGGACTCTAGCCTTCAGCTGGGTGAGTGTTCTGTGAGCATCATTAACAACAACAACAACAACAAAAAAAAAACACACCACCACCAGCGCCATGGCAGCAGAGCTTAAGCGCTGCTCCCGCTGTAGTAAGTGGAGAACAGCTTCTCTCCATTGTTGGAGGCTGGGCCTGCAGTAGCAGTTTTCCTGTGTGCTGGAGCAGAGTGAGGAGCCTTTGACACTGGGCGTGCCAGCGGCCATTTTGCAGCACGAGTCGGGGATGATGCTGCTGAGTTCAGCGATGGAGGATTTTAATGCCGCACAGCTGATTCCAGCTTCTGACCAGCTCAGGGTTACCGGCAGGGGCAGGCTGTCTGACCTGTTCTCCCCGGAGTTCATTTTGCTCCTTCATAGAGCTTATTTATTGAAGGAATCAAGTTAGTCTACAAGGGCTCCTAGCTTGGGGGCTTGCTGGGACCAGGGACCTCTGTGTTCTACAGCACAGCTGCCAGTGGATCCTGTCCTGAAAAGGAGGTGCTGCAACTCTGTGTCTGAAAGGGGTGGGGAGGGGTCCATGTTCCCCCCTATCTCTTCCCAGTATCTGACGGAGAGTTTTCTGGAGCCGCGTTGTTTACTCGAGTGCAGCAGGAGATGGAGGGGGAATGTCCTCAGGAGGAAGCTGAAGTCTCCTCTACAGTGAGAGTGTTTCACAAGGAGGAACTTCCCTCCTTTATCACAAAGGTTCTTCAGGCTCTTAATATTGCCACCACAGATCAGACTATTTCAGCTGCTTCCAATCCTAAAGGATAGCCAGCATTTAGAAGCCACCACTGTCTTCTCCAGTACATGAGGCCATGCTAGAGATAGCGATCCTACGAGTGACCAAGGCTATGGCTAAACTCTATCCGTTAGCCCCAATAGAACTGGATAAGCTCTGAATGCCTAAAATGGATACCTTGGTGGTGGCTTGTCACCAAGATGACCACCCTCCCCATAGAGGGAGGGGTGGCCCTGAAGGATGTTCAGTATAGGAAACTGGAGGCATCCCTTAAGCTTTCCTTTGAGGTGTCAGCCCTCTCCTTGCAAGCAGCTGTTTGTAGCTTCTATGCTACTCGAGCCAGTCTTAGTTGGGTGCAGCAGTTTGCTGATGACTTGCAGGGTGCTAAGGTTCCATTGCCCAAGACTTTACTGGATGTGGAGTTACGGCAAAGCAAATGTCTCTGGTGGTAGCTGCAAGGTGCGTACTGTGGATGTGCCATTGGGCTGCGGATTTTGCTTCTAAGCAGTGTCTGGTTAAGTTGCCCTTCAAAGGCAAGCTGTTATTTGGGGAGGCTCTTCAGAAGTTGGTCAAGGATTTGGGCAACTAAGACTCAGTGCTAGCCAGAAGATAAGGCTAAGCCTTCCCCTCGGTCGAGTTCCTCTCGGCCTAGGTTCAGGGATACATGCTGGTACCATCTAGGGCTCAGTGGTCTCTCTATTCCGCGAAGCAGCCCTTTCGACCTGATAAGTGGGCCTCGGTGCCTGCAGCCCGACCTTCCTCTGGCTCCCCATTGGCGGGGGGGGGGGGGGGGGGGGGAGGAGACTGCCCCTCTTTGGAGAGGGATAAGTTCACATCACGATGATCAGTGGGTCCTCAACATTGAGACACTTACAGGTTAGAATTCTCAGTTCCAGTCGCCCTGCAGAACCTGCTCGAGTCGGGAGCTGTAGGCCTGGTACCTCTGGATGAGCAAGAGACGGTGAGGTACTATTTACTTTGTGGTTCCCAAAGTGAAGGGAGATGCCTTCCAGCTGGTTCTTGACCTCAGAAACAGGTGCCTGAAAGCGAGGCATTTATGCATGGAAGCCCTGCAGGCGGTGATGTCAGCTGTGCAGTTTCTCATGGCTTTGGATCTCAAAAAGGCTTCCCATCTGGCTTCCGCATTGTTTCCTATGCTTTGCCGCTCTAGGACAGCATTTTCAGTTTCAAGCGCTGCCATTCAGTCTAAGCATAGCTCTGCACACCTTCTCCAAGGTCATGGTGGTAGTGGCTGCTGTTTTATGAAAACAGGGCACAAGGGTCCATCCCTATCTGGACGACTGGCTCAGAGTGTTGTTGGCTCAGCACAGCAGTCGGGCTATGTCTCGTATCATCACAGTGTTGCAGTTGTTGGGGTGGATCATCAATTTTCCCCAAGAGTCATCTAGTCCCCATTCAAGTTCTGGAACATCTCGGAATGCAGTTCAACACTGCTCGGGGCAAGGTATTAACATAGAAACAAATATTTTCTAGAGAAAGGAAGTGGTAAAATTAAAGGACATGAATTGAGGTTGTGGGGTGGCAGACTTAGGAGTAATGTCAGAAAATTCTTTTTCACGGAGAGGGTGGTAGATGCCTGGAATGACCTCCCGAGGGAGGTGGTGGAAAAAAACCAAACCAAACCGAAATCTTGTGCTGGAATTCAAAAAGGCATGGAATGAACACAGAGGATCTCTAATTAGAAAATTAATGATATAGAAGACAAAACTTAAAGGGTGGAAATGTGTTTGTATGTCAAGTGGTGCTTAGATGGCGACTGGCTGCATCAACTAAGGCAAGTGCTGGGCTGCCTTAGTTGATGCAGCCAGTCTGAGTCCTGCATATGGCGATCCAGTTTAGGATCACCATATGCAAGATTTACGGTCTTTGTCCTGTAAAATGACAAAACTGATTTGGATAGGTTGGAGTGGGCTTTGACGGCAACTACAGTAGTTGGAACATAAGGACAGAGCCGACTGGACTTTTACAGTCTATGTCCCAGAAACACCAAAGAAAGACCATGATCAAGTATATAATATGTTCATTGCCGATTTAAATCTTGAAATAATGAATGTGACTATTGGGCAGACTGGATAGACCATTCAGGTCTTTTTCTACTGTCACTTCCTATGTTACTATGATGCTGATTTTGGGAGCTCCATGCAGCCTTAGACTTGGCGGCAGATTTCTGGTGTTAAGCCCCCATGACAGACATCAGCTCACAGCTCTGCATGCTGCGGGGTACCTTATATAAGCTATTTAGTATGTATTTTAATATTCTGTGCATGGATGTCTACTGCGGCAGTGCAGAAGCCCTTTCAGCATACAACAGCCATAACATAGTAGATGACGGCAGAAAAAGACCTGTACGGTTCATCCAGTCTGCCCAACAAGACAACTTATATGTGCTACTTTTTGTGTATATCTTACTTTGATTTGTACCTGTGCTCTTCAGGGCACAGACCGTAAACTGCTCTTAAGGGTGTACTGTAGTCTGTGGCAGCTTTCTGCATTGGTCCCTATGCTTGCACAACACTTTCCTGCACGTCACCTTCATAGGAAATACTATACACAACAGTTCTGCTTATGACTGTGGTCAGACAGATCAATCCACAGTACTTGTGGGCTCCCTTCAGAATTTCCTCTTTGAAAATGATGTTGGGCCAGTGCCAATGAGGAGTCTCTACCCTGTACACTTTGCATACGCAAAATATGCATGGTAGGCGTGGCACAAAGCAAAAATCCTGGTGCTTACTTTCTCTTACCTGGGGACGGTCAGGATCAATTTTCAAATAGGGCTTTCTTTGTGGGTCAACACATGCTTATCCATGGAGATTCCCTTTAATAAAGCTGCCCCTATAACAGTTCACATAGGACTAAGTATAGCTCTGTTTAGCCACGGGAAGGACCAAGATGTTGCTAGACCTTTAAAATCAAAGCAATAAACTTACTGTCTCAATCTAGACAGGAGACACTACGGAAATGAAACTTAAACCTGGATTCATGGACTATAAAAAAGAAAGAAAGACTCAGAAAAGGAACCAAGCTTACCATAACCTTCCACCCGGCCACTTTTGAACTCCCCCTCAAATTTCATGTTGTCATAGCGGGTGAAGACTCCAGCACCCTGGAACTTTCCCTGGACAAACTCCCCTTCGTACCTGCAAACAGAAGTTCCATGAAGTTCAGGAAACAAACACCTACCCCACAGTTTTGAGGAATTGATCATTTCTAGTCTGCCTTGTCCAGGGCGGAGTACAAACATACATAAAATCAGGAGAAATCCAATACTGATGTACTTGGGGGGAAGAGACACATTCAGGTGGAAGTCTCCTTGCCTTCTTCCTTCCTCAAATCCAGAACTGTCTTTCAGAACCACTCAATAAAATAAAAAAAAAAATCAAATCAAGGTGAGTACCATTCAGGTAGCCACACTGCGTCAAGGAGAATGCCAACTCAACCAGATGCACAGAATCAAAACCATAGAATGGTAAACTACACATAGGTGCTTCTGGGTCTTTAGACAATACCAGCACTAAAGCAGCCAAAGTCAAAAATTAGTGTGAATGTATGCAGCTGAACACACCTAAACTAGGGTGACAAACAAATACATGCCTACTTGTTACATCCCATGTGTACAAGCATCCACAACTTTTATTAACAGTCTTTTATGGGAATACAACAGTGTTTAAATGCTAAAACCTTTATTAAAAAAATTAACCTTGGAAAAGTTCAGTTTTAGTGCACAAACCAATAAAGCAAAGATACTTACCTGGAACAAGTATTCTCCAAGGACAGCAGGTCCTATATTCTCACATATGTGTAACAATTCACGTTGCCCAGTCTGGAGCTTGTAATAAGTATTTCAGAACTTTTTGAGCACAAGTCATGCTCCACCGCACATGCACGAGTGCCTTTCTGCCCGCGAGAGTGCGGGACCAACAGTACAATATTATAGCATATTACAAAGAGGAGACAACACCAAGGGGAGGTATGTGAGACTATAAGGCCTGCTGTCCTCAGAATACCTGCTACAGGTATTTTCACTTTCTCCAAGGACAAGCAGGCCTATAATCCTCTCATTTGGAAATCCCTAGCTATCAGGCTCACTGAAAACCACCAGTGGTGAACTGAACCTCGCAATATGAGTGTGCAACCTGGAATAGAACAAAATGGGCCTAGGAAGTTGGGGTTGGATTCTAGACCCCAAACAAATTCTGCAGTACTGTTTGTCCAAACTGACTATCACGTCGGGTATCCTGCTCAAGGCAGTAATGAGATGTGAATATGTGGACTGAAGACCATGTTGCAGCCTTGCAAATTTCTTCAATGGAGGTTCACCTCAAGTGGGCTACCGACACAGCCATGGCTCTGACATTGAGCCTTGACATGACCCTCAAGGGTCAGCCCAGCCTGGGCATAAGTGAAAGAAATCAGTCAGCCAATTACAGATTGTGTGTTTCCTGATGGCGCCCCCCCATTCTGTTGGGATCAAATGAAATAATAAGCTGGGTGGACTATCTGTGGGTCCTAGTCTGCTCCAAATAAAAGGCCAATGATTGCTTGCAGTCCAAGGTGTGCACTCTTGCCAGGATAGGCACGAGGTCAGGGAAAGAATGTTGGCAAGACTATTGACTGGCTCAGATGCAACTCAGACACAACCTTAGGCAGGAACTTAGGGTGCATACGGAGGACTACTTTGTTGTGATGAAACTTGGTATAAGGTGCATTCACTACTATGGCCTGAAGCTCACTGACCTTGTGAGCTGAAGTAACAGCACCAAAAATATGACTTTCCAGGTCAAAGTATTCAGATGGAAGGAATCAAGTGATTCAAAAGCAGCTTTCATAAGCTGTGTGAAAACGACAACGGAATGCTTATCAACAGCAAACCTCTCATGAAGCGAACTAGAGGCTATCCAGAGGTAGCTTACCCTCTGCATGTTGATAAGAACTAACTGTACCAAGGTGAACCCTTACCGAGTTAGTCTTAAGGCCAGACAAAGGTGTAGAAGGTATTCAAGCAGAGTCTGTGTAGGGAAGAAACAGGATCTAGGGCCTTGCCCTCACACCAGGTGGCAAACCTCCAGTTGAAAGAGTAACATCTCTTAGTGGAATATTTCCTGGAAGCCAGTTAAGACTCTTGAGACACCCGCTGGAAGATACAAGGAAGCATATTCTAAGTTCTCAACATCCGGGCCATGAGGATCACAGACTGGAGGTTGGGATGCAGAAAAGGTCCCTCGTTCTGCTTGATGAGGGTTGGAACACACTCCAGTCTCCACAGTTCTTTGGAGGATAACTCCAGAAGATGGAACCAGATCTGTTGGGGCCAGTGGAGTGATCAGAATCATGGTCCCACAGCCTTTTTTGAGTTTCAGCAAAGTCTTCCCCAGAGAGGTATGAGAGGATATGCACACAGGAGACCATTCCCCCAATGAAGGAGGAAGGCATCCAACTTGTCTGTGATGGGCCTGGAGCAAAACTGAGGAACTTTGTGATTGATCTGAGTGGCAAAGATATTCACCCATGCTCAGAAGATCTTGCTGGCAGCGCCCATGTTGAGACACCACTCATGTGGTTGATTGACCCTGCTTAGTGTCTGCCAGGCTGTTGGATCTGCCTGCCAGATAAGTGGCCCCGAGGGAGCATTCCAAGGTGGCCTGCCAAATGCCACATCCAGATGGCCTCCAGACACAGAGGATGTGAACCGGTGTGCCCCCTGCTTGTTGGTATAGTACATTGCAACCTGACTGACCAAATTGTACTCATTCAGACAGATAACCAGCCAATCTCTGAAAGCCTGTAGAGTGTTCCAGATCACCAGCAGCTCCAGAAGGTTGATGTGGAGGACTGTCTTCTGGGTCTACCAAGCACCCTGTGAAGTCCGCCTAAATGAGCTCCCAACCCCAGGTGGGATGCCTCCGTTATCAGCACCTTTTGAAGCTGAGGAATTTGGAATAAGTCCTAGAGTCAATTTGGATCGAATTGTCCAAACAAAGCAGAGTGAACCAGCTCTGGAGACACTCAGATGACATCCTCCAGGCTCCTTGTGGCCCGACACCACTGGGAAGCTAGGGTCCACCAAGCAGCTCTCATGTGAAGACGTGCTATGGGTGGCCCAGCAACATCTGCCAAGCTGTGACCTGCTGACTGGCTTGACTGAGCGGCAAGGGAGACAAATGTCTGCCTGCGTCACAGGGAGAAACGCTTGAACCTGCTGTGCATCTAGCAGGACTACAATGAACTCCAATTGCTGAATAGGAATCTAATGGGACTTTGCACCGTCCCTCAACGTGCTCTTCATTAGCCAATCGTTCGGATAGTGATGCTGCGACTACTGCAAGACACTTGGTGAAAACCTTGGAAGCCGAGAGGCCAAAAGGCAACACAAGATACTGGAAGTGATATGTCCCCAGCCAAAACTGAAGATATTTCCTGTGAGCTGGAAGTATCGAGATGTGAGTGTAAACATCCTTTAAGTCCAGAGAGCATAGCCAATTTTTTACCTGAATCATGGGGAGAAGGGTGCCCAGGGAAACCATCCTGAACTTTTCTTTGGCCAGGAATTTGTTCAGGGCCCTTAGGGGGGATGACCTATCTTCTTTTGCACAAAGAAGTACTTGGAATAGAATCCCTTCTTCCCCTGGTGGAACGGGCTCGACTGCATGGGCCTCTAGAAGGGCAGAGAGTTATTCTGCAAGTACCTGCTTGTGCTGACAGCTGAAGTGATGTGCTCTTTGTGGACAATCTGGTGATCTCTGCCGCCAACGCAGGGCGTAACTGAGACAGACTAGTTGAAGAACCCACCGGTCGGAGGTTACAAGGGGCCACCTTTCTTGAAAGAACTTCAGCATGCTTCCTGAGAATTGTCCATTTAAACCTGAGCAGAAAAAAAAGCTGTTTCCTCGTTTAGCTATGTCCTGTTACAATAGCGCACACACTGACAATGTGAGAGTGTGACAACTGCTTAATGCACATTCTCCCATGCAGATTCCATAAAATAAACTGCTAAGCTACAGGTCCAAAGTGCTGTATCCAGAAAACACCAACCTTGAACCATCTGGGAAGGTCAACACTCCACAGCCACTGAATAGTCCATTCTCAAACTGGCCCAAATAGATGCTCCCATCTGCAAATGTTAGCTGGCCCATACCATGCCTGCGGCCTGAAAATAAAAAGATAGATTAAGTTAGAAAACAAAAAAAAAATATGTCAAAGACCCCAGTAATATCCTTACAATATGATACAGACCAGATATATACTGGAGCCAACCTATGGTGAAAATTGGTACCTGTTAATTTCCTTTCCTCTAGTCCAGTCCACACTAGAGGGTTGCTTCCCTTTGCTAGCAGATGGAGGCAGAGAAATTTGACTATTCCAGAGACATCATTGTTAAAAGAACTGGTGCTAATTCCAAAATCAAAAGTCATAGAACCAAACCATAACCAAACAACATGCAGAAACTAGGATCCACAGAACCCCCAAAGGAGCTCTCTGTAAGGTATCTATAATGTACAGCCAGATTGACAAGCCAGAATCTGCTCAGTTAGAACCCAGGCCACAAACTTCCTGGGAGGGATGTTGGACTGCTCTCAAGGAAAGGAATATAAACAGGTAAGAATAAATTCACCTTCCTTATTCTGCAAACCAGCCCACTCTAGTGGGATGTACCAACGCTTTATCCCTCAGAGTGGGAAATAGACAAGGCCTCCACTAAAACCTTCTTTGACAAACATCTATCCTATAATGTCCATTGAAGGTGTGTAACAATGACCATGCTGATGCCTTTCAGATTATCTTCTGGAAAAACTGCTCTAGCCTCTACACAAGCAGCCACCAGTGACCTAGATGAATACACCCAGAGTGCTACCAGGAACACTTTGTGATTGAGAAAGTATGCCGGCTCAATTGCTACCTTAATCCATCAATGATTGACTTGGATACCACCTGTCCTTTATGTGGCCCACCAAACACAAAGACAACTTGATCTTCTGAAAACTGTTGAACTCCAGGTATCTAAGCAGAGTCCCAGATACATCTAACTTATGGAGATCCCTCCCCATCACCTCCTGCTCCGGAGACCTGAATTCTAGAAGAGACTACTTTCATCAAGAAGGAAGAAACTGTGTAAACAGACACCAATTCTTCTGAGACATTTAAGGGCTGTTGACATTAACAAATGGCCTATAAACAGACATGCTGACCAAAAATGCCACAAAGAATGATGCTTTCAAGGACAGGTCACAAACACCCTCTTTAAAATGGGCAGTGGGATACATACCTGACATCAAAATCTCTTTTGGGAAGTACAAACTCCCCCCTCAAATCATAAGTCAGGAACCTTGGAATACACACTTATTCTGATTCCCCAAATCCAAGCAACCCTCAAGAGCAGCTTCTACTATTTGCGACAACTATGCTGCCTCTTCTCCTTATATTGAGAAGGTAAATCTTATCCTAGTTGTGCATGCCATATCAAGACTGGATTACTGCAATGCACTATACAACGACTACATAGGGCCTGCACCACCTCCAATTGATTCAGAATGCTGCAGCAAGTCTCATAGAAGGTTGCAAGTGATGTGACCACATCACACCATTTTTGCAAAACCTTAACTGGCTACCAGTACAATATAGGACCAAATTTAAAACTATGTCTGATCTTCAAGGCCCTTAAAGGAAATGGCCCAAGAGTACTTGAAGAACAGGATGACCCTCTACACACTGCCATTACACATTCTGGATTGCACTGTCTGAAAGGCTCCGCTTAATAGAAGACTATCTCTACTTCAGGAAGCAGGTGAAAGCTTGGCTCTTCAATGGAAGTAGTAACTTGTTAGTTTCACTCACACACACAAGAAGTGACACAGGCTGCACATATTGCATCAGGACATGTTTATCTACTCTTACTCTAGCTGGAATAATATTTAACCATCTCTTTGACCTCATGTGCAAATTTCTTTAAATTAGTCATCTTATTTCTAATTTCTCTTACATTATCTATATGTTCTATCTTTGCTTATACCCTTCACTGTCAATTAAAATGTTCTATTACATATTGTGTTGACATTTTAAGTAGTATACAATGCCATGCTTTGTATTGTTACTTGAATATTTTTACGGCTGTAATTGTCTATTGCTCATGTTTGAGTTATTCTTAATGTACACCACCTTGAGTGAATTCCTTCAAAAAGGCAGTAAATAAATCCTAATAAATAAATAAATAACTATGGAGGTACGTGCAGCCATGGAGCACACAACTGGTAAGCAGCTTCAGCTTATTTTAGATAAATTGGATGGAGCAAAGGTTCACCACACTCACCAAGGATCTTCAGGCCATCAGGACTGTGGAGGATGAGGTGCACAAGCTGGAACATGACAAGCCTCAGGTGGCTGTGAAACTGGACTAGCTTGGATGTAATACCCACAAGCGAGCCTTTTCCAGTAGAAATTAGCTTAGATGACAGGATCGATGATTTAGAAAACAGCGCTAGGAGAAACAACCTCCATTTCGTGGGATTGTCTGAATCCTTGTTGGAGCTTGATTTGTGGGGATTTTTAGAAATTGGCTGGTACAATCCCTTAATCTTCTGCTACTGGCAGATCTTTTGAGGATCAAATGGGCACATGACACAGAATACAGCAAGACCATGGGTGATCATCATTAATCTGTTGAACTATGCTCATAAAACTGAAATTTTGCAGGCTTCAGAGGTGGGAAAGAGTTAATCTATAAAGGTATGCCTGTCCTTTGCTTTCAGGACTACTCTGCAGTGGTCTCCTTAGAAAGGAAAGCCTATACTAAGTTTGTGCAATGGGAGATCTGTTTCACTTTGGCATACTCTGCTAAGCTTCGAATTTCCCATAATGGAACATTTAAAGTTTTTCACTCTGCAACTGAAGCCGCCAAATTTGTGGTCCAGCTGGAGACTCCTCTTCAGGGCTAATGTAGAGAAATTTTTCACAAGATTTCTACTGGAATCTGTTTTTGTAGTCAGGACGATCAGGCAGCTTTGCATGGATTAACATATTGAGACTTGGCTTGGACTCGGACCAGGCTTGTACAATCAAATAATAATAATAATTTATCTTTACTTTGCCTTGGTGTTAGTGCAGACCCTGGTACAGTACAATGGCCAGTAACATGATTCTCTTCCTTGCAACGAATGGGACTGTAGGATTTTTTTTCCCTCTGCTTTTGATCTTGCCATGGTGTTAGTGTGGACCTGGAACTGATTTACTCCTCAGGATGGTACTGCACAATGGCCATTTTCCCGATTTCTCTTCTTAGCAACGCAAGGGACCTCAGATTTTTTTTTTTTTTTTTGCTATAGGCATTAGCAGCTTGTCTCCAATTGCTGGATTTTTAAAAATATTCAGTGCAGATAACTTTTGTAGTTTGGTCCCTCTACCTCAAGTGGTTTCTTTTGTTTTTCTGTTACATCAGGGTTTTCTATTGAGCTTGGAGTTAGACCCTTATGCAGGGGAGTTCCTAGTTTTCAGTTCTTATGTTCTGGGGTCTGTTTTGTGGAATTTGGTATATGGGGGATCGGGTCCTTCGGGATAGTGACACCCTTATAGGTGGTTGTGACTATAGGGGTGGGGAGGTTAATAGGGTTGCTGACGGTAGTAGAGGGCTTATACCTATGGGGGATTCTTTGATTGGCTGTGGGCAAGGCATCAATGGCTGTTATAGAGGGCTTGTAGGGAAGATTAGTCCCTTTTTCTACATTGCTGGAGGGTTGGTGGCTGGGACACTCCTCTGGTTTTAGTTGTTGGAGATTGATGAGTTATTCTCTTGGCCACCTTCAGTTCTATGTCTCTTAACATCTATACCTGGAATGTGGGGGGCATACAGTCACCTGTCAAGTGCCAGAAAATCCTGGGGATTCTGTACAAGCAGGGGGCATCTGTAGCTTTTTTTTTTTCTCTTCAGGGAACCCATTTGGATGCCATAGAACATAGGAAGCTCTGTAGATGGTGGGTTGGGAATATTTTCATGCACCTGTTCGAAAAAAAACTGGTGTGATCATTCTTATTAGAAAAGGAATTCAGGTGGTCACTCATAAGGTTGTTGCGGATCCTGGGGAGAGGTTTGTAATTGTCTTGGTATCTTTATGTAATGTTTATACACCAAACACATATGACAAGCATTTTTACACATCTTTGTTGAAAGCGCTGCATCCATAGCAGTTCCCATTATTATGGGGGGGCAATTTCAATGAAGTCCATGATAGTACCCTGGATAGATCTCACGGAGTGGGGAAATTATGTCGGAATTCCTTGGTGGGGGGGGAGGGTGGCTTATCAGACTATGTGGGGGCACTGGACTTTGTGGAGGATGATTCATCCTACTAACGGATTATACTCACCTGTCATGAGCGCATTCCACCATGCCCAGAATTGATTATATCCCGATTACTAGGGGTCTCTCTATTGATGTGGTCTCAGCCACCCTAGGGCCCATTGAGGCATCTCATGCTTGGGTAGAATTGGTGCCTGGGGCTATCGGTGGGTCTGGGGAGGATGCCCCCAATGGCAATTTTCTGCCAAGCTATAGAAACAACCACCCCAGTTTTTGGATTACATAGACAAATGGAAACTTTATGAGGCCAGCAATCAGGTACATGTAAATGACCCAATTCTTTACTGGGAGACGGCAAAAGCCATCTTGAGAAGCGAGAGGCGAAATGCCTATTCGAGTTTTCGGAAAGCCCAGAATAGAGAATTGTTATGTTTAGAGAGACAGTCACCCAACTGCACAAATTTTATGGGCAACTTCTGACTATGCAGAATAAAACCTTGCTTTTAGAGGTCCAGCAGGCATTGAATTCGCTACTATACCACTTGACCCAAAGTCTACTGATTATTACAAAGTTTGCCTATATAATCATGGTAATAGAAATGGCCAGCTCGAGCCAGAGGCCCCAACAAAATTCTAGCTCTCCAAGATAGTACTGGAGCATGTGGATGCTGGCAATAATCATATTTTTAGGTCATTTTTTGCCAATTTGTATTCCACTTCTTCTGACTTATCTTGATAGTGATATTTATCTATCCAGCCTTGATTTACCCCTGATTTCTTCTGTCAACTTGGAGATGCTTAATGCGTACATCCGCTTGGAGGAGATGGAATGGGCCCATATGACAACGCCCTCTGAAGAAGGTGCCAGGGCCCGACGGATTCAGGAGCAAGTTTTATAAGCTATTGAGGGACAGCATTGCCCCTATACTTATGACAGTGTTTAATGCCTTCATTGATATAGGTTCTTGCCAGACACACAGACTGGCCCAGCTCATCACTTTGTTAAAGCCAGGCAGGGATCCAGAGAGACTAGAGTCCTATCAGCCCATATCCCTGTTAAATTTTGAGGCCAAGTTGTTTGCAAAAGTCACGGCCAACAGACAACTTCAAGTGTTGCCCTTTTTGGTGGCAAGTGGGTTTTGTCTGATTGGGTGGTCTCCAAAAATATCAAAAAGATCTTGGTGGCATTTGAGATGGCAAATCATGGGAGGGCCCCTTCATTGCTTGTCAATTTTGACACTGAAAAAGCATTTGACCGGGTGGTGAGGGTTCCTTCATGGAGTGTTGGCAGCATATGTTATCAGGGGTCTGTTCGCACAGGCTATTTGGGTGCTGTATTCTGCCCCTCAGGCTAGGGTGTGGGCCAATGGTAGTTTGTTGACTCCTTTTGAGGTCCAGCAGGCTACAAGGCAAGGTTGTCCCTCTGTCTCCGCTGCTCTTTGTTTTAACCCTTGACCACAGAGATTCAGGCAAGTCTAGAGATTGTGGGCCTAGAGGTGTGTGTGTTGTGTGTGTGTAGGGGGGGGGGGAGGGGTAGTTTCAAGACTGCAGCACAAGTTAGTTTAATCTGCAGGAACCTCAGAAGTCATTGTCAGCTTTTGTTAAATAGCTGAATACTGTGATTTTGCTTTTCATCTAAATGAAGCATTGGCAGAGACACATGACAGAGTAGTTAGCAGGGCCTTTCCCACTTCAAGGGGCACAGGGTTTTTTTTGTTATCTGGGAGTGGAGTCTGTCCATGGATTCATCTCAACTCTATCAGTTGAAAGTAGACAAAGCATCTACAGGACACATGAAAACAGCTGGCTCAGTGGGCTCACTTGCATCTCTTGGTGGGAAGAATTAAATTATATCTGTGATGAAACAGTGAGTTTTCAGGCTTGTGAACTGTAAATAAATAACTTCATGAAAATGTATTTCTAATTAGCCAGCAGA
Organism: Microcaecilia unicolor; assembly: GCF_901765095.1. Classification (NCBI taxonomy): domain Eukaryota; kingdom Metazoa; phylum Chordata; class Amphibia; order Gymnophiona; family Siphonopidae; genus Microcaecilia; species Microcaecilia unicolor. Next base: position 52,585,214 of record NC_044035.1, read on the forward strand.
TGGCACTTGTTTTAAAGCTGTTGCAGAAAGACTTTTCTAGTCACTTATAGAAAGGCAATCTGCAGTATCATTGGCCAGATACTTTCAAAGTTGATGCCCTGGGGCTCTGATTGGCCCTTGACTTCAATCTAGACAGGAGGGAAGTACTGGATTTTCATTAATCTTGGTGTAAGGTACAGAGGAGAAACATCTCTGTCCTGAGATCCTGTTCAAGGTTGGTGAACAGTTATGTTTCTGCACTCCCCAGGTAGTAACAAATGTTAGATAAGGTTAGCTGTTATTGCTTGCTATACTTTTCCATCGTGTTTTTTTTTTCAAATGTTCACTGTTCAACTTTTTCATGATAAATAAACCTATAGTTTATTAGTTCTGATGTCCTGAACTGATTAAAGAATCCTGGTTTGTGTTTTGGGGTCTGTGGGTACTTTCTAGGAACGGTGGGACCCTGGAGTGTGGCCCCAGTGTCCTAGAAATCACGAGGGAATAACCTGTGAGTGGGAGACTAGCCCAGAAGCAAGCTGGACCCAGTCGGTGGGAGGAGGGTGTTAGTACAGAGCATGTGCCCAGCTGCAGGCAGGCTTGAGCAGTGCTGGGGACAAGACCCTCCAGGTGGCCGCAGGCTAATCCCAGGTGGGTGCTAGGCATTTAGTGACAATATCGTACGATTATCTTTCCACGTTGGCTCTATGTCTTAGACTCTTCCCTTGCGCTTAGTGCGAAAAGACATCAAGGCTGCACAAAAGTTGGTAAGTGCTTTTTGTTGGTCTGGTACTTCCCACCCCTAATGCACCGTCATATCCGGGACTACAAAAATATATGGAAGCAGAAGAGAAGAATATGTCTGTATGTCTCTCAGAAACAGGTAAGTTATTGGTCCTGGGGTGCCTCTCTGCATGGCGGTTCTGTGGTTCAGATCTTCCCTGGACTAAATCTACTGATACAAAATGGCTCCTTTTGCCTCAGATGACACTGCTGCTCCTGCATGAGATCTTTACTTCAGTTTTGAATTACATGATTTTACACTAAAATTTTTCAAACAGCAATTTAGCACAGCTTGCTACGTTGAGAGCAATTTCTGATCTGGTGGGATTACATGTAGTTTGTGTGTTAGCCGTACCATCATTGAGTACAATGATTATACTGTGGATTTAACATTGCTTCTGATGCAGTAAGTTTTAGCACATAAAAACCAAAAGTAGACTGCCATGTTAAAAATAGCTATTTATGTACAGGCCCTGTCAGGTAGAGCCCGCAGCTTACTAGTGAATTCACTCACAATATAGCTTGTGACAAAAAGAAGAGTTGGTAGAATAGGCTGACGTGGGAGGGAGGAGGGTGGGCAAGGAGATGGGAGGGAGGGGGGGGATGTGTGTTGTGTTTATGCTGCAGCAGATGAAAACAGAGTTAAGGTAAAGAAATGTGGTTTTTATAGGAGAGTAATAAAACTCAGCACACAGAATGACACCAGTGATTTATATTTATTTTTAAACATTGTTACATAATGTTTAGGTCACTCATTGATACATGTCAAAAATCACAGGCAGAGTTATTGACCATAGTCATGTGTAACTCGGTTGCATGCATATGCCATTGTTAATTCATATAGTAATATGGAGGGGAAGAGGGGGGGGGAAAGGTGAGGGGAGAAATAAAAGAAAAATTGATGATAGTAGTCTTGCTGTATTAGTACAGGATGGTAATGTTAATTGTTTGAGTTATTATGTTTAACATGGAATGGTGCCGTTTCTGCATTCATCAATAAAAATTATTAAACCTAAAAACTATTTATTACATTAGCCTTCATGTGCACCAGGGGTTCCAAGTCATAGCTACCCACCCAGTGGTCTGTCTGTTCAGCATCCATACAAAATCTCATCCACTGGACTTTGTGCAACTGTGTTTGGTTATTTTAATTAAAGGCAACCATGAGTTTGCTCTAGTGCTAGCAGAACATTTGCTCTCAAACATTTTGGGCCAAAGAAAAGGGACTGAACTTAGCTAGGACCAAACCACTACTCACCTTCCTTCCACTCACCATCATACTCTTCCCCACTGGAGTAGGTGAAGGAGCCTTTGGTTAGGGTCATACTTTCAGGTCAGGCAGAGAACAGCTGTAAGGACACAACCAGAAGATTAGCTTGTATTCCTACATTATCTCATCCAAGAGATTTCAGAACTCTGACATTACTGTGCAAAGCTGCATTACCAGTGGAAGGACAGCATATGCCAGTTTCTGAAGAGTAGAACTGGCCCAGTTATTGAAGTAATGGAAGAGAACCAGCTCTATATGAATGTGTAATACAGGCGGCAATTGCTCTTGAAGTAATCGAAAAACGGAGACTCTGTTGAGCAGCCAACCGCTGTGCTACCAACAAGATAAGTGTTAGCCTTTTCATAAAGATATACATTTTTACTGGTGCAGCATCCTGGTAAGGAAATTTTTGCTTGGTGTTATTGTTTGAGATTGAAAACAGGATTTGTTTATGGACACCTTGCACCACTGAACTGCACATATCTGATTTGAAAGCGCTTAGAGTGCCCTATAATGTAAGGAGAGCACTATGAATACCCCATTTTATTTCTAGCATTTTGAAATCAGTGGCTCTGACTCAGGCGAGTCCTTACCGAAGATCCTCCATATTTTATACTATTACTGTTGCCACCCGTATTCTCGTTACACATTCATATAGGGTGGGTTCTCTTATTCCATTATTGTGACTATCTACTACTACTACTTAACATTTCTAGAGTGCTACTAGGGTTACGCAGCGCTGTACAAATTAACAAAGAAGGACGGTCCCTGCTCAAAGGAGCTTACAATCTAAAGGATGAAATGTCAAGTTGGGGTAGTCTAGATTTCCTAGGTAGAGGTGTAGTGGTTAGGTGCCGAAGGCGACATTGAAGAGGTGGGCTTTGAGCAATGATTTGAAGATGGGTAGGGAGGGGGCCTGGCGTATGGGCTCAGGGAGTTTGTTCCAAGCATGGGGTGAGGCAAGGCAGAAAGGGCGGAGCCTGGAGTTGGCGGTGGTGGAGAAGGGTAATGAAAGGAGGGATTTGTCTTGAGAGCGGAGGTTACGGGTAGGGACGTAAGGGAAGATGTTTTAGGGTATTTCATTATTCCCTGTTATTGAAGTGTCATTACAAAGCCATAATTTCACTTAAATGCTTAGTACTATTAGAATTTTAACAACCTCAGTGGTGACTTCACATGAGCTACCAGCTCATGACTCACATGCCTCATCAGTTATAGAAAATCTCTATGCAGGCTCTATTTTATATTAATAGCTAAATACTTTATGCTTCTCATTATTTATATTAAAATATTTAACTACTTAGCTTTTATAGCATGTCTACAGATCTGCTACCTACACAGACCACGTTTTGTAGGTTTTAAACCCCAGCTGCATCAGGGTATGGACTGTATGCCATATGCCAGCCTTTAAGGTACATAATTGTAGATTGTAAGCTCTTTTGAGCAGGGACTGTCTCTTTGTATCAGGTGTTCAGCGCTGCGTGCGTCTGGTAGCGCTATACAAATGCTAATAATAATAAGCAAATCCGTGAATACCAAACGCGTGGATAGTGAGAATGCACTGTACAGCTCGTTGCTAGGGTGTGTATCACTAAATGCAGGTCCACCTGCCTTGGGCTAGACAAGGCTAGAACCCTGATTAACTCTGCACCATACGAGTACGTGCCAAAGCAGGGACCAGCTTTAAAGAAATTAGGATATCAGAAATTACATATAGAATCGTCACCTTCAAGCTTCTTTCACTAACCACCACCAATTATTCAAAATCACTTGGCTAGCACTGCTGCTATTTCAACATTAATTTCCATGACTTTGGGGAAGTGAGTCAGACTTCTGAAACACGTACCTTGGACAGTGTTTTATTCCAACAGCCTAAAAGTTAGGAATGAGATGCCCATTGAGATATCAGAGTAGTAGTAGTAGTAATATCAGAGGCTACTCTTGGTACTGCGAGTTGGCTGCATTGGTCAAGGCATTCAATTATGAGCACACAACAGCACCCTACTGATAACTAGGGCTGCACCAAATATTCGTATTAGATTCAATTCGGCCCCAAATAGTGCCCTGAATACATTATTCTTATTCAGCCAAATAGTGCTTTAAATTCAAGTATGAATAATCCGGGGCTTTACTGTGCTAAGTCCAACTGAAATAAAACACCTGATCTCCGATTTCACATTGCTTCTTTTATTATTTGTTATGTTAAAGATCAATGCCCATTATTCATATTCGGTGTGTGCATTTGGCCAAATATTTTTCATTATTCCTATTCAGTACAGCTCTAGTTCTAACTTGCATTCCTAAGCAGAAGTTTTTTTTTTTTTTAACATTTGTACCCCGCGCTTTCCCACTCATGGCAGGCTCAATGCGGCTTACATGGGGCAATGGAGGGTTAAGTGACTTGCCCAGAGTCACAAGAAGCTGCCTGTGCCTGGCCCTTGCAGATCATCAATGTGGCCGCGCAGGCTTCTGCGAGTCTGACGTCCTGCACGTACAGACTCACAGAAACAGAAGCCTGCGCAGCCTTCTACATGGAATGTTGCTAGTGGAATAGCAACATTCCATGTAGAATCTCCAATAGTAGCAACATTCCATGTTGTTGTTACATTTGTACCCCGCGCTTTCCCACTCATGGCAGGCTCAATGCGGCTTACATGGGGCAATGGAGGGTTAAGTGAGTTGCCCAGAGTCACAAGGAGCTGCCTGTGCCGGGAATCGAACTCAGTTCCTCAGGACCAAAGTCCACCACCCTAACCACTAGGCCACTCCTCCACTTAATACAAAAGAACATACCAATAGCCATACTGGGTCAGACCAATGGTCCATCTAGGCCAGTATCCTGTTTTCAACAGTGGCCAATCCAGTCACAAGTACCTGGCAGAAACTATCCACTCCCTCCTCCTCCCACGCTGCCCCTTGCTTGTTACATAAAGGCAACAAAGGTGCAGTCTAGGAATTCCCACTACCTCCTGTTCAAAAAAGTACAGTAGTGGGGGGTCCCTTAACCAGCACACTTTTTATGGCCAGTAGGACACAGGGGTGGGGAATTCTCCTGTTTGTAACTTTTGTAAGCATGTGACAAAGTTTTATGCATTTTAAAATATATGAGGTAGGGAAGGAAGGGGGCTGGTGGCCATGGGGAACATTTTTAAAGAGGGAGGGAAGGAAGGGGATCTAGCAGCCTATAGAGGTATTTTTAAACATTTAAGATGGATGGAGGGGGCAGGGGTCTGGTGACTCCATAGTAGCTCAAGGCAAGTTACATTTAGACACACTAAATGCTGCTAAGGCTCTAGTGTAGTGGTTCTCAACCTTTTTTTCAGTTGGGACCAGGGCTACCAAATGATGCTTGCATATGTGACCCTCATAAGCTTTCAGTCTAACACAGGATATAGTAGTTCTTATGAGTTAATGTAAACATGATCTGCATCCACAAAAATCCATCCCCACCTCTCTCACAAAGTGCAGAACAGATGTAGGACACTTATCCATGGAAGGCATCATATAACGAGTAAGAAATGCCCGTTTCGGGAAAAAATGAAACGGGCGCAAGTGAGGTACTCCCCCCCCCCCCATCCTCCCTCCCGAGTTCCAGACCCCCCTCCGTCTGTTCCTTCCGAGTAGAGACTTGCACGGGAACGGGGTTTACGGGAATCCCGCGGAACCCGCAGGTTCCCGTGGGGACGGAAGCAGTTCTGCGGGGATCCCGTGGGGACGGAAGCAGTTCCTGGGGAGTTCCCATGGAAGTGTATGCCGCACTTGCGCCAGCCTCTCACCTACCGAGTACCTAGTTCTTTGAGTGCATTCTCCTCCACCTCCTCCTCCTCCTTGCTTTAACAGCACAGATATGGAAAGTCTCCATTAAGGAGGTGGTAGAGATACAAATGGTGACGAAATTCAAAAAGGCATGGGATGAACACAGAGGATCTCTATTTAGAAAATGGAAGTTATAACAAACCTAAACTTAAATGGCTGCATGTGTGTGGATGTGTCGCGTGACACTTAGATCATGACTCCAGCTGTGATGAACTAGGGCCAATACCGGGAGATCTGTACGATCTGTGTCTTATATATGGCAATTTGGTTTAGGATGGGCTGGAAAGGGTTTAGACAGCAACTTTAGTGGCTGGAACATGAGGACAGTTCTGGACAGACTTTTACAGTCTGTGTCCTGCAAATGAGAAGATGAATAGGCTGGAGTGGGCTTTGAGGGCAACTCCAGCAGTTGGGACATATAGGGCCAGGCGGACTTCTATGGTCTATGTCCAGAAACGCCACAGAAAGACCATAATCAAGTATATAATATCATATTCATTGTTGATTTAATCATGAATTGATAATGATTGTGACTATTGGGCAGACTGGATGGACTGATCCGGTTTTTATCTGCTGTCCTCTCTGCTTCCGGACTGATGCGCAGACCTCAGCTCTGACATAAGCGTGAGCATCAGATGTCACCTGACCTACTTGCGCATGCATGTGGTGATCTCTTAGCACACAGTGCCAGTGAATCAGAGAAGTCTTATATGTGTGCACCAGAGTGTTCCAGCTTCCGTTCCTTCCTTGCCTGCAGGTTTGCGGCTCAAACCCAGAGACAGAGAGCTGACAGGAATTTTTTTAATGTACCTTTGAATTCTTATGGGTGAGGACAGGTTAAATTCTTGCGGGGACGGGTAAGATTCCCCGTGGGGGCGGGCGGGGACAGGTTAGATTCCCCACGGGGACGAATGGGGACGGGTTGGATTCCAGTGGGGATGGGTGGGGACCGGTTGGATTTCTGTTCCCGTGCAACTCTCTACTTCCGAGTTCCACACCCCCCCTCTTCCTCCCTCACATTGCGAGTTTGCAATGAATGTTCGCAGCGCTCTCCCCACTGCTGTAAGTGAATGTCAGACTCGCACGTTGTGCCTTCGCCGCCCCGCCCTCGACGTCATCGCGTTTTGACGCGAGGGCGGAGCTACAGTGACTGCAGGCCAAACCGGATATCTCGGGCGCCTCATCCGGCTTGAGGCTTCATTGGAACGTTGGAGGTGCCTTTTATATATATATAGAATATTCAGAGTCTAGTGTCATCTGAGCAATAGCAAAAAAATCTCTCCACTAACAAGCACATTGTGAAATACAAAACCCGAAAAAAAAAAATCCTAACATACATGTACCAACATGTCATACAACTGTAGCATAAGTACATAAGTACATAAGTAGTGCCATACTGGGAAAGACCAAAGGTCCATCTAGCCCAGCATCCTGTCACCGACAGTGGCCAATCCAGGTCAAGGGCACCTGGCACGCTCCCCAAACGTAAAAACATTCCAGACAAGTTATACCTAAAAATGCGGAATTTTTCCAAGTCCATTTAATAGCGTCTATGGACTTGTCCTTTAGGAATCTATCTAACCCCTTTTTAAACTCCGTCAAGCTAACCGCCCGTACCACGTTCTCCGGCAACAAATTCCAGAGTCTAATTACACGTTGGGTGAAGAAAAGTTTTCTCCGATTCGTTTTAAATTTACCACACTGTAGCTTCAACTCATGCCCTCTAGTCCTAGTATTTTTGGATAGCGTGAACAGTCGCTTCACATCCACCCGATCCATTCCACTCATTATTTTATACACTTCTATCATATCTCCCCTCAGCCGTCTCTTCTCCAAGCTGAAAAGCCCTAGCCTTCTCAGCCTCTCTTCGTAGGAAAGTCGTCCCATCCCCACTATCATTTTCGTCGCCCTTCGCTGTACCTTTTCCAATTCTACTATATCTTTTTTGAGATACGGAGACCAGTACTGAACACAATACTCCAGGTGCGGTCGCACCATGGAGCGATACAACGGCATTATAACATCCGCACACCTGGACTCCATACCCTTCCTAATAACACCCAACATTCTATTCGCTTTCCTAGCCGCAGCAGCACACTGAGCAGAAGGTTTCAGCGTATCATCGACGACGACACCCAGATCCCTTTCTTGATCCATAACTCCTAACGCGGAACCTTGCAAGACGTAGCTATAATTCGGGTTCCTCTTACCCACATGCATCACTTTGCACTTGTCAACATTGAACTTCATCTGCCACTTGCACGCCCATTCTCCCAGTCTCGCAAGGTCCTCCTGTAATCGTTCACATTCCTCCTGCGACTTGACGACCCTGAATAATTTTGTGTCATCGGCGAATTTAATTACCTCACTAGTTATTCCCATCTCTAGGTCATTTATAAATACATTAAAAAGCAACGGACCCAGCACAGACCCCTGCGGGACCCCACTAACTACCCTCCTCCACTGAGAATACTGGCCACGCAATCCTACTCTCTGCTTCCTATCTTTCAACCAGTTCTTAATCCATAATAATACCCTACCTCCGATTCCATGACTCTGCAATTTCTTCAGGAGTCTTTCGTGCGGACAAAAGCAAAGTGATGCACATTGGGAAGCATAATCTGAATCATAGTTACCTGATGCTAGGGTCCACCTTGGGGGTCAGCACTCAAGAAAGTCTTTCGTGCGGCACTTTGTCAAACGCCTTCTGAAAATCCAGATAATTTCTATGATTCAAACAACACCCCCCCCCCCCCCCAAATAGAATAGGCAGCATTACCAACATTATACTGGGCCCTTGAACATCAATACAACTTTTACAACAAGTGGGACAACTAGAAGTCTCTATACACAAGATAGATTTATTTATTTGGATTAACCAGCTTTATGAAGAAATTCACCCAAGGCGGTGTACAGCAGGCACAGTTTTAACATAAAACTTGCAATTTTCTTAACAGCATAATAGTAAAATAAGCAAGTATAAACATAAATAAAATATAGGAGGTAAACATGAAAACAGTAAATTAAAACCTAATAGAACTACTTTGAAACAATATAAAAAAAATATACACATTTAACAGCACTGGAATTCAAATACAAGAGATATAATACAATGTTAGCATAATACTAATGATACACCTAATAAGAACGCATTAGAACATTCAACAGATACAATGCTAATGATTTTCTACAATACAGCTTACCATATAACCGAGGGACCACATGCAGATATATGGGAACAAGAAGCGTGGCACAGAGTCAGCTGGGATAATTTAATGATTAGCTAAACTCAAGGCACATTCTTTGTATAGTTACACAAGAGATAAGGAACTGATCTAAGTTACAGTGTGTGTAGCAAGCTAGTCCAGGTGCAGAATGAGTGTGTAGTCACACTATGAATTAAAGGCTTGAGAGAAGAGACAGGCTTTCCACCTGCTTCCTGAAGTAGAGGTAGTCTCAAGGGAGTAAATTCCAGAGTGTGGGGGCTACTCCTACCCTAACACCACTGGCCTGCCTAAATTTAGGCATAATCATTTATGGCAGCTGTAAATGGGAAGTCCTAAGTGTACCATGCAAACTGCATAACTTATAGCATTCTATAAGCTGCGTGCATAATCTAGAGACACAACCTCCCCATGCTCAACCCATGTGAACCCCATGCCCACAGAATACCATACTTCAATCACGCGCAAAACAGACAAACCTTCACTAAATACCAAACAAGGGATTACAAATTAGAAATGGATAACAAAAAAACCTCATCCACTATAAAATATCAGTAAGGTAAACAAAAGTAGACTTAAAAAACAGTTATCGCATGAGGAATTAAAAGGGAATTAAAAGAGAAAACAAGCATCATAATACAGCAGTGTGATATCACAAAAAAAAAACAAACCACAAGAAAACTGTAAGATCTATATCTTGATTTAGCCTATATGGAGATACTGTATTAAAATCATGGTTAAACCTTTGCTCTGTTTGAAAAAGCAGTATCTAGATCCCTTCCCCTCCAGGAGGGCCGTGGCATGCTAAGTACAAAAAACTGAAGTTCTCAAACTTAGTGTTTCTGCAAGAAATGTTGTACTAATAGCTTTTCAACTGCAGATCTTTCTAATGCACTTTTAAGTTCAAGAATGTGTTATTAAAAAAAAAAAAGTGTATAGTTTTGCCTATACATACACATACATATAGCAGTATACACCACCACAACACTCTTGCAGTTATTGAACTTCAAAAGATGTTTCATTCCTGTAGCTGGATGGGTGAACACCAATATCGATAGTGACTCCACAAATTGAACAGTTACCACATTTGTGAAGCGCTGCGTACAACTGGTAGCGCTATAGAAATAATTTGTAGTAGTAGTAATTTGTGGTGTCCCACCAGTCTCTGAGTGAGCTGCTGGGAAGGTGCAGCGAAAACATGTCTTCAAGGCTTTTTCCCTTTCATGTGTGCAATCATGATCTCCTTATTGCTAAAATGGTCAATCCCTTGGACAATATGACTATACCAATTTTGGTGAAGAATTTTTATGATACCCCAGACAAGTGTGTCAATGGTAAGACAACTTTCTCATTAGATTCAATTTTGGTTTTAACAAATCATAAGAACTAACACACTACTAACTGTATCTGATATCCTGTTATGACAATGTCAACAAATCTATGTAAGCCACATTGAGCCTGCAAATAGGTGGGGGAATGTGGGATAGAAATGCAATAAATAAATAAACAAACAAAACAAAAACAAACATAAGAGTAGCCATACTACATCAGACCAATGGTCCATCTGATCCAGTATCCTGTTTTCCAACCAGTGGCCAAGCCAGGTCACAAGTACCTGGCAGAAACCCAAATCGTGGCAACACTCCATTCTACAAATCCCAGGGCAAGCAGTTGCTTCCCCATGTCTGTCTCAATAGCAGACTGTGCACTTTTCCTCCAGGAAACTGTCCAAACCTTTTTAAACCCAGCTACGCTAACCGCTGTTACCACATCCTCTGGCAAAGAGTTCCACAGCTTAACTATTCATTGATTGAAAAAATATTAGCCCCGTTACTGAAGTAATGCCAGCTCTATATGAATGTGTAATACAGGTGGCAACTGCTCCTTAAGTAATCATGTAACTTCGACTGTCTCGTAGTCTTTGCACTTCTGGAACAAGTAAAAAAAAAACACACAAAAAAAAAACCTGGATTTACTTCTACTCGTTCTACACCACTCAGGATTTTGTAGACCTCAACCATATCTCCCCTCATCTGTCTCTTTTCTAAGCTGAAGAGCCCTAACCTCTAGTCTTTCCTTATACGACAGGAGTTACAGCCCCTTTATCATTTTAGTCGCTCTTTATTGAACCTTTTCTAATTCCACTATATCTTTTGGAGATACAGTGACCAGAACTGAACACAATACTCAAGGTGCTGATGCACCATGGAGCGATACAAAGGAATTATAGTATTTTCAGTCTTATTCACCATCCCTTTCCTAATAATTTCTAGCATCCTGCTTGCATTTTTGGCCGCTGCCACCGCACACTGAGCGATAGATTTCAGTGTAATATCTACAATGACACCCAGATCTTTTTCTTGAGTGTTGACCCCCAAGGTAGAACCTAGCATCAGGTAACTGTGAATCAGATTATTCTTTCCAATGTGCATCACCTTGCATTTGTCCACATTAAATTTCATCTGCCATTTGGATGCCTAGACTTCCAATTTCCTTAGGTCTTCCTGCAATATTTCACAGTCCGCACGTGTTTTAACAACCTTGAATAGTTTTGTATCATCTGCAAATATGATCACCTCACTCATCATGCCAATTTCCATATCATTTATAAATATGTTAAATATGTTAAATAGTACTGGAACTCCACTGTTCACTCTCCTCCGTTGAGAGAAATGATCATTTAACCCCCCCTATCCTCTGTTTTCTGTCCAATAACCAATTCCTAATCCACACAAGAACCTTGCCTCCTATCCCATAACTCTTTAATTTTCTCAGAGTTTCCATGAGGAACTTTATCAAAAGCTTTCTGAACATCTAGAAACATCAGATCAACAACCGGCTCGCCTTTAATCCACATGTTTATTCACGCCTTCAAAGAAATGAAGCAAATCGGTAAGGGAAGACTTCCCTCGGCTGAACCCATGCTGACTTTGTACACCATTAAACCAAGTTTGTCTACGTGTTATAATTTTATTCCTTATAATAGTTTCCACTACTTGCCCGGCACCAACATCAAGCTTACCGGTCTATAATTTCCCGATCACCCATAGAACCCTTTTTAAAAAAATTAGCATCACATTGGCCCACCCTCCAATCTTCAGGTACTACAGACAATTTTAATGACAGGTTGCATATTACTACCAGCAGATCAGTATTTTCATGATTGGGAGTTCTTTGAGTACCCTTGGATGTATGCCATCCAGTCCAAGTGATTTACTACTCTTTGTCAATTTGGCTCAGTACATCTTCAGGTTCACTGAGATTTCTTTCAATTTCCTCCGTATCAACACCCTGTGAAACCATTTCCGTACAGGCAGATCTCTTACATCATCTCCATAAAGACAGAAGCAAAGAATTGATTTAGTTTCTCTGCTATGGCCTTGTCCTCCCTTTTGTTCCTTCGTGATC